>NC_141691.1:376198955-377398955 GCF_964263255.1 Lissotriton vulgaris | reverse complement strand
GGGCAACAAAAGAAGTATCAATTTCAGTGCATATGTCTTGTCTTCATTCTAGTAACACACAGGAATCCCAGGATTTCCTTTTGGCAAAACCCGTCACCAAACTGAAAGATGCATCAGTGCTAAATCTTACGAAGATGGATGCCAGTACTCATGCCTTTGCAGCTAATGCCGCAAGTGCAGCAGAGCCATTCTGCCCGGTATGGACTCCCATGCTTTCACAGACAAAGTCCACAATGCCAAAGAGGCAGTCCCTATTTTCAGGAAGCTCTGCCAGCTGTCATATTGGAAAAGTTTTGGGGGGGAGGATTTGGCCCTGGCACTCAAAACCTCAAACAAGGAAGTGGCTTAGTAACAGTAGTATCATCAGCCTCCAATGAAACCCCCACTACTATGTGGTTGTGTTCACCCCAGTATATCATATCAAGGGCCCTCATGACATCCGGAATAGGAGCAACATCCTTCGTCTATTTAAACACTTAACAAATTCATTCAGATGACTTGGAGCAGGTTAAAATCCCAGAACCTTCCCGGGGGAACCAAAGGGTGACTGCACTCTGGTGAGATTCCTCCAACAGATTTGATTTGATTTGATTTGATTTAAAGATTTAGAAAGCGAGCAAATGCCCATGGGCGTCTTGGCGCTGGGTGAAGTAGGGGACCGAAGTTGCGACTCCAACTCACAGTACTTTAGGAATTGCAGCAGCTGGCTGATTGGGATATAGATGGTCCAATCCTCTTTTCCCGAGAAATATCCATATGTCCTCTACCCCACTAATGGGTGGAAGGGGGTCCCCTCAGTTCTGTGGGATACTAATAGCAACATCAAGGGTGGCAGAATCAGTTAAATACAATCTTGTGCTCCTACTGACATCAGGGTCAACCAACGGCCAGCGCATCCTCGGCCACCTTCAGCTGTCCCCATAGAGGTTCAAAGAACACAGAGGCAGCACTCCTAACAACAGGCTCAGTCAGATGATTAAGGGCGGGCAAAGGGGGGATGCCCCCTGCAACAACAATTGTCAATTATCACCTTGAACATAACAGGAGCCATCAAAATCTTCGAAGATAAGTCTATTTATTACTGTCTATCCAAATGTAACTTCGTGAATTTTCAGGAGACTTGGGCCAAGAAAACTACAACGCTTGCAGGCTATTATGAATTTCATGTTACAGCTACATAAGGAACATATTTGGATGACCATCTGGAGGTCTTTCAGTCTTTTTAAAACATGCCTGAAAAAACGCTGGCATTGAAATACCTGTTACAACATCTGCTATCCAAGTTTTACTCATAAGAGACCTAAAGCTTAAGTCCCAAACCCTTAGTCTGCTGTTAATCAACTGTTATATTAATCCCGCACAGCATCAGAAGAAAGATACTTTAAATTTCCCTAACAAGAATGATGAATGACCTGCTAATTAAATATAACTCTCAACAGGCAATCATAGTTGGGGACTATAATACAAGGGACCTGGACAAGACACCTTATCCCCTCATGGGAGTGGGCAGGGTTGCTCCCTGTTACATACGAGGTCCAAACATGGATAGCTGCAGAATGACTTTATTCCATAAAACAGGCAGCGTATGCGGCGTTTGGATAGCATCATCTGCTCCCTGTAACTGCAGCTCCTCAACCACCCAGACTTCACGTTCCATTTACCATGAAATGCAAAACCTGCACAGTATTCTGTTCAACCTAACAAAATACTACATAGACATAATGCATACCACTCCCCTTTTTTCAAAAAAAGAGCTAGAGGAGAAAGGAAAGAGAAAAAAATAACAAAAAAAACCTTTATACAATTTGTACAAATACCATGTCAAAGCTGAATTAAATGTGCATCAAAATGGAAAATTCTCTGAAGTATAATCTTTAAACCATACAGGGTTTTTTTTTTCTCTTGGACTGCTTAGACTCAGAGACTACCTCCTTCTGATTAGGACCATTAGAGTTCTTGACTTCACATTCTGAATTGTGTGACCTCAAATCATGTGAATCATCCAATTAGTTCAAAATTTTACCATCTACATTTCCTGAAGGATTAATATTATTGCCCGTACCAGAGTTTACATTAAGCAAATTGTCATCAAGGTCACACAATTTATTCGGTACCAGATGAGTAAGAGGAGAGGGTGCTGAACATTTGGCTATCCTCTTAAAGTTCCAAACCTTATCATCAGTAAGACGTACCGCATTGTTTAAAACCTCCAAAACTTCAATGGGTTCATAAAACCGGCTTTCCTCTCTGAGAACCTTTCCAGGTTTTTTAACCCTAACCCATTGGCCAACAGCTATTTCAGTCTCCTTCACACCATGTTTATTCCTTCCTCTTAACTTGTAGTGAATCCGCTCTTTCTCTTACTGATCCTTCTGATCAGTGCACAACACTAGCCCTTAACAAACAACTAGGAGTACATTTTGTCCTGGGATTGCTCCCACATATAAGAATAAATGGTAAATAACTTGTCACTTAACATACCGATACCTTGTAAGCCCAACCCATTTTTAGTACCTGAACTTCCCAATCACTTTGTTTTACAGTCAACTGAATAGTGTTTTTCATTACCCTATTAGATAGAGCGCTCCACCATGCCACTGCAGTTTGGGTTGTACAATGTAGTAGTTCTATGTGTGATTTCAGTTTACTGAAATATACCTTTGCTTTATTAGAATAAACTCTACCCCATTGTCACTCAAGAAAGTAGTGGGAATACCTTCAATGTGGAATGCCTGATCCAGAAATTGTAGAATTGTATCAGTGCCCACCCTATCTTCCACTTTGACAATAGGCCATCTTGAGAACATATCCATAAGCACTAAAATGTGCTTCGGCTCCTTTCCAACAGGACCCGTGATGTCAATAGCAATACACTGCCAAGGTGACGTAGGGCTGGCCATCTCACCTAAAGGTGGTTTGATTGTGACTAACAATTTATCTGCCACTTTACACATCTCACAATTGTGCACAAATGTTTCAATATCACCATCCATACCAGGCCACCAAAATGAAGTTTTGACAGTTTTTTTAGAAAGGACAATACCAAAATGCCCTTCATGACATAAAGCAATTATGGACAACCGCAAACTCTTCAGGGGAACTACACTTCACCTCTCCCGATATTTTCACCCTGAACACATAAGTCAAATCTAAACTTCCGAAAAGGGTTTGAAAATGTTCTCCTCCCTTATTGTCCTTGGCCATGACTGTTTAACCCCTTCGAAGCTAATGACGAGCTGGGCTCATCATGGCGCTTACCTGCCGTGCGCGGATGACAAGGCCAGCTCGTCATGATTTATGGACTTTATGTTTTTTTAGCGCAGGACGGGAAAACGCCTAGCAGCCATGTGGTTAAGGTACATTTTGACTTTACAAAATTCCTCATCTTTCTTGTATTCCTCCTCCCATTTTGTCCTTAAGCATACCACTGCCACCAATATCCTGTTCATAAGCAACTTGATATGAATTTCACACTTCATCCTCACATCTGTCAAGTTCTTTAGGCATTCTACACAGAAAATGAGCTATAATGTTTTTTTTCAGGTGCAAAAAACATTTTATAACAGTAATCCTGCAATCTGGTAGATAATCTAGCTACTCTTGCAGATGTGTTAATAGTGCCTTCCGTGGTGAGTACTTTCACTAAAGGTTTGTGGTCACAATGTAAAGTGAAACATTTACCCCACACAAATGCTCTGAAATGATCAGCAGTTCAAACACAGGCCAATGTCTCCTTCTCTATTACTGAGTACTTTTCTTCAGGGGGTGACAAAGATCTTGATGCATACGACATGACGTGTTCATTACCATCAACATCTACTTGGGGACGAACAGCACCCAAATCCTTGATGCTCGCATTAGTTGTTATTACACTTTGGGCATCAGGGTCGAAACTTTTCCGTGAAGAAACTTTTGCAACACATTCCTTGATATCGCAAAAATCCCGTTCTCATTCTGGTGACCACTCAAATTTGTTTCTACTCTTTAATAATTGTCTAGTATTGTACATTCTTGATGCAAAAGAGGGAATTTACTTTGAACAGAACTCTGCAAGGCCAATGAAAGATCTAACCAAGCAATCAGGGGATTGATTCTGTTAAGGTAATCAGAGGCTGGAATCAGGGCAAAATATAACAAATAGCAAATGCCTCTGACACCACAAATTTATCACTTGATTTTAAACAATGTCCTAGTTTATTGACATTGTCAGCAGTTTATATTTTAGCATTTTCATCAAAAATTATTCAATAGTACACAATTGGGTGTTAGCACATATTCCAAATAATCTCCTTAGATAGACAAACATTCAACATGTATCAAAAAGTAACGTGAATTCATTACATAAACATTATAACATTCGACTAGACAACCTTATACAGTACTCTACATTTATACACAATAATGAAGGGACCTTTAGTCCTCGTGTTTTTGCTCCTAAATCACACAAAATCTTTCAAATTTAAGAAAGAAAGAACGGTCCTACTTTAGATCATTAACTTAACTATCTTTGAGGTGTAATTGTTTACCACAAAGAAACAGTAAATGTAGTCCTGTATTAGGTCGGAGAAATCTTTTAAACTTTTTGTTGGCCGTGATGTGAGATACATCTCTCTCTGTATGTCCTATTATTGTACTAGGTCATAAGGCATCCAATTCTCCTTGCCTAAAAAATAAGCCTACGCGTTTCGACCTTCTATGGAATGACAGGAAATGAATTTGCAAAGGTCTTCATCAGGGCTCACTGTTGTTTATTGTAGGACATCATGCTATACCTGAAAAATTGCAAAGGGCATGTTTTAGTTTTGGGGTCAGGAGTCTTGAGTGCAAATTTTAGAAAACTTTAAATTAAAAGGATATGAGGGTCACGCACCCATGTGGTAAGGTGGCGGTTTCTCTTGTCTTTGCTCATTTCTTTACATTACGTCGATCGCTGAGCCCAGCGTTGTGTCGTTTCTATAAGGTAGCCTGCATGGCAGGATCTTCGCCTGGGTTAATCAGGGGTGTGCTGGTCGGGCGGAGGAAGACAAAGAAAAAGCAGCATAATTGTTTTCCTTTTAATGTAGGAGCGTCATATTTACAAGCCCGTTTTTGATTAACATTAAATGGAAAAGTGGTCAGGGTGGGTTGGTGAATGAAACCCAGGTATATGGAGCACTACGAAGTTACTTATGGGCCAGTGCGCGGGGGGGGTTAGTTGAGGGTACACCCTGGGGTCATGCTCGGAAGGGTCGCGTTATCTGACTCCTGGGCATGTCGTACCTTCTATTGTTTGTAGTTTGACCTGCCGTGTGTTAGTTGTGTTCTCCGGCAGTTGTGGGGTGGCGTCTCTTTGCTGCACGGCGTTCCTTCGATGCCGGGCTCATCTGTTTCCTGGTTGGAGCAGGAGTCCCGGTCATTGGTTGTTTAAAGTCTTGTATTTCAGCCTCTACCTTTTCTATTGGCCGGGCTCCCGAGTAGTGTAGGAGCCGTTTGCCGGTTGGTTATTCATTGCGTTGCTATGTTGCATGACGCTTACCCGCGTCTCAGGGTCCATTGTAGACACACATTTTTCGATCTCATGGGTGGAATAGTATCACATTTTCTTTATACGGTGTGCAGGCGTTGTTTTATATCTCCAACATGTCCTCTATTGCTAAACTTTATATTTGGAGAAAGCATCGCATTGCTGAAGTTTTAGGTTTGCCAGGGGGGAGGTGTCCTGTACGATCGTATGTACATGTGGGCGGGCCTTTTTGTTTTTGACACGGTCCGGTTGTTGATGCTGGGGACTGGACCTTCGGGTGTGCCATGTGCCGTACGTTAGGCTTGCCTTTATCATGTCCGTATCCAGCGTGCAGATCTGGGTTGTTTGACTGATTTGTGAAAGTACATCATATAAAACTTGATATTTCGGCAAGTTTGTTCAATCCATTGTCCACTGTGCCTAAGTATATGATGGTTTTGGCTTCCTGCTTAGATAGATTTTTGGGCACATTATTACCATCAATGAAGGTTAGGTTTTGGTCTGATTCCTTCACTGTCAATAACATGGCCCAGATAGGTGACACTACTACTGGCAAATGTACATTTAGTGTATTCAATGGTTAGTCCATATGATTCCAAAATGGTTAAAAACATCCTCCAACGATTTATTGGGTTCCATTTTGTCTATACCGAACATGAGTATATCATCCTGAAAAACATTTGTGTGTTTGATATTGACAAATAATTGGTGCATTAGCTGCTGAAAAATGGCTGCAGTCGACACAAAACTAAAAGGCATACTTTTGAATTGGAAACAACCTTGTGGTGTTATAAAGGCTGTGAATGTCTTGCTATTCTAAGAAAGAGTAATCTGATAGTATGCAGTAGAAACGTCGATCGTGGATAACCACTTGGATCCCACCAACAAAGCCAACATTTCATTTATCTTGGAAAAAAGGGAATTTATTGACTATGATGTTGTCATTCAAATTACATAAATCCACACACAGCCTCAATTTCCCATTACTGCATTTAACAACCACTAAGGGAGGCTTCTAATGGCTCTATAATATTAGAATTAAATAATCTGTCAAGTTCCAGAGCCACATCATTCCTTAAAGCGATTGGTACACTCCTAACTGTAAGAATTTTTCGTGTGGCTCCATCTTTAAGTATTATTCTGAATTCAGATCCCTTTAACTTGCCTATATTTTTCTGAAAAACTGACGGAAACGTCTTCAAAAGTCTTTCACCCATTTTCGTGCCTTCATCCATAACCAAAACTTGCTCTACACCATTTGGGTCAAAAATGATATGTCGGCAGTTCTGGTCTTTCCACCCAAGAACAGATGGACTTTTTCATGATAGTACAATTCGCCATCGGAATGACGATTCTTAAATTAGAATTTGAACCGGCGATAACTCACCATATCAATTTTCTCTCCAACCTATCCTTCGGGTTCAATGTCAGATGGAAATCATTTGGTACCCACTTTACTTATAAAGTTCTTTTTCCATACCTCTACATTCACAATATAATATGGTGAGCCGGAGTCGGCATACATTTTAACACATACACCAGCAATACAGATCCAACACTCTATCATTAACCCTTTCGATGCTGATGACGAGCTCAGCTCGTCATCAGCCACGGTGGTCGTGTGCTGATGACGAGCTGAGCTCGTCATGAATATATGGCATCAAGAATTTCCCAGCACAGGGGAAAAATACCCACAGCAGCCAAGGTGTTAAACACCCATCCTCGATGTTCAAAACCAACTTCCTTTTTAACTCAGAACTGCATTCTGAAACATACTCATCATTACTGCTTAAATCACAATCCGAGTACATTCCATCTTGAACACATTTCACAGACTTAGACCTTCTGCAGCATACCTTTGTGTAATGCCCGACAACACCAAAGAACTATATTTAACTTTTCTTGCTGGACAAACTTTTGTGAAAACCAAAATGGTCTAGGCTTCCACATCTGTAACATTTAGGTGCTGTTTGACCTGTAGCTATTCCTCCCTTCATATCTTTGCTTACTGCTAAAATTTGGTTTAGTGCTCGCTCTTATTTTGACTACAGTGTCACTTTCCATTGTTTCTGTTTTGAAGCATTCGCACATCTGCCAGACGTTTCAGCTTTATAAACAATAGCAAGATTATCATCTAATTAATCCTCCCTATTCATCTATAAACACTCCTGAATGGCCAGATTATGGGCATGCATAACCACCTGGGCCCACACTAAATCTTCCAATAGCCCACCAAACGCACAATCAGTGGCTAGTTTCTTCAACTCACTCACATAATCATCTATAGACTCTGCTTTAAGCTGTTTCCTTTGAAAGAACTTATGGCGTGTGATGCCTACTCCTAACTTTGGGGCAAAGTACTTTTCAAGATTTGCTAATGCAACAGTAAACACATTACTATCACCCCAACCAGGAACTGGATTGTTCATTCGATTGTACTTTTAAGTCCTTCTGGACCTAAAGAATGTAAACAAATGTGCTTCTTGGGGGGGCGTGGCTAATCATCATGGCCGACCGAATGTGAATCCGATTTGCTCCGCACCAGGCCTTAATAAACCAGTAACTTAGGGGGCACCAAATGCTTCAAATTTGGCACAAAGGCTCGTCCTACTCACCCGGGAGGTGAGGGGGCACAAAAAAGAGAGAGAACAGTCCCGCCGGTTTGATGCGAGGGAGCAGAGGTTTCTCTCACCGGCTCCCGAGGGGGATTAAGATGGTGGCCGTCATCCTGCTCAGCAGTGAAGTCTTGCGCTGGAGTGGTGGATCCCGTTGCAGACCCTGCGTACAGGAGGCAGGTTGAGGGACCAGAAGGTCTTATTTGTCTGCCCCCTGACGGCTAACTGCACAATCAGGCTGAAGGTGTCCGATGCCGCCAGCAACCACGCAGGAAGACGCACAATCCCACTAGCAACTTTGGCAGACAGAGCTGGACCCCCAAAGGGGCAGAGATGGTTGGAGATCCACCTTTCACCCAAAAAACCAATAGACAGTTGATGAGAAAAACGCATCGTGACCCATAGATGGCGGCGGCCAGACACCAGTCCTGAGCCACATGAGAAGGCCTAAGCTGGAGGTCTTGCACCCTCAGTGACTCTCCCCAGCACTGTGATGTATCAACGTCCCTAGAGGGGGTCCTATTGAAAACGTCGACTCCCCTCAAGCCATATCTACTTACTTGACCCAGATGTGAGAGTCTTTGTGGAAGCATAGAGGGGTAAGGCTGAGGCACCACTCAGAGGAGCCCCCCTATGGTCCAGAGGAACGTTGCATCTGATGTGGGTCTCAATGGCTCACTGAACACCTCATACCAATTCCAGCAGCAAAGTGGGAGATTGAGGACCGCATGAGCACCTTGGTTCTGTGCTAAACGCCCCCCAACCATGACGAGCCCTGGTCTCCATGACATCTAGCCACCACGCAGCTAAATCCCTCTTACCGGTGTTGGGGTTTTTCCTGGTCGGCTCGGCTGAGTGAACTTGGTGAAGCAATACAGCGCCGAATCCCCCACTGCCTTTCCCACAGCGAGGAAAGCCCACGCAAGAGGTGGGTAAAGTTCCCCATGCCACTTAAAAAAGGACAACCCTTAATGTTGTACAGCTTCTTTTTTCCCGCCACCAAGTGGGCAGCTAGCGACGGTCAGCCGACAGTATGGCGCTCACAAGATAGGACTTGATATCCTCACTCCGGGAATTCAAGCAGGAACTCAGAGACAACATCAAGAATGACATTAGGGGCCTCCTTTGATGCATTATGCAGAAATAGGGGGTCGGCTGGTGGCCCTGCAGGATCACTGACATAATATAGAATGCCAAAATATCGACCTACCAAAATATCGAGGTAAAAATATAGAATGCCAAAATATCGACCTCCTATCTTCAAACAGGTAAGTACAACAATATCAAACCAAAAAATTGATGTAAAAAATTATAATTAAAAATGAATCATATAATAAATATAATGAATTTAAGCATACTTAAAATACTTAAAAAATCTTAAAATTAATAAATAATTAAGGTAACTAAAAAAAAACATACAAATTGTTTTCTTAATACATATATTTATATATATAAACATAAAATTAATAAAACAATTACAATATTTTTACCGTAGGATAGCGGAAAAGGTAAAATTTACTAATGCAACAGTAGGTAAAGTGTTGGATAGCGTAGGGATAAAAATTACTATTCCCACTCCAGAGATTGCAACAGTATGGAAAGCGTTGGATAGTGTAGGGATAAAAAATACAATGCCAACTCCAGAGAGTGCAACAGTAGGGAAAGCGCTGGATAGCGTAGGGGTAAAAATTACTATTCCGACTCCAGAGAGTGCAACAGTAGGGAAAGCGTTGGCTAGATTAGTGGTAAAAATTACTATTCCCACTCCAGAGAGTGCAACAGTAGGGAAAGCGTTGGATAGCGTAGAGGTAAAAATTTATTATTCACACTCCAGAGAGTGCAACAGTAGGGAAAGCGTTGGATAGCGTAGAGATGAAAATTACTATTCCAACTCCAGAGAGTGCAACAGTAGGGAAAACGTTGGATAGCGTAGGGGTAAAAATTACTATTCCATCTCCAGAGAGTGCAACAGTAGGGAAAGCGCTGGATAGCGCAGGGGTAAAAACTTTATATTCCCACTCCAGAGAGTGCAACAGTAGGGAAAGCGTTGGATAGTCTAGAGGTAAAAATTACTATTCCCACTCCAGAGAGTGCAACAGTAGGGAAAGCGTTGGATAGCGTAGGTGTAAAAATTACTATTCCAACTCCAGAGAGTGCAACAGTAGGGAAAGCGCTGGATAGCGTAGGGGTAAAAATTGCTATTCCCACTACACAGAGTGCAACAGTAGGGAAAACGTTGGATAGCGTAGGTGGTAAAAATTACTATTCCCACTCCAGAGAGTGCAACAGTAGGGAAAGCGTTGGATAGCGTAGGGGTAAAAATTACTATTTCCACTCCAGAGAGTGCAACAGTAGGGAAAGCGTTGGATAGTGTAGGGGTAAAAATTACTATTCCCTCTCCAGAGAGTGCAACAGTAGGGAAAGCGTTGGATAGCGTAGAGGTAAAAATTACTTTTCCCACTCCAGAGAGTGCAACAGTAGGGAAAGCGTTGGATAGCGTAGGGGTAAAAATTACTATTCCAACTCCAGAGAGTGCAACAGTAGGGAAAGCGCTGGATAGCATAGGGGTAAAAATTACTATTCCCACTCCAGAGAGTGCAACAGTAGGGAAAGCGTTGGATAGCGTAGGTGTAAAAATTACTATTCCAACTCCAGAGAGTGCAACAGTAGGGAAAGCGCTGGATAGCGTAGGGGTAAAAATTGCTATTCCCACTACACAGAGTGCAACAGTAGGGAAAACCCTGGATAGCGTATGGGGTAAAAATGACTATTCCCACTCCAGAGAGTGCAACAGTAGGAAAAGCGTTGGATAGCGTAGAGGTAAAAATGACTATTCCCACTCCAGAGAGTGCAACAGTAGGGAAAGCGTTGGATAGCATAGGTGTAAAAATTACTATTCAAACTCCGGAGAGTGCAACAGTAGGGAAAGCGCTGGATAGCGTAGGGGTAAAAATTGCTATTCCCACTATACAGAGTGCAACAGTAGGGAAAACGTTGGATAGCGTAGGGGGTAAAAATTTCTATTCCCACTCCAGAGAGTGCAACAGTAAGGAAAGCGTTGGATAGCGTAGGGGTAAAAATTACTATTCCCACTCCAGAGAGTGCAACAGTAGGGAAAGCGTTGGATAGTGTAGGGGTAAAAATTACTATTCCCACTCCAGAGAGTGCAACATTAGGGAAAGCGTTGGATAGCGTAGAGGTAAAAATTACTTTTCCCACTCCAGAGAGTGCAACAGTAGGGAAAGCGTTAGATAGCGTAGGGGTAACAATTACTATTCCAACTCCAGAGAGTACAACAGTAGGGAAAGCGTTGGATAGCGTAGGGGTAAAAATTACTATTCCAACTCCAGAGAGTGCAACAGTAGGGAAAGCGCTGGATAGCGTAGGGGTAAAAATTACTATTCCCACTCCAGAGAGTGCAACAGTAGGGAAAGCGTTGGCTAGATTAGTGGTAAAAATTACTATTCCCACTCCAGAGAATGCAACAGTAGGGAAAGCGTTGGATAGCGTAGAGGTAAAAATTATTATTCCCACTCCAGAGAGTGCAACAGTAGAGGAAGCGTTGGATAGCGTAGGGGTAAAAATTACTATTCCCACTCCAGAGAGTGCAACAGTAGGGAAAGCGCTGGATAGCGTAGGGGTAAAAATTACTATTCCATCTCCAGAGTGTGCAACAGTAGGGAAAGCGCTGGATAGCGCAGGGGTAAAAACGTTATATTCCCACTCCAGAGAGTGCAACAGTAGGGAAAGCGTTGGATAGCGTAGAGGTAAAAATTACTATTCCCACTCCAGAGAGTGCAACAGTAGGGAAAGCGTTGGATAGCGTAGGTGTAAAAATTACTATTCCAACTCCAGAGAGTGCAACAGTAGGGAAAGCGTTGGATAGTGTAGGGGTAAAAATTACTATTCCCTCTCCAGAGAGTGCAACAGTAGGGAAAGCGTTGGATAGTGTAGGGGTAAAAATTACTATTCCCTCTCCAGAGAGTGCAACAGTAGGGAAAGCGTTGGATAGCGTAGGTGTAAAAATTCCTATTCCAACTCCAGAGAGTGCAACAGTAGGGAAAGCGTTGGATAGTGTAGGGGTAAAAATGACTATTCCCTCTCCAGAGATTGCAACAGTAGGGAAAGCGCTGGATAGCATAGGGGTAAAAATTGCTATTCCCACTACACAGAGTGCAACAGTAGGGAAAACGTTGGATAGCGTAGGGGGTAAAAATTTCTATTCCCACTCCAGAGAGTGCAACAGTAGGGAAAGCGTTGGATAGCGTAGGGGTGAAAATTACTATTCCCACTCCAGAGAGTGCAACAGTAGGGAAAGCGTTGGATAGTGTAGGGGTAAAAATTACTATTCCCTCTCCAGAGAGTGCAACAGTAGGGAAAGCGTTGGATAGCGTAGAGGTAAAAATTACTTTTCCCACTTCAGAGAGTGCAACAGTAGGGAAAGCGTTGGATAGCTTAGGGGTAAAAATTACTATTCCAACTCCAGAGAGTGCAACAGTAGGGAAAGCGCTGGATAGCGTAGGGGTAAAAATTACTATTCCCACTCCAGAGAGTGCAACAGTAGGGAAAGCGTTGGATAGCGTAGGTGTAAAAATTACTATTCCCACTCCAGAGTGCAACAGTAGGGAAAGCGTTGGATAGTGTAGAGGTAAAACTTACTATTCCCACTCCAGAGAGTGCAACAGTAGGGAAAGCGCTGGATAGCATAGGGGTAAAAATTGCTATTCCCACTACACAGAGTGCAACAGTAGGGAAAACGTTGGATAGCGTAGGGGGTAAAAATTACTATTCCCACTCCAGAGAGTGCAACAGTAGGGAAAGCGTTGGATAGCGTAGGGGTGAAAATTACTAGTCCCACTCCAGAGAGTGCAACAGTAGGGAAAGCGTTGGATAGTGTAGGGGTAAAAATTACTATTCCCTCTCCAGAGAGTGCAACAGTAGGGCAAGCGTTGGATAGCGTAGAGGTAAAAATTACTTTTCCCACATCAGAGAGTGCAACAGTAGGGAAAGCGTTGGATAGCTTAGGGGTAAAAATTACTATTCCAACTCCAGAGAGTGCAACAGTAGGGAAAGCGCTGGATAGCGTAGGGGTAAAAATTACTATTCCCACTCCAGAGAGTGCAACAGTAGGGAAAGCGTTGGATAGCGTAGGTGTAAAAATTACTATTCCCACTCCAGAGTGCAACAGTAGGGAAAGCGTTGGATAGTGTAGAGGTAAAACTTACTATTCCCACTCCAGAGAGTGCAACAGTAGGGAAAGCGCTGGATAGCATAGGGGTAAAAATTGCTATTCCCACTACACAGAGTGCAACAGTAGGGAAAACGTTGGATAGCGTAGGGGGTAAAAATTACTATTCCCACTCCAGAGAGTGCAACAGTAGGGAAAGCGTTGGATAGCGTAGGGGTGAAAATTACTAGTCCCACTCCAGAGAGTGCAACAGTAGGGAAAGCGTTGGATAGTGTAGGGGTAAAAATTACTATTCCCTCTCCAGAGAGTGCAACAGTAGGGCAAGCGTTGGATAGCGTAGAGGTAAAAATTACTTTTCCCACTTCAGAGAGTGCAACAGTAGGGAAAGCGTTGGATAGCTTAGGGGTAAAAATTACTATTCCAACTCCAGAGAGTGCAACAGTAGGGAAAGCGCTGGATAGCGTAGGGGTAAAAATTACTATTCCCACTCCAGAGAGTGCAACAGTAGGGAAAGCGTTGGATAGCGTAGGTGTAAAAATTACTATTCCCACTCCAGAGAGTGCAACAGTAGGGAAAGCGTTGGATAGCGTAGAGGTAAAACTTACTATTCCCACTCCAGAGAGTGCAACAGTAGGGAAAGCGTTTGATAGCGTAGGTGTAAAAATTACTATTCCAACTCCAGAGAGTGCAACAGTAGGGAAAGCGCTGGATAGTGTAGGGGTAAAAATTGCTATTCCCACTACACAGAGTGCAACAGTAGGGAAAACGTTGGATAGCGAAGGGGGTTAAAATTACTATTCCCACTCCAGAGAGTGCAACAGTAGGGAAAGCGTTGGAAGCGTAAGGGTAAAAATTACTATTCCCACTCCAGAGAGTGCAACAGTAGGGAAAGTGTTGGATAGTGTAGGGGTAAAAATTACTATTCCCACTCCAGAGAGTGCAACAGTAGGGAAAGCGTTGGATAGCGTAGAGGTAAAAATTACTTTTCCCACTCCAGAGAGTGCAACAGTAGGGAAAGCGTTAGATAGCGTAGGGGTAAAAATTACTATTCCAACTCCAGAGAGTGCAACAGTAGGGAAAGCGCTGGATAGCGTAGGGGTAAAAATTACTATTCCCACTCCAGAGAGTGCAACAGTGGGGAAAGCGTTGGATAGCGTAGAGGTAAAAATTACAATTCCCACTCCAGAGAGTGCAACAGTAGGGAAAGCGTTGGTTAGCGTAGGGGTAAAAATTACTATTCCAACTCCAGAGAGTGCAACAGTAGGGAAAGCGCTGGATAGCGTAGGGGTAAAAAACACTATTCCCACTCCACAGAGTGCAACAGAAGGGAAAGCGTTGGATAGCGTAGGGGTAAAAATTACTATTCCCACTCCAGAGAGTGCAAAAGTAGGGAAAGCGTTGGATAGCGTAGGGATAAAAATTACTATTCCCACTCCAGAGAGCGCAACAGTAGGGAAAGCGTTGGATAGCGTAGGGGTAAAAATTACTATTCCCACTCGAGTGAGTGCAACAGTAGGGAAAGCATAGGATAGCAGGAGGGTAAAAATTACTATTCCCACTTTAGTGAGTGCAACAGTAGGGAAAGTAAATACTTCATATATAAATAAAAATAAAATAAATAATAATACCAATAACAAATTATTTAAAATACTTAACACTTTTATATAATAAATTAGTTAATCAATTAAAAATGCAAATAACAATAATTAATAAAAATATTTACCTACTAATACAAATTATGTACCAATTAACAATAAATTAATAAGCAATTAGAAAATAACTAAAAATTTGATAATTTTTTTGTAAAAAATTACTAATATAATTACTTACAATTAAATTACTCCCCACCCTATTCCCCTATTAACCCACAACCCACTACAGAAACTAAATTAATGAAATTACCATAATTATCAATTAATAAATTAATTAAAATTAATTACCCATTATATTTTAATTAATTACCAATTAATAATTAATTAACAATTATTTCACAATAAATACAAATAAATAAATTAACATATTCAATTAATTATAATTAAATTACTTCCCACCCTATTCCCCTATAAACCCACAACCCGCTACTGAAAATAAATTACTAAAATTAACATATTTATCAATGAATCTATTATTTTTAATTAATTACCAATTATATTTTAATTAATTACCAATTATTAATTAATGAAAAATTAATTCAAAATAAATACCAATAAATAAATGAACATATTTAATTAATTATAATTAAATTACTTCCCACCCTATTCCCCTATAAACCCACAACCCGCTACAGAATTATACTACGCAAAAATTAAATACCATAAAAACAATTAATTATTATAAACAATAAAATAAATATACACTTTTCAAACATATACTAACATATAAAACACTTTAAAAATTGATATTAACTTACTTACCTTAAATTCGATATTTTTGTAGTCTATATTCTGTCCATTCTATATTTTTCTAGTCTATATTCTGTGCATTCTATATTTTTGTAGTCTATATTCTGTCCATTCTACATTTTTGTAGTCTATATTCTGTCCATTCGAAATTATGTCCATTTTATATTTTTTAATTCGATATTAATGCTATCCTATTCGATATTTTTGTAGTCTATATTCTGTCCAGTCGATATTCTGTCCATTCTATAATTTGTAATCAATATTAATCCAAATCGATAATAAAAACTCGATATTTTGACTTTATACCGACCCTGCAATCAGATGTTGACTCAATTGGGGCCCTCACTCTTGACCTGGAGGCAAAACACCAGGAACTGGAGAACCGCATGAGACCCTTGGAGACCCACTCCAAAGACAGTTGAAAGCCACGGTGCTCCGCTGTGAGGACCTTGAGAACTGCTCTCGCCAGAAGAACAACAAGTGAGAGGCCTGGAGGAGGAATGGGAGGGCCCGGACCTGGAGGCCTTTATGGTGGGGCTCTTCTCCACAGTACTCGGAGATTCTGAACCGGAGGTCTGCCTAGAGAGAATGTACAGAGTGGGCCCTCATGGCCCAGGAGATGCCAGAAAACCCCAAGATGTGCTGTCGAAATTCAGTTTCTTTAAAACTAAAGAGATGATCCTCCAGAAAGCATGAGCCCTGGAGAAGGTATCCTTTCAGAACGCGGAGTACCCGCTTGTAATGGCTGGATTTTCTGTTTAGATGGGATCAGCCCCCAGGGGCCCCTGTGACCCAGCCAAAACGTACTCACCTTCCCTCCTCAGATCGTATTCACAATGAGTAGATATACAGATAAATATACAGATCGCACCTAAGGACGGGGAATGACAATATATGTATGTACGGATTTTCTACAATATCTTATTCACATCAGTTGGCCTCGCGGTCACCCCGACCCAGACCGTTCTACCCTAGGGCAGATCTGACACACAATCCGGTGTGTCTACACACGGGCCTGCAGAACCCAATGCTCCCTTTTCCAAACTGTTCGCAATCTGGCGAAACTAAGCGCCAGTATCCTCCCTGGCGTTCTCACTTATCCAAGCCACAATCTGGTGGGTATTCCCACTGGTCTCCCACCCAGTGTTATCACTAACGCCGCATATCAACGACGACCACATTCCTATGAACCATTATTTGGGGATATTGTCTCAGTGGTCTACCTGGAATAAAACTACAGTAACAACTTTGAATATGGTTTCAGATTATGTAGTGTACTCCCTGCTCTTGGCATCAAAGAGCCACCCACTCCCTCCTTATTCAGTCACCATTTACCTGATCGGGATTTCTCATCCGTTCACCCAAACAGTTCCTAACTAGAAGTCGGGTTTATCAAGATTGAACATGAGCACCAGGCACACAATAATTCTATATGAATTAGGGTATTTATTAACAATAGACATAAATCACATTACTATGCAGCATAACATTTGCAAGAAAAAGGTAAAGATTAGAGTGCACATCCTACATAAATTGGGCGGGTATCACCTGGTTAGTGGGAAGTCTGGACTCGGCAGTCATCTAGGCTCCTGTTTCGTCTCTGGGTCCTGGCTCGCCTTGCAGTCACCCTCAGCCGTCACAAGTACACGTCTGCACCGCTAGGCTCAACCTCGTCTGCTCTCCCTCAGGACCTCGGAACCTTGCTGTTTATTAGCTACCGTCTCTCTCTCTCTCTCTGTATCAGTGCGCTCCGCGCTACTTCTCGTTCAGTCTATCTCAGAGAGTTTCGGTCTTAAATCTTTCTCCGACTTCAAAGATGGCGACTCATCCACCATGAAAATGAATAATGGCAGAGATGCTAACGGCTAGATGCCGCCTACGGACTAACTGACAAAAAGACTAACACCTTCGCTAATATCAAAGCCCGTTCCTTCATGGAAATTCACGGCCAGTAACCTGCCGCCCACCAAATTCTTGTACCTCCCCGTACCAAGGACACTTTCCCAGCTGGCCAGCCTGAAGTTGTGTCTTCGGAGTGGAGAAAAATACATTCCTTCGATAAGGGTCAGCCTGAACCGGTTCTCTCCAAGCGAACAACAGCTTGAAACTAAAACATTACTCTTCACCTAGAAAGCCTTCTCGAGCTACCGGGCAGAAAGCAAAATGGAGTCTGTCTCGTTTAAGGCCTACGGAGCCCATAATATGCATAGCTCCATGAAAAATAGATCGGCATGTTAGCAAATGAGTGAATCATGACTAGTACTTATATATCTATCCCCTAACTTAAATTCATAAGCCTTACTCTAAGGGAAATAATACGAAAATGCCTTTATATATGTAAGACAGGGTCCCTGTCTATCGGCCTAATCCCTATGCTATGGGGGTGATAGGCTGGAGTCACACTCCATCATTCTCCATCTCCAAAGAGCTAGCAAAAGACAGCCATAACATTACACCCCTTGACTCCAGTCTATTAACCACAAACTAAATAGAACTAACGTCAGTAGACGAATAATATGAAACAAAACTAACTGATCTACGACCCTTCGTAAGTCTAAAAAATTGTAGCAGGGAAGGGATACACCGAATAAAGCAACAAATTGCTATAAGGATACAGACAGCAACAATAACCCCCCCTAAAATTTGTCGCATGAAATGCATGTCAGGGAGCCAATTAAAAAGCCAGTCAAAGAAACCCTGATCTATATGTTCTCTGATTTCTGCAGTCAAGTCGTGGAGTTTGTTAATGTGGGACTGGATATCTTTAGAATGGTCAGACAAATTAAAACAGCATAGACCTTCAAAATCAGAGCACTCGTGCCCATGTTTTAACAACAAATAATCGATTGCTGCACGGTTTTGCAAAATAGCTCTACGTTCACCTTGGGAATCTAATAATAAATCTGATAAAACAGAAGACGTTTGGTTTATAGACTTCACCATCCAGCAGGCCATTTTACCGATTGTTTTGGCATTATAAACGGCCAATGCTGGAACACCAATAATAGAAAAAGCTAAACCAAGATATTCTGATCTGGAATAAAGATGAACAGAGGAATCACAGTCTTCATGTAATGACATTGAGTCTCGGACAATACGGGAATGGGAAGGAGGATGTGAGGAAAACATTAGCAAACTTAATCTAGTGATGGCACATGGGCCACCAGAAATATTCGCAGGAATATAAGGCCAAGATGAATTCCCGCAGGAAAAGAGCCATCCAGCTGGCAATAGCATTGAACGATAATGGCTAGTGGCTACTACTAAACGTTTACAGGTCATATTGTTCTTCACTGAAAGGCATGAATTAGGAAGTCTCATTGAACATAACAAACGTTGATGAAATGAAAAAGTAGTTGCGGCTTGGAGTTTCAACCGCAAACACTCGGTAATAGCCTTAGGGTTACAGGTCATAACGAAGCAAAGATCACCAGGGGTAATATTAAAAGTAGTAATTCTGGAATTAATAGGGATATCAAGGTCTGGAAGAAGAGTACATGAGGAACAGAACTCGTGGGCGGCAAAATCGCCCAGAATAACATTAGGTCGGGCATTGGATACATTAAACACATGGCGCAAAGTCTCAGTGGATGCAGGGACAGCTACTAAACAGGTCGCTAGAATGTCAGTAACACTCTTCATAGGAGTGAGGCAAAAATGTGGAGAGTTCGTCACCCGCTTCGCGAGTGTGACCCAAAAGTTTGAAGAAGTACGCCACGCAGACCGCGTGGCTCTTATAATCCCATCAACCGGCGTCGGTGGATCCTCTCCTCTCCCGGCGTAGCAAGCCAAAAGGAGTCCAACGCCGACACATCCTGCAGCAGCAGTCCAAAGAATGATCTGAAACAATACAAATACAGGCCTTAATCATTCTCGTAAGTAACATTTATCAGCTGGGACAGCTTCCCAGCCATCTTTCCCTGGCTTCATCACCAAAACGGTGTTGTCATGACCGGTCGCAATAATATCAGCCTGTTCAGGAGGATTTTTAGGCGATTGCACCCATATTTTAGCTCCAGGAAGATCAGACGATCCGAAGCCTTTTTGTCCTCGCACAGTTAGCAACGTTGGGGCAGAGCCTTTCTTGATCTCACCACTGAAGACAGGCATAATCAGTAACTGAGCAACACGGTCAGACTTTTTGATCAATAAATCAGTCTCACTGCTATTAAGCAAGAGAACCTTAATCTCTCCCTGATAATCACTGTCAATCACTCCTCCGAGTACTTGTACACCTTTCAGGGCCAGGCCAGATCTAGGGGCAATTAATCCAAAACTACCGGCAGGTATAGAAACACCAATGCCAGTTTCAACAATGATTCGATCTTTTCCTGGAAATTGTGCATCATTTAATGCATGCAGGTCAAGGCCTGCAGAACCTGGGGTTGCTCTACATGGAGCCAAAGCACCGGGGGTAATTTCCCAATATGTGACAGTGTTCGAAAAAGAATTAGGTTTTGCATCAACATGTGGAGGAAACAAACGCATCAAACGAGATTCAGCATGTAACAAAGGACGATTATTTAAAATTAACAAGGCTTGAAGTAGGACATCTCTCCACTGGCTGTAACGGTCATCAGTCAACTTGCGCAACTGTTCTTTCAACAAGCCATTCATTCTCTCAATCAGTCCTGAAGCTTGAGGGTAATATGGAATATGAAACACCCAATCTATATTATTCTCCGTACAGAATTCCTGCACCAATCTTCCACGAAAGTGGGATGCATTGTCTGATTGAATCTGGAATGGGACACCATAATACAAAATAATGAGCTCCAGGGTTTTAATGGTATTCACTTGGGTAGCATTCTTGCAAGGGAAAGCGACCAAAAGGCCACTATAAGTATCAACAACTGTACAAATGTATTGACAGTTTCTGCTCATAGGGAGCGGACCAATATAATCAATCTGCCAAATTTGGGCGGGCAATTTACCTCGATGTAAGTGACCTCGAACAATTTGAGGCACCTCTTTCTTTCTAGAATGCTGGCAAATGGGGCAATGTAGAATGACATCTTTAATTAAAGAAAAGGGAATATGAATTCCTCTATCGGCAGCCCACCTGTTAGTGGCTTTCTCTCCAAAATGTCCTGCTTTCTGATGGGCCCACTTCGCCAATCCCGCCAAATCAGAATCCTGCATGTCAACCACTGCCTCAGAAATTTTAGACTGTTCATCTGCAATATTATGAAAAAATTTGTCAAGGGAGTCGATTGGAGTATGAGCATCCACGTGAAAGATTGTTACAGTACTCTGCGGAAGCAATTCCCAAATTTCTTGCCACAACTCTTTACCCCACAACTCTTTAGAATGCAATTCCCAATTATGAGAATGCCATGTTGGCAGCCACACCGCTAGTCCATTCGCAGTGGACCAAGAATCAGTGAAAATGTGACATGTACCTGGTAACTCCTGTTTCAAAACTTGATAAACCGCATAGAGTTCAGCATATTGACTACTTTTACCGTCTCCAGTCGTGCATAACAATTTCTTTGTAGTTGGATTATAAGAAACAGATTTCCAATGTCTTTTGTCACCAATGAACTTCGCAGAACCATCCGTAAACCACACATGTTTTCTATCCTCCGCGGACAGATCATCAAATGATTTACCCCACTTCACGGGAGACTCCTGCACTACGGGAACCGAACACTCACTTTCAGCTTCATTGGAGGGCGCCTGCGCCACTCGCTCATGTAGAACCGCCACACCTTTCGGACCCACACGTGCCCTGTCCTGAATGTACCATTTCCATTTAATCACACTAGCCTCCTGAGCATGTCCAATTTGATGGGACTTCGGTGAACTCAAAACCCACTGCATAATGGGAATTTCAGGCCTCAAAATCACGGCATGGCCTAGGGTCAATTGCTCGGTATCCACCAGAGCCCAATAACAAGCAAGCAACTGTTTTTCAAAAGGTGAGTAACGCTCACCAGCCTCTGGCAACTTTTTGGTCCAAAAACCTAATGGCACTTTTTGTCTGCCCTGCTTTTGCCACAAACTCCAATTGGCATACAGGCCTTCCACGGACACATTCAAATCCACATCACCGTCACTCACAGGCCACAAATCCAAAGCATACTGAATAGCTTCTTTAGCCAAATTAAAAGCAGTCTGTTGAGGTTCACCCCATTCAAACGCATTCTTTTTACGAGTGACTCGATACAATGGAGCCAAGATCTGACTCAAATGGGGAATATGCTGACGCCAAAATCCAAACAGTCCAATAAAGCATTGCGCCTCTTTACTGTTTCTGGGAACAGCAAAATCAAGTATTTTTCGTTTAAACTGTGGAATCACCTCTCTGTGACCCTCATGCCAATTAATTCCTAGAAATTTTACAGCTTGGGATGGAGTTTGTAATTTGTCAGGATTAATTTCCCAACCTTTTGCTCGCAAACAATCAATGATTTGATCCAAATGGGATTGTACCTGGTCTTGCGTTTCACCTTGAATCAAAATGTCGTCAATATAATGACAAATCTGAACTTGTGGATTCGTGGGCACTTCAGATAAATGTTCCGCCACCAGCCGGTGACAGATCGTAGGACTATGTACATAGCCTTGAGGAAGACTCCGGAACGTCATTTGACGTCCATTCCATGTAAAACTGAATAGTTCCTGGCATTCGGGGGCAATCGGGATTGAAAAGAATGCATTAGCAATATCAATAGAAGCATACCACGTACCTGGATGCTTTTGAATTCTCTGAATCAGTGTAACAATGTCAGGCACTGCAACAGTTAATTTAGGTGTATGTTTGTTCAATTCTCGATAATCAACAGTCATGCGCCAAGAGTTGTCACTTTTGCGCACGGGCCAAACAGGATTATTCCAAGCAGATGTGACCGGAATGATGACTTCCGCGTCAACCAAATCCTGAATTGTAGCTGTAATTTCTTCATGACCACCTGGAATGCGATATTGTTTCTGAGAAATCACTTTCATCGCTAAAGGGATCTTAATAGGTGGCATGCGTAAACGGCCAACCCGTACGGGTCTGGTCGAAATGTACTGTCGTGTACCAAATTGATAACATCCATCATCCAAATGCAAAGTCATACCTTTCAAAATGTCAATTCCAATAATGTATTCCAAAAGTGGCACAACCAACACAGAGTATTCTCTACGAGGAATTCTACCAATTTTAATTTCGAGTGCAGTTTGAACCGCGGGTGTCTCTTTACCACCCAGACCGGTAATTGTAAAAGACTGTCCATGAAATTTTCTCGACTTACCATGAATTAAAGTGGCCTCCGCCCCAGTATCAACCAACGCTCGGGCCCTTTGGATATTACGATGTTTCCAAAAAATCTCAATATCTACATAGGGTCTGTAATCTCTGTGGGCCCACTTGCGTACCGGAGCTTGACCTATTTCCTAGTCATTTTTCCTGCGTTCCGTCAACCAAGACAGATCAGGGTAAATGTTCTCAGTTTTCTTTGGTATTAGGATTTCTTGTTCATATCCGTCTCCAGTACGAAACGGATTAGTGTCAGATTCAAAGAGTTGTGAGTTACGGTCAGAGAGTCTGTTACGATCCTCTCTTTTTCTCATGTCAGGGGAGAAACTTCTTGCATCTCGTCGTCTGCTAGAAACACGATCATCTCTACCCCTTTCGCGGTCATCCTCTCTCTCCCTCCCATCACTACGGCGGGGGGATCCATCACGTTCATAGCGCCGATCATCACGGCGATCAGAATTCACACGTCGCCTCTCATCACCACTATCATCCGAACCACGATCATACTCATTCTTCCGCACACGACGGGCACCCTCGTTTCGATACAAACCACGCTTACGAAACATGTCCCATAAGCGATTATTAGGCTCGCCATCAATGTCTTCCCTTTTGACACCATCAGCAATGAGAGCAAGAAACATGTCACGTCTAGAGAACTTATAGTCCCCACCAGTACGACCCTCAGGTCGGGATTGTCTTTCAGGTTTAAACCATTCACCCAGCTCACCAAGCTGACGAACAGACTCGAGCACAGCAGACAAAGGATTGCCAGTTTGATTAATCAATAATGTCATCATGACCTGCTTGTAAGCAACAGGAGAAGTACATATAATGCGGTTACGCACAGAAGATGTTAAAAGACCATCCAATAGCCTGTCAGCAGTACTAAGGAAGATACACGTTTTCATGACTTCCTCCTTCAAACGTTGCGACGCATCGCGCAGAGTGTACCACGGTTTTTCATCAGTAGGCCAATCAGATTCAGTTGGATATTTATGATTACAGCCCTCAGACGCAAGCTGGAGCAAAGAAATTTGAACACCACCATTATAATTCCGAAAATGGTCCTGAATCGTAGAATCAGAACTTAAAGAGCAAAATCGTAAGCAATCAACAGCATCAAGCATAATACCGGCAGCGCCAAGATCATAAAGACGCACCATCCAGGTAAGCAAGGCCTCACCAGGCCGTTGTTTAAATTGTTGCAGGATGTCACTGACCTCCTGCTGAGTAAAATCTTCCATACAATCGAGAGCTATACCACCCGGATTACCAGGGGCTTGTTGTAATTTTCGTCGAAAAATCGGGTGAGCAGAGACTGCGGGAAGAGCTTCCGAGGAAGCCCTCATCTTAGATTTAACAGAACAATCAGGGCAAGCTACGTCATCCACACGGGAAGAACGAGCACGGTCACAATCGGGAGTCAAATCAATGCATGAAGCAGATTTACAATCACGTCCGGAGCGAGAAGACTCGCGCTTGTCACCCTCCTCTGCCGAGGAGTCAGAAGTATGAGAATCCCAGATATTACCGTCCCACTCGTCGGGGTTCCAATCCAGTCCAGCTTTCGCTACAACCATACGCACTTTGCGTGAAGACACACGTCCACGACGATGTTTATATTTATATCGTGCAATACGGACCGCAGCTCTTTCGGCAATGGTCTGATATGTTTCAAGTTTATCGGCAAGCAATTTGTTTTGACAACGCAACAAAGTGTGCGCATTTTGCAACTCAACACACTGTCCTTCCGAATCTTTAAACTGTTTCTGTAGTTGAACAAACCTCTCATGCAATATTCTGTATGCATTAAGAACAATCCACCCTCTGCGTCCTAAAATAGGAAGCTCATCACCCTTCACTACTGGCGCTTTCTGTAGGCATGACACCACATCGGCAGGCTCCGCCTGCTCCAAGCATGAAGACCAATTTTCACTCAAACCAGTAGAATCAGCCCATTCACGGGCCAAGGCCTCGTAAGGCGTAGACTCCCATCCGGGAATCTGGATCGGTAATTTGAAAACCGACGATGATTTTTTCGCAAACATAATGACACGCAAAAAATTATATACACAATTATAAACAAAATTTTATACGTATAAGCCGAGCGCAAACCAACGACATTAAAACAACACAATGCACACAGGCTTCGTAAACAGTTCGTGACGCCAGATGTAATGGCTGGATTTTCTGTTTAGATGGGATCAGCCCCCAGGGGCCCCTGTGACCCAGCCAAAACGTACTCACCTTCCCTCCTCAGATCGTATTCACAATGAGTAGATATACAGATAAATATACAGATCGCACCTAAGGACGGGGAATGACAATATATGTATGTACGGATTTTCTACAATATCTTATTCACATCAGTTGGCCTCGCGGTCACCCCGACCCAGACCGTTCTACCCTAGGGCAGATCTGACACACAATCCGGTGTGTCTACACACGGGCCTGCAGAACCCAATGCTCCCTTTTCCAAACTGTTCGCAATCTGGCGAAACTAAGCGCCAGTATCCTCCCTGGCGTTCTCACTTATCCAAGCCACAATCTGGTGGGTATTCCCACTGGTCTCCCACCCAGTGTTATCACTAACGCCGCATATCAACGACGACCACATTCCTATGAACCATTATTTGGGGATATTGTCTCAGTGGTCTACCTGGAATAAAACTACAGTAACAACTTTGAATATGGTTTCAGATTATGTAGTGTACTCCCTGCTCTTGGCATCAAAGATCCACCCACTCCCTCCTTATTCAGTCACCATTTACCTGATCGGGATTTCTCATCCGTTCACCCAAACAGTTCCTAACTAGAAGTCGGGTTTATCAAGATTGAACATGAGCACCAGGCACACAATAATTCTATATGAATTAGGGTATTTATTAACAATAGACATAAATCACATTACTATGCAGCATAACATTTGCAAGAAAAAGGTAAAGATTAGAGTGCACATCCTACATAAATTGGGCGGGTATCACCTGGTTAGTGGGAAGTCTGGACTCGGCAGTCATCTAGGCTCCTGTTTCGTCTCTGGGTCCTGGCTCGCCTTGCAGTCACCCTCAGCCGTCACAAGTACACGTCTGCACCGCTAGGCTCAACCTCGTCTGCTCTCCCTCAGGACCTCGGAACCTTGCTGTTTATTAGCTACCGTCTCTCTCTCTCTCTCTGTATCAGTGCGCTCCGCGCTACTTCTCGTTCAGTCTATCTCAGAGAGTTTCGGTCTTAAATCTTTCTCCGACTTCAAAGATGGCGACTCATCCACCATGAAAATGAATAATGGCAGAGATGCTAACGGCTAGATGCCGCCTACGGACTAACTGACAAAAAGACTAACACCTTCGCTAATATCAAAGCCCGTTCCTTCATGGAAATTCACGGCCAGTAACCTGCCGCCCACCAAATTCTTGTACCTCCCCGTACCAAGGACACTTTCCCAGCTGGCCAGCCTGAAGTTGTGTCTTCGGAGTGGAGAAAAATACATTCCTTCGATAAGGGTCAGCCTGAACCGGTTCTCTCCAAGCGAACAACAGCTTGAAACTAAAACATTACTCTTCACCTAGAAAGCCTTCTCGAGCTACCGGGCAGAAAGCAAAATGGAGTCTGTCTCGTTTAAGGCCTACGGAGCCCATAATATGCATAGCTCCATGAAAAATAGATCGGCATGTTAGCAAATGAGTGAATCATGACTAGTACTTATATATCTATCCCCTAACTTAAATTCATAAGCCTTACTCTAAGGGAAATAATACGAAAATGCCTTTATATATGTAAGACAGGGTCCCTGTCTATCGGCCTAATCCCTATGCTATGGGGGTGATAGGCTGGAGTCACACTCCATCATTCTCCATCTCCAAAGAGCTAGCAAAAGACAGCCATAACACCGCTCTAACAATATGTGGCTCAAGCCACACTAGTCCGGCGTCAACAATTCCGACCCGTCACTGCAGCCTTAAGAGAATGCAAGGTGAGGTACAGTTGCACTTACCCCTTTGGTTTTGCTTTCACACTGCACAATAAGAATTATCACTGCATGGAACTAGAGGAGACAGCAACTATCCTGGGCATTGAAGTGCCAATCACAACACACGCAGCAAAAAGCGGGGAGGGCGGAGGCAGCAATGGGCCAAAAGAAAAAGGGGGAGGCCCTTGGCTTCAGCATTGCAGTCCAAGCAAAAACTCTGTGGGCGGATGATCTCCTGGCTTTCTGGCATCTGGGGAGACTTGTTTCGCCTGAGTCGATCCGGCAAACATGCTGTTCACACGCCCCGATGGGGGCCCAGAGATAATCCCGGTATGGTACCCGTCACGCCATCACTTATGCCAATTTAGTGATGAGAGTTTTGAACATATGATGCCAGCCACAACAACCAACGAGCTTGCTAGCTACTGGATTTTTTCAACACTTACGGAACTGATGTTGGGCCTTGGCAGAGGAATTTGATCCACCTCAGATATTGCTCATAATGAGGTTCTCCTCTGTGATCGAGGACCTCTGAGAGCAAATTTTGGAACTAAGTTTGACACATTTCATCTTTTTCTTCCTTTTTTCTTTTTGCTTTTTTGGTGTCACGGTCTGCCTTGTTGCTTTGTTTATTATTAGGCTGTTGATGCTGGGTGGAGGGATGGCAGGGAACATGATGGGTAATGTGCAGGGGAGGGAGGGGGGCCTAGCTGTCCTGGTTTAGCTGACAAATGATGGAGATTAACTGTCTGACATGGAACGTAAAGAGGCTTAATTCTCCTAACAAGATGCAATGGATCTGCACATTTTTAAATGATCACCAGATTTAAATTGCCGCCCTCCCGGAGACGCATCTCCCCTCCAAAGAGGAACACTGACTAAAACATAGGGCATACCCTCAAATCTTTAGCTCTTCGGCATGCACCAAACATAATGGGTTGGCACTGCTCTTTCACAGTTCAACCCCCTTTCTTCACCATGACACTTAAATGGACAAAGAGGGGAGGATTGTGATCGTGAGGGGGGGAAATACAGGGCCGACTGTGCACAATTGCACTGATCTATGCATCATAGTCAAGTTGTGGTTCTTATACCACTTTCTTAATATATGGTTTGGTACGCCCCTAGGGCTCAATGTATATTGTGCTAATTTACTGTGTGCTGTTAAGTGTAACCTATGTACTAGCCTCATAAAGAGACTAGAAGGGTGTGGTTAGAATAAATACATATATTTTATATATATACCTGGCGTGGTTCTCCTTTCATTTGGTCATTCAAGAGATTATAGACTGGGAAAACAACTGCTTTACATTCCTTCAAGACTTAGCCTGAAGGCTGCTCTCCATAGCTACCACTAGGATAGCTTTCAAGAAAGGTTGTCTTTAACCTATCACCACTAAGAGGTTGTTTGGACTGGTGCAAGGCGCCCACTATAACTAGTGGAAAGCATATGCCAGGCCAACTTCTCACAGTGCCCACAAAGATATTACCTACCTGGGCTAAAAACTCACACCCAAACTAGGGCACCTCTTTTGAGCAAACTACCCCCCTCTGTTGCCCCAACTTAAAGCGGAGTTTGCCAGATGGAGGACGGCATTCCTCTCATGGATAGGGCGGATAAACGCTATAAAAATCAATGTTCTCCCGCATTTACTGTATCTCTTCCAGGGACTTGCGATCCCCGTGGACCGGGCAATTTTCTCCCAATTAAAAACAATGATCACCATGTTCATTTGGCAAGGGCAGAGGGCCCGGCTCTCCAACCAAATGCTGATGTGGCTGAGGGAGAAGGGAAAGCTGGCCTTACCTGAACTACTTGGGATTATATATGGTGGCCAAATTGAGGCTGAGCACGGAGTGGTCCCTGCGAGAGCCGGAAAAACTCTGGCTCCATATGGATAGACAAATAATAGGGAGAACGATCTGGGACCTCTTGTGGAAACACAAACATCAGCCACACAACGCCTACATCAGCACACCCACTGCAACCACCCTAGAGGTCTGGGATATTTTGAACAAAACCATTCCTCTCACCACCTTTCCTTCCCCGTACACACCCATACACTTCAACTCTGAATTTCCCCCGGCATTAAAGGAAGGTCCCTTCGAGGCTTGGCAGGAGGGGGTTGCCTTATGCTTTCTCATTTGTTCAAGGGAGAGAAACTGCTCTCCTTCCTGAATGTTCCCGGGCATTTCAGCTCCAACCTGCTGAGGAATTCCACTATTTGCAGCTTAAACATTGGGCTCTTCAACCGCAGGTACGACAGGCCACCACCAGGGAGTTACTTCCCATTGTGAAATTTGCCGAGTCCGGGGCTTCTTGAAAGGGAACCATCTCCTTTCTCTACTCCCTTCTACAGTCACAAGGTTTCCCATACAACCGAGACACCAAAGGTTCTGGGATACACTCTTGAACACCCCACTACAGAAGAAACAATGGTCTTCACTATATAGGGATATTCCCAAGTTTAACCGCTCAATGTTTTCAAAGGCGGCCTGCTACAAAATTATGTATGAATGGTACCTGCACCCTCAGAGGCTTCACATTATCTTCCCTAATGCTTTGGACAGGTACTGGAGGGGATGCGGGCACCTGGGTGACTTTAGAACATCTGGTGGGATTGCCTCCACATCAAGCCTGTCCAGAATGAGATTCTAGCTCAAATCAAACAGATCTTGGGTTACCCGATTCCAGAATGCTAGAACACACACTCCTGGGGATCCAGGATCCCAATCTGAAGCGCCAGACACAAGGGGACCGGACAGTAATGTGGCTCTTCCTCGGGGTGCCCAAGATGGCCATAGCGGCACCTTGGAAAAAGACAGAGGCCCCTTCACTCACGCACTGGCACGCCAGACTGTGGTGGGCATTGGGGATGGAGAGAATGGCAGACATTTTAGAGGACGCCAGCAAGGGATTTGACTTTGTGTGGGCCCCCCTTGTAGAATACTTATCTGAGGGACTGCCCCTGTTTGCATGTGGTCCGCGGATACAAGCTCTCCATCTCTTTCATATATAGAACTGCCGCTGGCACCCTCGAGTTGCCAGAAGGACTTCAAAGACGGAGGGTTTCTCCTCTCCCTAGACAGTGACCTTTAACAGCAGCTGTATGTGATGTTCATTTATTGACCTGTCACACCTTTATTTAAGTTCTCATGTTCTTATATTCTAAGAGGGGGTGTGGCGAAAGTTGACTGACAAGGTTATTCGAAAATCACAGATTCCTAGTTTACAAACTGTAAAAGATCTGTTAGCACACTGTACGGTTTGGCTGACATTATGCATTGGGGTCTCCTTCCCCTACATGTTGTTTTGCATTTCTGTGTATCTCGTTATTTTTGAAACCAATAAAAAGATATTTGACAAAAAATATATGATTCTTGTGCTGAGCAGAAATTTTCCCATCAGAATCGACAGTTTCAGTCTAATTCATGAAGTACTCCTTCCATTCTGTCCATTTAAGCAGTAGTTTCTGACCCACCAGGCCAAAAACATGTGGAGGACTGAAGGTAAAAGTTTACTTTCTCCTATATCCTTTGATGTCCTTCTACTTTTGCAAAATACAACAAGCTGTGTGGAATTGTTCAGTGTACATGAGCTCTGACACTGTCCTTTCTTCACCACAGTATTGATAGAGCAAGGATTCAAGGAAACGAAACTTGCTCGGAACAATCTCTCATTAACAGTACTAATAGGTAAAAATAGATTAGAAAAACTAAATTAGCATACGCACAACATTTCCATGTGGAGAAAAGAGCTTTATGCATGCATAATTAATGAAGAATAAAATGCAATGCAACTGAAACCCACTTTAAACTTGAAAAAGCTTTTGCGCATGTGCATACCAAAATGATGTAGACATCAAAGAGCCTAACCCGTTTGTGAGGGAAAACTCTTACGCATGCACAGGAATTACTAACATTAGGTCGTGAGACAAAGCATGCCTGGCATAAGCTTGCTTGAATTTAAAGAGAGCTGTTGCTGCTAATGCTTTTGCTTAAAGAAAGAGAAAATAGCATGGGATAGAGTAGAACTGGGTGCTGGACAGTGACAATCACATTTTTTAGAAATTAACATCTGTTTATGACTCCTTCATTAATAGTGTGCATATGGGCCTTAAGTGGCATACAAGAGAAAAAGATGGCAACAAAAATGGAGGTGAGCTAGACATGAGCATTGTAGTAGCGATGTGACCCACTGACCGTGTCACTGACAGGCTGCCAAGAGCCAAGAATAACTACTGTACTTCTCGACTGTGGAATTGTATTGAAATGTGTTTTGATTTGTAACATTAAATACATGGCAACGGAATTAAGACAGAATATTATATGAGCTAAAGGTGATGGGTTTGCTAGACAAAAGATTTATTAGGGAAGTGGATGTGTCAGCATGAGCTGATGACAACACCCCTGTCCCTGCCTAATCACAGTCCGTAATCCATCGATATTAGAAACCTTTGAGGGTGGGACATGCAGAAATTAAGACTATAACTAGAATGATTACATTTAGTTGGTTCATTCATTGAGAGAGAGAGAGAGAGAGGCAAGAGCTGCTGCTGAGAAGAAGAAGAGAACATTCTGGGAAGATTCATACCTGAATGGCAACCTAATTAGATTGAAGATTCCGGAGGAATATCGAGGAGGAAGAGAGTGTAAGAGAGGCATGCGCCCTGTTGCGTCGGGTCTGTAGAAAAGTTTTACTAAGTATTTCCCTGTCCTGATACTGCCCTATAGTCTTTGTCTCCTGATTCTTGTTTTATAATTTCTTTTTATTAACCAAAAAAAACAACATTCGTAATCCCAGTCAATGGGAGGTACGTTCATTTGTTATTGTCTATACATCACTGGTGTCTCCCACAATATATGAATGTTAGAAAAACAACTATTGTGACAAATTGGGATCTTCATGGATGGGGACAATCGGGGGCTCATAAGTTGCCCCGGTTCTCATTCCATTTGCTCCATATAGCAATCCATTTTTGGGGACAACCTCTCACTATATACACAGTTTTTTTCCCTAAGCATACATCAATCCAGATCAGATCGTCTTTCCACCCCTCCACTTTGGGTGCAGTCCTCGCACCCCACAATCTTGCTAGATTTCTTTTGGCTACCATCAAGTCCAGTGTAACCCATATTTGATCCTGTTTGTTTAAGTTTGTTGGTTCTCAAAAATTTAGGAGACATCGTTTAGCCTCCATTCCCATTGCAATGCCAAGGACGTCCCTGAATAAGGCATGCACCCCCCTCCAAAATCTCTGAATGTGCACGCACACCCACAAAATATTCATAAACATGCCAGTCTGCCTACACTGTCTTCTGCACAGGCTCTCATCCACCCTGCCCATGCTAACGAGACGTGCCCCTATGATACATGTTCTGTGGAGTATTTTCAATTGGACCAAGTGGAACCTGGAGATAATAGCAACCTCTCCCGGGGAGGAGAGCGCCAACTGCCACTCTTCATCATCAAACTTCAACCCTTCTCTCTCCCAACACTCCTGGAGCTGTTCCAGGGGGTCCGGTGCATTATTAACCAATTTCCTATATGTCAATGACACTGCCTTTGTTTGAAGATATCTGTCAAGCAACTTGTCCTCCAGTGGCAAGGACTCGGGGACAGAAGCACTCTTTGGCAGGTGCGATGTGAGAATATGCCTCACTTGCAAATAGCGAAAATATTCACTGTCAGCCATTTTGTGTACCCATTGCAGTGCAGCAAATGTGATCACCTCAGCCCCAACAGAGATCCCAAATTCTAGTTATCCAAATCAGATCCTACTTGTCAAACGCCTTTGACCTGCCCAGGGTGCCTAGTTGGTCTGAGTTCCACAACGTTGTGGATAATGTTAGCTTCCGCTCCCAAACTTGAATCCTGGTGACTGTGTGCCATACCTGCACGGAAAGCTTGATTGGGCCTGTCAAGGAAAACTTCCCAGGTTTAGCATATAAGGCCCTGTTGTAATTACCCCCGGGCAGTAGCAATTTGTCCATCTTGTAGCCAGAGTCATTCCCTTGACAGTATGTGCCGTGGTTTATGGCTGCCAGGTGAGCCGCCCTGTAATATTTCCTGATGTCAGGCAGACCAATCCCCCTTTTTATGTAGACGATCCACCTCTTTAAAATATTTTGTAGGGACTGGGTCTGGATAATTTTGGAGCGCATAGAGAAAGCAGGGCAGGGACATCATCATGAAAAGGACAGCCTTTCTCAACTGGGGGAGAGTTTTCTAATTAGCCACGTCCCACCTCAGCCTTTGCAGCGGAGGGAGCAGATTACTTTCGCACCTGGGGTCTGACGTAATAAATATTCCCGAATACCGGAACGCATCATTTGCCTCCTGCATGGGACAATCTAATGGAAGGAGTGGGGGCTCACAACTAAGGACACACATTAAATATTTTCCCCAGTTAATTGTATATCCTAAGCATCTCCCAAAGCTGGTGAAGATGTCCAGGACTCTGCGGAGCGATGCCTTGGGAGATGCGAGATAAAGTAATATGTCGCCTGCAAAGAGGGAGAGGCAGTCCTGCCATGATGCAGCCCTCTTCAGTCCTCAAATAATTGGGTCTTTATCAAATCCACGCCGCCAGAGGCTCCAGGGTAAGAGCGAAAAGGAATGGGGACAGCGGACAGCCTTGCAGAGTTACATGGCTCAGCGTAAACACTTCTGATTTTTTTTTGTTGACAACCACCTGTGCCAAGGGCTCTGCGTACAAGAGGCGTACCCACCCCGATAAAGCTGGGCCCGAACCCCATCTTAGTCAGAACAGCGAACAAGCATCTCATGGTGTCAAAGGCCATCCTAGCACCAAGCGACACCACTATTGCTGGTTCCTGGTTTATCTCCAGACATCCCAGCACTCCATGCAGCCGCCGCAGATTCAGTGCAATGTTGCAGTGAGGCACTAAGCCTGTTTGGTCCGGGTGTACTAGCTTACTTATCACTCGGACCAGGCGACTGGCTAGTAGTGTTGCAAGATTTTTTGGCTCAGCATTTTGCAGGGATATGGTCCTAAAGGAGGGGCAAGCATTTCTCCTTGGGAATGGTGACAAGTGTGGCTACCCTTTGATCACGGGGGAGCAATCCAGATTCACGGCTTTCTGCAAACATGGCCCTCAAATATGGGGCTAGCACGTCCGGCTTCAGCTTCTAGAGCTCATTCGGCAGTCCATTAGGAACCATAGCCTTGCCGGATTGAAGGGTTCTTATTGCTTGGGCAACTTCTTTGTTAGTAAACTCACTATCTACCATATCTGTGTCCTCTGAATCTAGGGCTGGAGGTTTTATGTCAGTGGGCAGAGCTTGTGAGTCCCCTTCTGTAGAGGAGGAACTTGTCCGATAGATAGAGCGATAGTACTCCTCAAACTCATTGGCAATCTCTTGTGGGTCTGTTAAAACTTCTGCTGATTCCGTTATTAGTTCCGGGACTAGCCTGCTTGCTAGCTCATTTTTTGTCAAGCCACGCCAGTAACTTTCTGGACTTGTCCCCCAAATCACAGAGTCTTCCTTCCTTATCTCTACTCAGTGACCTAGCCATGTATGCCGCTATGGATTTATATTTATCCCTTTTGAGTTTCACTGCGTGAAGAGATTCTGGTACCATATGATCTTTGTTTTCATCCTCCAGTAGGAGGATTTTGTCTTCCACGCATGTTAAGTCTTTTGCCTTTTCTTTCCATACCCCAGCTATGAGTAAGATCGCTTGACCTTGCATTACGGTCTTAAAAGCTTCCCACAATAATAAGACTGTACTGTGCCCTCGTTATCCTGAAAGTAGTTTTCAATATTCTTGATCATCTTGCCTTTAACTACGGGTTCCGAAAATACCACAGATTAATAGGCGCTATCCTCTCCACCCTCTTCAAACCCAGTAACACCTCTGCCCATAACGTGGAATAATTAGATATACCCCTGGTAAGATGCCAAATTTCCCTGAGATTCCCAAATTGGGACGTTCGAGTGAGCAAATAATTTATAGGAGAAATACTGTTATGTGCCCAGGAATGTAAGGTGTAGTGAGTGCGCTCCGTATGGTATACTCTTCACGCGTCTGTTAGTACTAATGCCTCTAGGAAATCCGGAAGCCATCTGTTATTTATTTATTTATTTTCGACAATTGTATAGCGCACTGTCACCCATTAGGCATACTGGTGCTAACATATGTGTGCCCAGCTGGGCTCATGCTAGAGGGGTCTCAACAGAATAGTAGAGTTATACACTAGGGAAAAGCCATGTCTTTAATCTCTTCCTGAACGGACGAAGATCGTCCAGCTGTTTCAACTCAAATGAAAGATTATCCCATAGTCGGACAGCAGAGGTGCTGAAGGCTCTACCTCCTGACTTTGTTTTTTTAAATCTCGTTGCACCTTCACCATTCTACCTGAGGAGGAGCGAAGGCTCCTACTAGGGACATGCCAGGTACATTTCTTCAGCATTAGTGTAGGTCCAGACCCATGCAGGGCATTGAAAACTATTCAGATAGACTTAAATTGGACTACTTGCAGTATAGGGAGCCAGTGTATCTCTGAAAAGGCCATAGAGGCACATGAAAGTCTTGGCCTCCTCAAGGCTAGCTTAGCTGCTATCCTTTGAATCCTCTGGAGCCTCTTTATCAAATATCTTGGAGACTCCAGCAGCAAGGAATTGCAGTAGTCCAATCTGCTTAGGATGGTACTTCGTACTACCAGTGCTCGAGCTTGAACTGGTAGGACCGGAAGGATCTTCCGAAGGGCTCTGATAATAGCAAAGCAGCTCCCCACGGTTTTATTAAGCTGTGATTCAAGGGTCAGTTTGTTATTAAACACGATTCCCAGATTCTGTATCTTCTCCATGGGGGTCAGTGGACTGGCTGTGGCTAGTGGCCAGAAATGAATGGGAAGTGAGGGGGGAGACTTCCCTGCCGCACAGTAAAGAATCCTGGTTTTATCAGCATTGAATTGTAGCAAGTTCTCTCTCAGGCACTGTGCCGTATCCGGAAGGCAAGCGTGAAACACTTCCAGGGGTGTAGATCGAAATCTCCCTCTAGGGATAAAATAAGTTGAGTGTCATCCGCATAGTTTACGATATTAATATTAGGCTCCCTTACGACAGCAATCAGAGGTCTCAAGTAGATGTTAAACAATATAGGGCTGATCGCGGAGCCCAAGAGAACGCCATGCATGGTGTTTGTAAATTCAGACTGATAGGGTGGCAGGGCCATTGCTTGCCTCCTATCTAATAGGTAGGACTGAAACCATTTCAGGACTGTGCCAGCTATCCCCACCTCTTCAAGTCTGTTTTGGAGAATCTCATGGTTGACTGTGTCAAATGCAGCAGACAGGTCAAGCAGTATAAGTATCACTGATTGACCTGTGTCTGCACGCATTCGAAAATCATCTATCACAATCACCAGGGCTTCTCCGTTCCGTGTCAAGGACAGAAGCCAAAGTGCACATCCTCTAGGATATTATTAGTTTCCAAGTGTTTTGAAAGCAGTCTGCTAACCAGTTGTTCTACAATCTTTACTCGGTAGGGCAGCAGGGGAGATCGTCCTATAATTGTTTGGGCTAGCTGGATCAAGTGTTACCTTCTTTAAGAGGGGCTTTGTTTTGTGGGTCTGATTGTGCGAGGGGGAGAGCGCCAGAGACCACAGAGTTTGAAATCCCCCTGATGGGCAAACAGCCGGCAGGGAAAGAAATTAGGGTTTTACCAAGATCCTGAACGGTTTGAGACTGCATCCCCTCTGGGACATATACTGATACTAATGTTAGCGTCTGCCCCTCCCACTGTCCGGAGATCACCACATATCTACCCCTATCATCTGTCCAGGTGCATTGAACTGCCAGTGGGAAGGAATTTTTCAACATGATGCCCACCTCCCTGGAGCCCGTGGTGAAACCAGAATGAGCTGCCATTCTGTAGCCCCATCTGTTCACAGCTTTACCGGCGTGACAAACCAGGTGCGTCTCCTGGAGGAGTACTGCTCCCGGGGCATGGCATTTGATTTATTGCAATACAATACAATGCTTTAACTTGTACCCCAAGCCAGTCACATTCCAGCTTAAGAGTTTAAAACTTTTGTCCCAGTGTCTCCCCATTTGAACTATTATGAGTTTCAAATCCCATCTCTTCCCAAGCATTCTTCAATATCGCTTTACCTATCTCAAAGTAGAACAACTCAACACCAACCCAACAACCCCCTACCAGTTACCCTGCACTCTGGGCCTAAAACTGCCCATGAATCAACTATGCAGAGTGCCTGTCGCCCTAACTGGTACTAAAGGTAGAATACGCTGGGGGTTGGTAGTTCCGCCTTCCAGACCCAACCCCTCCGAAACACAAACATTGTGCCCCAAAAGGAAGCCCACAGAGCACCCGCAAGGAAGCATGAAACTCATGATTACAATGTCCGGAGTCTTGCATGACATAGATAATGTCCCTGTGCCGGGTCCAGGTAGCTGCTTTCTAATACGTGGCAGGCTGGCTCCCGGCCCTTGCCTGTCACATCGAAATATCAGTTCTGCCAACCAATTCCATTGCTTAGTGTGCATTATGTTCTCCTTCCCTTCGCCACCCCTCCAGCCAGTCTGCAGCCACCTCAGGGGTATCAAAATGTCTCCTGATTCTTAATCAGGGGACCTCCACCAGTCCTTTGGCGGAAGGGCTGTTTTTGTCCTGTTATGACCTTTGGATAACTATTATTCTGTCTTTAAATTTGCATATCTTTTGTAAATGAATGATTTATTATTCCTTTTGTCTCTTCATCTATCCACTCTTAATGCATCGGATTGTTGAATATTTCTGTGAATTGAATGTATTGCTAAATGAATTTTCTCTCCCATGAAAGTTGAATTTGCAGTGTGAATTTGTACTAAATGAGCGTTCATTTATGATTGAGATTTAGATAAAATTAATTGAATCTTACCCAGAGTCTGTGGTTATTTCACTAAGATTTGTAAGTTAGTTAGTTAATTGTTAATATCACCATCAACTACTCAACTATTGGTTCATCGACCAAAGGAAGAGTGTTGATCTGTGAAGATTAGTTAGACATTGAATAAAAATTTCTCAGTAATAAATTTGAGTCTACAGTGACTTAACTAATCAAGATCAAATTGAATTACATAACTTGGCCCACAGAGAAACAGCCAGGAAACTTGAAATGTGTATAATGCGCCCATTTGAATTCTTGTTGGCTGTAATGTGTTCATCCCTGGCCTTTCCGCTGGATCAGTATGCTTGAGAGAGGGGGAAAAAAACCTGAAATCACCTCAAGTCAACTGGGTTGTTGCTTTAAAAAGGAATCCGGCTCACAAAACTTTAATATCCTTGATGCTTTTTCTCTTTTTTTTTATATTCCCTCCCACAGAAAAAAAAAAAACCAAATGGTTTTGGTCGGTTCCCAACTTAAAATGGCCACTGTGCATATCGTCAACTCGCACCACGTCGAGACTCCAGTGATGTCTGTTCACTGCTCAGGTTTCAGACTCTTGAGTATGCATGAGGGAAACACACGTTGCTGGACAGTCGCCACCTGGCTTCCTGTGAGCTGTAAGCGCAAGGGTGCATTGCTTGGCAGCAACCGCTTGAACTTCCCACGAGCAGGGAGCGTGAGGGAGTCCCCAACTCTGCAAAGGTGAGCCCAAATTTAAAAGAAGAAAAGTTTATGTTGCAGCCCTACAGCTCCTCAATTAAAGTATACAACAGCCGCTCACCAGGCAAACTTCAAGAAAGTGCAGAATTATCATCATTCAATGTATGTGCTTCTCCAACTCTGCCTGTTCCTAAATTATTTCCTCAATCCTTCACTCGTTTTAGTCCAAAATGATCCCGCTGGTTACATACGAGGTCCAAACTTAGATAGCTTCAGCATAATTTTATTCCATAAAGCAGGCAGGTACAAGTATGCAGCATATATGGCGCTGGGTAGCATCATCAGCTCCCCGTAACTGCTGTTTTTCAACCACCCAGACTTGATGTTCCATATTCTATGGAATGCAAAGCCTGCACAGTATTCTGTTCAACCTAACACAAGACTACATAGACATAACACTCCCCTTCATGCCTTACTCTATAATCATAAGCTTAGTTTGACCCACACATTGACGGAAGCCCGCTTACCTTCCTGGTGCCAGAATCCCACTTTCAGGAACATATCCACAATAGACTATTTCCTAGTTAGCGATAGGATTTCTCCTACACTTGAAGTCTTTGAAATTGATGACAGGGACGAAATCTACCATAGGCCCCTGCCTGCTATCCTGCAATTAGCTTCCCCTCAGCATTAACATTTCCATCAAACAGGGAAATGAAACGAGAAGAGCACCACATGGTTCTTCAAAAAAATCAAATGTTCCGCTAAACTAGGAGATCATTTTCTAGCCTGGACGAAGAATAGAAACGTTGGCTTCAAGTCACCAACTCCAACTTCAGTAATAGGAGATTGGGAAGCTCTTATTGCAGACCTTCAGCAGGTGCTTGGGAATGGCCAAAGTACCATTTAGAGCAATAGCCCCGCAATTACATCTCACATTCCCCATCGTCCTAAGGACTTAACAGTAAACGCACTCTTCGCAGGGCCTTGGATATCAGGAAAACAGGCAGCAAATCAGATGACGGCCATTCCATCACTGCTCTTAGGGCAGCCTACAAAAAGAAAGTATGGGAACTCAAAAGGGAGCACATTAAATTGTAGTGGCTCAAAGTCTTTAATGAATAAAAAGAACCACTCCCTTCTATGGAGGCATAAAAAATCGGCTCGGCAAACCAGAAATAACAGGAGAATGGCATAGCTGAACAAATCTGGACACAGTATTTCAAACCGCTATACTCAACTGATTCATTGGCAGTGGTAGCTGCTTCAACGCAATGCTCAGAACAAGCCACCTGCACCCCTCAGGGCATTTCAATTACTGAGGGAGCAATATTGACGATCATTACAAAAATGAGGAACGATAGGGCCCCAGAGCCGAATGGGATACCTGCTCCTGTTTTTACATTGGCATACGACTCTTAAGTGACAGCTCCAATGTTATGTTATGTTATAGAATTCTTATATAGCGCACGGCTGCCCCAGCGAAGGGGCGTCCCGGCGCTCATCAAGAAGAAGGAAGAAGACAGACGCAGTAACTGAACAGGAAGGAACAACATAGCACCACAATCAACAGAAGAGATGTTTTTAATTGCTTTTTCTGAAGGCCAGGAGGTCATTCAGTCCACGTATCTGGGGCGGTAAGGCGCTCCAGAGTTTTGCAGCCATATATCGGAAGGAACGTCCTCCCATCCGGGTACGCTTAATTCGAGGAACCGTTGCCAGGTTCTGACCATTCGATCTGAGGGTTCGCGAAGGAGTATACTTGGTCAGGAGGGGGCAAAGCATAGGAGGGGACGCAGTTTTCAGGATTTTAAAAGCAAGGCATAGGGTCTTGAATTGGATCCTCTTCTCCACCGGGAGCCAGTGGAGTTTGGAGAGGGTGCTGGCCACTGACTGGGAGCGAGGAAGCCCAGACAGGGCACGAGCTGCTGCATTCTGCACACGTTGCAGTTGTCTCGTCTCCGCCTGGTTGGCCCCTAAAAGCAGGGAGCTCGCGTAGTCCAGCCATGAAAGAATGGTGGACTGAACCACGAGCTGACGCGTGGGGGGGGGTCATAGAATTTCAATACCGGCTTAAGATTTCAGAGAATTCCAAAGCATGTGGCGGCAACTTTTTCGTGTGGTAGATAAAGTTCAGCGAAGAGTCAATCCAGACTCCAAGATTCTTTACTTCACTTTTAGGCTCAGGGGGATTGCCAAGAATGTCTGGCCACCATTTATCACCCCATGCTGAGACCTTGTTCCCTACTAGCAGCACTTCCGTTTTGTCAGCATTAAGCTGAAGGTAGTTAGCTGTCATCCAGGTAGTTACTGCAGTGAGACCTTGCCTAAAGTTATGCGCGTTCACCCCAGACTCATCACTCAACATCACCACAAGCTGAGTGTCATCAGCGTATGAGACTATAGACAGTTCCCATAGTTTAGCGACCTCAGCTAGTGGCTGAACGTAAAGATCAAAAAGTGTCAGGCTGAGTGCTGACACCTGGGGCACACCCTGCTCAATTAATCGTTCTTTAGACAAAAAAGGCGGGGTGGAGACCCCAAAGGATCTGTCCATCAGGAATGCTTTAAACCAAGCCAGGGCCAGTCCTGAAATCCCTGCCTCCTCCAGTCGGTACAGCAGGACCTCATGCGAGACCATATCGAAGGCAGCACTGAGATCTAATAAGATCAGTGCTTCCGTCTGCCCGGAATCTAAAATGGCCCGAAGATGTTCCGTCACAGTAAGGAGTGTGGGTTCTGTACTGTGACCCGCACGGAAACCGTGCTGGGAATTGTCCAAGATATTATTGGCACAGAGAAACCTAGTCAGGGTGGTATTGACATGGGACTTAGCTGGCCAGGGTAGCAGCGATATTGGCCTAAAGCTCTATAATGGGGGACACCAATGTCTTATTCCATTTGGTGGGTATTGTAGCAGTTGCAAATGAGGAGTTAATAATATTTCTTAAGGGGTTGAGCACCAAAGTGTCTGCTTCTCTGAATTGTGCCGGTTTTAACGGGTCAGCCGGGGAGCCTGATTTAATTTTACTGCAGAGTTTGAGAAATTCCGCATACCCCAGCTCAGGTATGATCATAAGTTTGTTAGTAGGCATATTATTAGAAGGGATATGGGTAGGTGTGGCTGGGAATGAGTTGTAGATTTTACGGACATTATCTATGAAAAATGAAGCCAAATTTTCACATAGTGCCTGGGAGGCGGTTGTCTCCTCCACCCCTTTCTTGGCACTCAGCTCTTTAAGAATTTTGAAGATGACCTTAGAGGTATTCTGACTGTTCTTAATCTCATTCGCGTAGTATGCCGCACGGGACCTGAAGATATGTCTGTGATAGTGTTTTTGTGCACGGACATGTAGGATTTTTAACTCCGGGGCATAGGTCTTTCCCCATTTACGCTCAGCAACTTTACATTCTGTTTTAAGAGCAGCAAGCTCCTTACTAAACCACGGGCTGGACTCCTGAGAGCGCGCTCTAATCCAGTTCACAGGGATCACTATGTCCAAAGCCTAGTTTAACCAGCTACAAAAATTTTCATACCCCTGTTTGACGTTTCCACTATCCGTAGGGGGATTAGTTTTGAGCACAGTATGGAAGTCCTCAAGTCGTAGCTTCTTCGAGGGGCGCTTACGCACCCTCTGAGCCATGCCTGATTTAGCTGTATCGTGGATAGGTAAGGACATAGTCACCAGGTCATGGGAATTGGCCGTTTTGCAGTAGTTTCCTCTAAGTTGGTAAAGATAGGGTCTAAGAGATGACCTCCTTTATGGGTCGGCCCTGTACTAGCTGACAAAGTTGGAAGGCGGCTAGGTCGGCAAGCAGGCTACCCACCTTGTTATCAGTGCTGTGATCGAAATGAATGTTAAGGTCTCCGAATATGTTAAAATTGGAGGTCTCTATTACCAGGGAGCAAACTGTCTCCAAAAGGTCTTTAACAAATCTACTATCCTGCCCTGGGGGCCTATAAATCAGGATTCCAGATAAGGTGAAGTGGGGGTTTATTTTAATACTATAACGAGCGCATTCGCTACCCTCCATCTCCAGTTTAGTAAATAGGCAAGCATAATTGGATTTAGTCATCACCGCAATGCCTCCCCCCCTTGTTTGTCTATTTAATAGGTGGATAGAATATCTGTGGGGGTAGCCAGGTTGGCTATTGAGTTCATGTCCTCTCGCATCCAGGTCTCTGTGAGGAACAAAATGTCAAAGGAATATTCTTTGACCAGGTTGTGTACTTCCAAGTAGTGTTTTTCTAAGGATCTTATGTTCAGCTCTGCTACCAAGATGTGTTGTTGGGGTGCAGGGATGAGGAATGGAAGTCTGGTAGGTTTCGGAAGAGTAAACCCACAAGTACATTTAGAGCTACCCCACAGATGTTGGGGTGCCTCCCTGATACCTGAGGCTGCCGTGCTATTTAGATCCATTAAGAATTCCATAGAATAGGTACGATCACCCCCCTCCTCTCTGCCAGGGTCCCTGGCGAGAGGCGATGTACTGGCGCGGATGGGCGCAGACGGGCTTGCCTTGGGCGCGTCTTCGGCGTGCCATTGGTGCGCCCGCTGTGCGCGTCTGCTGCGCGCCAGGGTGGACCTCCTACTTAAGTAAAAACAGGGCCCGTCTAACTGGTGCAGGATGCACAGAGAAAGTCTAAACACTTCCAGTGTGCTCCTGTGTACAACTTCCCTCCACAACAAACTGACCGAGTCAGTGGTGGAACAGGGAAGCGACGGTGAGTGAGTGAGTTTGTCTTTTTAAAAAATGACGAGTGCAACATAAGTTTTAAAATCACAAATGCGACACAACAAATTCACAGCAATATCATCAGCAATGCACAGGTATTCAATCAGGTGCTGCGCGTGCGTCTCCCTACTCTCGATGTCAGCTAGGAGAGTGGCTGCTGCTGCTTAAATAGATTCGGGCCCCTCACTGTTGCAGGATGCACAAAGGAAGTCTAATTACTTCCGGTGTGCTCCTGTGTACAACTTCCCTCCACAACAATCTGACCGAGTCAGCGGTGGAACGGGGAAGCGGCGGTGAGTAAGTGATTTTCAATCATGCCTTCGCTACTGCAACAATGCTGTGTTCTTGGAGAGGTTCAATACTCTTTCCCATACATAAAAAAGGAGACCACTTCAACCCAGCAAGCTATAGGCTTATTGCCCTGCTAGATTTCCAAGCCAAAGCTGGAGACATGGGCAATGGAAAAAGGAAGCCTTTTATTTATTCAGTCAGGATTCAGGCCTGACTGTTCAACTATGGACAATATCATAGCGCCGGCATACTTATCTACACAAGCTGGTAGGAGGAAGCAACCTCCTTTGTTCTGTTGCTTCATCGGGTACAGCACCGCCTTCGAAAGGGTGGATCTTGGATGATTATGGGGGAAACTGTCCGCCGGGGGGACTCTGCCCAATCTCCTTAAGGCAATCATATCATTATCATAAAATAAAAGATTCCCTTGGATCAATCTACTCAACAGTCACCTTTCATACAGTCCAATCAATCTCTCACCTGCACTGGTACCACAGTAAAGGATGCCCACAGTTTTGAGGACAAACACACTACAACAGGAACTTACAAATATATGAAGAGGTATACAGATGTATTTGTTAATAAACATAGGTTAAAAACATGGTCATGAAAATGACATTCATAATCTGTAGTATTAATAAAAACAAGTTACAAACAGACAGTATCAAGTAAATCATATCAAAAACATCCAAAGTTAAAGTTAAAGTTAAAAGTTTTATAAAGCGTTCGTAGACCAAACGTTTTTTTGGCGCTGAGGACGGAAGTACAAGGGGTGGTGTGGGTGCCGCCTATTCGGCGAATGCTCGTGTGAACAGCTGAGTCTTCAAGGCCCTGCAGAAATCCATATAGGAAGTAATTGTCCTAATGCAGAGGGGAAGAGTGTTCCAAAAGGAAGGGGCCAAAAAAGAAAAACTCATGCCACCGTGTTTTTTCCTTCTGAAGCGGGGAACGCACAGAAGGTGCTTAGAAGAGGACCGCACGTCTCGATTGTGGACGTAAGCTTTAGGCTTAGAAGTGATGAAGGCAGGCGCTGTGCCAATAAGAGCCTTAAAAATAAGACATCCCAATTTGAATAGGGAACGTTCAGAGAGCGGAAGGCAATGTAATGTTTTTAACAATGGGGTGACATGGTAGTGTTTGGGGAATTTGTAGACTAACCTTACAGCCTGGTTCTGGATTAGTTGGAGATGGCGGAGCTCGTATGCAGGAATACCAGCATACAGAGCATTTCTGTAATCCAAACGGGATATGACCATGGCTAATAGGATAAGTTTCAATGCTGCAGTAGAAAAAAAGAGAAACTTTACTTATAATGCGTAGCTTGAGAAAGCAGGATGACACCGGCGCACTAATTTGGGAGTGCATTGAAAGATCACTGTTGACTTTAAGTCAAAGGGTTTTAATAGAAGCAGAGGGAGAGATAGGGGAGACCAAGGGAGAGGGCCAAAAGGAGGAAGACCAGGGACTGGAGGCCCCGCCGGTGAGCACCAACTCGGTCTTATCAGGGTTAAGTTTAAGATGGTTGAGATTCATTCAGTCACTGATGAAGTTCATGATTGATTGAAAGTTAAGAGCAGAAGAAGGAAGAGAAGAAATATTGAAGATGAGTTGAAGGTCATCGGCTTAATTGAACACTGTGACATCTAATTTCTGAAGAGCGGAAATTAGAGGAAAGATATAGAGATTGAAAAGAAGAGGAGAGAGAGACGACCCTTGGGGGACACCGCAGGTGATAAAGTGCGGAGCAGCAGAGAAGCCCGCCAGTTGGACCGCCTGCTGACGATTCTCCAGAAACAAGGTAATCCATGCCAAGGGGGATCCCCGAATGCCCGCGCCCTCGACACGATCGTTCAAGATGGCATGATCGACCGTGTCAAAGGCAGTGGACAGACCAAGGAGAACCAGGGCCTGAAAAGAGTTAGCATCTGCACCACCTCTAAGCTCGTCCAGCACCAAGAGGATGACAGACTCTGTAGAGTGCGCCGGACAAAATCCTTCCTGATGGGGTTCTAAAAAAGTGTGTGTTCTCAATAAAGGAACTAAGACATGTTGTGACGTGACTCTCCAAGATTTTCCCCAAGAAAGGGAGCAGGGAAATAGGACGAAAGTTAGAGAGAAAGGATGGATCGGCCCCAGCCTTCTTCGAAATATGAATAATTTTTGTGGATTTGAAGAGGTCGGGGACCGTCCCCTGTAAAAGAGAGTTGTTGAGAAGTTGTAATGGGGGGTCCGGACAGACAGAGAGGGCAGGGTAGGGTAGATGGGCAGGGCAACTGTCAGAAGGGGACCCGGATTTAACTTTGGTAAGTAAAGAGGAGAATGTTACCCCAGAGATCGGGGAAACTGCTCCAAGAGGTGGGGGTTCAGGGGGGGCTCAGGGCAGAAAAAGTTGGGTAAAGGAAGGGGGATATTGGTTTTAATTGTGATGATTTTGTCAATGAAATAATCATTTAAAGAATTACAGAGGGCTTGCGAAGGAGACGGCTTAAGGGTAACTCTGTCGGAGGTCGACAGATCATGAACAATAGAGAAAATGTCATTAGGCTTATTGGCAGAGAGAAGAATTTGAGAAGTGAAGTAGTCCGATTTAGCCTGCAAGATGGATTTCTTATAATTGTGTAACAAAGTGAGGTACAAAGATTTTAAGGTCGCGAAATACCTCAGTATCCAGTGTCGCTCGGCCTGTCTGAGATCCAGTTTTTTTTATTTTAGCTCAGAGGTAAACCACCTATTGAAGTCATGAGGGTGCCGTGTCCTAAGGCGTTTTGGGGGGCCGACTGATCGCAGGCTAAGGAAAGCCAGCTAATGATTGCGATAGCCTGAGAGTGGAGAGAAAGGTCAAGTAGGTCGGGAGGTGAGGATGAAAGGGTGGAGCAGAGCGAAGGTATGTCTACTTGTCCCCAATTTTGGGCCCAAATATTAGATGGAAGCGGAAATTTGCTAACCTGCCCTAGGTCAAAGGAAAATGAGATAAGAAAGTGGTCAGACCAAGGGCATGGGCTGATAACAGGAGTAGGGATCTGCAGATTAATTGAACAGACCTGGTCCAGGATGTGGCCATAAGTGTGGGTCGGGAAATGTATATGCTGATAGAGATTCAAGTTGCAAAGCAGGCAGTAAATTCTTTGGAGAGAGGGTCCTCCCGAGGATTGAAGGGCCAAAAATTAAAGTCGCCCAACACCAAGACACGGGAGTTGTTTACCACAAACGTGACCAACAATTCCTGGACTCCCTGGACAAAAAGAGGCATAGACTGTGGCTGGCGATAAACAAGAACACAAGTTAAAGGGGCCGTGGTAGAAGTAGAGCGAATGACAAGATAATCAACCACTGCAATCATAGGGAAAGACAGAGGCAATAACTAAAAGTTAGAATGAATGATTGTTGCAACACCACCTCCGACCTTCCCCTCTGGGCGGTCGGAGCGTAAGATGTAATAAGGCTCAGGGATTGCTGCTAATATATCTGGCAGGGAGTCAAATGCAAACTATGTTTCAGTAAGAAACAATATGTCTGGTTTAACAGTGCCTAGAAATGTAAAAGGTTCGAGCTGGTGTTTTACTGCCGAACAAGTGTTGAGAAGGTAGGCTGACACTGGCGTGGAAATAGACTGAGCCAGAGAGGGCTGAAGGGGCATATCTGCCATAGAGTGGGGCAGTAAGTGATTCGGCTGGCCTAAGTGAAATGGGAGGGAAGCCACGGGGCTGGGGTTTAAAATGCCCATGTCCTTGATGCGTAGAAGAGTAGAACTGGGAGAGTTCAATTACCCCAAAGTGCAGCTAGTTCTTGGAAAGCATATCGAGGAAAATGGGCATAATGCCTGGCCCCTGGCCCCAGCCGGTCGAGGACGGGCACAGACGAGCTTGCCTTTGGTGTGCCTTTGCGCATGAGCAGGGAATTAAGTGGGTCAGGACGCGCAAAGGCTAGAGCGCCGACCTGCCTGGAAGTGAGTGTAACCTCCCCGGAAGCCCTCCGATCAATTGGCACACAGCCACGTCGGACCGGGGCTAGGGGATAAAAGCAAGTAAGTAAAGAAAAAGATTATTAAAATGTTAATTGCTCACACACAAGATCGTCAGGAAATGCAGAACATCCACACGCACAACTAGCATCAGCCCTCTGCCACCGGGTACTGACCGCGTCGGCTGCGCGTGCGCATGAGCAGGGAATAAAGTGGATCAGGACGCTTAAAGGCTAGAGCGCCGACCTGCCAGGAAGTGAGTATAACCCCCCCGGAAGCCCTCCGATCAATCGGCACAGAGCCACGTCGGACCGGTGCTAGAGGATTAAAACAAGTAAGTAAAGTAAAAGAATATTAAAATGCTAATTTCTCACACACAAGATCATCAGGAAATGCAAAATATCCACACGCACAACTAGCTTCAGCCCTCTGCCACCGGGTACTGATCGCGTCTGCTGCACGTGCGCATGAGCAGGGAATTAAGTGGGTCAAGATGCGCAAAGGCTAGAGCTTGAGCTGGAGTTAGGCCGTGGGAGACAAGGCCTGGCGAGCCAGGGGGACCAGATACATTTTCCATCAGGGTCCTGTAAGCCCCAAAAGATTCACTCAAAGACCACCTGAGGAGGATCTTTGTGGAGGAGGGATCCCCCTGGCAAACTGGGCTTGGATGGGCAATCAGAAGCCTGATGATCAAGGTAGAAAGGTTGCACTCCCCTGACATTTTGCTAACTGCCTGGAAAAAAGGGGTGAACAAGCAGGTGTTTTTAACTTCTTCTGTAAAGGATTATAAAAATCTTTGCACTAGTCCCATCTCAGCGTCATTGGATGCATCAAACATCTTAGGGCAAGCACAACCCTTCTTCGGTCATGACTTGACAGTCCAGGCCTGCAGGAAAATCCGCTCTATGAGTCTCATCTCTCTACCAATCTCAGACTTTAATCCCGCGTGGGTCCGCGAAGAGGAGGGGGTGTCATGCAAGCTATGCACATATCACAAAGAATCCTAACGGCTTCTGTTGCGCTGTTGCACCAAACTTGGCAACGAGCAATGCCACCTGCTTTGCCCCAGCTTCAAGGCAATGGGAGTTAGGAACTGTAGGGAAGCTTCGTATTTGTACTTCACTGAAAACACGGCATGCACCCTGGCAAGACTGGGAAAGTTCCACAGATCCATACTAGTCCCTGAATACCTAGCACACAGCACTCAATCATTTTCTCTCTCTCAAAATTGAAAGTCATCCGTAAGCAGAAAGGAGCATATTCCTGTATTTATGCATGATAAATGTAATAAATGGGAGCTAACAAGACAGCACTCCGCACTTTACTCCTTCTTTTTTATAGCACAGCACACTCCCTTTTCCGATAGACAGGGCAAATTCTACCATTAGGCCAGACTAGGTGGCCGCCTAGCGAGGCAGAAGGGGGAGGGCGGCATAAAACGAAAACTTTGTATATGTGCATAACGCAGTCCCATGGTGCAGAAGGCCTCAACCCTTCAAGACTCAGTGCCCCATTTTGTCAGGGGTAAATGAATATCTGTGTTGTACGGCAGAGTCAGGGGGCCCTCATCACAATCTGCAGGGAGTAGGGACTGAGCATATGTCAAGGTTACAAGCACTCTTACCTGTAGGATGCTTGTAGAAGGATTTCGCAGAGACGTTATGGACCAACTTCCCCGAATTCTAGGCAACACCCAGTGATTTAGTTGTACACTAGGTAATCAAATAGAAAAAAGGGAGGTAGGCCGGATCGGGGACGCTACCTGTTCCTTGGTTGTCGACCTGCGAGGCAACAAGAAAACTTCTGTAATCTTTCCACCTTTTTTCTGTAAACAATACAATCTAGGCTACTCTGCAATATTCTCTTTTGTGATACCTAAAGAGAGCCTACCTGCTACTTTTAGAAGCTAGGCGTCGCGTACGTGTTGTCGTTGTGAAGAGTCTTGTATCTGTGTAAGTTGTTGTCGAGAGATTTGAGACCCAATAGGTAGCTTCGGTATTCCTAAATTAAATAATTACATAGAGAATAAGTTACTTTCCTTTCCTATGTTACATAACACCACATCGCATTATCTTCTACCAGTTCTTTGTATCACTTGCTCTAAGTATTCTCTCAAGTCTTTCTCGTTCTTCACAACCTATGTAAAATATAAACTGAACAGAAAAGCAAACAACAAACATAACATCAAATGTACTTTTCCCAATTTTTCTTTTTGATTTATCTCAGTCTCTTGTTTCTTTTTCAGGAAATTCAAAGTCAAGTTATCTCCTTTATAGGATTCAATCAAGCCTTCGGAAATGCTTTCAGGTAAGTCTTTTCAACTATTGCTGCTTGCTTGCGTTGGGCGCCTTGAAACAAATAAGAAAAGATTTCACTTAGCTTAAATTCTGTATTTTCTTTTGCAGCACAGTGCAAAGGAGAAAAGGATTCCAGTCCGGATGTTCGTGGGCGTTGCCAGGCGATCAGGCTCCCAGGGCTCTTCTGAGGTGAGTTCCTCTCGAGGGCGGCAGGAGGCAAAGCGTCGAGAAACGTCGGGTGTGGCTATTTATAGTCGAGCCACACCCGAGGGATGATGACGCACCGCGCACCCTTTCTTTGCGTGCGTGTGCGTTTCTGGAAAGTTCTTTATCTTGCCGGTCTGCCCCAAGCTGTTCGTCTGCAGTAAGCCTCCCAGAGCGGATCACCAAAATCAAATTAGGTTACTACTTGGCAATTCTATACATCAGAACTCGATACAGTAATTGGAAATTCTATACATTAGAACTCGATACAGTAATTTACCATGAGTAAGAATGTGAAGTTAAAATGATATAAAGGAAATCCAACATTCAAAGGTGAAGGGAAGAGAGTGATCAATAAATGTTGAAGCACTCAGTGTTTTGTAAAATACCCCTCACACACCAATAGGCCCCTTGGTGTCATGCTTCATCATCGGGGTCTTCGCACCCCTCTATCGGGATGCGGCGTGCTGCGACCTACGGCTACGCGGGAGCACTTATGGTGTTGACTATGTGTGGTGTACAGTGTGTGGGGTATGTTTTCAAGTGAGTGGGGGGGATGTGTAGTGAAAAATTAAAAAGTACCTGGCACTAGAGTATAAAAAGAAAAACAATTTTATTCTGAACTCTGGCTGGTACTGTTAAAAGAAGTGCAGGACGAGGTCAAGGCTGTTGTATTAATGAACAGGACCTCTGGTGTGCGTTGTTGTCGACATGTTTCGGAGACAAGCTCCTTCCTCAGGACGGGGGCACAACCTCCCCTCCAACTCACGTCTTAGTTAGTAAGAAATGTGTATTTACAGAAAAGTGAATTTTTATAAGTATAGGCTAAGTGTGCCTACAGCGGTCTGCTACAAGCACAATGACCTGTAGAAAGACAAAAATAACACCTAATGGTTACCCATGTAGCGGGTAGTTCAAGCAGGTGCAGTCACCTGGAACCATACCATTTGCTTACTAGTAAGCCTGTTGAAAAAAGGGGACTCACAACACATACAACATAAAACACATAAAATACTAGGGTTTACTGTAAGTTGTATTCATACTTGTGAAGCTTCTTTGTAGGCTTCATGAGCAAAATAGGAACGTCGGGGTGTTGCTCCAATGGCTATCTGTAGTAGAGAATGATGCAGCTTTAATCATTCATTCTATCTCACTTACTTATGTAGGAGAGTACAGGTGGTCGTTATGTACTTAGTTGTTCAGTATTATACTCACAAGGACAGGACGCTCTGATCGCCGCCTTACCCCTCACGCTGCTCCGCTGGTGTGGAGTAAGGCTATGGTCATGGTTATTTATACCCTGTTATTCTAATTGGGCGGAAGTAATTATGTATCCATATATGGGTGTTCCGCCATTAATTACATGTCCATGTACGGAGCATCCGCTTACCGACCATACATGGCGTTCGTATGTAATTGAACGCGCGCCGGCGTGGGATCAGCGTCTGCACCCAAATGAGGTCTATTCAGAGCATGTGCACCACTGTTACGGCGTTCTTCTGCGCACGCGTATTGGGAACCAGTGTGTTTGTTCCACACGCATGCGCATTGAACACACGCGTATGTCACTGAATGCCTACAGTGCGCGCGTGTCAGTTCTACATCTGACACATTGATGTAATGAAACGGGTGAAAGGAGATATATAACTATGGGCTATTCCAGTTGGTTAATGAGATTATATATACTCATATATACCCGATCCATCTCTTTAGTATGTGTATTGGTCGAGTGATGTTTACAATAGGTATGTCGCTTGGCTGATTCAGATCAAACATTATAAAAGGGCATTGATTGGTGTGACTGACTTGAACAGTGTAAGTTAACGGTCCTCCGTTTACATAATGTATATTATGCTGATAGTTGACTCCAGGGTACATCGTCGTTGAGCCCATTTAGATGGGTCCCCAGTCTGAACACCCAACGTTGTTCCTTCTGGAAAAGGCCGACATCTGAGGGTAGTTGCTCTATAACTGTCCATTTTAAGTAATTGACGCAGTGTTGTTCAGTCAGAAAATGCGTTGCCATTTTGGTTGTGCTTTTTTTACATCGTACGTTGCTTTTATGTTCATTCATTCGCGTTTTTATGGCTCTTGTGGTCATTCCCACATACTCAAGGTTACATGGGCACTTGATCAGGTAGATTACGTTTTTGGAATTGCAGTTCGAGAATTTCCTTTGCTCCCATGTAGTGCCATTGCGAAAGGTGAGTCTCGTGCTTTTTTCTGTCAAATGGCAGCTGCTGCAGTTACCGCAAGGGAAGTGACCCTGGACGCCAATAGATTGTTGTAGGGCTACTGTGGTTGGTTTTGGTCTGGTGTGTACCAATATGTCTCTTAGGTTGCGTCCCCTGCGATGTGCAAACATAGGTTTTTCCAAGTCCAGTTTGCCACATGTTAGTATTCTCCAATGTTTATTTACAATTTTGGACACTTCATTTGACATGGTGTTGAATGTTGTTACACTCTCTTCCCTTCACCTTTGAATGTTGGATTTCCTTTGTTTACTTAATTATCGTTGTGGAGCGCGAATCCAACTATCTACTCTACCTCCCTCTTGTGTTTTTGATAAAGTTAAAATGATAAGCATAATAAAACAAACAGAAAATATTTATAGTCACATCAAACCATCATACCTTTTACTATGGCGTGCTGGATGCACGGGACAGGGGTGGGTTTTCTGAAGGGATAAACTGCTCTCTTCTAGATCATAGTGTGTTGAGATGTGTTGGGATTACAGATTCATGACAGCATAATTTTCTGTCACACCACTGAACCGAGGCCAGAAAGCAAGAACCATACGGATTCCGGTGATGTGGGTCTTTTTCTGTTGAACCCGCCTGTGCCCCTGTGCAGTGTGCCGACAGCGGGACACGAGAAAAGTGCTGCATATGTTCGCACATGCGTTGATTGCCTTCAGTATGTGCTGTACCATGAGCTGCAGTCTGGGGGTTGGGAAAGTGATAATGGGATACATCGCCCCCCTGCCCCCCACTTTCTACCATCACTCACATTCAAAGGGCCTCACTTGGAGCACACATGCATTTTTCCAACCTAAATGGAACAAGTGCCTGAAAACACTACTAGGCCGCAGCCTTACTGCTGTGCCACAACGACTGCTGGACCAGGCCTGGCTCTTAGAAGCCGTGTCTCAAGTTTCATTGCACTATATTCCTGTTTCTATTCATGCCTTCCTTTACAGTAGTCCACTGTTGATGTATTGTGACGGCAGGTGTACCGTGAGTGCTGCCTGCTTTGTGCAACTTTAAAGTTGTTACACTGCCCTCTGCTGGTAGAGTCTGCCTCTGTGAGCCTGTATTACTGTCTTCTGGCCTCCGTACTCTGGGAATACTCACTGCAGCTGTGCTTCCCCCGTTACTGTCACCCGTCCCTGTGCTAGCATTACTGTCGCCATGGGGGCCCACCAGCTCTTCGGGATATTTAATGTGGATTGAAAACCATGCAGCAGAAACGTGTACATAATATATTGGCACAAAGCTCGACAAGTGACGTCCTGGTCTGTTTAAATAAAACACCGAGAGATCGCTTTTAAAACTACAGATGAGATCTCACATGTGGGGGCCTCGTGGGGGCTCCTGCTTGGAACAAGCTTTTGGAGAAGGTTACTCAGCATGAAAAAAACTGACAAGGAATTTTTTCCCCCAGGGTAAGTAAAAAAACATCCAGGCCGGTAAAAGGAAGCGCTTGTGTCATTTGAACAGCACATTAATATTCTGTTGCACTTTGAACAAGCATTTGCATTGCAATAGGTCTCGCATTTACGTGAGTTTGAGCTATTGGCATTGTAAATGACCATGCCTTTTTTTATGTTTTGGTTTTAAAACAGAAATTAAAGGCATCGCCATTTACAATGCCATTAGCTTAAACTCGCGTAAATGTGAGACCTATTGCGTTGCAAATGCTTGCGATCACATGGGGTCTTCCACCCGTTAAGTACCAAGAGTCCTGTGTGCCTGTGTTATTATTATACTGCTGGTACTGGGCCCACCCCAAAAAAGATAAATCTTGCACTGTCTCGAGAATCTTACCCCATAAACCAGCATACTATGGGTTGGGTTGGTTTGATTCTGCGTGGGTCTGTGTATCTGCCTGTGTTGGGTGTGATTGGAGGTGGTAGAGGCCAGTACCCCTACTGTTCTCCCAACTCAGACCCATGATGGCATAACTGAGTTAATACCCCTCAGAAAAGGGCAATAACTTACATAGCCGCAACACTTGACACAGATGACTTACTTTAATACAGATTTGACAGTCCAGACTAGATAGAGAGGCACCTAAGCAGGCCTCTATTCCCCAACACCTGGATGACCGGGGCAGAAAGTGATGGTAGTAAAAGGGAGGGGGCAGTATTTTTCAATTCTCGCCTAGGGTGGCAAAACACCTAGAAACGGCCCTGCCGATAGAAGAAGCTTACAGCAAGGGGCTCAATTTAAAACCTATTTTAATTGGTCTGAGACACCAGGTTTGTACTTATTTATTGGTTTCAGAATGTGACATGCTCCTAAACATGATATACAACTGACTGTATTTGAGAATACGCCCATATTAACAAACAGTCGGCATCCCCATTCATTGCCTCTTAAACTCGCAAATGCAAATGCAATGCCCACTGCCTTATGGTCATGACTGAGGCAGGGCAGGTGCCCTAGGGTGATGCAAAGAAGCCTTGTGCATAAATGGGATTAGTGCAATGTTTTCTGCCCTCGGGGCATTGAAATTGTGAGGAAATGCATATACCTTAACATAGACGATGACATTAGGGACGGGCAAGAACTGAATAATGCACCAGGGCACAATAGAATTATAGTGCAATAAAGGGCTTGCTACAACACTTACTGAAAGTTGACATTTTGATAACATTGAGTGCAATATTGGGATTAGTATAATCATTATCGTCGGCTTAACTATGATATCACCAAGGCATGACAAAATATAACTTGTAAATGAAATGTGGATAAAAAGGCTAATCTGTGGATTTGCTTGTATTTTATACATCTTTATCTGTGGGGATGGAGAGTGGGGGACGTGCAGGGTTAATATAATTTTACTGTAATGATTTTCATGAATTGAACAGTAAATAAATGAATTGCAAATTGCATTCCTGACATTCGAGGTGCCTATTCCTATTTGATATACTAGGAAAATAATATGTTTTAATAGTTTCATTTATAGGTCATGTCAGTGGCTGAAAAGTCTGTGAGGCAAGGGAGTAGCCAGAAAATTATAATAACCCCACTATGATCCATCACTTGAACACCTTCAGGCGAGCAAAGTGAGTAAACTCTACCCACTCTAGATGAGGTCCCTTAATCCAGCCTTCTGTCCATCAATTTATCCATCCTTTAAGCCTGTCATGCATCCATCCATCTATCTATTCACATTTCCATGTTTCCACCCATACATCCATCCTTTCACCATTCCATCTGATGGAGCAAGGTTTTGTACGTAAAGAAACTTGCTTGGATTCAATCCTCTTGAAATAACAAGTAATAAGTAACCAACCTGTTTTGTGAGTTCTAATAAGGCAACACACAACATATTCTGTATCTAGGGGAAGCTTACCTATGTGCTTTTACTAACAAGCAACTCAAGTGTCTTAAAATGGCTGTTGAAAACGCGGGAACTCTTCTGCGGATGCTTCAACTGCATCTACGTAGTACGATGTCTTTTGCTTTTGGTGGGAATCCTTTGCAGCTGCGTAGTAGTGCCTACAATGGCCACTTCATATTTCACATGCTAATGCATATGCTTCTGCTCAAACTAAACTTTGTGTGTTCTGCTAATCTGCTAATGCGATATTTAAAATAAAGTAATGGGAATAGAGTAGCAATAAGTGGTATACAGTCCATTCATTTATTTTCGTATTCTATATTGTCTTTCTTTAATTTTACTATTAGCTCGTATTTGTCCCTGAAGGGTGACTTGTATCGCCATCTTGAAATCCGAATGCGCATGTCCTGGGAGCACCGCAAGACCTCGAACTATGTCACTGAATGAGTGCCAAGTTTCATCTCACTAGTGATGTGCATGAGAAATGTACCTCTTGACCCGGAAAGGGGAAGAAAAAGACTCAATGAAATGTATACATTGTATATGACATAATGTGAATGTTGATGGGTGGATTAAAAGCATGGGAAAGTAAAATTATGGGTGGGAACATTAGAACAATTAAGTCAAAGAAAGTGACTTCATACTAGTATGGTGTGATGACCTCTCCCTATTCCACTGTCCAATTAAATGAAGGGAATACATGAATATTGAAAGATTGGGGGTGGTACATACCGTGGAAATTGGTATAACTAAGGTAGGCTCAGTCAGTTAGATTGTCGGACTTGTCACAGACCAGTCACTGACCCAACGTATGCTGAAGGAGATCGTGGATGTTAGCAAGAGCAGAGAGCTGGTCGAGCACTCTGACAGAAAAATCGGGAAATTGCTGAAGGAGAAGAATTGATCCACCTAGAGTGGTCCGGGAGTAGCATCAGAGATGGGTGTAACGCTGGTGTTACACTAAGAAGAGGCTACCTGTCCTGTCCTGCACCTATCCTGACTTGTTGGCTCCTGTCTAGGCAGACACCCTTTTTCCAGCCCTTAGCCGGGGTTGGTCCTTGCACCATTCTAGGTAAATATAAATCTGTGTGGTATGTCCTTGTACTATTTTCCCTTGTTCACCCTTCCCAGGTACCAATGTCTAGAAATGTAACTAAGGGCCAGATGTAGGTAGCCCAATACCGGTCGGAAACGGCCGAAAATACCGATTTTTGGGCGTTTCCGACGGGTATTGGGCTATGGAGATGTAGGGCCCTTGAAAACATACAGAATCGGTAATTTTACCGATTCCGTAATATTACCGAATCGGTAAAATTACCGATTCATCGGTAAAATTACCGATTCAGTACATTATACTGATTCTGTAAATATACTGATCGGTAAAATTACCGATTCTGTATGTTTCCAATGTAGGTAGAACTTTTAACACTGCTACAGGGCTTTCAGGATTTGGTATTTACCATGCAATGCAATTGCATGGTAAATAACAAATTCTTGTGTACATGCACATCTGTGCATGTACACCTGTGCCATGTGGCACACAGACATGCCCTTAGGGCATGTATGTGTGCACACAAGCCAGAAACAGGGGTGAAAAAGGGTGTCAAAGTGACACCCTGTCCCCCTTAGCAATTCGGTATTTTTACTGATTCGGTAAATACCGAATCGGTATTTGCTATTGAATCCTATGGGCTTCAAGACCCATGAGATTCAATAGCAAATACCGATTCGGTATTTACCGAATCGGTAAATACCGAATCTTACCGAATCGGTCTTTTTTACCGATTTTTTTACCTACATAGGTTTTACCGATTCTTAAATACCGAATTGGTAAAATTCGGTATTTAAGAATCGGTAAAACTTATTTACCTTCATCTAGCCCCTCTAGATTTTTGTTTTGATCATTATTTTTATTCTTGAGAAACTGTTGATAAGTATGTATTGGCATTTTACTCACAAAATATTGCATGGATAAAGGTTTTAAAACTTTCCAGAGTCTTTGGTCATTCCATGAAAATAAAATTAAATTGTTTCATTTATACCTATTATTCCAACTACTTGATCCATTTACCTAATTAACTTAAATTTATAGTAACAAGGAATTGGTAAGTTATGGTGTACATGTATAAGTCGATATAAGGAAAATAATTCCTGATTGGCAGCAGCAATCGACAACCGGCATAGTGTGAGTATGTTTATGGTACCAGGTGAGTGTATGTTGTGAGATGAGTAAACCAAGATGGTAATCTCGTGCCATCACATCCATCTTCCCTCTCATCATTACAGTCTTGCATCCATCCTTCTACTAAACTTCCAGTCATTCCTCCATACATTTTATTGATTATACAGCATGAAGGATCTCTTACGTAATACATCATGACTGAGATGTGCTGGTATATCATGAACCTTTGATACAAACTCAATTCCTTCATACTTTTACCCATTTATACATCCATTCTTTTTCATCCATCCACCAATTCACCCCCCTTTTATCAATCCACCAATTCATTCTTTCACCTTTCCAACCAGCAATCTATTCATCCATTCACCCATTCATCCAACCTTTCATCATTACAGACACGTTCTCTCACCTATCCATGTAAAAAAAAAATTCGCCTTCCAGCCATCAGTCCTTTTATCCTTTCATCCATCGTTTTTATGGCCCTCCTTTTGCTCTTCTTTACAAACCTCTCTCTCTCTCTCTTTTATTTCCTCTTTTTTTCTCTTAATTTCTTCGTTGTGGTTAACTCCTTATCACTGTGTTGTTTGTTTTCTTTTACTTTTGATTTTTTAATAACTCTAGTCTGCAGATCTGCAGCCAGGAGAGGGTCATAAATAACTATAATTGTCAACACTACCCCCGCTTTAGCTGTGAAAGCGGGTGGTTCATGACGCCACTACTGTGAAGTTTGTAGTAATAACAAAAAAACACACTCTGAATTGTCTCCCACTTTTGACAAGGATCATCTGTATGTTTTACACTACAAAGATTTCTATTCTTTTTCAGATTTCAAATTAAATATAAGAACATATGTATTATTTGTTATTCACATATCTATTTATTTTCAGTTTTCTACAGCGCGACCAAGACCCAGAAGGGTGACAAAGCTCTTTACGCTGGGTCTACCTATGGAAAAAACTATCCGGTATATCAAAGTTTCATGTTACATATGAAAATATAAGATGTAAATTACATACTTAAATACACAGGCAAGTTTTTAAAATTGTGTTTACTATGGACATAAAGGGCCTTATTGCGGATTCAGTTTCGACTGCCGCATTACAATGCGTGCGGTCAAAACTGAAACCAGATGGTCATTCCAGCTGGCAACTGACAGGCTCAAGGAGAACATCGGCCAGTTAGAGACCAGCACGTAAACCCTGTAGATGGTGTTTCTGCCATTGGGATTAGGTCGCTCGTTTTTGACAGGATTTCCATGACAGGATTTCTGTGATAGAAAGCCTGTCAGAAAGCGGGTTTGGGGCCCCTTGCGCTGCCCCCTTCTGCCTGCGGCCTCTAGATGGGAGCCGAGGGGGCACCTAAGGTGCCCCCCTGTTAATCCAAGGATGAACAGATTCTTCCATTTCTCAATGGGAGCTTGTGCTACCGCAGGTTTACAGCTGGGAGTATGCAACAGCATCATTTGTGGTCGCACTGGAATTGCGGTGTTGAGACCGCCGACCGACGGTCGGATGACCAGTTGGTCTTGAAGCAACTCCGGCCGACATCAAAATCGAGCCCAACATGTTTGATGCACAAAAACTCCATTCACAAGGTCATTGCAACTGCTTTTGCATCTGCAAATTGTCGGGTGCTTGGATTTTAGACCCAGGGTTTGTCACTTTTAACCTCTGGCTTTTAGTAGAAGATTTATTTGCTATGAAAGTTTTGTAGCATGCTACTCAGTACTTGATATTCTGGCACCATTCCTGTAATAGGGTAATGTAACATAGGTGAATTGCATAATACCCTTATGCTATTAAACTTTCTACATCTATAAATATACATGCATTCGAATATAACGTAATAATATTGATGTTTTGTTGATCAATAGCATGTACAGACTTTCATTTGGTTGATAGGAAAGGACTTAATTTTTGAAACAATTTACATGAAGTCATTAACCCTTTCGATGCTCATGACGAGCTCAGCTCGTCATGATGCACGGGTGAGCAGTGCTGATGACGAGCTGAGCTCGTCATGAAACAATGGGAGTCACAAAACCACAGCACAGGACGGGAAAACGCCTAGCAGCCAATGTGTTAAGATACCTCCTACTTCTTCATGTAAAAAGTGGTGGAAGAAATTGGGTTATCAGTTTATCAGGATGAACCAGAGAAGTTACTACCTAAACCTGGGTTTAACCCTCTTGTAGCTTGATACAAAAGCAGTCAGGCTTAACTTAGAGGCAATGTTTAAAGTATGTATGCAGTACTCAAACAACAATAAAGTGAAAACACAAAAATAACTGTTGCATAGTGTGTTTACTTCGTTATTAGCTTACTTAGTGATGTTCGGTAGCTAGGTAATGTGGAATTAGAATGTTTGGATGAAGTTGTTATGTAACGTGGAATGTTGCACTACTTTAAAGTTTTAACAATGTTTTGGGATGTTGATTGGAGGCGACAATATTCTGCTCCTCACCAGTGGGCTATTAACCCTGAATAAAGCTTTTGTGGAAACTCAAGTTAAGCTAAAAACCACAAAGCACTCCTTGTGATTCTCTGGTGGCTCTGGACCAAGGTAAAGTCTTAAGTTCAAGCCAACTGCAATGGAGCATGGGTCGGGTACAGGAATCAGGTTTGTCCTGCTAAATCTGTGCAAGTAGTGGAGGGGTGAGTGCCTTAAACAAGACACATATTTATGTGACCAATCTTGCAAAACTATTGGGTGCTTTTGTGGCTTGAAACAGGAGTTGACGGCATCTGCTCATTATGAAGTTCTTTCTCTGTCAGAAAGATAGATAGTCACACTTGTGAGAGTCGATGCAACCTTAACTCTGATGTGCCCACTAACAACCATGATTGGCTATAAATACGTGCCTTCGTAGGTGGCAAACCTCAAATAAAGAGAAGAGAGGAGTATATTTTGCAGTGGAGCACAAACTTGTGTTGCATATGTCAGAGGGATACCAATAAAGAGCAACTACTACGAGTTGGTTAAATACCCCTGTGAAGGATTCTGTTTACAGCAGTATTAAGATCTATGGACCAGCTCCTATGAAAGATCCTTGGAATAATTAAATAATTGTTGTCCGCCGTTGATACAGGTGATAGGTTATCACCCTTGAAGAGATACAGATTACTTACTTTGTCCTCCTGTTGGTTTATGTGAAAGTATACAATTGCTGCCTAGTACTGAAGAAGGTGGTATTACATTTCATATACCACTGAAACGTGCGTCGACTAGTTCTGTGTACACGCCGGTCACATGACACCATAAAAAGAGAACTATAGAGACCCCAATAGTGTATTTTATGATGTTATTTGTCTCTCCGGATTGGTATATGAAGAATGAGTGTTTTGTAGTGTGAGTGGGATGTGTAGGAAGTGTGTGAATAGGAAGTGAAGTGGAGGAGTGGTGTTGTGCAGTTTGAACATTTTAAGTCCATGTATGTATTTGTAAAATGTTAGAAAATTAAAAAGTGTACAACTCAATGTATGTAATGAAGAAATGTATTTACATTTGTTTTGTAATGAAAAATTAATAATGGATTTTGTGTAAAGAATATAAAAACATCAATTGAAAAAAATGATATATAAATAATGAATACACAGCAAAGTAGCATGCCTTTATTATTATTCAGTGTGATCTGTTTATGTTGGATTCATTCCCTGTAGAAAGTAATATAGGTAGGTAGGACCCCTTTGGTAAAAAATTAACGTTATGTTTTATCCCCTGAACTCATTTCTTTTATTCATATTTGAAGGGGGGCCCTAGATATATTCTCATTGTCCCGCTAAAGAGTCACTGCAAGGACAACATTTTTCGCATTGGCAGGGACCAGAATGAGGCTGTTGGGAGTTCAAGTAGCTCCTCTGGCGTCGCGGACAGTCGCAGTTTGAGCACCGAGAGCCAGCCATCGCTGAAGATTCGCTTTGATGGTCAACTCAGACTGTCAACATGAAGTATAGAACTGACTGGACCCTCAAAGTGTTGGTTATCATGGGTGACTGTTTTTCAGCACAAAGAGATCACTTTGCAGTTGTAAGGAGCACAAAACCTTTGTATCTTCACCTGTTCTTCAGGAGAAGTACACTCTGATACGAGCCAAGTGTCCAAGACACAGGGAGAACCTCTTGAAAATCAGGACTCACTCAGCCGAGGGAATCAGCAGAGCTCAGGCAGGTTCAGGCAGGTCCAGTTGGTACTGGGCAGATGCAGGAATGCCTCTGGAAGCTTTCTGTGGCACTGTAGATCAAACAGGACCTCCCACTGACCTTTAGAGCCATTTATAGGGAGACTGGGTGCCAGGTAAATAGGTCCAGTCTTTCTTATTTAGACAGCAGTGCAATCTTTCTTCCGAATTTTCTACATGTTCAGGAGTGTTCTGATGAGAGGTTCTGAAGGTGCTGTTTTTCCCCAGTATCAGCCTGTTAGTGGGGAATTTCCCTTTTGTCTAACCTTCACCTTTTCCTGGGTTTGGCTCCAATCTGTATAGGGTAGCAATGGGAAGTGCAGGCCTAGGTGTGAACTGCATTTGTCAGTGGCCGGGCAGGCAACCCTTAGAAGTCAGGTGGTTGTTAAAGGCCTGAGGCTATCCTTTGAAGATGAGGATGGGCTGAATACAACCCACCAAGACATCCTCTTCAGAAGAGCAACACCCTGCCCCACACCCAAGGAGATTTTAGTTAACATGCCTGAAAGGGAGACCCAAAACACCGCACAACATGACAACGAATGGATCTATGGCCAGTGGTAGAAATGCACATTTGCTTTAGGAAAAAAAATACCAACTTTCTAACAATTTTATTTTCAGAATAGTAACTGGCAATGTGACTTTACCATTACAGAGGATTTTTAATTACTATTCATGTAGGTGTAAGTAGCATTTCTCTATGTGGTCCTAAACTGAAGTTATCACTTATTAATTATAATAAGGTAAACCAGTGTTAGTCCATGGGAGAGAAAGCCTTGCAGCTGAAAAACGACTTTAGGAGTTTTTTCCTGCCAAGACATGTAAAACTAAACCAACATGTCCAACTTTATAAATAGCATGAATCCTGCCCTAGGCTTTTCAATTTTGAACTTTATTGCTATGTTTCCAAAATTTAAGGTATGCTGTTATAACTGGGTTGTAGTCATGACTACTGGGCAGAAATCCATTTAATAGATGAATATATTATATAGAAATGTAATGCCAACAGAACTGCTTTTCAAATATAGCCCTGCAAAGTCCTATAGAAAATTAAGCTGAAAACGAAATGTGCAATAATAAAAACTTTGATGGAAGTGAGACTACTGCAGAAAAAATATCCAGATTTTTTTATTGATTTAGATCTCATCAGAGATCAACAAAATGTGTAATAAAATTATGATTTCAAAAAGAAATGTAAATACCAACAATCACAATAGATATCCTCCACAATTAATACATTTTAAAACGATTTTAAAAATGTAAAAATATTATAGCAAACTAATTCATTAGGAGGGGACTTTGCCTTAACAATCATTTCAGCAGTTTTAGAGCATTTAAAGAGCAAAGAGCAACGGTTTAATAAACTGATTTCGACATTCCACCACTATCACATTCACACAAGAGAAGAGTACATGCTTGAGAGTTTGGACCCCCGCCCCATTACAGAGATTAAATATTCTGGTCTTGTCTTCTATACTAGACCAGCATCTTTTACAATCAGTTTGAGTTAGGATATCTAGTATCAACATACATATTAATGATCCAACAGTATGTTCCACAGGAACCGGTACTCGGTTCTGCTTAAAAGATGTACTATCAGAATAGGACTTGCATATTTTTAGAGGTGAACAATGAGTAATGCCACTAGTATAGCTTATTCTGAACAACTTAAGTTGTGCAGGTGTCCACGCAAGCAAGTGGTGAATTTTACACTGCAATTGAGTAAGGGTAACTTTTAGATTATCAATGAAGGTATAATTATTTGCTTTTGCATTAACACTTATTAAGAGTGCCAATGTGGGCTAATGCCTTTTTACCTAACTGCAATAAATTTGAGCTATTTTCTAAAGAAACGCATTACCTTAGTCTAAGAAGTATTAATTCTCAAAAAGATAGCCCCACGTATTTCAATAAAGCATCTACATTTCACTGAAGACCAATTGGCATAAGGTCAAGAATCATCAGCTTACTATATCAAATGCTGTTGAGAAGTCAGCAAACACAGAAAGTAATCTTTGGGATTAAGACACCACATATGTATCAATAAGGGTTTGGACTATTGCAGTGTTGGCTATCACTAAAGGTTTGGATCTGAAGCCCGCCTGGGTTTATGAAATCACGTCAACTCAGTATGCCCATTCCTACAGGTGTTCGAGGATACTGTATGCAAAGACCTTCCCTTTGGCATCTGGAAGGGTAATTTGTCGATAATTGCTTGGTGAGGAACAAAAAACATTTTTATTTAAAGAAACATTTATACTGCTCGTCCATGAGTATGGAATTTGCCCTGCTTCATAACAAAATATAAAGAGAGGGGCAAGGCTTTTGTTCCAAACTTCAGAATCCTTCTTCATTACTTTTATTGGTATCCTATCAGGACCCATCACTGCAGAGGATTTTGCTTTTTTTAACCAGTTTTGCCTTTGGAGGTTTTATTGCCAGATGAGCCCATAATGTTTTGTGACTACATTTTGTGCTTAGATTTCTGAGAAGTAATAAATTAATTCTGAAGGAGAGATGGAAATTGAAGAGGGAGCTTATTTACAATCTGTAAACATTGCGATGACCTGCCAAAATGTTTTGTGGTTTTGTTGCTGTGCTTCTTGTTTAAGATCCAACCAATTTTGATTTGCTTTTTTTAACACAAAAATAATGTTTCTCCTTTTTAAGTAAAACTTGTAGACTTGCCTCCAGAGACTGAAAATGTGATTAACCATTGATGAATAAGCTTATTTAATTTACAGGGTAGGCCTGCATCTTTGGGATCTTTAGGGAGTGTTACCTTCTTCTTTGAAGGCTTGGTTATTCTCTGAATCTTGCGTACAGCAGCTGACATTCTGTCTTTTAATAGATATATATGATTGACTTCCTATTGTAGATTGTAATCCCAAAGGGAGGTAAGAAATGTATTTATCATAACTGCGGTAGAGGAATTCCAGATGATTCGGCTGTGTTTTAAGCTATTGTTGCTGTACCATTTCCTTCCTTTACTTACCAAGACAAAGTCCGATAAAAGTGTAACTCAAGCTTTAAGTATATTATTGCATGGTCTCTGTCGTTTTACAAATTCTTAACATCAAGGGGTGGTGATGGACAGAGTTTCTAAATTAAGCAGAATACTCTCACCCAGTCAAGAGATCAGGGCTAGATCCAACACCGTTTTTTAGCTCACTGCACCATCCCAGTTCAGAACCTGGCTATATGCAAATTAGTCTGTTCCTGTCCCAGTGCATGATGGGAACAGGGCAAACCAAACTACCAAGCCAATTCTTACACTGGGAAGAAAACAAGCTTCCGGGGACCGGTTTCTGGCATTTCAGCCGTCGTCGGCCCGGCTTGCTTGAATCCTGATGGTGCAATGAGCAAGGGACTCACATCTGAGCATACCCTTCCACGCTTAGGGTGGACAAAATATTTAACAACAAGGGGTGGTGATGGACAGAGTTTCTGAATTAAGCAGAATACTCTCACCCAGTCAAGAGATCAGGGCTAGATCCAACACCGTTTTTTAGCTCACTGCACCATCCCAGTTCAGAACCTGGCTATATGCAAATTAGTCTGTTCCTGTCCCAGTGCATGATGGGAACAGGGCAAACCAAACTACCAAGTCAATTCTTACACTGGGAAGGAAACAAGCTTCCGGGGACCGGTTTTCTGGCATGTCAGCCATCGTCGGCCCGGCTTGCTTGAATCCTGAAGGTGCAATGAGCAAGGGACTCCCATCTGAGTATACCCTTCCACGCTTAGGGTGGACAAAATATTTAACAACAAGGGGTGGTGATGGACAGAGTTTCTGACTTAAGCAGAATGCTCTCACCCAGTCAAGAGATCAGGGCTAGATCCAACACCGTTTTTTAGCTCACTGCACCATCCCAGTTCAGAACCTGGCTATATGCAAATTAGTCTGTTCCTGTCCCAGTGCATGATGGGAACAGGGCAAACCAAACTACCAAGCCAATTCTTACACTGGGAAGGAAACAAGCTTCCGGGAACCGGTTTCTGGCATTTCAGCCGTCGTCGGCCCGGCTTGCTTGAATCCTGATGTTGCAATGAGCAAGGGACTCACATCTGAGCATACCCTTCCACGCTTAGGGTGGACAAAATATTTAACAACAAGGGGTGGTGATGGACAGAGTTTCTGAATTAGGCAGAATACTCTCACCCAGTCAAGAGATCAGGGCTAGATCCAACACCGTTTTTTAGCTCACTGCACCATCCCAGTTCAGAACCTGGCTATATGCAAATTAGTCTGTTCCTGTCCCAGTGCATGATGGGAACAGGGCAAACCAAACTACCAAGCCAATTCTTACACCGACGACGACGACGGCTGAAATGCCAGAAACCGTTCCCCGGAAGCTTGTCTCCTGCTTAATTCAGACACTCTGTTCATCACCACCCCCTTTTCTGAATCGTTTTTGGCCACTATAGGTGTGGCAGGGTATACTCAGACATGAGTCCCTTGCTCACTGCACCATCAGGATTCAAGCAAGCCGGGCCGACGAAGGCTGAAATGTCAGAAACCGGTCCCCGGAAGCTTGTCTCCTTTCCGGTGAAGAATTGGCTTGGTAGTTTGGTCTGCCCTGTTCCCATGATGCACTGGGCCTGGGACAGACTAATTTGCATGTAGCCAGGTTCTGAGCTGGGATGTTGCAGTGAGCTAAATAACGGTGATGGATCAAGCCCTGATCTTTGGACTGAGTAAGAGTGGTCTGCTTAATTCAGACACTCTGTTCATCACCACCCCCTTTTCTGAATCGTTTTTGGCCACTATAAGTGTGGCAGGGTATACTCAGACATGAGTCCCTTGCTCACTGCACCATCAGGATTCCAGCAAGCCGGGCCGACGACGGCTGAAGTGCCAGAAACCGGTCCCCGGAAGCTTGTCTCCTTTCCGGTGAAGAATTGGCTTGGTAGTTTGGTCTGCCCTGTTCCCATGATGCACTGGGCCAGGGACAGACTAATTTGCATATAGCCAGGTTCTGAGCTGGGATGGTGCAGTGAGCTAAATAACGGTGATGGATCAAGCCCTGACCTTTGGACTGGGTAAGAGTGGCCTACTTAATTCAGACACTCTGTTCATCACCACCACCTTTTCTGAATCGTTTTTGGCCACTATAGGTGTGGCAGGGTATACTCAGACATGACTCCCTTGCTCACTGCACCATCAGGATTCAAGCAAGCCGGGCCGATGATGGCTGAAATGCCAGAAACCGGTCCCCGGAAGCTTGTCTCCTTTCCGGTGAAGAATTGGCTTGGTAGTTTAGTCTGCCCTGTTCCCATGATGCACTGGGCCAGGGACAGATTAATTTGCATATAGCCAGGTTCTGAGATGGGATGGTGCAGTGAGCTAAATAACGGTGATGGATCAAGCCCTTATCTTTGGACTGGGTAAGAGTGGTCTGCTTAATTCAGACACTCTGTTCATCACCACCCCCTTTTCTGAATCGTTTTTGGCCACTATAGGTGTGGCAGGGTATACTCAGACATGAGTCCCTTACTCACTGCACCATCAGGATTCAAGCAAGCTGGGCTGACGACGGCTGAAATGCCAGAAACCGGTCCCCGGAAGCTTATCTCCTTTCCGGTGAAGAATTGGCTTGGTAGTTTGGTCTGCCCTGTTCCCATGATGCACTGGGCCAGGGACAGACTAATTTGCATTCAGCCAGGTTCTGAGCTGGGATGGTGCAGTGAGCTAAATAACGGTGATGGATCAAGCCCTGATCTTTGGACTGGGTAAGAGTGGTCTGCTTAATTCAGACACTCTGTTCATCACCACCCCCTTTTCTGAATCGTTTTTGGCCACTATAGGTGTGGCAGGGTATACTCAGACATGACTCCCTTTCTCACTGCACCATCAGGATTCAAGCAAGCCGGGCCGACGACGGCTGAAATGCCAGAAACCGGTCCCCAGAAGCTTGTCTCCTTTCCGGTGAAGAATTGGCTTGGTAGTTTGGTCTGCCCTGTTCCCATGATGCACTGGGCCAGGAACAGACTAATTTGCATATAGCCATGTTCTGAGCTGGGATAGTGCAGTGAGCTAAATAACGGTGATGGATCAAGCCCTGATCTTTGGACTGGGTAAGAGTGGTCTGCTTAATTCAGACACTGTGTTCATCACCACCCCCTTTTCTGAATCGTTTTTGGCCACTATAGGTGTGGCAGGGTATACTCAGACATGACTCCCTTTCTCACTGCACCATCAGGATTCAAGCAAGCCGGGCCGACGACGGCTGAAATGCCAGAAACCGGTCCCCAGAAGCTTGTCTCCTTTCCGGTGAAGAATTGGCTTGGTAGTTTGGTCTGCCCTGTTCCCATGATGCACTGGGCCAGGGACAGACTAATTTGCATATAGCCAGGTTCTGAGCTGGGATAGTGCAGTGAGCTAAATAAAGGTGATGGATCAATCCCTGATCTTTGGAATGGGTAAGAGTGGTCTGCTTAATTCAGACACTCTGTTCATCACCACCCCCTTTTCTGAATCGTTTTTGGCCACTATGGGTGTGGCAGGGTATACTCAGACATGAGTCCCTTGCTCACTGCACCATCAGGATTCAAGCAAGCCAGGCCGACGACGGCTGAAATGCCAAAAACCGGTCCCCGGAAGCTTGTCTCCTTTCCGGTGTAGAATTAGCTTGGTAGTTTGGTCTGCCCTGTTCCCATGATGCACTGGGCCAGGGACAGACTAATTTGCATATAGCCAGGTTCTGAGCTGGGATAGTGCAGTGAGCTAAATAACGGTGATGGATCAAGCCCTGATCTTTGGACTGGGTAAGAGTGGTCTGCTTAATTCAGACACTCTGTTCATCACCACCCCCTTTTCTGAATCGTTTTTGGCCACTATAGGTGTGGCAGGGTATACTCAGACATGAGTCCCTTGCTCACTGCACCATCAGGATTCAAGCAAGCCGGGCCGACGATGGCTGAAATGCCAGAAACCGGAAACCAGAAGCTTGTCTCCTTTCCGGTGAAGAATTGGCTTGGTAGTTTGGTCTGCTCTGTTCCCATGATGCACTGGGCCAGGGACAGACTAATTTGCATATAGCCAGGTTCTGAGCTGGGATGGTGCAGTGAGCTAAATAACGGTGATGGATCAAGCCCTGATCTTTGGACTGAGTAAGATTGGTCTGCTTAATTCAGACACTCTGTTCATCACCACCCCCTTTTCTGAATCGTTTTTGGCCACTATAGGTGTGGCAGGGTATACTCAGACATGAGTCCCTTGCTCACTGCACCATCAGGATTCAAGCAAGCCGGGCCGACGATGGGTGAAATGCCTGAAACCGGTCCCCGGAAGCTTGTCTCCTTTCCGGTGAAGAATTGGCTTAGTAGTTTGGTCTGCCCTGTTCCCATGATGCACTGGGCCAGGGACAGACTAATTTGCATATAGCCAGGTTCTGAGCTGGGATGGTGCAGTGAGCTAAATACCGGTGATGGATCAAGCCCTGATCTTTGGACTGGGTAAGAGTGGTCTGCTTAATTCAGACACTCTGTTCATCACCACCCCCTTTTCTGAATCGTTTTTGGCCACTATAGGTGTGGCAGGGTATACTCAGACATGAGTCCCTTGCTCACTGCACCATCAGGATTCAAGCAAGCCGGGCCGACGATGGCTGAAATGCCAGAAACCGGAACCCGGAAGCTTGTCTCCTTTCCGGTGAAGAATTGGCTTGGTAGTTTGGTCTGCCCTGTTCCCATGATGCACTGGGCCAGGGACAGGCTAATTTGCATATAGCCAGGTTCTGAGCTGGGATGGTGCAGTGAGCTAAATAACGGTGATGGATCAAGCCCTGATCTTTTGACTGGGTAAGAGTGGTCTGCTTAATTCAGACACTCTGTTCATCACCACCCCCTTTTCTGAATCGTTTTTGCCACTATAGGTGTGGCAGGGTATACTCAGACATGAGTCCCTTGCTCACTGCACCATCAGGATTCAAGCAAGCCGGGCCGACGATGGCTGAAATGCCAGAAACCGGTCCCCGGAAGCTTGTCTCCTTTCCGGTGAAGAATTGGCTTGGTAGTTTGGTCTGCCCTGTTCCCATGATGCACTGGGCCAGGGACAGACTAATTTGCATATAGCCAGGTTCTGAGCTGGGATGGTGCAGTGAGCTAAATAACGGTGATGGATCAAGCCCTGATCTTTGGACTGGGTAAGAGTGTTCTGCTTAATTCAGACACTCTATTCATCACCACCCCCTTTTCTGAATCGTTTTTGGCCACTATAGGTGTGGCAGGGTATACTCAGACATGAGTCCCTTCCTCACTGCACCATCAGGATTCAAGCAAGCCGGGCCGACGACGGCTGAAATGCCATGAAACCGGATCAAGCCCTTATCTTTGGACTGGGTAAGAGTGGTCTGCTTAATTCAGACACTCTGTTCATCACCACCCCCTTTTCTGAATCGTTTTACAAATTCAGCATGAAGGAGTGTGAATGTATAAAATAGATTGTAGCTGGCAATGATATAATCAATCAAAGACACACCAAAAACACACTTTATCGTATTGAAGTCAGGATATACCTAACCACTCTGCCATTTAGATTCACCCATTTAAACGTGATAGTAAATCTATAAGCAATCTTCCAGGATTATCTGCTGTTTGCTTTGGTGGGAAAACAGAGATGGGAATACTCCAAGCTTCATGTAGTTCCTTGTTTTTATAGGCGGTAAGTTCAGCATTTGATATTTTTACTTTAAAACCCATTATAATCATCTGGAAGATTTCTTCGCACTTTAAGATGGAGTCACTTATTTAAAAAATCTCTATTAAGAGCAATATCTATTGTAGACTGGGAGGAACATAAATATTGACTAGGAATATAACGCTACGTAAGAATTGCTTACCTTTGGAAGTTTGATCTTAATACACTGCACATTGGTACAGGAGGGTGCTATTACTTCGAAATCCCACTGGAACACTATGGAGAGAAGAATAGAAACACCATCCCAACCATGGTCTTTCTTAACCCCCTGTCCAGGAATGCCAATTACCTAGTAATTTTCCATGTAAAACTTTTGACCGAGTCTCTTGTAGACAAATAATGAGCAAATTAAGATCTGTTAATCTATTAAATGTGTCAGTTTGCAAATCTGCTAAATTCCAGGAGATTATCCCAAAGTTGCTGCTAAAGGGGGACCTTGGAAACCTTATTTGATTTGTTTTCATTTAATTTACTGGAAACCCAGGACCAGGAAAAATCAGCGTTTTCAATTAACTAATGTAGGCTGATTTCAATTTCCTATTTGTCTTCCCTCTTGATCAACGTGTACAATAAATGTGTCAGTGAAACCTTTGTTGTATATGCTTTCACTTACAGAGAAGAAAGAGGGAAAAGTGTTAGATTGCCTTTTATAACCCTGAAAAAAACTCTGAGCTAAGGGAGGAGAGTAGTTCATTCCTCCTCCATCAAAACAATTTTTATATAAAATTCCACTAGTTTGTAGAACTATTAAAGGGATCAGATTAAACCAGAATTCCATTCGTGCAATGGAAAAATCAAGCTGCTTAGGAAAAGCAACCAACTTTATTTCTGTCGAAGAAAGAGAGCGCAAATCTAGATAACTGTGAAGTTACTCTAAAATTATTTGTCTATTTAATGGCTTATAAAATTTGAAAAGAGATAAATTATCTCAAGGACTCAGAAGATATTAGATATAGCTACAGTCTTTATTGACTTGGTATTTGAAATTACAAATGGGTCTGCTCAAACAGATGACTGACCTTCCAACAAAGCTTTTAAGCTGAAAAATTCAGGAGCATGTGGATTTAACGCAACCTGCAACTCATCTGTAAGTATGGGAAAGGTAATAGGGGATACCTATGCCTCCTGAAAGCAATGTTTTGTGATTTATTTCCGCTTACTTTAGTTATTTTATTTCTAGACCAATCACTTATTTCGATTTGTGCATTAAATTCTATTCTTCAAAACCTTCTTTTGGTAATTCCATGATTTGCTTTTCTTCTTTTACGCCATTACTTTGTTTTTTAGAGTGTCTGTCTTACTTCTTTTTAGATTAAGGGGCCATGTGGCACAGTGATCAAATGTTCTTTGTCACTAGTGTCTTATGCATATTAAAAATTGGAAAGCAAGGGAAGGGAGGTGGAGCGGAAGACTACTTCTGTATTGTTGCTGTTTCTGTAAATAACTTTTAAAAGGGAATATCCCTTTTCTTTCTTATTCTCCTTCCTTCTTTTGGATTACATTTTGCCTGTTTGATTTGGACTCAACAATTTATAGGGATTCCAATCCAGTGGTGATTCTGCTCCTACTAGCGCGATGACAATTTGACTTCCAGCTCTACTGCAAGTATTTAGTGAGGATGAAGAGCCATTTTGACTTGTTTGAGATCTTAGCATTGCAGTTTGAGTTTCAAGAGCATGGTCAGAGGTAGAAGTTACCTTTTCAAGAAATGTTTTATAGGTTCAAGGGCTGCAAGCTTCAGTGAGATGAATATATTATCTGGATGAATAGAGGACAAAAGAGGAAAGTCAGGTGAGCATGAAAGATTACCCACAGTTTTAGAACTGTTATTTGTTGTGCTATTGAAGAGCTCTAATGTCCTGCCCCATGAATGGTTAGTGTTTACCTGAGGGGTGACAATGGCATACCAGCCTGGTAAAAGGTTTATTTTGGCAGGTCGAAATGGCAGTTTAAAACCGCACTGTGATCTGCAGTGGCAAGCCTGAGATATGTTTTACAGGGTTATTTTAGTGGGTGGCACAATGAGTGTTGCAGCCCAGTAGAATGTTATCCCTGGTTCCCAGGGGTAAAGTGCACAGAGCTCTAATGCCTTCAAAAACAAATTCTGCAAAAACCGGAGGTGAAGGCAAAAACTATGGGAAAATGTCATGCCAAATATGTCCAGTCTATGTGTCATGGGCCACATTTCTAGCAAGAAAAATTCATCCACCTTGCTTCCAATCTCAGGGTTAGTGAATGATATGCAGTGGGCCCCTCATACTCTTGGCACAGGTACCACTGCTCTTGCTACTCTAAAGGTAGACAATTATAGCTGTAAGGGTAATAAAAGCTCGATTTGGAAACTATGAGTGTGAGTGCGTTGGGTTGTAGGATGCGTTGGCTGCGGCACATGAAAATCTAAGAGGTAACAGCCATGTTCCGACAGACTTCACCACAAAGAAATACTATTGGAATAATCGTATTCCTATCAATATCAAGTAATATGCAAGGGTTTATTGTGAGAAGACAAACACGATTACAGGCCTCTTAGGTGCCGTCAGTTATAGGGCATCTTAACTCATCAGCTCGGTAGCGGGTTTAATTGAGCGACAGCAGAACGGCATCAGAATACTGTCCCAGTAGCCTAGCATTATGGCGGCTGCGTTTTGAAATGTAGGGATGGACGGCCTGAGAAAAGGAAACTCTTTGCAACTATTGCATTTCTAAAACAGTTCTGAATCATTTAAGTAAAAAAAACAACGTATTGAGTCAATATAGCACATTTGTTTAATAGATTGCACATTCATATTTTTCAGAACATATCCGGTGGTGCTGCAGGCAGTAAAGTTCTCTGAAAGATCTTTTTGGATGCAACGCATTTATATATTTTCTTTTAAACAACATATGCTACAAACACCGAGTACGTTATTTTTTAATTATAAAGTGACCTATAACACAGATAATTGGGTCCGCCACATGGTACATTGGCAGAGCACATTTATTTCAGAAGACATGTTTAAATAGATTTTACACCTTTCATAAACTATATCAAATTGCTGAATTTATAATAATTACTTAGAAATCTCAAGTCATTTTGGGAAAGTAAAACCATTTACGTCCTGTGGATTTAAGTTATGTCCTCGTGCATAGAAGGCACGCGGTTGGGTTCCGCCTCACGCTCGCTGTAATCGGATTGGCCCATATGACGCCTTTGACGTAAAAAGAGAGGCAGAATGAGGGGGTCACTTCACTTGGTGCTCATAGATGGTAAGAATAGCCAGGCAGCAGAAGGAACAAACAGCAGGGGCAGCATCAAGAGGCCCTTGGGTGCTTAGAAATGTAAATAACGCTCGATGGAGGAAGGCAGCAGTAAAATATACAAACCAACATCAAAAGTAAATAAAAAATGAATTACTTTTCCCCTGCACTATTTTTAAGCACTAATGCAGATTCGGAAAATGCCACACAACAGTCAACGGCTGAAGAGCACTGCCACGTAATCCTTTTTTAGGTATTGCATGTTGTATGATGCAGAGTGTGTGTTTGTCATCGTGTGTAGAGGTGACATCTGCGTCTTGTGTTAAAGCTGTCTTTAGTCAAACCCTATAAATGACTTCCAGTACAATGCTGGCGACTGCTTACATTGCAGCTCCTTTTGTGAAAATGCCAAGTCAATAGCAACAGTAAACCACTTCATGAATAATTATTGACTTGCACAAAAATGTAAAGTCTGCAAAACGTTCAACGATCTGAGAAAAGGGTGAAAGCATTGCACCAGTCGAGCCCAAAAGCAAAAGTGTGCAAACCACACAAGGTGGCTCCCAGCACATCCCACTTCTGCAAATTGGCAGCACCCTGCCTAATTATAGATTACACAAGTAACTCCAAGGATACAAAAGCTCTTTGCACTAATTTCAGATCCTTCTAGGTCACTTTGGTATTAAGGAAGGAATGGCAAATGCCTGTGTGGATCATTTGATGGTGCAGATTGTGTGTGTGCATTTCTTGTGTCCATGCATCTGAAGGCTGTGGCCCCTCATTTGCATGGGTGTGGACCATGCAAATGAGGAAATACATTTGCCTCCATGGCCAAAATCATTTACCGATGCAGGAATAGGGGCAAACAGAGTCCTAGGAGGCCAAGTGCTACCTAAGAAATGTCTCACAAAGAGAACACCTTTAACGCATGGCGCAGAGCCCCCTGGCATTATCCACAAGGAGGCACAGTCATACCTGCAGTGTTTCAAACCTAATTACTATCTTTCAGTGCTGTGCAGTTCTCAGAACATGCACCAGTGTACTCCTACAGTGGGCAGTCCTTTCTTTTACAGCAATGCTGCTCATGGTCCCATCCCACGCCAGGTGCCACTGATTATGGTCCACCAGATGCAGACTTGAACCGTGCACCACCTTGACATATCAGGGCCCCTGTTCGTAACACACTGGCACATAGAAGGAGCAGAGAATGAGCGCGGAAGAGCCAGGGAGAGACTGCCTAGGCTGTGGTTCTCCTAACTAAACCGAGGGATAAAGATATTGACACGTTACAGATCCTCAAACCAATCTCAGAAGGATCTTTGGTGGGATCATACAACTGAACCCCGATGTTAGTGCTGCGAATATCTTTTTAGATGCCAAAAAAGCACCTGATTCCTTGGAGTGGGAGTTCAGTTTTTGCCGTACTTGCAAAAATAGGCATGACCATCATATTTCTCAGACTGGACCAACTGTTGTACACAGCCCCTACGATGCGAGTAAGGGTTAACTGAGTAACGACGGAGCATATACCTATAGGTAGAGGGACTCAGTAGGGGAGTCCCCTATCGCTGCTGCGATTCACAGTGGTGGGCTCAGCCACTGGTGTGTGCCTTTTGGGACATCTCTTCCATAGCAGCTTAAAGGTTCCTAGAGTACAAGCTGATATAATCTGCAGATGCAGACAGCATGCTACTGTATATCAGGAACCATGATAGAAACCTACTACCAGTTCAGGGCGTAAGATACCAGAGACTCTATATTAAAGATCAAGTCCATAAACGTCCCTCTCCCTGCAGCTAGGACACAGTGTACATTAGATTTTCCTCTGAGATGAATGGAACCGGTGCAATATTTACGGATCAAAGTACACAGTGAGCCTGCACATGTCACCCAACAAAACCTAAGGGGGAGTAATAAGTAGGTTAACTGACAACACTGAAAGGTGGACCAGACTGCCACTGTTATTTGTGGGCACGATAGCCATTATGAAGATGGTTGTCCTTCCTCGTTTCCCATTTCTGTTCCTAAATTTACCTATTCCACAAAGAGAAAATTGTTTTCACACTTTGCAGTAGTTACTTGCTTGGAAAGGGAAACAACCCGACATAAATGGTCAACACTGATGTTTCCATATGGCAAAGGATGTCTAGCTGTCCCAACCGGGAACTGTACTATAACTTAGCACAATGTCATTTCACACATACATAGGACGAGATGTGGCAACCCATTGTCACTGGAAGCGTCTCTGTTTGACTACCCTACCAGAAAATGTAATATCATAGACACGTTGAGATCCACGATCCATGCATGGAGATGCCTACTGAAACATATGTGAGGCACTTTGATGTGCACCACAATAATGACATAAATTGATGCACTTGGCTACCTGTATGCCATGGGAGGGAATAAGCAAACAATTACACAGGCTACAGATTGATATCATGGAATATCTGTTCCAAGACAGTCCTTTCATGACAAAGACTCATTTTCACGAATGAAGACCTGATTGAACCCCTCTGGACCGCTTCCTTTACTACGGATTTTGGTATGCATTTAATGGTACCCTTCGGAGCATCGTTTGACCTGCTCACATGTACAATTCAAAATGTAAGCCCTAGGCACATCATATCTTGTTTATACATGCTAGCCAAACAGGTCGATATCAATGATGGTACCAACTAACGGCAAAACTGGCAAACAGACCTACAACAGCCCATCACTGACGAACAATGGAAAAGCTGCTGCTCTGCCACTAAAAACATCTCACTAAACAGTAGGGATAGACTCATACCTTTCAAGCACATTCAACGGTACTACTCCATGCAATGTAGGATAACCAGTACAGATTCAAGGGTCTTTCAGGCTCTTCTAGACGTCAGGAAGAGAGGACTGATTTCATAAATGTTTCTCTGAGCTGTTCAGCTTTCCTACACTATTGAAGTGTAAATTTCATAGAAATAAGCCAAATGACCACCGTCATTGTGCCATGTGGCCTCCTGACTGCCATGTTCTATTCTCTATTATATTCCATAGAACTTGTAAAGCACTTGGCTACCCGAATCAGGCTTTCCAGGTCTGTTAAAAAAGAATAGGACAGCCTTAAGGAAAAAGATGTGTCTTACGTTTTTTTCTGAACCTCGAAAATTTGTCCTCCATGCTGACACTGCTGGTCAAAGAGTTCCAAAGCCTGGGGTGAGGTAAGTAAAAGACCTGCCCCACTTCTAGCTCTCTTGATTCAGGGGACAAAAAGCAGTCCACAGTTGTTTGATCACAGGTCCCTGATGGCATTGTAGGGTGTGGCCATTTCCTGCAGGACAAATGGGCCTGTACTATTCTGTGTCCGAAATAAAATTCATAGTGCCTTAAATTGTACTCTGCGGCTTATGGGAAGCCAATGACGCATTTTGAGCGCAGTGCCAGCTGATTGTGTTTTCTGGATACCTAACAGCATCCCGGCAGCAGCATTTTGAGTGATCTTTAGAACATGTATTACTGATTTGGGCTGCCTAAGTACAGCGAGTTCACATAAATAAGGCGGGACAGGATTAGACCATGAATTATGATTTTAAGTGATTCTACTGGAAAGCACTTCAAGACCTTTCTCAGAGCTCTCAAAAAGCCAAAACAACTACCAGCCACCTACTTTGCTTGGAAGACCATAGTTAGTTCGTTGCCCAGGTTCATCCACAGGCTTTTGACTTTTGACTTAGAGGATGGGTGCTCTCTTAAGGTAGATAGTCAGATGATCTGATCCTAGAGCACTGGGTTACTTCCTAGAACCAGAACCACTATTTTTCCACCATTTAATTCCATATAGCTGGTTTCCATCCTCTCAAACACTTTTGCTTGGCAGCAGTTAAGTCTAATGGAAATGGGGTGCATATTTGGTGATAGCGTAAAAATCAGCTGGCAATCATCCGCTTAAGATACTATCTTAAAACCGATGGAACATATGATATCTGATAGGGGGCGGACACAAATGTTAAAAAGCATAGGGCTCAAGGACAAGCCCCGTGGGACACCACAGTACAGCTGATGGATGGATGAGAGGAATGGCCCGTAGCTGACCTAGCAGCTGTGTTTATCCAGAAATGAAGCCAACTACTTCAGGGCATTCCCTGTAATATCAGCTTCTTCCAATTGGTAAAGAAGGGTAGGAGACCGTATCAAAAACTGCACTCAAGTCCAGAAGGATTATTATCACTGATCCACCCTGGTCCAAGACCACTTTTAGATCCTCTATGGCCCTTACAAGAGCTGCCTCCGTTCTACAGCACGTGCGGAAACTTATATGGGTAAGATTGAAGAATGTTGTTAGTTTCCAGATGATCGGAGTTGCATCTGTTGATCAATTTCTACAGCATTTTGCTAACACCAGGCAGAAGGGAGATGGGTCTAGGTTAGGTTTCTTTAATAGTGGTCGGATGATGGCATGTTTCCGTTCCACGGAAACACTGCAGCTCTTCAGGGAAAGAATAAACAAATCTGTCAGAGCAGTAATCATTGTGGACCCCCTCTTCAGAAGGATGTCCATAGGAGCTGGATTAAGCTAAGAGCCTGATTTAATTGAGATGGCCTCAGCCATGTGCATCCTCTAAGGTTGGTTGCGGGAAAATAGCGAGCAGTGTTTTAAAGAGCTGTTGGGCTATGCTAAGAAAGTTCCTGTGACAGTCAGGAAATTCACTGCTATAGACTTACTCCTGAGTAAGTTACGCATAGCCAGGAAATGGTGTAGGGGGTCACCGCCCACTGTAGAAGTTCAAGTTCAAGTTCAATTTATTTATGACTGTAGAAGAATGGATCATTTTGCAGTGTAGCATCGGAGAACTATAGCTTATTGATGCCCCCACTATCTAGACTAGGTAATACATGGACATCTTATCATGTGTACCTGGCAATTCGAGATTACAGCAAGGATGACTCTGCCGCCATTCCAGGCATGGAGTCAAAAGAATAATCTAAGGCTTTCCCGAACAGTAAGATATACGTTGTCATTATGTATCTACCTGCTCACAGCTCATCACACTGTCGAGGGACATTGCAACCCAATAGCTTTCACGGTTAGCCCCACAATGGACTACCTAAGATAAAGGTGTACCAAACGATTGTACCAGCACTTGGAAACCCGCATAATTCACTCCACATGATATGACTAATTGCCTTGCTATGTTGTCTCTGTACGAAGACCTGTGCTTTTCCTGTCAAGCAATGCATTCCTGCTCTTCTTTATTGCTCAATAATTTGAAATGCAATAAAAAGAAAAGAAAAACTATGACACAAAAGGATCTTACTCTATGACACATTTGAATGCCTCAACGTTCAAAGCTAAGTTGCATTTTAGGAAAAACATTGTTGCGTGAGAAAAAGAGTTTTGTCTGTTTCTCATCATCCTTTTCTCTCTCCAGGTTCCATATTTTTTGTTATGTTCAACAGCCGGAGACTGGTACTAGCAGAAAAAGCAGAAAATGTCTTGCAGAAGCTGTTACACATACAATTTCATGCAGACGACCAACACAAGATATTTTGCATAATGTGTAAAATGTTTGAAAAACATGCTTTTTACACGAATCCACCTTTTATCTAATGTAATAGCCATAGTCTCAACATGCAATATTTATCGACATCGTGCTCTGCTCATCTCTCCGTTTTTATTTCAATTCTTTATTGAATTTTCTACACAGAAGCAGCATTATACAATATAACGGCCACATTAACAATCCAATGACTTAATAAGTGTCACACACGTAATGTACTTTGAAAACGCAATAGATCCAATTGAAAGAATTGAACACTGGGAATCAGCTGCTTATCAATTCTCTAGAGTCCCGAGTGTCAGCTAATAGTCTCGATTAAACACTTCAGAAATGTAGAATGTTGCGATTCTTTACCCATGTGGCCACCCGGTCTCAATGTGGTATAGCCCACCCTCACCTTAAAGCAGATCATATCCCCCTGCCCATCTCGAAGCGGGTTTGACGTAGGTTTCACCCATTCCACCGAAAGTCAACTTCTTAATTTCACATATTACTAAGTACTCCGTCCCTATCATCTAACCTCATTGGAAACACCTTCACTAATGGAAAGGGGTGACCAATCGGTCCCCCCGAACGTATGGTGGAGTACTCCGATCCCCCCGGGAAGCCATCTTGGGCGGGAGGCGAGTCCCGGCTGGTATGCCCGAAGCGGCGTAGCCGGGGCGCGCTTTTTCCCGCTCTAGAGTGGGTTGTCCTAGACACCGAAGCCGCCAGCCACGCCCCTGGAGGCGGGCGGAGGCGGGTTTACGCCCGCATGAAGAGGGATAAAAGGAGCGACAAGCCAAAGTAGCATCCTCTTGTTCCTGTGCTCTGAAGCTGCACCTCCCCGCTGCTCGTGAGCTCGAGACGGAACGAAGAGCCAATTTTGAGCGTTGTAATTTTGTCTTTGTTCTTTCAGAGATCATCGTTCGAGAATGCCGGGCAAGAAGGTCGGAAAGCGGGTCGGTACCGATCAGATGCTACGCATGCTCGTGAAAGACATGGCGGAGATGAAGAAACAGATGGCGGCAATGAACGGTGTAGGAGGCCCAAAGCGAGTGGTCGGACCAGCATTGCCGGGAGTAGTCCCTAGCGGGAGAGGTAGAAGGTCTAAGAAGGGGCCAACTGGGGGAGAGACCCCGGTTCCCGAGGCGCCGCCGGCGCTCCCCGATACACCGACTGAAGCCCCGGTCCCGGTCCCGAAGGAGGGGCAACCAATCCCTGTTGTAGTCACCCCTGTGAATGGGGAGGATATGCCTCCCGAGTTGGCTGCACAGCTGGCAGCGTGGTTGGGGAAAGATAGCAAAGGCACCACGGCGGATGACACCAGGGCAGTAATGAGGCAGTTGCGGCAGTCAAGAGAGGCCGCAAAGGCACCATGTCCTTTTGTTCCCCCGCAGGCTCCAGTGGGTGAAACCGCGGCGGGCACGAGTTCGGCAGCGACTACGGTTACAGCCTCTAGTTCAGGTAAGCAGCGACTGCCGATTGCGGGGGAGGGGTCTGTACCCTCGAGAAGGGAGAAAGTGGCTCAGCATATTCCGATTGAAATCAAGGAGAGGATATGGGGTGAGAAATATGTGAACATGTTTTCTTTGCTAACTGATCATTATGAGATCGAGCATGTGAAGGGTCAAAAAGAGTTTTTGCACCGAGTGTTTGGCGCGCCAAGATGGCCGCTTTTAAGGTCGATGAGAACATAGGTAATTGGGGCAGAGCATTTGGCATTTTCACTTCAATTATGGGGGAACGAAGGCCTGAAATGTTGGCCGAGTTACCCGTGTACCAGACACGTATTATGGAGTACTCTCAGTCATATGAGGGCAATCAGTGGTTTTGTTATGATAATGTTTTTCGGAAGGCCAAGGAGTTCGACACATCTCTGACGTGGGATTGTTACGACTCCATTTCTTGGCAAAAGATGGAGAAATCAGGCATGTTAAAGGCACCATTGGTGGGGGGAAGCGGGGGAGAGTTTTCCCGCCATTCATCTGGGGCGCCCTTTCGGGCAGGTTCAAGTAATGAGCATCACTCGAGATCGAGTGGCAATACAGGTAAAAAGGGCATCTGCTGGAATTTTAACAGAGGAAAGTGTACGAGGCCCCAGGGGTCATGCAAGTTTAGGCACGACTGTGGGGGGTGTGGGCAATCCTCGCATCCTGAGACCATGTGCAGAGCCAAAACGGGTGATAACGGAGGTAGGGGAAGCGCCAAACAGGTCTGAGATAGTCCGAGGGGCGCCTTTACCTACCCCGGTTGATACCATGGCAATGATTCCTTGGCTCAATGAATACCCGGATCATGTCTCCGCTGGGGTGTTGCGAGATGGGTTTTCATATGGTTTCCGCATCCCAGTGGGGAATTTTCAGGGTAAGGCACAGTGTAGGAACCAACTGTCGGTCCTGCAGAATACGGCGGTGGTACAGGCGAAGATTGTGAAGGAGTTGACCCGGGGTCGGGTTGCCGGACCATTCGACACGCCACCAGTTGCTAATTTTGTTTGTTCCCCCTTGGGAGTGGTCCCCAAGAAGGACCCGGGTGAGTTTCGATTAATACATAACTTTCCCCCCGAGAGGTCTTTCGGTGAAAGATGCGATAGACCCGGAGGTATGTTCGGTGCGGTACGCATCTTTCGATGAGGTCGTCGCCATGTTGAATCGCCTGGGGCCCGGAGCGCTGATGGCCAAATCAGACATCGAGTCAGCGTTCCGGTTGCTCCCGGTACACCCAGACGATCAGCGTCTCCTCGGTTTTATGTTTCAGGGTCGCTATTACATGGATAAATGTATGCCAATGGGATGCTCCATATCTTGTGCTTATTTTGAGAAATTCAGTTGTTTTCTGCAATGGGTATTCACAAGAATGACGGGGTTTCAACATGTTATGCATTATCTTGACGATTTTCTGTTCCTGGGGGCAGCTGGGGATCCAGAATGTGCACAAGCTTTAAATGAATTTTGTGGTCTGATGAATCAGTTCGGTGTGCCATTGGCACCAGGTAAGACGGTGGGGCCATCAACTTCGCTCGAGTTTCTCGGAATAGAGCTCGATTCACTGGAAGGTTGCTTCCGGCTGCCCAAAGAAAAGGTGGGGAGATTCAGGGCCTCCCTTGAGGCATGTATTCAGGAAACCAAGGTGAACTTGCATTAATTGCAGCAAACTGTGGGTCAGTTGAATTTTGCCCTTAGAGTAATGTCAATGGCCCGCCCTTTCTCCCGCTCGATTGCTCAAGCCATGGTCGGTCTTAAAGAAGGGCACCATCGCACGAGGCTCTCGGCCGAGATTCGCCAGGACATGCGCATTTGGTTGGCATTTCTGGCGGATTTCAATGGTCAGGTGGTCTGGAACAAGCCGGCGGTGTCCTCCGAGGAGTTGGGGCTGTGGACAGATTCGGCGGGGAGTATAGGCTTTGGCGCCATATTCGGTAATCACTGGTCGGCCCAAAAATGGCCGTCATGGTGGCACGAGTGTGGGCTGACGAGCAACATTGCGTTTCTCGAACTGTTCCCTATTCTGGTGGCCCTACAAACATGGCCTGAGGGGTTCCGGGATCACTCTGTGGTGTTCTGGTCGGATAACATGACCGTGGTTGAGTGTATCAATAGTCAGGCAGCACGATGCAAATGGATTCTGAGATTGCTTAAAGAAATTGTGTTACTATGTATGCAATTGAACGTACTCTTTAGGGCAAGACATGTGCCAGGAGTACTGAATTAGGCGGCTGATGCGCTTTCTCGTTTCCGTATGCAGGCCTTCTGGGGTTTTCTGCCCACAGCGGACCCGGTGTCGGCACCATTCCCCGAAGCTCTCTGGTCTCTCGGTGCCCCGAACTACAAAACCTCGTGGGAGAGAGTTTAGCACCCAGGACGAGGAAGGCATATGAAGGGGCGTTCCGTTCTTATCAGTCCTTTTTGGGTTCGGTTAGGGGGGAGCTTTGGGGCCAGGAAGAATATGTCGTAAAGTTTTTGCTGTCGTTACATCAGGCAGGCAAATCGGTAGCCACGGCCCAGAGGCATCGGGCCGCCATTTCCTTCATGGCGCGGGCTCATGGGATCCAGGACCCTACTGCATCTTTCGTAGTACAGAAAGCGCTGCGCGGGTGGCAACGCCTTGAGGGTCTCAGAGTAGATGAAAGGCACCCGATAGGTCTGGAGAGGTTGGCTCTGTTATTTTCCGTTCTCCCTGCGACTTGTTCATCCCAGTCTGAAACAGTGTTATTCAGGGCCGCTTTTGCATTAGCATTCCATGGGGCTATGCGGGTAAGCAAACTGGTGGCGAGGAACAAGCAGGATACGGGGGGGGGGGACTGTGCCGAGAGCACGTTCTAGTTAAGGGGGATACGATGATGGTCTCGTTTCCCAGGTCCAAGACCGATCAGGGTACGATCGGGGACAGTATAGTAGTCCATTGGAGTCCCGGATCTCCCATGTGCCCCGTCGTATGCGTTGAGGAATATTTAGCGCAGAGGGCGGCATCATGGGGGGGGACCCTGTTGAGGCACACTGATGCCACTCCACTGACGAGGTTTCAGTTCCAGCGGGTGCTAACAATGGCAATTTCGGCCGCGGGCTTGAACCCGGGCGATTTTGGGACCCATTCCTTCCGGATAGGGGCTGCTACAGAGGCTACAGCCAGGGGTCTGAGTGTGGAAAAAGTGAAACAATTGGGGCGTTGGTCCTTGAACTGTTACAAAAGGTATGTGCGGTTGCACATGTTGTGAAGCTGTAATCATGTACTCACGCTTCTTGTTTTTGTTTGGTTTACAGTTTCGCAAGCTTACGAGGCGGGGCGGACTGTGCAGTCGACCCGACACCTGGGAACCAGCGGTCAAAGATCACCGGCTGCGGAAAAAGTGGTGTGGGTCGTGGGCCACTCATACGTGAGGCGTGCCGGGGACGTATTCAAAGCAATTGACATGATTCACATGGCTGGGGAATACGGGTACAGGGTGACCTTCTACGGAAGGGGCGGGCTCTGTATTGACCAGTTTCAACCTTTTGTTGAGGGTTTGTTAGGGCGGACAAGGTCACCGCCATCTATAATCATAGTGCATCTTGGGGGCAATGATTTGGTGACCACTGGTAGACGACTACTTCTCGAGGCGATACTATCCACAGTGAGTTGGTTGGCGAGAAGGGTTCCAGGGTGCACAATTGCATGGTCCCATATGATTCCACGAAAAGTGTGGCGGGGGGCGAATTCTGTGTCTGCTATAAATCATTTGGTGAAGAAAGTAAATAACAAGTTGGCTAGACTGTTTCATACAAGTGCATTGCATTCGATTCCTCATGGTTGTATCAGGGGGGACAGTATGTATCTGGAAGATGGGGTCCATTTGTCCCGGGTGGGGAATTCTTTACTCATAGGAGACCTCGTAGCCTGGCTAAAGAGTTTACAGCATGACCTTTAGGTAGGATTTTTTGTGGGGGGTCCGGATAGCCGGTCAACTATCCGGCCTGTGGCGGTAAGGTCATGATCGGTGAGCAGTAATTGGAAGATCCCTATGGGGGGGGCGTCACCCATTACGGATGGGAGCGCCCGGGGGGAGGTGGCCATTGGCCCCTCAACGGGGAGGCGGTCCCTTCTAAGGATGGGACGTCGAAAGGAAAGGGAAGGTGGTCAAGGCCCCTCCCTGGATAGGAGGGGCTACGGGCCCCTCCTGGGAATTTCCCGGGGCCAGGACATCTGCGACGGCAGATGTGGTAAGTTGTGTGGGGTGGGGAGGGGGGTCCACGCTACCTTCTAGACACCTCACACGAGTCCTCGGACGACCTTAAAATGGCGTCGAGTTAATGGGGGCCCCCGTCAAGACAAGGGAAATTGGTATGTGCACATGAGGTACAGTCCTCTATGTGGCCCCCCTCACAAGTGAGGTGGTAGTTCTGGTTTAGGGATCTGACACCGGTTACGACCTTGCCGTTGGCCCTTAACGTTAGGATGTACAATTTCAATTTAAAAATGTTTTGTAGGATGTTAGTATCGGCTAGGAGAACCTTTGTATTAGAAATATGTTAAGGTCAGCCAAAACATCGATATATGGAAATGAAATTGTACATGATATGAAACTGTTATTTTAATGTTTTAATTTTGTTTCATATTTTAATAAATACGGCCGGGAGGGTAACTCCCTCCCGCCTTCCAAAAGTTCAGAAATGTTTCCGTATTCCCATTCTTGGGGATTGTGTTGAGAGGGGGTGGCGGGTATCTCAGCCATATGGAAAGGGGCGACCAATCGGTCCCCCCGAACGTATGGTGGAGTACTCCGATCTCCCCGGGAAGCCATCTTGGGCGGGAGGCGAGTCCCGGCTGGTATGCCCGAAGCGGCGTAGCCGGGGCGCGCTTTTTCCCGCCCTAGAGTGGGCTGTCCTAGACACCGAAGCCGCCAGCCACGCCCCCGGAGGCGGGCGGAGGCGGGTTTACGCCCGCCTGAAGAGGGATAAAAGGAGCGACAAGCCAAAGTAGCATCCTCTTGTTCCTGTGCTCTGAAGCTGCACCTCCCCGCTGCTCGTGAGCTCGAGACGGAACGAAGAGCCAATTTTGACCCACCCACAAGCCCCTGGATACAGCAAGTGGTTTGAAGTAAAGTCGTGATGTGGTAACTCAATTTTCTTACAGGTTACTTGGTTTAAAAGTTGTGATTCATTATGCAATAAAGTGGTAACGCGATTTTCTTACAGGTTGCTTTTGATTAAAAGTTGTTATTCATTGTGCAATAAAGTGGATAAATTCGTACAGTATGTTTTATTGAATAAAGTATTTGCACCAGTGTTGATCAGTGATGTTTCGACAGTTCATATATTGAGCATCTTCTGTCTTTAGTGATTAGTCCGTTTAGTTTAATGTCGTATTTATTTTCGGTCGGGCGGTAAGGTCATGATCGGTGAGCAGTAATTGGAAGATCCCTATGGGGGGGGCATCACCCATTACGGATGGGAGCGCCCGGGGGGAGGTGGCCATTGGCCCCTCAACGGGGAGGCGGTCCCTTCTAAGGATGGGACGCCGAAAGGAAAGGGAAGGTGGTCAAGGCCCCTCCCTGGATAGGAGGGGCTACGGGCCCCTCCTGGGAATTTCCCGGGGCCAGGACATCTGCGACGGCAGATGTGGTAAGTTGTGTGGGGTGGGGAGGGGGGTCCACGCTACCTTCTAGACACCTCACACGAGTCCTCGGACGACCTTAAAATGGCGTCGAGTTAATGGGGGCCCCCGTCAAGACAAGGGAAATTGGTATGTGCACATGAGGTACAGTCCTCTGTGTGGCCGCCCCTCACAAGTGAGGTGGTAGTTCTGGTTTAGGGATCTGACACCGGTTACGACCTTGCCGTTGGCCCTTAACGTTAGGATGTACAATTTCAATTTAAAAATGTTTTGTAGGATGTTAGTATCGGCTAGGAGAACCTTTGTATTAGAAATATGTTAAGGTCAGCCAAAACATCGATATATGGAAATGAAATTGTACATGATATGAAACTGTTATTTTAATGTTTTAATTTTGTTTCATATTTTAATAAATACGGCCGGGAGGGTAACTCCCTCCCGCCTTCCAAAAGTTCAGAAATGTTTCCGTATTCCCATTCTTGGGGATTGTGTTGAGAGGGGGTGGCGGGTATCTCAGCCATATGTATATGAGCTATTTGAAAGCAATTGTAAGTACATGGGGGCTTATTATCAAGGGGGTTTAAAAGCCAAGAAAGCGGAGATAAAATTATCTCCCTATTACCTAGCTGTCGCTAACACCAGTTAGCGACGGATGTACCATGTTACAACGCATACCATTACAACTACCTACCATTACAACGCTACCATTACAACGCATGCCATTACAACGCATAGCGCTTTGGGGTGCTGGATAGTGGTAAGTATAATTTACTATTCCAACTCCAGTCCCCGTGGACACTAGGGAAGGTGTTGGAAAGTAAATTATACTTATTCCCTATCCTAGAGCGCCCCCCAGCGCAATGCGTTGTAATGGTATGCGTTGTAAAAGTTGCGTTGTAATAGTAGGTAGTTGTAAAAGTTGCGTTGTAACGGGTGTATACCGTTAGCGACAGCTAGTAGGAGAGAAAGACCATCTTGGGCCCCACTTTGCATGTCAGTGATATTTATCACTAATGACATGCAAAGTGGGCGTGCCAAGATGTTAGCGACTGGAAACAGTCGCTAACATCGCTATCTCCTATTACCAACTTTTGGAGATATTCGCGCTAAGCGCGAATATCTCCAAAAGCTATCACCTGCCCTGAGCAGTTCTTAGCCATGTTATCCAATGGGAGGTGGATAACATGGCTAAGAGCATTAGCTCGGTAATCCATAAATATCGCTGACTTTTCAGCGATATTCATGCATTGCGGCCGATTTTTATCGCATTTGCGATAAACCTTGGTAATACCAAGGTTTATTTGCTATAAAAATCGCCGCAGCTCAGTGGTAAATTCTTGTCTCTAACCAAGCAATAGCGATAATTATCGCTATTGCTTGGTAATATGCCCCTGTGACTTATGAATCATGCCTCCCTCTTATATAACCTCCACAAACAAGGAAGCTACATCAAAACTCTTCCAATTGCTGTGATCGTTCATTCAGTTTGTAGATCATTTTCTCGTAAACTGCCAATTCATGCATATCCTTCAAACAACTTTGATATTAAGCTATAATTGTAGTGTCCTGGTGCCTTAGTATTCCTACCTTTGCTGGTGCTAGAGTAGTAGACAGCAGACTTTTAGAGCACTGTGATTGTTAAGAAATAGGATGATTTTCTCAGTCATGGGTGCAGTTATGTTAGACTCATTCCCTGATGAGTTCCAGGAATAACGCAAATCGAATGGCAGACTTTGGAATTACCACACAACAAGTACAATATCACATTTCATTTAACTTAACACAAGAATTTGTTGTCTGTTGAAGAACTTTTCAATTAAGGTGGAATAGAGCCCAGCACAGCTACTGTTCCTTTACCGTCCCCGAGTATACAAATATTTGAAGATGTGTGAGGTAGGCAATTCGTTGCGATGATTGGTCACGATTTGTTTAGTGCAGTAGTACAGATATTTGCACCTCTGACATCATAGTCTTGCTGGAGTGTCTTTCTTGATTTCACCTTACTTTCTATTATTAAGTAATCAATATAATGTATACATTTCTCATTCCATAATGACCAATTGATCTCTTTACTGCCAACTCGAATCAATCTGTTTCTGAACATCAAGGCTTTGGAGTGTATGTCCCCTAGGATTTTCAATAATTTATGGGCCGATGCAAGAATATTTTGTGGAATTCAGCATAGGATTACCCCGTGGGCCTGTCCTTTGTCACATTTGCTTGTCAGAGTATGTTGTTCTAATCCCACCCAATGCTGTATCTCTTTCTGCATCTTAAATCTATAGATTGCATGAGCAAATTGGTTGGCGAACCAGTATGTTTCTGTATGGGGAAGATGTAACCCCCTTGCTGTAGTCACCACATGGATTTTAGGCATCTTGAGTCTCTGTCTATTTCCACCCCACAAAAAAGTCTTAACTTTGTTGTCAATAGTCCATACTGTTTGCGTCTGTGATTTTAAAGGAAGCATACCAAAGAGATAATTGAACTGAGCCATTAGGTTCCATAGGGACTTGAGGGTCAGCGAATGCCCCAGTGGGTTGATGCCTTTATTAAAGCACATGTTCTTCCAGAACATTCTGGGGACCTTACATTTATAGGAGCTCATCGTGTGCTAGCACATCAGCCTCCAAATCACAAATTACCTCATACAATCCTTGTCAATTTTGGAGACTATCATGTGTAAGAACAAGTATTACCTAAAGTCATCAAGAAGAGGCATTTTAGCAAGCCAGAAGTTTCTCTCTGTTGTATATTTCGCAACATATGAGCATCGGCTGCTAAACGAAGGAAGACATTTATAAAAATGCTTTACTTGTTCAAAGCACAGGGCACTCAGGCAATGATGGCACAGCAATTCAAATTGAAAGTGTTGGGGAAAGGGCAATTTCATTTATTTTGCAGCATTTCTGAGGTGCAGGAACTGTTACAGCAGATCTTTAATAAGTTCTAATTAAGCGATGCATAGCCTTATGGTCAAGCCAAATTTAGTCGACCCCCGAAATTGTGATTTGGTTATGGCTTTGATCACACTCATATACTTAACAATTTTCTTTTTTTCTTTCCTCTGCCCTGTATTTTCTTTTTGTACTGACCGGGGTGTGTTTGGAGGAGGAAGGCTGATAAATCTTGGCACAACGTCACTGTCCCAGTTTCACGGGGGTGAGCATGTCAGGTGTGAGTGGGAAGGACTACTCTCTGCTGCTTAGGGAGGGTTAGAAAGTTTGGGGTGGGGAGATCAGTTGGAGGTATGGGGTAAAGAGGTTGCTAAAAAGATATCCAAATTTGTGATTCATCATTACATTCTCCAGTTGTAGACATGCACAATGTTAATCTTTTATAAAGGGGGGTATGTCAAACAAGTCAATTCCCTAACTATTTCAGAGGGTGCTTGGATTGAGTTCAAGAGACGTACTAGAGGTGCAGAGCAGGAATATATTTGGAGTAATTTAGATTCCATTATATATGAGGGGATCATCTACCAGTCTAGCCGTTTCTAGATATGGATGTACTTAGATGGGAAAGAAAAGATGATACCTAATAATATCTTGAAGGTGGTCTGGTTAAATGCCAGTGGCATTAATAATAAAAAAGAATAGAGGGCAATAGAAAGCTGGTTTACATCTGTGAACTATCTGTGATATTAGTTCATAAAAACTTATACACCTTTTGGAAAATTGTCAGAATTCTCTATGTTTAAAACCCAGGCAACATACAGCGTCCTTCTCTTCCTCCCATGCGGCACATTGGGGCACCACGATCTTTCTGGGAAAAAGGCTGGGTGCTGAAGTGGTCAATATCTCCACCGAAAAAAGTGGTTGGTGGTGCTGGGTGAGCTGCTTCATGGGGTCTAGATGTCTTCCATTTTTAAGTTTTTATGCCCCAGTCAAAGACAATGTTATGCCCTATGAGGAGGTATTCCTGTTGCTAATATTAACTATTGACAAAGTGAATATTCGATGGCGATTACAACGTTTTGCAAAGCCCAAAAGAGACTCCGCAGCTAAATTAAAGAGGTAGTTAAAACCAAAAACCCTGAAAGTTGAGCAAAAATACCAGAAGAATCTGAGACTAATTGACCCTTGGAGGGAGGCCTTTCCTACAAAAATTGTGTATACTTGTTTCCCAGGAAGATTTCGTAGTTCCTCCTGTATAGATTTTTTCCTACTTTCAAAGGCCCTGGTCTGTAACACTCAACTAATTATACCTAATAGTTTCTTTGACCATGCATTGATTACTTGAGAGTTTGGTATGGGGAAACCCCTAGTACACCCCAGAAGCTGGGTTCCAACAATCAGTATTTTACAAGAGAAAGGTTGAGTGCAATTTTCGAAAAACAAGTTAAGGGAGTTCTTGGGACTGCCTTCCCTAGTATGGGATGCCTTAAAGGCATACATCAGAGGGTTGGGGATAGACAAGGATGAATAAAACATTAAAAGGGATAAATTACAAAAATAAACCTTAGAAAGAAATGTCCAGCTAAGCTATGAATGCTTTTTGAGAAATGAATCTCTGTTAAATAAAAGAAAATTGGATAAGGCTAAACAGGCATTGAGTGAGGCATATTAAGAAGTGTTAAACCGTTGCTACATGCAAAAAGTTTATGAACAGAGCAACTTTGCTGGAAGATTTTTAGCCTGAAAGGTCCCGAGCAAGCTGTCAATAATTGGATTGATGTCCTGAGATGCCCCGCCACTGGTAATAGGAGTAAGGATTCGGCAAGGGTGGGTGAAATTATGTTGGATCCTTATAGACAGATTTATACACAAAACCAATTAATCGTTAAAGGAGCGCTAGATAAGTTTTTAGCGGAATATAATATTCCGACCCTATCTGAATTTGAAGGGGTGAATATTGTGCCATCCTTTTCCAAAGAAGATCTGGTGGAGATAATTAAGAATCTCCCAAATGGTAATGCCTGTAGGCCAGATGCTGAGAGTTCTGCGAGTAGGTTTTTAGAGTGTTCAGAAATTTGGCGCTCAACTTGTTACGGTAGGGTAATAATAAATGAGTTCTCAAAAGGATATTTTGGTTGGTGCTTCTTGGCCAGAGGAAAGCCTTAACCTCTGTAAAGAAAATGAAGGACAAGGAGCCTCCTTCTCTGTGAATTGCGCAAGAGTCCAGAGCACACAGTAAGCGTAATTAGACTGGTTCGTCTGAGAGTAGCAGAAGTAGGGATAGACCAGACAAAGCGTATAGTTTCAAAAGGTTTTATTCACCCACAGTGTTCCCAACCTGGGAATCACTGTCAAACACAAGTCCAGATGCTTCTCGCGGAATGTTTTACAACTTTTGCAGACATTTTATTTAAGTATTTTATATTGGTTGCAAATACAGTTCTAGAGGGTAGTCCTATACCAGCCTAATTGTATAAGGGGAACATAGTGAGCTTTTCCAAAAAGAGAAAGGACGAGGAGGATCTAAATTCATATCATACAATTACATTATTAAATACCAAATCTAAAACCATTACAAAATTGTCAAATAATAAATTTAACTTTATAGCATCTAAGTTAACTCCTCCAGACCAGAATGGGTTTATAGCTGGGAGGCAACTCTGGATAAATACTCAGTATCTGGCCAAAGCAGACTGCGTGGTCTGGGAAACGCTATGTTGCGTTGTGTCTAGGTTCAGTATCCCACTCCAGATCACAGGGTTGATACAAAGGATATATTGAAATGCAGAAGCCACCATGACTGTAAATGCAGTAGAGGTGGGGAGAAATACAGTTTTTTTGGTGGAACCCTACAGGGCTGTCCGTTATCCCCTATTTTATTTTGCCTTTTTTATTGAACCATTGGCAATAGTGATTAGAGAAAATATTAACATCCATCCCCCTCTGCTACAGATGAGAAAGATAAAGCTCTATGCCAACGATAATATGTTAATCCTTGACAGTAGTAAGGGCACCCAGGAGAAGGTATTTGAGTCTTTTGCACAGTTTGAAAGACTGGGATCATATAAAATCAACAAGTAGATACCCGAAATATTATTGTGTGGATGCAACCCAGAGGTTCTGGATCCAGATATAATCTCATGTGTGAATCAATGCCCGAAAAGATATCTGGGTATTAGATACTCATCATGGATTGCGGACCTATATGATCAGAATATTTCCCCACTTCCACAAAAAGTACAAGACCTATTTTTATGATGGGATTCTCTCACTTTAAACATTCTTGGAAGGGTTTCCCTGACTAAAATGTCCATTCTCTCGTTATCTAATTTTTTGTTTTCGGCCGTTCCATGTTCTTTAACGACATAATTTTTTTAAATGTAGAGGCTGTGTTTATGTCTTTTATCTGCCCAAAAAATCACCAGAATAGCACTAAGCAATTTATATGAAGGGCTGGAAAGAGTTGGGCTGTCATTCCCCAAGATTAATATTTTGCTTATTTTGCACAGTACATGTCAGGTTTAAAGCAAAACTCTACATGGGATCATTTTTACCTGTTTTATGCAGATGAGTTTTACAGAACATTCTATAGGCAATGTGCTAAAAGTTGTGTAGTCACCCAAAAAGTTCAGTAATAGAATGTGTAATGGTTTCTTCAGAAACATAGGGATCTTTTTAGGAGATACGCTATCTCCTATATGAACTTTGCAACAACCCTGTCAGAACTTGCCATTGAGCAAGATGTTAACTTGGCACCCAAAATTGTCCAAAAATGGGCAGAAGTAGGGGTTTAGGAAGTTATCAGACTTCCTTCTGGTGGAGAGATGGCTAATATGTCAGAAATCCACAAGTTAATCCAAAATGATTATCTGCTTCTTGGCTCATGTAGAATATTGTATAAACTATTTAGCAATCTGTACTTGTGCCAGACAAATTGTAGTAAACATTTGGTTCATGCACTATTTGAAAATGACAAAGATAAGAGTCCTGGAAAATAGAAAAGGCTGTTTGCTTCTATAAATGTCCATATCTCACCCAAAGAGCAATTAAAAATGGGAAAAATATGAAGGGTTGGAATTAACAACTAGAATGTGGGACGAAGACTATATACTAAATTTTAGCCTGTTAAAAGGAGCCAATTAACATTGGATGTGCTCCTCAGTTGGCTATTGAGAGCCGAAATTTCTGATTTCGACCTAGCCTTGGTCTTAAACTGTGGTCTGTCCCTCCCTCTTTGTAGAGCAGAACTGGTCCTGACAGAGAAAGGTACTGCATTGTGATTGAACCACAATAGCGGCAGAGGAGGGGTAGTGTCAATATGTTTTATATTGGAGAAGATTGCATCCTACTTAGTGGGTTGATATTGAGTTAATAAGATCCAAGTTCAATGCCTTGAGGTACTCAATTACGGTCTGCCCAAGACTACAAAGGCTATCCTCTAGATGGGTATTCAGATCCCTTAATATTATAAAGTTTGCAGATCTAGGGAAGAGGGGACGAGTAGGTCAGTAAGCAATGTACAACATTTGCTGGCATATCCCGGTGGGCGGTATATTAATGCGCCAGATACTGTGAATTTGGGTTCGAGTTCCAGCGAGAAGGATACAGCTTCACTGGCTGATATAGATCATTCCTGTATGTTGCATTTACATTTTTTTGTTTGCCGATGGCAATCACTCCTCCTGGTTTACTAGACCTATCCCTCCTCACCATTAAATAATTTTGTGGCAAGCCTGCATTAACATCAGACATGGAGGCCTTATGGAGCCATATTTTCATGAGAAACATGACATCCAGAGCTTGATCCAACACAAAATTCCTAAAAGCGCTGTTGATGGCTGGGTTTTGAACCAACATTAAGGCTATAAAAGCGGAACATGATTTCTAGCCCCAAGCGTAGGATGGTGGCCTCACTGCTCCCTGAAGTAACGACAGAGGTTGCATTGCCCATAATGGGTTGCAAAATGTTGTCATGTGAATTAAATGAAAAATTGCAGATCGTGCAGGTTTGTGAACATTTAAGTGGGTGAAGTGAAACCCAACAGGCTCCTGAACAGGTAGGATGGAGTGCTCTCAGTCATGCATGTCTTTGGTGCGCCAGTGGCACGTCCTCACTAAGGCAGTCCTAAGTAGGAGCTTTAAAAAAACAAAATACTAGCACAGTACCTGAGCGGTGTCTGTGACACCAAATGGACATCTAATAAACATTTTATGAGCAGAACAATTAGTAGAAGACGCTCAGGGGAAATATCTCTCTTGTGACGAATGTATTAGCAAAGTCATTTGTGTTTTAGTCGGTCATAACCTTTACTAATATCTTCATATCTGAATTGATAAGGGAAATTGGCCAATACTGGCACATCTTAACAGGTCCCTGTTAGGCTGTAGAACTACAATATCTTGGCTCTATTGAATTCTCCTAGCAAGTGAGCTGTCTCTGATGCTTCCTTGGACACACACATAGCAACAGTATTATTAGTTCCTTGGTAATTGAAAGCCCATGTCCCTCTGGCACTTTATTCATTGCCATATCATCTACTGTCTTGTCATTCTCCTCTTCTGTAATTTTCCCTCTAAGTGAAAAATGATGTTAATTAGAGAGGCTCAGAAAACGTATGTAATATGTAAATATCTGTTCCTAAATATAGGTTTAAGAGGCTGAACACAAGTATAAGTTCCATAAAAAATGGAAAGCCTTTTTGTCATTTGGCTGGGTTTGTCGAACGAAAGTTTCTACTAAGTTCATTTGCTGATATTGCTCTACATGCCCTTTCTTATCTCAGTTACAGGGCTAACAATCTGCCCACTTTCTCCTTCTCTCATAATGTTATTGTTTCCATTGGAAAATGTGGTTTCTGCTTGTGGGGTAAAATTACTGCTCAAGTCATACTTAGCTTTAATCTAAGATCTAAGTGTGTCCTGTGTAAAAGAGTTGTTATAATCTTGGGTTATTATACTTCCATCTCACCTTTCTGTTTAGTTTTGGCTGCATCAGCTTCTGAGGCAAGTCTTTCCTGTCATAAACACAATTTGCCATGAGGTGGTAGATCCATTATTCCTGTCTAAATACGTTTGTAAGTGAGAGCAAAGATGCTCATTGCCTCATGTATTTTTTAATCTAGAAACATTCATTCACCAATTTACTGTGTGTTGTTTTTTTATTCCCAGGTCAAGAGCAATATCTATTTGATCATGATCTGAAGTACTATTGTTTATTTTAGATGCCGCTAATAATTGTCTGATTTGAGTGGTCAATATCAGAACAAAATCAAGGGGGCTAGTCACAAATGTAACTATACACGTGAGTAAATCTACACATGTAATGTTACTCTTACACTTTTAAGTAACTTTACTACTTTTGGCTATTCACCATTTATAAGTATATTGTAACTCATTTATATGTCCTAACCCCTAAAATTGGGATCGGAGTCAGTGCAAAAGTCAAGTATGACCATAGAGGTATCCTTAGTAGTGACTTTAGGATTGTATTGGACGTTTCGCAACCTTAGTGGAGACCTCCGCAGTTGGGGCGGGGAGCTCTCTATGATCAAATCTAAGGAAATTAGTGTTTTTGGATGCAAAATTGTAATGCAAATTTTTTTACATGTATTACTGCACTATTAACTACATGTTATGTTACATTTTTCATTACATTTAAGAATATTAAATTAAGTTAGAATTATTTTGAAAGATTTTTTAAAAGAAAACAAATCCTTTTAAATAAAAAATATCTATTGTTAATATTATTATTCATGTATTGAAAGTTACAAGTAGTTATGTAAAAAATGTAAATATTTTAATTTCATAATTTGTTAAAACATTACAATGATATCATTTATAAAATGAAAAAGAGGTGTTCAATTATTTCACAGTAGCATTTTTTTATAATTTATATTACATTTCTTTAACAGTAGATTAATAAAATATTTGTCTCTCTCCCCCTCTCGCCCCCTCTCTCTCTCCCTCTCACTCCCTATATATATATATATATATATATATATATATATATATATATATATATATATATATATATATATATATATATATATATATATATATATATATATATATATATATATATATATATATATATACATATATATATATATATATATATATATATATATATATATATATATATATATATATATATATATATATATATATATATATATATATATATATATATATATATATATATATATATATATATATATATATATATATATATATATTCACTGAAAAAACCATAGGTTATAGCCCATATAATTAGGAATTAGCATTTACAAAACCTTGAAAATTCACTGAAAAAACCATAGGTTATAGACCATATATAGTTAGGAATTAGCATTTACAAAACCTTATTTTACTCACACAAAACCATTGAAATTCGCATATATAGTTAGTTGCATTAACTATATATCGCGCACCCGCAATCCACTGCTGATCATGTCACATATTACATCATTCTTGACATGGTCAGTGACATCACTGATGACATCACTGATTTACAGTGAGTGTTTTTGGGTCGCCTGGCAGAGAAAAAGACCGAAACTGTCGATCTGGTTCCTCCTTGGACCTGTAATCCTCAACCGGGCGCCGCAGAAGGATTACAGGTCCAAGGAGGAACCAGATCGACAGTTTCGGTCTTTTTCTCTGCCAGGCGACCCAAGGAGGCTTTGAACAGCTAAATACTGTCAAAGCGAGAGGGAATCCCCTTCTCACCCATATAGCACCTTAGTGCGTGCTACACATAAAATCCAAAAACACTCACGTGTCCGTTTGCCTTTTTAACGTGCCAACAGATACCCAGTTTCATTAAAATAGTTTTTACCCTCGGGTGCTGGGATTTTTGTATGGCTTTTTAATCTTCACCTTCATACTCACCACATTGCACACTCAATAATTATACCAGCTCCGCAGTAATCTGGCGTCGAAGCACACCCGGGGCACGTTAGGTGCCACTGTGGTGGGCCCGATGATGAAGCATGCCACCAACTAGGTTGGTGGGTGAGGGCTTTCTAATAAAACCTACTGGTTTTCCTTGACATACGTACTCCATTGAGTCTTACATTTTGTTTCTGAGCAGCCCCTGAAAATTTGGGGGGGTTCCGTCAAGGGGGGCCCAGAAAAAAGGGGGGTCCCAAAACGCATTTTTCCCATTCATTTTTCCATAGGGCGTTTGGCCTCACTTTTAGCTCGAACGGCTGAATGAATTTACACGAAACTTGGCAAAATTGTAGGGACTGTTAGCCCGATGTGCCTTTGCTGGGTCTCAATATATGTGCTCCAGTGGATTTTGAGAAATTAACGTTTAAAAAAACAGATATATCTGTGACAGCGTCCCGGATAGCGCTCCAGATCGCGTACTTTTCGCGTAACGGAGCTTTGCGAAGCGAAGCTGATTGGCTCTCCGGTGTCTGTCAACATTCTAAACAGTCCGGTGCGGCCGCCATCTTGTCTCTCGATAGGATCGAGAGACAAGAGGAGGAGAAAAACGAAGGGGGAATTTAATGAAAGGGGGCAAGGTAGACTCCTCTTGAGCCCCTGGAATGATGTTGGGGTTATTAAAGGGTCCCTTGGGGCAAATAAAAAAAATTTGATTTTTCGCGGTAGAAGCGCTTCTCGGTTCGCGAACCGGGTCGCAAACTGGTAGCGAAACGGGAATTTTGCCATTTTGTGTTTCGATTTAATTAAATTACAAGATGGAGGAAAAGCAAAGTGAGTATTGGGTATAAGGGGGTATGGAAGACGTATCCTGACCCCCTATGTTTTCTGAGGGTGGTTGAGGAGGCTCATATATGTTGATACTTGTCTTCCAGCGGCTGCGCGTGAGCGTTTTTTTTTTTTTTTTTTGCCGCTTGACTTCTGTTAACGTTCGATTCAAAGGAAATCAGGAAGTGTTGACCGCCATTTTGACACTGCGAGTAAATGTATTGTTAAAAATAATTGTTATAAATTAATTCGTATTGATAAACATTGTCTGCGCCATCTTGCTTTTTTTCCAATGCCACACTTTTGTCGTGCACGGCAGCCATTTTAGATGCCTTGACCAGACCCACTCTCTGCACGCCGCCGATCCTCAGCATGGCTTCCCACCCTCGCAAGCATCTCCCCCACGCACTGGTCACCCCTGCTCTCTCTCTCATGCATGGGCCATAAACCTCCCCCCATCTGCGCTGCTCTTCCCTGAGTATCACACCCTGTGCCCGCCCGAAACCTCCCTTTCACCCTATTCACTACCGCACCCTCTGACACTCCTCTTCCTCTGTGTCTGATTGTCCAGGCCGGTCCCAGGCTATCACCTAGCTCTGCGGATGTAGTTTATGGCCCCAACTGTAAAGAATCACCCCTGTTCAAAGGAGTTACAGTAGATCAAGGCCCCCACCTCATGAGATCCGTCACACCACACGCGTTCCTACTATCCGATAACGATCCTGTATTGTGATTGGGGAGGGGATTCTCACTGTAAGGGTGTGTGGGACCGAGCCTGAAGCGGAAGATTCCAGGGATGCCTTTTTGTACTTCAAAGTCTTCACAATTATGTGTCACATTAAAAATATATAGCACTCCAACAAAGTAGTAGGATTATAACACTTTAATAACTTATAAATATATACAACGCTCCAACAAAGTAAACACGTTAAAAAAAACTTTTTAAACAACTATTTACATGACATTGCTTTAACCAGGATAGACAAAGAAATGACACAGTGATGTAAAAGTTTCTGAAAGAAATGCCAAGAACGTCCCATGTGAATGTGAATTTTATCTGGCAATTTTTTTCTTTTCCTTCTCATGAAAAGAAAGTTAAAGCCAGGTTCATTACCTGCCTCAGCTGCAAAAAAAAAACTCGAGAGGGACCGAAAAAAAATATAGCTATGGTAATCATACCATGCATCGGCACATGGAGAGGTGGCACCCTCTTAATTATTCTAAAGCACAACTTCGAGATTTGGTGGATAACCCCCAACCGGCAAAAACATCCACCAATGACTTAGCAATAAGTGAGCCAGAGGCAAGGGAAACGGTCCCAAATCTGCAAAAGAACTTTGGGCAGATGAGATTGACTTGTGTAGCATGTGGAAAATTAATTTCATGCGGAGAGATGAGTATTACTTTAATAAATAGATCATATGAAAATCATCAATGTCCAAAACGTCCTAGACAGTAATTTTTGTCATTTTTGAGGAAGAGAGATAACCTACAGTGGTACAGGGTCATTTTAGTTCGTACTAGGGGGGCCAGGTGACATTCCTTCGGGGTGGCTTAGGGGCATTTAAAACAACTTTCCTGATACAGGTAGCATATAACGTAGAGGCTAAATACCAGGATCTTTATCGATTGCTTTATGCTGTACAAAAATGAAAAACACATACAACAAATCTGGACCATTCATATTTTCAATTTTTCTGCGTACTATACTTTTTAACCCTTAACTAGTTGAGCTGCTTCATTTCACCTGCTTTTAAAAAAAAAAAAAAAACGGAAACAGTGGCCATTTATTCGAAACTTACCAATCTACGCTTGCTTTTTCAAAAACCTTTAATAAAAATGTTGGTGCCCAAATACGGGCCTACAACCCCGTGTGCCAGCCACGGAGCAGGCTGGAACTGTAAATGGGGGGGGGGGTATTTATTTGTGGAAAACATAACAGAGAGTCAGTGGTCGTTGATTTCATAGTAAAAAGTGCGACAAGTGCAACAAAATCATATTGATAATTCATTGTGAGCAAGTACCAAAAGTGTCCACAATTCGAACCTTCAATAATAAATACAGTAATCAATGATGCATTAGAACTTAATATCAATTCATTGTTCGAACGTGTAATCAGTACCCGTCCCATGTCAATTCATTGTTCGAACGTATAATCAATACCCATCCTGGATCAATTCATTGTCCGAACATATAATCAGTCTTATCCCATATCAATTCATGTGCTAAAAACTGCATACATATCTCATGATATCAAGGCTGAGCACTCGGGGCACAACAAGGAGTTGAGAGTTTCATTTGTACCGGCGCCATTTTGGGTGAGGTCAGGAAGGTCCAAGTATAGTCAAAATGCCTCCACCAACTCGTGGGTGGACCGGGACCTCTTTCGGCAGTCCAAAAGTTTTCGTTGAAGGGTAGCAGAGGGGACTGCCGACATGAACCATCAGTCAAAGTGGGGTGGGAGGCAACAATCTCTCCTACCGGGTCATACTGGTGTCCCACCGGAACTGATCAAGTTGGTAGTCTTGCAGGATTTTGGTCATTTCAAGACTGAGGCCGGCGCCAGCATGAGCGCGCCGACGTCCCGCGGCTACGTCGTGGTCGTTCCGTGGGTGATCATGGCAGTCATTCCCCATCGGGGGTGTCTGCGGGGGTCGGGGGCCCCCGTGGCTCTTATAGAATCTTCAAAGTTGAGGAGAACGTTTCTGGACGCAGGACTCATTTTCTAGTGGAACTCAGAAGCGCCGTTGCACCGCAACAGTGGACGAGACCCCCGCTGGGTGAGCGGAGCATCATTGCCTTGCAACAGTGGACGAGACCTTTTGTCGGGTGAGTGCAGCGCCGCTGCATCGCAAGAGTGGAGGAACCCTTGTTGGGTGAGTGGAGCGTTGGGGGTGCAGCTGAGGGGACCCCACCTGTGGGGGTGGGAGAGGCTCGTTCGCGCCGCCTCTCCCTCCCAGCGCACCCCACGCCGACATCTGGCGTTGATATCCGTGATGTCCGGACCAGGCGATAAGAGGGGGGGAGGGGTCGGAGGCAGAGGCAAGACATCCCCCCCGTGGCCTGCAAGGCGGCAGAAGAAGGGAATCGGGAGACCAGTACATTTCTGGCCATCCACCCCATGGCTGATGGCGGTTAGCTGGGCCCCGCCCTGCACGTGTCGAGGCCTCATCTTCCGGATGGGCGTAACCGTGGCCGTGTTGCACTTCGGGAGTTTCCGGAATGGGGGTAGGTATCTGCTGATTTGTATCTATTTCATGTTACCGTTAATGGGCGTGGCGGGCGGTGGGACAGATATGCTTGGAGCAGTGGGGGAGTGGCTGAGCCTAGCTACCTCGTGGCTGCCGTAACGTCAAGCTTGGCTTCTTTCACCACTTCCATGTTTCTTATTTCTAGCGAAGTCAAAAACTCATCAGTGGCCTACTGATTTTGTTCGATTTCTTTCCCTTCCTTTTCAAGTGTGTTTCATGCTAAAGTTTCTGTTTAACAGGATACAGTAATTAATTCGTATTTTACATATGTCTTCTTTATTAGGGGTACTCTCCGGTTGAGCCAGATGATGTACCTCTAATAAATGGTCCTGGTGGAACTAGTTTCTCAATCAGTGGGGAGTAGATGTGCATGACAGATTACAACGGGGGACAAAGGTCCGCATTACCCACCCTTCACTACTTGCAAAGACTAGACAGAATATTTCTATTCCACGTTATTTGTAAACAGAGAATACCTCGAAAGAACTATTCCTTGAACAATAAATGTCCAGCCAATCAATCAATCAGTGGGGAGAAAAACAGGCATGACGGATTACAACGGGGGACAAAAGTCCGCATTACCTATCCTTCACTATCTGCAAAGGGAGACAGAATATTCCTATTCTTCTCTGTAGACAGGGAATATCTCAAAGAGCAATAATCGATAAAAAATTAGTAGGATTATAACACTTTAATAACTTATAAATATATACATCGCAACAAAAACAGTAAACACCTTAAAACAATTTTTATTAAAACAGAAGCAACAATGACAACTAACATTAGCGATATCCTGGGCGGGTGATGGAACTGGGATTGTTAATGGAAAAAGATCTACAGAGAAAGCTATTGGTGAATTATACTTCTCCGGAAATTTAAAACTCACAAATGTTTTAATTGTGTAATCGTTTCAGGTCAAACGGATTGTTGAAAAATGTTCAGAATGGAAGAGTCACCAAAAGGCAAAAAGTACACTCATGTATGAAAATCTTACTATTAATGCTTGACTGAGGCCAAGGAGATCAGAGTGCATGAGTCTCATGCTCGATCGATTGAGCTAGCCGGATCGGGCAACAAAAAGTATAAAATAGTTATGTAAATAGTTATTTAATAAAATGTTTTACCCTGTTACTTTGCTGGTGTGTTGTATATATTTATAATATTTGCATAGGGTTTGTCGTTATTTTGGGTGGGGTGGGTGGTGGAGCCGAGCTGTCTTGCAGCCATCATGGTGTGGAGCTCAGTTCATCTCACTAGTTTCGTATTTCTCATGAGGGGTTGTTCTTAATGTTTCTATTTTAGCGAGGTCAAAAAGAGATCCCATTAGTGGCCTACTGATTTTGCTCGATTCCTTTTGTTTTTTAAAATAATTTTTCACTATCTGCAAAGACTAAACAGAGTATTGCGACTCTGTGCTTGTTTGTAAATAGAGAATGAACCAAAGAGAACCAATTCTAAAACAGTAAATGCTTGGATAACAATCAATCAAATAGAGAGAGAAGCAGGCACGACGGATTACAACGGGGGCAAAGCCCTGCGTTAACTACCCTTCACTATCTGCAAAGAGAGAGTACTCCTAAGAGAAAAGAGGGGGGGGAAAGGGGGGCAGCGTTCAAAGCACATCAGCGTGCATAAACACGAAAATGTTTTTACCTATCACGTACTTGACATTTGACAGCTTTTGATATTTGCTATTAAAAAACCATTGAAATTCACTGAAAAAACCATAGGTTATAGACCATATATAGTTAGGAATTAGCATTTACAAAACCTTGAAAATTCACTGAAAAAACCATAGGTTATAGACCATATATAGTTAGGGATTAGCATTTTCAAAACCTTATTTTACTCGCACAAAACCATTGAAATTCGCATATATAGTTAGATGCACTAACTATATATCGCGCACCCGCAATCCACTGCTGATGATGTCACATATTACATCATTCATGACATGCTCAGTGACATCACTGATGACATCACTGATGACATCTCAAATGACATCACTGATGACATCACTGATGACATCTCAAATGACATCACTGATGACATCACTGATGACATCACTGAAGACATCTCAAATGACATCACTGATGACATCTCATTTGACATCTCATTTGACATTACTGAGCACATCTCTGATGACATCATTCATGTGATAATACGATGAACCTCTTCAGACTCTAATATAACCTTAGATACACTCAGTGTAAACAGACACTCACAGACTGTCACTCATCCATGGAGTTAATCACACACCTAGTCAGTCATGCAAATAATCGATCATACCTCCATTTCCTCAACTATACAGTTATACACACCTTACTTATTCAAACATATACTAACACATATTTACTCTCTTATACAATCCCTGATACAAGTTTACAATGATCCATACAGCCACTCACACATTCACTGGCTCTTATGCACAGTTATTTATATATGTCAACTCTCACATGTACTGTGTTTTACATATGTACTTACTTTGACATGTAGCACTGAGATATCCATTCACTCAACAATACACTCATGCACACAGTCAACCGCCCATACAGCTGTTTCCACATGCACTTTTGAACCCATACATCTAGTGAATCAACTGCTCACACATCTATGCACAGAGTCATACACCTCCCAGCCACCCACACACACTCAGTCTCCCATACAAATACTTGGGCAACCAATCAATAACCCATATAGTTACTCATATAGCTACTGATCAACACATGCAGCAGTTTACAGAACAACAGACATAATGATGCACAAATTAAGACAGTTTAGTCACTAACCCATTCACTCAGTGAGACACATTTAATCACTCACTCATACAGTCAGTCATGCACCTACTAAATCCTTCATCCAGACACTTATACATCCACTCATTCTTCAATATGTAAGACATATTTTAACTTTACAGAAACATACAGTCACTGGATGTTGTCATCAGTGATGTCATCAGTGATGTCACTGAGCATGTCATGAATGATGTAATATGTGACATCATCAGCAGTGGATTGCGGGTGCGCGATATATAGTTAGTGCATCTAACTATATATGCGAATTTCAATGGTTTTGTGCGAGTAAAATAAGGTTTTGAAAATGCTAATCCCTAACTATATATGGTCTATAACCTATGGTTTTTTCAGTGAATATATATATATATATATATATATATATATATATATTTCCGCACTTGCACTTTCTCCTGCGACAAGCTCCAATATTCGACCATCAGTCAGGAAAAAACACGGGAAACCCAGAGTGCAGGTGAGTTTCTTTTATTCAACAGCACACCACGGCAGCATATACATATATATATATATATATGTATATATTCACTGAAAAAACCATAGGTTTCACACCAGTTATAGTTAGCTGGAAATTTTACTGACATAAAACCGTAGAAATTCCAACGTTATAGTTAGTTGGGCTCACTATAACAAGCGCGCCTGCACTGCACTGCTGATGACGTCACATATTACATCACTCATGACATCGTCCCTGTGCGCGCCCCAGTATGCACACCGGAAAGCGGTGCTTTCCGGCTTGCCCCTGGGCGCGCACCGGTGAGCGTCCCGTTAGCGCTATTGCCGCGAACGAAAACATCATCTTGACATATCGTGTAGCCGCATCCGCGTGATATGCACGGCGTAAGCGCACCCGGAAGCACTCGAGCGAGTACGATCGCGCAACGTAAGCATCCGACGCGCTTAAGCGACGCAACCCGGGGCGCACCCTGGGGTGCGTCGCGTAAGCCCGTCGGGTCATGTGACCTGGCAAAAACACTTTTTATTGGTGCAGAACAGTTTTGGTTTCCAAATGATGAAAGCCCGGGTCATGTGACCTGAAAATAACACTTTCATTGGTTCAGGACAGTTTTTTTTTCTAAATGATGAACGACCCTACCTTTTTTCCTTATTCTGACTTTGTCCTTTGACTGAGGAAGACCTGTTTGGACATCTTTGAGAAATATTTTGTACTTTAAAATGGCTACAGTAGCAGCAGCAGCTGAAGCATCTGCACCACCACCACCACCACCACCACCACCGGGGAGCGCTTACAGATATATATATTTTTTTAACCTAAATTACTCAAAATCCACTGGAGCATATATCTTGAGAAATAGCAAAGGCACATCGGGCTACCAGTCCCTACAATTTTGCCAATTTTGGTGGAAATCCATTCAGCCGTTCGGGCTAAAAGTGAGGTCGACCACCCTATGGAAATTAACATGGGGAAAACACGTTTTGGGCCCCCCTTCTTTCTCGGCCCCCGCTTGACAAATCCCCCCAAAGTTTCAGGGAAGGACCGGGGCGGCGCGAGGCAAATTTGAGGAAATTTTCAGGCAGATTCCTCAACCGGCGCCAAAGTTATTCGCAATAGAATGTTGAGATTTTCTATTGAAAATAATCCTAACTATAACTCTCTACTGGCGACCGCCAGTAGGTAATATATATATATATTACCTACTGGCGGTCGCCAGTAGGGAGTTATAGTTAGGATCTACTTTCCATAGGAAATCTGCAACATTCTATTGGGATTAACTTTGGCGCCGGTGGACGAATCTTCGCGAATTTCTCAAAGAAGATGACCCGCTCCACTCCGCTCCTTCCCTGAAAATGTGGGGGGGATTCGTCAAGCGGGGGCCGAGAAAAATGGGGGGTCCCAAAACATGTTTTCTCCATGTTAATTTCCATAGGGCGGTCAAACTCACTTTTAGCCCGAACGGCTGAATGGATTTCCACGAAACTTGGCAAAATTGTAGGGACTGGTAGCCCGATGTGCCTTTGCTATGTCTCAAGATATGTGCTCCAGTGGATTTGGAGTAATTTAGGTTAAAAAATATATATATCTATAGCCACACTCCGGTACGCGCACCGGGGAGCGCAGCGGGCGCAACACGCGAGGTGCGCACGGAAAGCTGATTGGCTCTCGGGTGTCTGTAAACATTTGAAACAGTCCGGACCAGCCGCCATCTTGTGTCTCGGTAGGATAGAGACACAAGAGGAGGAAAAAAAAGGGGGGAAATGACCATAAGGGGGCAGGGTAGACCCCCCTGACCCCCTAAGTTTGATGTGGGGGCTATAAAAGGGCCCGCGGTGCAAAATAAAAATAAAAAAAATTGATTTGCGCGTGGGGAGTGCCCGGTACGCGCACCGGGGAGCGGACCGGGTAGCGGCCCATGGGGAAAGAAGAATGACAGAGTTTTTAAAAAATGTATCCTTTTTTTATAAATTGGAGGTAGTTCTAAAAAGAACTGTTTTTTTTCTTCTTTTTGTTGTTTTATATTTTTTTTGTGTTTTTGGAACATTTTGTACTTTTTTTGGATTTTATGAACTATTTTATATTTTATTTTTATGGGGAGAAACGAAAAAACATGGAATTGAAAATGGCTCAACTGGAGCAAAAAAAAAAATAAGAAAAAATTAGGATTTTTTGGGGCATTTGTGGTGGTCCCCAGCAAGGACGATGAGCTTTATGCTCAGTTCACCATAGGAGATGGTCTTACCACAATGAATACATAATATACGGAAATCCCCAAACCGTGGCTGAATGCACGGGATCGTCTCCCTTGCCTCTGGTCCCGATGGAGTGGGTTGCTTTCTTTTGGAGGTGGTGCTTAAAGATTGGGGAGGGTTACTGGCCAGTTCCCTCATCTCTGCAGCAGAATAGTTCATCGGATGCCTGCGCTGCATGTGGTGAATCATGGTGTTGTTTCCAAAAAAGTATTTTTTGTTAGGGTTCCCCCTTAAAAGTTCCATGCCACTGATTAGGCAAGTCACCTTGACCGCATTGACTTTTTTCTTGCCCTCTGGGATCGAAAAAAACTCCCATACAATGTGTGGTTTTGGCTGGTATGGGGTATTGTGTTCTTGCAGCCACCTTCTCCTCCCCTCCTCCTCCTCCTCCTCTTCTTCTTGACCACCAATGTGATGTTGTGGTGGTCCTCTTGGTGGTTGTGGTGGTGGTGGTGGTGCAGATGCTCCAGCTGCTGCTGCTACTGTAGCCATTTTAAAGTACAAAATATTTCTCAAAGATGTCCAAACAGGTCTTCCTCAGTCAAAGGACAAAGTCAGAATAAGGAAAAAAGGTGGGGTCTTTCATCATTTGGAAAAAAAACTGTCCTGAACCAATGAAAAGTGTTATTTTCAGGTCACATGACCCGGGTTTTCATCATTTGGAAACCAAAACTGTTCTGCACCAATAAAAAGTGTTATTTTCAGGTCACATGACACGACGCGCTTACGCGACGCGCCCCCGAGCGCGCCCCAGGTCGCGTTGCGTAAGCGCGTCGGATGCTTACGTTGCGCAATCGTATTTGCTCGAGTGCTTCTGGGTGCGCTTACGCCGTGCATATCACGTGGACGCGGCTACGCGATACGTCACGATGATGTTTTCGTTAGCGGCAATAGCGCTAACGGGACGCTCTCCGGAGCGTGCCCTGGGGCGCTTCAAAAGACTACCCTTTCCGGGGAGCTCACCGGGGCGCGCCCCGGCAGCGCTCCAGGGTAAAAAAAAATTAAAATAAAAAAATGCATTAAAATAATTGTTTTAAATACAAATAAAATATAGGATTCATTCCTTTTCAGAAATATTACATTTCATAGCTATAGACATTTGCTATTAACAAAATTGTGAAATTCAAAGAAAAAAACATAGGTTTGGGGCCTTATATATAGTTAGGAATTAGCATTTGAAAAAACCTATGAAATTCACTGAAAAAACCATAGGTTTCACACAGGTATAGTTAGGAATTAGCATTTTAAAAACCTATTAAATTCACTGAAAAAACCATAAGTTTCACACCAGTTATAGTTAGCTGGAAATTTTACTGACATAAAACCATTGAAATTCCCACGTTATAGTTAGTTGGACTCACTATAACTTGCGCGCCTGCAATGCACTGCTGATGACGTCACATATTACATCACTCATGACATGGTCAGTGACATCACTCATGACATCACTGATGACACCATCCTTGTGACAGAGTCAGAGACCTCCTTTCAGCGTAATGTAACCCTTGAAACACATATTCAAAAATAGAAACTAACATTTTCAAAAAAATGGAGATACCCATACCAGTTACAACAACCAATTCAGTAATTCCACCATCTAGATACACATCCACTCATTCACCAACAGTTCTATATAGTCACTCATACATATACTCACTCATCATATGAAGTGATACACCGACACATCCTGTTACACACCGACAGTCATCCAAAAGTTATTCACACACATACTCACACATGCAAATAAACTATTGAACATCCATTTATTTGCATATACCGCTATACACACACTACCACCTTACTTCTAAGGAAACTTACACATACTTACTCTCTTAAACAATCACTTATAGAAACACATACTTATTTAATCAGGAACTCTTACAATCTCTCACTCTCACATATACTCACTTATATACATCACTACTCATATATACTAGATTAAAACATATGTAGTTACTGATAAAGACACTAGTGAGACAGTCATTCACTCACAAACACACACATATACACACACATCCACCCATACAGTCCTGCACATATGCTGTCTTAAAAACACATAGAAACAGTGAGTCAGTCATTGATCCATCTATGTGTTAAGTAACATCCCCAACAAACCATACAGACACTCATACTGATACTAAAAAAACATCTAATAACCCATATACACACACATGTAGCTACTCACCAACCCATGCAGCTACTTATACACAAAGTGAAACACTGATACAAACATTTAAATATTTAAACAATATTTGCTAACAATAAGCCAGTTAACCAATCATTTTTTTTTTAAACATCCATTAAAACACATATTTAAACATTTATTCTTCCATCGTCCTTTTTCATATACATATATAAAACATATTTATTTTTCAGAAAGACACACATTCACTGGATGGTGTCATCAGTGATGTCATGAGTGATGTCACTGACTATGTCATGAGTGATGTAATATGTGATGTCATCAGCAGTGCATTGCAGGCGCGCAAGTTATAGTGAGTCCAACTAATTATAACGTGGGAATTTCAATGGTTTTATGTCAGTAAAATTTCCAGCTAACTATACCTAGTGTGAAACCTATGGTTTTTTCAGTGAATATATATATATATATATATATATATATATATATATATATATATATATATATATATATATATATATATATATATATATATATTACCTACTGGCGGTCGCCAGTAGGTATATATAGTTAGGATTTTTTTGAATAGGGATTTCTGAAAATTCTATGTTGAATAACTTTGGCGTTGAAGGACGGAATTGGCTGAAATTTTTAGGAAAATGGCACATTTTGTTTCTGAGCGTCCCCTGAAAGTTTGGGGGGGTTTCTTGAAGCGGGGGCCAGGAAAAAAGGGGGGTCCCAAAATGTGTTTTTAACATTGAGTTTTCCATAGGGCGGTTGGACTCACTTTTAGCTCGAACGGCTGAATGGATTTCTATGAAACTTGGCAAAATTGTAGGGACTGGTAGTCGGATGTGCCTTTGCTAGGTCTCAGGATATGTGCTCAAGTGGATTTTGAGTATTTTAGGTTCAAAAAAATATATGTATCTGTGACAGCGTCCCGGTAAGCGCCCCGGTTCGCGTACCAGACGCGTAACGGAACTTTGCGAGGAGAAGCGAATTGGCTCTCAGGTGTCTGTATACATTCTAAACAGTCCGGAGTGGCCGCCATCTTGTGTCTCAGTAGGATTGAGACACAAGAGGTGGCCAAAACAAAGGGGGAAATGACCATAAGGGGGCATAGTAGATCCTCCCTGACACCCTAGGTTTGATGTTGGGGCTTTAAAAGGGCCCGCAGGGCAAAAAAAATAAAAAATTGTTTTTTTTGCGGGGGGAGCGCCCGGTACGCGCACCGGGAAGCGGTCCAGGGAGCGTACTATGGGGAAAAAAGAATGATAGACTTTACAAATATTGTATGTTTATTGATTGTTCATTTTGTCGTTTTCTTTTTTGTTTTTTTTTATTTAAGTAGCAACATGTAGGTACCAATGCAGAGTCAAAATATTAATATAAACCATCTCCTTTGTAGATATCTTGCATGTTGTTTCAGAAGTTATTGTGGTATATGGAATTCATACCATAGTGTGTCGGGAAAGCAGAAACAATATGGAGGCAGGAGATGATAAAGAGATGTTAAATACACATTGGAGATAATATAGTTGGAGAAAGGAAGTAACTATGAGCAAACTTACTATATAACACAATAAAGTTGCACAGTATATTTTAAGTCTCACTTTATATTATATCTTTTGGGGTACTTTTTCATAATTTTCAAATAAAAAAGAATAATGTCTCAAACAATTTTAACTTATAAAATTTAAATTTATTGTTCTGATTTTTCAAAATCTAAAAGAATTTGTAACATTAATTCATCTGGCATGTCCTCCTTTTCATTCCATGATTCACATTCATCAACACATTTAATTAATTCTTCATCTACAGTGTCATCCAAAAAGTCTACTTCTTCTTTTTCTTCGTTAGGATTGTTTTCAATCTTAATTTGAAAAGAAATTTTATTTTCATTCTATTGTGCTTCCATTTTCTTGCTGTAAATTGCATAAAAAATAAATATATCAGTGAGATAGGGCATTGTTGGGTTTAAGTTCAGACAGGTACTTGTGAGTTTATAACAGAGAAGTTATCTTTGGGCACTGTATGGTTTCAGGCAGGAAGTAGAACTATTAAAAAGTGCCTGTGAAGAAGCCTAAGTAAATTCATAATTATACCACAGAAGCCTAACTCAATCAATAATTTAAATAATTAAGCCTTTCTCAATGACTAACTCTTTCAGAGGGACAGTATATAACTATCTGAAAACGTTTTCCTAAATTAATTTAAAGTGCATAACATAGTTATCCTTTCAAATTTTTAAAATAACATCTTACCTTTCAAAAAGAAGTTTAAGTTGTCAGTGAAAATGCTCTTGAAATGTACTTCAGGAAGTAGTAGTCAAAATGGCTGTGTTTCTCTCTCTTTCTTTATATATATTCAGGTACATAACCAATCAAATGTCATGAAATAAAAGTAGAAAATGAAAGTAACATTTTAATTGGTTGTCAATTCTAACACTTCATACGTGTTTTTGTCATGTAATTTACCTCAGGATATTTAGTCAGGCCTACAGCATAAATGTCTCAATGGAAATCCATCAAATTTGGGTAAATGGTAAGGACTGCTATGTAGTAGGGCTTATTATATATGTGATGAAAGTGTCTCCAGTGGTTTTTCTGTAAATTACTTTCCCACCTTTTTTAAGCGAGCGCTTCCCGGTGCGTGCCCCGGTACACGTATCAGGCAGCGTTACGGGAGTCCTCCATTTTGTGTTTCGGTAGAAATGAGACACAAGATTGAGGGCAAACAATGTTCGGAATAGGTAGAAGGGTGCACGGTAGACACTTCCTGACCCTCTAGGTTTTCTGAGGGGGGCTTAGGATGCTCATATAGGCAAAAAAAACAACAAAAAAAACAACAAAAAAAACGCGTGGGGAGCGTCCGGTAGGCGCACCGGTAAGCGTCAAGGGGAGCGTACTTTGGTGAAAAATAGTGAAAAAAGTAAGAAAAAGAAAAACGTTTTGAATGATCAGAGGTAGGGTAGCACAGAAAAGAGCTATTGGGTTCTGTGGCTGATTTAGGTACATACAAGTAGGTTCAAATGCACAGTCATAAATTCAGGAGGAATATTCTATTCCCCTCATCTGAGAAGTGCACACCATCTCCTCTGTAGATGTCTTGCATGTTTTAACGCAAGTTATTGTTGTATATTGAACCCATTCTAAAGTCTCTCATGTAAGCAGAAACAGATTTATTCACATGTTTTCGTGCTTTCTCAAATTGTGGACAAAATTGATTGGAACAGTTCCATTTTTGTCTTTGGCATATATTGCAATATACCAAGGCAGTTTGGGGAAAAAGTGTCATCAATTGATGAAAGGTGTCCTTTAAAAGCATTTCCAGACCAACCCCAGTCATAGTGCCAAAATAATTTCCACCAGAGTGCACTATTAAGAGGTCAGCGTTTGGCAGATGCATGAAAAACTTATATTAAAAAAATATAAAATATATTTTTCCTTAAAAAGAAGAATACATTTTACAGCTTATGATATTTGGTAATAAAAAACCATTGAAATTCACTGAAAACACCATAGGTTATAGGCCATATATAGTTAGGAATTAGCATTTACAAAACCTTGAAAATTCACTGAAAAAACCATAGGTTATAGACCATATATAGTTAGGATAAGCATTTACAAAACCTTATTTTACTCACACAAAACCATTGAAATTCGCATATATAGTTAGTTGCACTAACTATATATCGCGCACCCGCAATCCACTGCTGATGATGTCACATATTACATCATTCATGACATGGTCAGTGACATCACTGATGACATCACTGATGACATCTCAAATGACATCACTGACAACATCACTGATGACATCATTCATGTGATAATACGATAAACCTCTTCAGACTCTAATATAACCTCAGATCCACTCAGTGTAAACAGACACTCACAGACTGTCACTCATCCATGGAGTTACTCACACACCTAGTCAGTCATGCAAAGAATCAATCACACTTCCATTTCCTCAACTATACAGTTATACACACAACACCTTACTTATTCAAACATATACTAACACATACTTACTCTCTTATACAATCAATACAATAAGTACACAATGATCCATACAGCCACTCGCACATTCACTGGCTCTCATTTATAGTCATTTATATTAGCCAGCTCTCACATGCACTGTGTTTTACATATGTACTTACTTTGACATTTAGCACTGAGATATCCATTAACTCACCAACACACCCATGCACACAGTCAACCGCCCATACAGCTGTTTCCACATGCACTCTTGAACTCATACACCTAGTGAATCAACTGCTCACACATCTATGCACAGAGTCACACACCTCCCAGCCACCCACACACACACTCAGTCTCCCATTCAAACACTTGGGAAACCAATCAATAACCCATATAGCCACTCATATAGCTACTGATCAACACATGCAGCAGTTTACAGAAAAACAGACATAATGATGCACAAATTAAGACAGTTTAGTCACTAACGCATGCACTCAGTGAGACACATTTAATCACTCACTCATACAGTCAGTCATGCACCTACTAAATCCTTCATCCAGACACTTATACATCCACTCAGTCTTCAATATGTAAGACATATTTTAACTTTACAGAAACATACAGTCACTGGATGTTGTCATCAGTGATGTCATCAGTGATGTCATTTGAGATGTCATCAGTGATGTTATCATTGATGTCACTGACCATGTCATGAATGATGTAATATGTGACATCATCAGCAGTGGATTGCGGGTGCGCGATATATAGTTAGTGCAACTAACTATATATGCAAATTTTAATGGTTTTGTGTGAGTAAAATAAGGTTTTGTAAATGCTAATCCCTAACTATATATGGTCTATAACCTATGGTTTTTTCAGTGAATTTTCAAGGTTTTGTAAATGCTAATTCCTAACTATATATGGTCTATAACCTATGGTTTTTTCAGTGAATATATATATATATATATATATATATATATATAAACATCCTAGCATTACCTACCGTAAAGCCCGTTCGATGCATGATAGTCTGGTATCCAGTAGTCCTGAGGTGATTACTGGGTCATGGCTTAGTGACAGTAAAGGTTTTTTAAGGTGCTCTACCTGTAAAGCTTGTAAACATGGTATCAGTAAAACGGAGGTTACTACCCCTTTATCTCCTTTTCCAATTAAAATCAAACAGAAACTGAACTGGAAATCTGAGTTTGCAGTTTATGTTTTAGAGTGTCCGTGCGGGCTGAGATATGTAGGCAGCACTAGACCACAAGTGCACAAGCGAATATTACAGCACCTGCGAGCTATCACCCATGCAGATGCGACATATCCTTTAGCCAGGCACTTTGAGAATAAACATGGAAAAGATGCCTCACTGTTGAGGTACTTTGTGATAGATTGTGTTCCTCCCCAGAGTAGGGGCGGTGACAGGGAGTCTCTACTTCGTAAATTAGAGACTCGCTACATAATATCACTTGACACCAAGGCACCGCAAGGCCTCAATATTGGGGAGGACTGCCACACCTATCTCTAGTACCCAGATACCGTATGTTAGCAGCATTTTGCACCTTCTGTGTTTCAATCATGTTAATAAGTCTGTCAACTATAACTCTAGGAATTCAGTAAATATGAACTCTGGATTACAATTTTAATATCTTAAACATGTTCCCTGTACCTTCCATGACCTTTTTGTTTATTTGATTTGATTTAACAAACACTTTCACTTTCTCTGTAGCACTTTATTGCCATTACACTGTTTTGCACTAATAACGTATTTGCACAATTGCAGTTTCTACCTCAGGTTCCATGCATTTGCCCACTTGGGCATCATTGAATATTGTTTTGACTCCATGACAACGGGGAATTACAATTAGAGCATTTTGCACATTTCTAATTGCACTTGTTAACAGTGGTTTTATGGTATTTTAATGGTTATATAATAATTTTATATCGGCTTTTAACTTTTATATAATTTTAGAAGTTTTTCATAGCCATTGCCATGTATTTTTATACTACATTTGATTACCTGAGGTTCCTTTCTCTGCCAATGTTAAATGTATTTTACTGCAATTTTATACTATTCTTGATCAATTCTTTGACATTGTGTGCAATACCGGCATTTAATCCGTAATGTATAGGTTGCAACAGCATGGAAACGTTAATAGTATTTTGTCAGTTTCCATCACATGTGATGGCACTTTGCACTTTAAATGGGTGGTCAGCCCTCATGACGATGTCATGTGATCAAGGCTATCTTTAGCCGTAACGCGTCATGGCGGACTGGTGCTGGGCTAAGAATCAATAAAGAAAAATTGCACCATCTTTGGGTCTCGCTGGTTCCTGTTTGCTCGAGTGGCTTAATTCGCTGCACTGGTCAACTTTGGGAGCTCTACGTACCTCATATATATATATATATATTACCTACTGGCTGTCGCCAGTAGGTATATATAGTTAGGATTTTTTCCCTATGGGATTTTTGAAAATTCTATATCTAATAACTTTAGCGTTTGTGGACGGAATCGGCTGAAATTTTCAGGAAAATGGCACATTTTGTTTCTGAGCAGCCCCTGAAAATTTGGGGGGGGTTTCGTCAAGGGGGGGCCGAGAAAAAAGGGGGGTCCCAAAACGCGTTTTTCCCATGTTAATTTCCATAGGGCCTTTGGCCTCACTTTTAGCTCGAACGGCTGAATGGATTTGCACGAAACTTGGCAAAATTGTAGGGACTGTTAGCCCGATGTGCCTTTGCTAGGTCTCAATATATGTGCTCCAGTGGATTTTGAGAAATTAACGTTCAAAACAAGATATATATCTGTAACAGCGCTCCGGGCTGCGCTCCGGTCCGCTTACTTTTCGCGAAACGGAACTTTGCGATGCGAAGCTGATTGGCTCCCCGGTGTCTGTCAACATTCTAAACAGTCCGGAGCGGCCGCCATCTTATCTCTCGGTAGGATCGAGAGAGAAGAAGAGGTGAAAAACGAAGGGGGAATTTAATGAAAGGGGGCAAGGTATACCCCTCTTGACCCCCTAGGAATGTTGTTGGGGTTATTAAAGGGTCCCGTGGGGAAAATAAAAAAAAAATTATTTTTCACGGTAGAAGCGCTTCCCGGGCCGCGAACTGGGCCGCAAACTGGTAGCAAAACGGGAATTCGCCATTTTGTGCTTCGTTTTAATTAAATTACTAGGTATAAGGGGGTGCGGGAGACGTATCCTAATCCCTTATGTTTTCTGAGGGTGGCTGAGGAGGCTCATATATGTTGATACATGTCTTCCAGCGGCTGTGCGTGAGCTTTTTTTTTTTTTGCTGCGTGACGTCTGTTAACGTTCGATTTGATGGAAATCAGGAAGTGTTGACCGCCAATTTGTCAGTGCGATAAAATATTTTGTTATAAATGAATCCTTATTGATAAACATTGTCTGCGCCATCTTGCCTTTTTTCCAATGCCACAATTTTGTCGTGCACGGCAGCCATTTTAGATGCCAGGCCGGTCCCAGGCTATCACCTAGCCCTGCGGATGTAGTTTATGGCCCCAGCTGTAGAGAATCCAGACATGCCAACCCTCCCGATTCAGGCGTGAGACTACTGATTTCAGTGCTAGTCTCCCGCCTCCCGATTTCTGCAAGCAAAAACCCGGGGGCATATTACCAACAACTAGCGATAATTTTTGTCTCTAACTTGTTTAGGGACAAAAATTATCGCCGCACATCGGCGATTTTTATCGCAGATAAACCTTGCTATTAGCAAGGTTTATCGCAAATGCGATAAAAAACGGCCGCAATGCATGAATATCGCTGAAAAGTCAGCGATATTCATGCATTATCGAGCAAATGCTCTTAGCCATGTTATCCACCTCCCATTGGATAACATGGCTAAGAACTGCTCAGGGCAGGCGTTAGCTTTTGGAGATATTCACGCTTAGCGCGAATATCTCCAAAAGTTGGTATTAGGAGATAGCGATGTTAGGGACTGTTTCCAGTCGCTAACATCTTGGCACGCCCACTTTGCATGTCATTAGTGATAAATATCACTGACATGCAAAGCGGGGCCCAAGATGGTCGCTATCTCCTTTTAGCTGTCACTAACTGGTGTTAGCGACAGCTTGGTAATAGGGAGATAATTTTATCTCCGCTTTCTTGGCTTTTAAAGCCAAAAAAGCGGAGATAAACCCCCTTGATAATATGCCCCACGATTCCTCGGGGGTTTCAGCTGACAAGGCTTGGTATTGTGTTACGTTGTAATTCTTCCAGGAATCGTCAGAGGCTCGATGCAGGGGTTCTAGAAGGGGTGATAAACCATTTAAGCCTCATGAACAAGCGCATGGTCTTTTAAAGATCTGTGAAGTACTCGGGGCGGCGGTGTGTGTGTGTCCTCTTTCAGGAGCGGGCGGGGGGGGGGGCACTGCCAGCAACTTGCCAGGCCAGGCAGTGTTCAACACTTGCATCACCCTTTCTCTGCCTGCTATTGCGCTCCATGCTTCGGAAAGGTAAGAAAAAGAACGTGCATTTGAGTTTGAAATGTCCGATCCTGTAGCAGTACACTTGCAAAGCCCACACTTGACAATAACCCGATTCAAGGCCCCATTCACCCGATTTTTTAAAAATATATAGCACTCCAACAAAGTAGGATTATAAAACTTTATTAACTTTTAAATATAACGAACGGAACAAAAACTGTAAAAACATTTAAACATTTTTGACAAAAAAAAGCAACAATTGTCAGAAGCTGTCTTTTGTGCGAATAGTCCCAAGGCAGCACAACGTGCTGAGTTCTGGACGGCACCCAGGTGATGTCACCTGGGTGCCGCACTGGTTTTTGGGATCCTACAATGCAGCTCAGAAAAACAGCGTGGGGCGTCCCGGGTGGTGCGGGGGGAGGCCTCGTCAGTAGCGGTCTGTTGTGCGAATAGTCCCAAGGCAGCAGAACGCGCTGAGATGTGGATGGCACCCAGGTGATGTCCAGTAAACTGCCGCACTGGTTTTGGTATCCTACAATGCTGCTCCGAAAATTGGCGTGGGGCGGCCCGGGGGGGGCGTGGGGGAGGCGGCATGAACGGGCCTCCCCAGGTGGCGGCCATCCAGCTGAGTTGCGCCCGCTCTTGCGGCTACAGCGTCTCGCTCACCATGTAGTTGAGTTGCTCCCACTCTTGCAGTGCAGCGATAGGCGGATGCCACAGGACTCTTAAAATGGCGGACGGCTCTTCGGTTTTGGGCCTGGTCCACTAAAATGGCCCTGGGACACCTTGGAACTCGGACGCTTGCCTGCTAGGGCTTGGGCTCCATTCTCGAAAGCGTCCCCTCAGCCGTGAAGATTCTACAAAAGTCTTGGGGGCCCTCGACTCCTGCAGGCTTCCGGTGGGGAGCGGCTGCCATGATTGCTCGCGGAATGACCACGACGGAGCCACGAGATGGTGGTGCTCTCATGCTGATGCCAGCTTCAGTCTGAATCATCCAGAAACAAGGTGGGGCTTTCATCGTTTGGGAAAAAAAAATGTTCTAAACCAATGAAAAGTGTTATTTTTAGGTCATATGACCAAGCCTTCTATCTTTAGGAAACCAAAAGTAAAATGAACCAATGAAAAGTTTTATAAACAAGTCACATGACCTGTTATGCGGCATAGGGCTACAAAAAGCGTAGAAAATCCGTTGGCACGTGAGGCGGCGTCAGTAGCGGACCCGTGTGCGAATAGGCTGAAGGCAGCACAACGCGCCGAGATCCGGATGGCACCGAGTTAGTGTCCAGCAAGTTGCTGCACTGGTGTGGCTATCCTACAATGCTGCGCCGAAAGTCGGCGTGGGGCGCCCCATTGGCCTGTGAGGTCGCGTCAGTCAGTGGGGGCTGTGCGTCTCCCCCAAGATGGAGGCTCCTCGGCTGCAGTGGGGCGCCCCTTATCTTTTCACTCGCCGTCCAACTGAGTTGCGTCCGCATTTGCGGCTACAGTAGGCCAAAGGCAGCACAACGCGCCGAGATCCGGATGGCACCGAGGTGGTGTCCAGCAAATTGCCGCACTGGTGTGGCCATCCTACAATGCTGCGCCGAAAGACGGCGTGTCCAGCTGAGTTTCTCCCGCTCTTGCGGTACAGTGACTCGAACGCACCGAGATCCGGATGGCACCGAGGTGGTGTCCAGCAAGTTGCCGCACTGGTGTGGCCATCCTACAATGCTGCGCCGAAAGTCGGCGTGGGGTGCCCCGTTGGCTTATGAGGTGATGTCAGTAGTGGACCGATGTGTGAATAGGTCGGAACCAGCACAAGGCGCCAAGATCCGAATGGCAAGTCCTGGATGTTGAGTGCCATAGTTGAGAGTTCTGAGCAGTGCTTGTAAGACTGTCTGAAGCTTATTTGCACCTGCTGCAGCTTCACTATTGCCCTGGTGTGGCCAAAGGTCGCACATGACATAGGCGGCCGGCTCCCGAGGTCCGGCGGAACTTTTTTCCTTTTCTTTTTTGCTTCTTGTCCCACAATCCGTTTCATCTGAAGACACGACCAGGTCCCTGAATGTGTGCAGGGGGACGTTATTGATTGAATCAAAATGGCGGCTTGACACAAAGCTGACTCAAGCGTTGCTGTTGATGCTATACAGACAAAAATTGGTTTTCAGTTTGTACATTCTTCAGGATTTTTTTTCCCATCCAAGGCTGATTGAGAGTTTGTAGAAAAATGGCTTCAGATTTTCCACATACTACTCTTCAACATTCTTCCTAAATGTAACAATGTGAGACTCACTAGGAGAACGGCTGTTTATCTTTCCTTTCAAAATGCTGCCAACAATATTTTCTGAATGGAAGACACCATCTTGTAGCATAAAGGGCCGAAAGGGGTTCTGGTCTGGCCGATGGTTGGTGGAGACATTTTGACTATATCTTGGACCTGCCCGGCCTCGCCCAAAATGGCGCTGGTATAAATGGGACTCGTAACTCCTTGTTGTGTACTGGTTGAACAACCTTGATATCACGAGATATGAATGCAGTTTTGATGCTCATGGCGGGCGGGGACGAGAATTGATTGAATATTTCGACATCCCTATTGATATTAAGTTCTGATGTGTTATTGATTACTGTACTATTGAAAGTTCGAATTAACGTCACCCATGGTACTTGCACGCAAATGTATATCTAGATAACTTTTTTGTAAGTGGCCCTGTCGTATTTTAATTACAAAATGTACGTCCACCGATTCCGCAACTGTTAGACACCTTAGTTCTTGCAACCTAATGGCTCGCTCGTTACGTTACTCTATAATGTAAATGTCTCCTCATCATATACGATTTCAGTTTGCTCCGTGGCCGGCCCACGTGGTTATAGGCCCGTATTTGTATACTGACATTTTCACAATAAAGGTTTTTAAAACAAAACATGGTAGTAGTATTTACATTGGTAAAGTTTTTACTTTTAGTCACTGTTTTCGAATCAGTAAAAGGCAAGTGAAATAAAGCAGTCCAATTACATGACGGATAAAAGGTATAATATGTAGGAACGCAGTAAAGATAAATGGTCAAGGGCAGTTGTGTTTTCCACTCCTGCAACATAAAGTGATCGATAAGAATCTGATAATCAGGCGTATCGGCGACTAAGACAGCAGGCCGAGTCTCTTTTACTCAACGGGTCCGTCATGGAACGAAGAAACGCCCTTTTTCTCGAAAAAGGAATATATTTTACTTGCAGGACAGTTGTAAATTTTCCGGGAAAGTACATTAGCCTGGAATATTATAACATATATGTTTTTTTAAAAAAAGTTCGAAATCAATAAAAAGCGTATTTTTTAGGTCATATGACCAAGCTTTTCATTATTAAAATAACAAAAGTAAAATGAACCAATAAAAAGTTTTATTAACAAGTCACATGACCTGTTATGCTTACGTTACGCGCTGCGTGCCGCGCCCCAGATCACTTCCGGGTGGGCTAACGCGGCGTGTCATATAACGCATTACGCGACAACGTAGGTCAAGAATATAGTCAAAATGTCTCCACCAACCAGCGTTCGGAACACAACCTCTTTCAGCAGTCCAAAAAGTTCTGTAAAATGACAACAGAGGGGACAGGCAACAAGAACCATCAGTCAAAGAGGGGAGGGCAAGTTCTTCTCTACCGGGTCATGTTGGGGCGCTACCGGAACTGAACGAATTGGTAGTCTACAGTGTTTCTGGATGTTTCAGACTAAAGCTGGCGTCAGCATGAGAGCACTACCATCTCGTAGGTCCGTCGTGGCCATTCCACGAGTAAACATGGCAGCCGCTCCCCACCAGAAGCCTGCGGGAGTCGGGGGCCCCCAAGACTTTTGTAGAATCTTCACGGCTGAGGGGACGCTTTCGAGAATGGGACCCAAGCCCTATCAGGGAAGCGTCCGAGTTCCAAGGTGTCCCAGGGCCATTTTAGTGGACCACGCCCAAATCTGAAGAGCCGGCCGCCATTTTGAGAGTCCTGTGGCAGTCGCTTATCGTTGCATCGCAAGAGCGGGAGCAACTCAACTACATGGTGAGCGAGACGCTGTAGTCGCAAGAGCGGGCGGTAAACAGCTGAATGGCGGAAGAGGCACAGTGTAGCAAAAGCGGCCGGAATGGCAACTAAAACGGTAAAGGGGCGCCCCACTACAGCGTGTTTTCAGGTCAAATGGATTGTGGGACAAGGTCCAGAATAGAAGAGTCATCAAAAGGCAAAAAGTTCCGCCGGACCCCGGGAGCCGGCCGCCTATGTCGGGGGCGATCTCAGGCTAAACCGGTGCTATAAGACTTGGGGAGGGGGTCGGAGCCAAGCGTCTTCTCCGAGTCCGTGTCATCACACCGCCCCTCGGGGGCCTCCGTCAAGCGGTTTAGGGAGGTACCATATCACATTGTTTTCAAATGCAGTCAGGTCCACAAACGACACTCACTTACTTTGAGAATAGTGAAGCTGCAGTAGGTGGAAATAAGCTTCAGACAGTGTTACAAGCGCTGCTCAGAACTCTGAAATATGGCACCCAACATCCAGAACTTATGCCATTTGAGAATGGCAGTGACATTGAAGCAACTCAGGGACCAAAACCATTAACGTACTTTCACGTATGAAAATCTTACTTGGGGAGGGGGCAGGAGCGAAGCGCCCCCTCCCAGTCCGCGCCACCACACCGTATGTTGAAAATCTGAAGCCATCGTTCTACAAACTCAACCAACCTTGGATGGAAAAATCTAGAAAAATGTACAAACTGAAAACCAGTTTTGGTCTGCATAGCATCAGTAGCAACGCTTGCTATCAGAGTGCATGAGTTTCATGCTCGATCGATTGAGCTAGCCGGATCGGGCAATAAAAAGTATAAAATAGTTATGTAAATAGTTATTTAATAAAATGTTTTACCCTGTTTCTTTGCTGGTGTGTGTATATATTTTTAATATTTGCATAGGGTTTGTCGTTATTTTGGGCGGGGTGGGTGACGGAGCCGAACTGTCTTGCAGCCCTCATGGTGTGGAGCTCAGTTCATCTCACTATTTTCGTATTTCTCATGAAGGGTTGTTCCTAATATTTCTATTTTAGCGAGGTCAAAAAGAGATCCAATTAGTCTTGGTTATGAAAAAAAAAGAGATCCAATTAGTGGCCTACTGATTTTGCTCGATTAATTTTATTTTTTTACACGATTTTTCACGATTTTTCACTATCTGCAAAGACTAAACAGAGTATTGCGACTTTGTGCTTGTTTGTAAATAGAGAATGAACCAAAGAGAATCAATTGTAAAACAGTAAATGCTTGGATAACAATCAATCAAATGGAGAGACAAGCAGGCATGACGGATTACAACAGGGGTAAAGGCCTGCATTAACTACTCTTCACTATCTGCAAAGAGAGAGTACTACTAAGAGAAAAGAGGGGAGGGGGGCAGCGTTCAAAGCACATCAGCGTGCATAAACACGAAAAAGTTTTTACCTATCACGTACTTGACATTTTACAGCTTTTGATATTTGCTATTAAAAAACCAATGAAATTCACTGAAAAAACCATAGGTTATAGGCCATATATAGTTAGGAATTTGCATTTACAAAACCTTGAAAATTCACTGAAAAAACCATTGGTTATAGACCATATATAGTTAGGGATTAGCCTTTTCAAAACCTTATTTTACTCACACAAAACCATTGAAATTTCATATATAGTTAGTTCCACTAACTATATATCGCGCACCCGCAATCCACTGCTGATGATGTCACATATTACATCATTCATGACATGGTTAGTGACATCACTGATGACATCACTGATGACATCTCAAATGACATCACTGATGACATCTCAAATGACATCACTGATAAAATCACTGATAACATCTCATTTGACATGACTGATCACATCACTGATGATATCATTCATGTGATAATACCATGAACCTCTTCAGACTCTAATATAACCTTAGATACAATCAGTGTAAACAGACAGTCACAGACTGTCACTCATCCATGGAGTTACTCACACACCTAGTCAGTTATGCAAAAAATCAATCACACCTCCATTTTCTCAACTATACAGTTATACACACCTTACTTATTCAAACATATACTAACACATATTTACTTTACTCTCTTATACAATCCCTGATACATGTTCACAATGATCCATACAGCCACTCACACATTCACTGGCTCTTATGCACAGTTATTTATATATGTCAACTCTCACATGTACTGTGTTTTACATATGTACTTACTTTGACATGTAGCACTGAGATATCCATTCACTCACTAATACACTCATGCACAGTCAACCGCCCATACAGCTGTTTCCACATGCACTTTTGAACCCATACATATAGTGAATCAACTACTCACACATCTATGTACAGAGTCACACACCTCCCAGCCACCCATACACACACACTCAGTTTCCCATACAAATACTTGGACAACCAATGAATAACCCATACAGTTACTCATATAGCTACTGATCAACATATGCAGCAGTTTGTAGAACAACAGATATAATGATGCACAAATTAAAACAGTTTAGTCACTAACCCATGCACTCAGTGAGACACATTTAATCACTCACTCATACAGTCAGTCATGCACCTACTAAATCCTTCATCCAGACATTTATACATCCACTCATTCTTCAATATGTAAGACGTATTTTAACTTTACAGAAACATACAGTCACTGGATGTTGTCATCAGTGATGTCATCAGTGATGTTATTTGAGATGTCATCAGTGATGTCATCAGTGATGTCACTAACCATGTCATGAATGATGTAATATGTGACATCATCAGCAGTGGATTGCGGGTGCGCGATATATAGTTAGTGGAACTAACTATATATGAAATTTCAATGGTTTTGTGTGAGTAAAATAAGGTTTTGAAAAGGCTAATCCCTAACTATATATGGTCTATAACCAATGGTTTTTTCAGTGAATATATATATATATATATATATATATATTCATACGAAACCCATGTTTTTTTCTGTGAATATATATATATATATATATATATATATATATATATATATATATATATATATATATATATATATATATATATATATATATATATATATATATATATATATATATATCCAACGTAGTTCTTGGCAAGAAAACAAGCCACAGTTAACGGCGGGCAACACAGCAGGGAATGCCAATCCCACATATTCCAACGTAATCCAGCTATGGAAGAGTAAATAAATCCACTGGAGCCATGGCCACAATTCATAAACGGTCTGTTTATTTTTGGCTTCGGGCAGACCAGACGCGTTTCGCAGTTACCTCACTGCTTTGTCAAGGGTGGTTCATTAAAGTGCAATACACATATTTAAAGGTGCAGGGTTACACTTGATAAACATAGTAAAAATACTTCCATTTTTTGTTGTCAGCAGAGTGAATACAAATAAATTTCACATTGCCCTTAAATGTATTTAAGCCATTCATAGTCAATAAATTCATAGATACAGCCCCAGTGGGCTAATATAAATTCTAAAGGTAGAAAAACATTTTTTATACCACTATTTCAAATTTATAATTGTGACAATTTAACTTTCATTATCAACTCTCTTTCTGATGTAGCTCTAGTGAGCAAATATTCCCAGCCTTTGGGCAATGCATCTTTGGAAGTTACATCTTCTATCTGCAAGGAAAACAAACGGAAAAACTGACTTTAAAAACTAGTGAGAACCCTCAGTGACCAAAAAATAATGAAAACTTTAAAATCAAACATATGCAGTAAGCAAAGGTTAGGATACAGAACATGATTCATCTTAGGTGTACAGAAATTTCATTGTCCATATTTAAACCATAAGGAATCACGGTGTTATATTTTATAATTAGCTTTGACTCTAATTTCCTTAATTCTAATGTGCGGTTCCCTCCTCTCTCTCTCAAGGGTACTGTGTCAAGCACACAGAATTTAAGCAGGCTTGGGTTTTGGTTATGTTTTACAAAAAAGTGTCGAGCAACTGGGTACTGCTTATCATTTTTACTGATAGCCCGCAGATGTTCTAAGATGCGTAATTTGGCCTTTTTAATCGTGCTGCCTATATAACATAAATCACATGGGCATCTCAAGGCATAGATGGCAAATTCTGTGTCACAGGATAGGTGTTTCAATATTTGAAATGCAGCAACATCTTTGTTCAATTTTACTGTTTTGCAGTTAGTACTGTAGCGGCAGGCTTTGCACTTAGAACATGTAAAGAAACCTTGGACTGGGTTTCTCTTCTTAGTATCCTTGATCTCACTTGTCATGAGTATATCTTTTAGAGATTTGTTACGTCTAAATGTTATCGATGGCTCAACTGACAAGTGTTCTTTCAGATCTTCATCGGTTCTAAGAACCTCCCAGAACTTCCTTAGACTCCTACGTACCTCCCATGCCTGGTTGTGGTATGTGGTAATGAATCTCATCTTATTATCCACAGGCATTTCTTTCTCTTTGGGAGTGAGTAAGTCTTCTCTCTTCACTAGGGCAACTTTATCAACTGCTGTTTGAATAGTTGAACAGCTGTATCCCCTCTCCTTGAATCTAGATACCATCAATTGCTGTTCTATTTCAAAATCCTCTTGCAAGCTGCAATTGCGTTTGGCACGCAGCAGTTCCCCATAGGGGATACTATTAATGAGGTTTCTTGGATGACAACTCTGCGCTAGCAATAAACTATTGCCAGCTGTCTTTTTACGATACAATTTACTACAGATTGCATTATTGACTATGAATGGCTTAACTACATTTAAGGGCAATGTGAAATTTATTTGTATTCACTCTCCTGACAACAAAAAACGGAAGTATTTTTACTATGTTTATCAAGTGGAACCCTGCACCTTTAAATATGTGTATTGCACTTTAATGAACCACCCTTGACAAAGCAGTGAGGTAACTGCGAAACGCGTCGGGTCTGCCCGAAGCCAAAAATAAACAGACCGTTTATGAATTGTGGCCATGGCTCCAGTGGATTTATTTACTCTTCCATAGCTGGATTACGTTGGTATATGTGGGATTGGCATTCCCTGCCGTGTTGCCCGCCGTTAACTGTGGCTTGTTTTCTTGCCAAGAACTACGTTGGATTTGAAAACTGACTACAAGCCCGCCCTGTGTGCTGCTACTATGGAGAAATGAAAGCGGAGTGAAACGCTACGGACATCAGCTTCTACGAGTGGGAGAAGGCGAGCCGGAGGGATCGCCGAGATCGCGTTTGTGGAGCAGGTACGTCCTGGCTGTAACTCGAGCTCCGAGCGAGCACTGTGCAAACAACCTGTACGGGGAAACGGCAATATAGGCGGCGTGGGAAATAAAACTCATTGCGCTGCCAAAAAAAACGGCAAAATAAAACAGCAGCGTATTTAGTGCAAAACGCTAGCACAATGGCTTCGGAGAGAAACAGTAAGCGAAGGGAGGCAGCTACAAAGCTGTTTACACGATCTGTGGACACAGACAACACTGGTGCAACCGCAAGCAATGTGACGGGTGCCATTGATGAAAAACGAAAACTTTGGGATGTGTTGTGGAAGGCACTAAAGAGGGAGCAAGCCAAGGGTTGGGAAGTAATAGCCCTCCAACAGTATGTGGATGTTGGACATGTACCACGAGGGCTAAGGATATACACGATTCCCACCTTTCAAAATCCAGACCCAGATCTAATTGCAGAATGGATGCAAAATAATGAGCAATGTTCTGCCAATATGCTGAAAATGCTTATAAAATATGCAGAGAAAGAATGCACCAAACTGAATGAAGAAATTGATGAACTAACTGATAAATTAAAAAATCTATATACCGCAGAGGAGTTCGAGGCTGAAATGAGCAAAATCACTAAAAAACTGTTGAAGATTGAGGAAGAAATTAAATTAAAAAAACTATCGAAATTTGAACGAGATGAGGCTGATTATAAAAATGGACAGATCCTAACATTCAGCAAAAAGTTTGATGTCTTGAGAAAGAATACTCAACAGCCAAGCAAACAAGTGTCATCATCTCCACCTAGCGTAGAAGATATGCCTGCACTGGAAGGGAGCAGTAATTCATTGGCAGGAAACGCTTTAGTAGATTCAGCCTCTAATGAGATAACTGCGTCAGAGGGAGTAAAAGAACGATTTTTAAAAGAAGTAACGCTAATGACAAAAGGCAGAGCACAGAATCTCCAAGTCAACAGCGAAAGCCCAGTAAGAGGACGTGGTCGAGGCGGCAGAGGAGGAAGAGGGAAGAATTACGCCACAAACAGCACAGGAGGAACCCCAGTGGGAATGGTTACCAGGGGAAGAGAAGCGCTGAAGAAATGAAGAGTCAGACTGTGGTAAACCTCTCTAATTATTTATTGACTGATGATGAACTAGATGTGCTTGCAAAAGGACTGTCATTTTGCCCATCTTCTAAATTTAATTATACAGAGACTAGAATTGACCTGTTTAACTTTACAAGAAAATTGAAGCTAAAAAAATGGTTTGCTATTCATAAAAACAGGCAACCTAATAACTCTAACCAAACTCCAATTAATTTGAATGTATCAGATCTAGACACATTACATGTAATACAAGAATTGGGTAATGCTGAAAATTTCATTGATGACCCTTTTTTGAACCTCATAAATACAGACATTGACATTGGGTTAAGTGGTGGAACTAATTTTAAACCGAAATCCACTTTTATTCCCCAAATCAACAATGATGCGATCAATTGTTTTTAGAAAGGTATGATTGATGGCCTCAGAAACATTGACTTTCTTTCTTTCAAAAATCTTTATTTCGATCACAGATCATAAAAGATGCATAGTATTTGTACACAGTAAAAAATGATTAAACATAGTGTGATCCAATGATTAAGAACATTTTAAGAAAAGGGAAGCATGGGGTACGATAAAAGCAGTAAAAATTTCCGGGGTACTGTTATGTAAGTCTTTTCAACGCTCGATTCCGGATGAACCACATGGAGGTCAAAAATTTTGAAAGGGCGAAAACCACAATGGGAGAGAGGTCTGACTTTAAAATTCTATAGGCAGGTTGAAAAGATCTGAAGCCCAAGTTTTTAAGTAGCGGGACTAGCCAGTATCTCCTACTCCTCTCGTAGCCCTTGCAGAAGAAGACGGCATGAACATCGTCTTCTTTCTGATGAGCACACACTGGGCAGAGTTCTGTGGTGGATCGTGATTGCCATGATGCTGTGAATGAAGCTAGAGGGAGGCATCCATACCTCCACTATAGAAATAATTTTCTCGTTAGTGTAGGGGAGATTGAGTCAAGAGCACTTTCAAGATGGTAAGAGTCTTTCGCTTTGAGGAACGAATGTGTCAAGGATCCTTCTCTCGTGGCATCAATGGCTTTTGTCAACATCAATTCATAGTATGCTCTCACGAGTACTTTCTTTGGAGTCTTTACACAAAAGTTTAGGGGATCCCTCCATAGTTCCGGGAAACCCATCTCCTCAAGCGTTGCCCTGACATAAATCATCCACGGAATTCGTTTGGCGTTCCTTAGCTCTAGAAATTCCTGTAATTCCTCTCTGTAGCTTGTAAGGTCTGGGCTACACCACAGGCGCCTCCAAAAAGTTAGCGGTTTGAGTCCCAGCTCTTCTGTTATAGATCGAATTCCCAGGTCTAGTCTGAGGGGGAGTAGAGGGGTGCTCTGAGGTAGAGCGACAACCTGTCTCAGGAATTTATTTTCAATTAGCTGTAATTTTGGGAGTTTGGAATGCCCCCACAATTCACCCCCATATGTGACACCCGCCCGGGCCTGGGTTTTGTAAATATGAATAATTGGGGATAGTGGGCGATAAGAAGATTTATTCGCCAGACGCATCGTGCCACCCGCCAACTGAGCCAGTTTGATGGTCACTTTGGTCTGGTGAGTCGTCCAAGTTAGATGTTCATTTAGAGTAATCCCCAAGTATTCAATATTATGCACACGTTCTAATTGGACATTGCCTAGCCTGGGAGGGGCTCGGTTATGGGGGTTTGGATTTAAGATCATAAATTTAGTTTTTTGTGGGTTGATCTCCAATCCACGTTCGGAGCAAAACTCCAGAAAGCCATCTAAGATGCGTTGGATTCCCATAGGGGATTTAGACAGCAGCAGGGTGTCATCTGCAAACATAATTGCAGGCACCCTGCTGCCTGTCAACTTTGGGGCATCGGTGTTGGCAATCCTGTTTAGGTGGGCAACAACCCCGTTCACAAAGAGGCAAAACAGGGTCGGTGCGAGCACGCAGCCCTGTCTCACCCCTCTGCGAACGGGGAACCTTTCGGTTAGCTTGCCACCTTTGCCACACCTTACGCGGGCATAGTTGTTGCAGTGGAGTCTCATCAGGATTGCCAAAATGTCCCCGGGGACGTTTAGCTCTTCCATGACCTTCCACAGCCTCGCTCTGGGTACCAAATCGAAGGCGGCACGTAAGTCTACAAAGATGGTATATAGACTGCCGCCCTCGATTACAGCTGTTCTCCAGTAGAGTAGATTTAACCTGAAGATTTGGTCTATGGTCGAGACACCCTGCCTGAAACCTGCCTGGTAGGGGGACAGGATGTCCATCTCTTCTATCCAGGCCTGTAAACGATTCAAGATCAGTCTACCAAAGAGTTTCTGGGATATGTCGATGAGACTAATAGGTCGATAGTTCGAGGGAAGCAGAGGGGATCCCTTTTTATAAATTGGAACCACCTAAGCTCCCCTCCAAGTATCGGGCACCTCCATTCCCCCCAAGATGGCATTGAATATCAGTGTGAGGTAAGGTGCCCATATCCCAGGTTCTTGTTTGAACAAGTCCCCTGGCACCCCGTCTAGTCCCGGGGCCTTCCCTGCAGCTAAACCTTTTATGGCATCCCTCACTTCTTTTTCATTAAAGGGAGCTCCAATGGCGCTGGATGTGTATGTTATTATGTCAGTGTTTTGATCCCCCCCTCCCTCCGCATACAAGGCTTCAAAATGACTTTGCCACACCAGAGGGGATATATTGGGCTCTATTGCGGAGGATAGGTCCTCCGTGCCATTCGCGACTATACGCCAACATTTGCGGGAATCTCTAGTTGTTAGTGCTTTGGTGAGATTTTTCCAATAGTCATGGTCCCATTCAGCCCGGGCGTTCTCCAGGAGAGTTTTATACGCTTTTCTCCTGGCACGGATTTCTTCTCTGTTAAGACGTTCTTTTATGGCGTGTAGCAAGAGGGTTTTAGCTTCCCTACAGGTGGCGTTGTACCAGGACATCTTGGGCGTGGGACCTTTCCTTTTCCCTGAGGAAGAAAATAAGTCCTCTTCTAAGGAATTAATCATATTGGCATGTATTTGTGCAAGCTTATCTCTGCTAGCATTGTCTTGGACCTCATTCCCTACCTGGAAGGCAATCTCCAAGAAGGGGATGATCCGTTCATATAGCCGGGGTATCCTGTCTAGACTGTTAGCCAGTTTCTCCCACTTGACTTTCCTCCGATTGTTTTCTAGTAGGAGGCCCTCCTTGTCTTTGCCTGATCCGTGGGGTGTAACCTCACCCCCGGGCAGGGAAAGAGTCAATTCCAGTGCGTTATGGTCACTGTCCATTCTTTCAGTGACTTGGAAGTCGACTATTGCTGGCCACATAAATAGTTTAATCATTATGTAGTCCAGTCTAGATTCACTGCCAGTTTTGTTATAGGTATAAAGGCTGGGTATGTCTGATTTACAACGGCCATTGCAGGCCCTTAGACCTAGATTGAGGGTAAAGGCAGTTATCTGCAGGACCAGGGGAGTCCAAGCCCTCGGAGGTGGTGCCACCGTCTCTGGGATGAGCCAGCATGAGTCTTCCTCATGGGAGGGACCATCACGCAGTCCAGGCAGGGGTTCGTAATGACAGTTAAAATCCCCTCCTACCAGGCATGCGAGTTCACATGGGATGTCTTCTAAAAGCCCTGCTAACTCATCTATAGTACCTGATTCTTTGTGCATTGGTACTGGCCTTGAGTAAATATTGATAACTAGCAGCTTCGTGGAGTCAGGCCACTCAAGTGGAACAGCCAATAGGTCGTCCGAGGCGGTTTCTAGATAAGAGGCCTGACATCCTAGGTCCGTAGCTACCCATGTCGTGAGCCCCCCTGATGGCCTGCCCCTTCCCCCCCATTTGGCAGCTTTAAAGAAGGAGGCAAAGCCCGGGAAGGATATTTCCTCACGCGCCCAGGTCTCTTGAAAGAGAAGTATGTTTTTAGAGCTAATATAAGAGCCCCACTCTGTGCAGTCAATTTTACTAGCAAGGCCTGCCACATTCCAAGAGGTCACTATTATTTGTGCTAGAGCAGTAGTTGCTTGACCAGGAATGGCGGAGTTATTGGAGGTAAGCTCTATGGGCGCCTGTTGGATTGTAGGGGGATAATTCATGCCCGTAGGCTTATTGACAGTGGGTGTAATTAAATTCGTCGTACCACAAACTTGACTGAGTTCAACTATGCTGGGTGAATCGGGAGATGTCCTACTCTCATTCGTGGGAACTGCCATTAGAGCATTCCGCTCCTCAACCTCCTGTCAGTCCACTGTTTCTAGGCTGCTATATCTGTTGTGCGTAGCGAGATAGGCAGGGTAGTGTATTCTGTAAGGCCCAGGGATTCCTCTCATGTGGGCACCACCCCCCCCCCCTCCTTCTCGGGACAGTTTCCCAGCCAGCCTCGTTCCCGTATGAAGAAAACTGTTCTAATGGTCTTCCCCTGTGTTGCTGATGGTCCAATCTCTCCCTGTAACAGTTTTCCCTACCCTCCAACAGCTCTTGGTGATACCCCCATCTGTAGTCCTCTGTATTGTAGAGATTGGAGGGGTAGAAAATGAAAGAGGGAGTGGTTGAACGACGGTACCAGAGTCCTCATCGGGAGCCCAAGTACAAATGTACGCGGCAGTGTTCGGGTCTCTAAAAGTGACCAGAATACAGTCTCCCCCGATTGATTTCTCTGTATAGCCCACCCACGGTACCCTCCTAGCCATAGAAATGTCACTTGTTGTTCCTCTCGGAAGTGGTCTGTTTTCCGAGAGCCAATTAATGACTTTGTTCTTCAGTGAAGTCATAGATTCGAAAGTGGAGTGGTTTAATTCCGGTACCCCTGCCAAAACTAGGGTGTAGGGTGCTACCTCAGGAGGGAGATTTATAGGCTTAGATCTACGTTTGGGGTTAAGTTTCTCTCTAGTCTGTGGTGGATTACCTTTGGTGTTAGTCGGTGGCAAGGCCTAATCTTTTACTGCCGAGTTTGTTTTTGGAGTGGCAGTCGCAGTTTGTGATGTTAAGGTAGGGGCCTTGTTGGCCTCAGGTGGTTGCGTAGTATTGTTAGATATGGATTGAGTTGGTTTGGGGTTTGTAGGGGGGGCTTATTGTTTATTGCTGTGGGGGGTCCATTGCCCCTAGGGGGTTTAGGACACAACCCCTCTTTCGCTATCTTTGTCCCAATGTTATCAGTTTTCCTAGAGTCGGCCAATTGCACTGTGGCCTTTTCGATGGTGACTAATCTCGCTTCGATTTTGATCAGTCTAGCCTCGAGGGGACTTAGCAAGGACCTGAGGAGAGTGCCTATATCCTCTAGTGTAATGTCATCAGAGGTAGTATCTAGTTGCACATTATTAGTGGACTGTGGTAGTGTGGTTTGGTTGACAGTGCTGGGTGAAGTTGGCATTACTGATCTTTCTAGCATTGGTGCAGAAGTGGCCCCCTTCCCCCCTTTACCTCTAGGTTTTTTTGGTGTGGGTGCTTTGATCTTATCATCGTCTATGTTTGGTGTACCCTGCTTCCTTTTTTTTGGTATGGCCCCCTCTCTAGTCCCCCTATTTCTATCTTTATTAGGTTCTGTGACTTTAGCTGCGTCTGTGTTCTCTGTTGGGAGCGGTTGGATGGTTTGGGAATTAGGTAGAGCCATGAGGCTCATATCCTCAAGATCGCTCGGAGCCTCGATGGTAAACTCTGGGTTATTAGTTGTGGAATTAGATAGTGAGCGGGTTACCTGGTCAATGCTGTTACTAGTAGGTAAACCCGATCTATCTTCAGGTGTTCTAGCTTGAGCCATCGGGCCCATTGAAGATCTCCTTACCCAGTCTATTTCTTTGGAGATTCTTCGCTCGAGGACCTCAATTTCTTCAATCAGGAGAGAACCCGCTTTGGCAAAGTAGGTGTCGATAGGGCCTTTGACAACTCCCGCCGCCGCCAGGGAAGATGTTTTACTCCTAGTTTCCCTTGTGGTCATGTTGGTAATGTTTCAGACACCTCGGTATGGCAGACAAGAGACAGGGCCCGGACCGGACTCTCTCGTACTCGAACGGCCTCAAACGGCCCGCTCTTTGCCCGGTCTTCGCCCCGGCCTGCGTCCCGCGTGCGTCCCGCTATGCGGGAGTGCACGAGTCAGAATATACGAGGAGGTTGGGGGCGTGGCCGCCGGGGGAAGAGGCACCAGCTGTGTAGAGCAGAGGCTGCTGGACCTCGCAGTCCCCCGGCAGGCTCAACGCGTTGCTGGCACTTTAAGATTGCTCACCCGGCCTGTCCTCTACTGGGAGCGCGTGTGCTCTCTGCCGACCGCAGAGCCGCTCACACCAGCGGGAGACCGGCCCGGGGAACAGCTGAGCGGCACCCGCGCAGCGGGTGCCGCGAAAGGTGAAGGGCGAGGAAGAAGGCAGCCAGGCAGGAACAACAGTCTCTGGCAATCCTTGACACACTGGAAAGACCGCTGGTAAGCACCCACCACAGCTGATGGAAACAGCGATTGATATGCTGGAGGCTGGGGGCGTGGCCGCCGGGGGAAGAGGCACCAGCTGTGTAGAGCAGAGGCTGCTGGACCTCGCAGTCCCCCGGCAGGCTCAACGCGTTGCTGGCACTTTAAGATTGCTCACCCGGCCTGTCCTCTACTGGGAGCGCGTGTGCTCTCTGCCGACCGCAGAGCCGCTCACACCAGCGGGAGACCGGCCCGGGGAACAGCTGAGCGGCACCCGCGCAGCGGGTGTCGCGAAAGGTGAAGGGCGAGGAAGAAGGCAGCCAGGCAGGAACAACAGTCTCTGGCAATCCTTGACACACTGGAAAGACCGCTGGTAAGCACCCACCCAGAAACATTGACAAAAATGATTGTAAAAGCAAACAAAATTTGTCGAAAAACCAAAGACAAGCAATTAAATCATTAGAAGATCGCAGAGATATAGTAATCAAAAAGGCGGACAAGGGGGGCAACGTGGTTGTCTGGCCTCTACAAATGTATTTAGATGAAGGTTTGAAACCTTGTCAGATTGCACCAAATATGAGGTGGTGACTAGGAATGAATATGACAAATGCATTGATGAAGTGTCCCAAAAACTGGTGAATTGGAGGGATATGGGTATTTTGGAGCAAAATGAGTATTTGTTTTTACAATGTAAAGATGCAAAAATACCAATCCTATATCTCCTGCCCAAAATCCATAAGCATGCCACTATACCACCAGGGAGACCAATAGTATCTTCCAGGGGTAGTGCATTGGAGAATGTGTCAAAATATGTGGATTACTTTCTCCAACCATATGTACAGGGACTCCCGGCATATGTTAAGGATACAGGAGACTTCCTGAAGAAGATCAATGGTATTGAGTGGAAAGACAGTTATCTTCTCATGAGTTTGGACGTGTGCAGTCTCTACACCAGCATCCCTCAGACAGCTGGTGTAGATGCCTGTAAACATTTTTTAAGAGGACGGTCAATATCTTTTCTGTTACATACAGACATGATATTAGAAATGATTGCAGTGTGTCTGAAGAATAACTTCTTCATTTTCAATAAAGTTTTGTACAAACAGACCCAGGGGACGGCAATGGGAACCTGCTTCGCCCCCAGCTTTGCAGGTCTCTACCTCGGCTGGTGGGAGGAGCAGGTTGCCCGGAAGATCGATCAGTACCAAGATCATGTCGTCCTCTGGGCAAGGTACATTGACGATGTATTCTGTATCTGGGATGGGGATCAACAACAGGCAGAAGGGTTTGTAAATCTACTAAACCACAATGATTGTAACTTACAGTTCACGTGTGAGATGAGTAAGAAGAAAATTGAATTCCTTGACTTAGAATTGAATATTGTCAATAATGCAATCTGTAGTAAATTGTATCGTAAAAAGACAGCTGGCAATAGTTTATTGCTAGCGCAGAGTTGTCATCCAAGAAACCTCATTAATAGTATCCCCTATGGGGAACTGCTGCGTGCCAAACGCAATTGCAGCTTGCAAGAGGATTTTGAAATAGAACAGCAATTGATGGTATCTAGATTCAAGGAGAGGGGATACAGCTGTTCAACTATTCAAACAGCAGTTGATAAAGTTGCCGTAGTGAAGAGAGAAGACTTACTCACTCCCAAAGAGAAAGAAATGCCTGTGGATAATAAGATGAGATTCATTACCACATACCACAACCAGGCATGGGAGGTACGTAGGAGTCTAAGGAAGTTCTGGGAGGTTCTTAGAACCGATGAAGATCTGAAAGAACACTTGTCAGTTGAGCCATCGATAACATTTAGACGTAACAAATCTCTAAAAGATATACTCATGACAAGTGAGATCAAGGATACTAAGAAGAGAAACCCAGTCCAAGGTTTCTTTACATGTTCTAAGTGCAAAGCCTGCCGCTACAGTACTAACTGCAAAACAGTAAAATTGAACAAAGATGTTGCTGCATTTCAAATATTGAAACACCTATCCTGTGACACAGAATTTGCCATCTATGCCTTGAGATGCCCATGTGATTTATGTTATATAGGCAGCACGATTAAAAAGGCCAAATTACGCATCTTAGAACATCTGCGGGCTATCAGTAAAAATGATAAGCAGTACCCAGTTGCTCGACACTTTTTTGTAAAACATAACCAAAACCCAAGCCTGCTTAAATTCTGTGTGCTTGACACAGTACCCTTGAGAGAGAGAGGAGGGAACCGCACATTAGAATTAAGGAAATTAGAGTCAAAGCTAATTATAAAATATAACACCGTGATTCCTTATGGTTTAAATATGGACAATGAAATTTCTTTACACCTAAGATGAATCATGTTCTGTATCCTAAACTTTGCTTACTGCATATGTTTGATTTTAAAGTTTTCATTATTTTTTGGTCACTGAGGGTTCTCACTAGTTTTTAAAGTCAGTTTTTCCGTTTGTTTTCCTTGCAGATAGAAGATGTAACTTCCAAAGATGCATTGCCCAAAGGCTGGGAATATTTGCTCACTAGAGCTACATCAGAAAGAGAGTTGATAATGAAAGTTAAATTGTCACAATTATAAATTTGAAATAGTGGTATAAAAAATGTTTTTCTACCTTTAGAATTTATATTAGCCCACTGGGGCTGTATCTATGAATTTATTGACTATGAATGGCTTAAATACATTTAAGGGCAATGTGAAATTTATTTGTATTCACTCTGCTGACAACAAAAAATGGAAGTATTTTTACTATGTTTATCAAGTGGAACCCTGCACCTTTAAATATGTGTATTGCACTTTAATGAACCACCCTTGACAAAGCAGTGAGGTAACTGCGAAACGCGTCGGGTCTGCCCGAAGCCAAAAATAAACAGACTGTTTATGAATTGTGGCCATGGCTCCAGTGGATTTATTTACTCTTCCATAGCTGGATTACGTTGGCTCAGATGCCGCCCAGGAAAAATGCAAGTGCTTGTGCCGCCCTCTTAACAACAGGATGTCTTGCTCCGATTGGTTAGGCATCCCAGGTGTGTGAGTATGCGGAGAAGCACAAACCCAGGACTGGATTCACGCAGAGCAGACACCCAGCGTCAGTACTAACCCCAGTGGGCGGTGTCTGCTCCTTTCTCCCAAATACACACCAAGTTTTCACACAGTGGCGGTGTTACACTTCTCCTCAGTCTCTCACCCCGCCGCTTTTTTTCCTGATAGGAGCTCGCGCTAGGCGCCTTAGTAGGCAGCGTAATTCTTCACAAGTTCGTGGTCCACCAATGGTGGCGAGCTGGTCCCAGGGTGCGGCGTGTCCAGGCGCTACCACAGAACATGTAGTTTGAACAAAAGTTGCCACCAGATGCGCCGGACTCTAAAGGGGTTGGTGTTCTTTGGGACGCTCGTGGCTGCATCCCCAAACATTGCCACCTCTTCCCCCCAGCATGCAGAGGGATTGAACACACTCGAGACTCCAGGTGAGTGTACAGTTCCTTTTATTCAGGCGTTTTGCATGACGCGTTTCATTTTGTAAAAAACTTCCTCAGATGCCGCCCAGGAAAAATGCAAGTGCTTGTGCCGCCCTCTTAACAACAGGATGTCTTGCTCCGATTGGTTAGGCATCCCAGGTGTGTGAGTATGCGGAGAAGCACAAACCCAGGACTGGATTCACGCAGAGCAGACACCCAGCATCAGTACTAACCCCAGTGGGCGGTGTCTGCTCCTTTCTCCCAAATACACACCGAGTTTTCACACAGTGGCGGTGTTACACTTCTCCTCAGTCTCTCACCCCGCCGCTTTTTTTCCTGATAGGAGCTCGCGCTAGGCGCCTTAGTAGGCAGCGTAGTCCTTCACTGAAAAAACCATAGGTTTCACACCAGTTATAGTTAGGTGGAAATTTTACTCGCATAAAACCATTGAAATTCCCACGTTATAGTTAGTTGGACTCACTATAACTTGCAAGTGCAATGCACTGCTGATGACGTCACATATTACATCGCTCATGACATGGTCAGTGACATCACTCATGACATCACTGATGACATCTCAAATGACATCACTGATGACAACATCCTTGTTACAAAGTGGCAGACCTCCTATCAGCATAAAATAACCTTTGACACACACATTCAAAAATAGAAACTAACATTTTCTTAAAAAATGAGAAACCAATACCAATTACAACAACTTATTAGGTAATTCCAACATCTACATACACATCTACTCATGCATGTACTTACTCATCATATGTACTCATACACCTATACATCCTGTTCCACACTAATACTCATCCATATAGTTACTCACACACAAATTCACACAGGCAAATAAACTATCAAAAAAACATTTACTTGATAATACTGCTATATGCACACCACTACACATAATTCTACAGAAACGGAAACATATTTACTCTCTTAAACAATCAATCATAAAAACACATACTCACTAACCCACCCATATACACAATCATCCACCCATACAGTCTTGCACACATGCTGCCTTCAAAATACATACAAATAGTGAGTCACTCATTCATGCATCTGTGCTCTAAGTAATATCCCCCACCGAACCATACAGACACTGATACTGATACTCAAAAAAGTTATCTTGCAGGTATACATCACGTGACCGCGACTGATGAAACTATACGAATGTCGGGTGCTTTGTAATAGCCTGGGTACAGTTGACACATTATTGACTTGAATGTGGCTTGGTTCAGCAATTGTGGTAATTACGACAATGTCCAACAAGTTATGAAATGTATTCACAATTTAAATTGTTCGGCATAATCGCGCTTTATTTTTCGTTAATTTTCGATATATATATGTCACAATGAGCGATTATGGTACCAACACAATGAAATTTGATTCAATCCATATATACATTGTACAAGTATCCTTACTAATATGGCTGCCCGCATTACCATGGTATTGTAATGTATACACTTGGGGGTGTGTTTTTAGCACTTTAAAAATGGCCGTCAATGTAATCTGGACGAGCGTGAGCAAGCCTTATCGGAGAAACGCGTCAGACTTTTTCACTCTGCCAAATAAAATTCTGCAAACAAATTCCGGGTGTCCTGGTTTACTTCTGGAAGGAGGAGGTATTTGGGATACAATATATATATATATATATATATATATATATATATATTACCTACTGGCGATAGCCAGTAGGTATATATAGTTAGGATTTTTTCTCTATGGGACTTTTGAAAATTCTATGTCTAATAACTTTGGCGTTTGTGGACGGAATTGACTGAAATTTTCAGGAAAATGGCACATTTTGTTTCTGAGCAGCCCCCGAAAATTTGGGGCGGTTTCGTCAAGGGGGGGCCGAGAACAAAGGGGGGTCCCAAAACGCGTTTTTCCCATTCATTAATCCATAGGGCGTTTGGCCTCACTTTTAGCTCGAACGGCTGAATGGATTTGCACGAAACTTGGCAAAATTGTAGGGACTGTTAGCCCGATGTGCCTTTGCTGGGTCTCAATATATGTGCTCCAGTGGATTTTGAGAAATTAACGTTTTTAAAAACAGATATATCTTTGACAGCGTCCCGGGTAGCGCTCCGGTTCGCGTACTTTTCGCGTTACAGGACTTTGCGAAGCGAAGCTGATTGGCTCTCCGGTGTCTGTCAACATTCTAAACAGTCCGGAACAGCCGCCATCTTGTCTCTCGGTAGGATCGAGAGACAAGAGGAGGAGAAAAACTAAGGGGGAATTTAATGAAAGGGGGCAAGGTAGACCCCTCTTGACCCCCTAGGAATGATGTTGGGGTTATTAAAGGGTCCCGTGGGGCAAATATAAAAAATTTGATTTTTCGCGGTAGAAGCGCTTCCCGGTTCGCGAACCGGGTCGCGAAACGGGGATTCGTCATTTTGTGTTTCGTTTTAATTAAATTACAAGATGGAGGAAAAACAATGTGAGAAATGGGTATAAGGGGGTATGGGAGACGTATCCTGACCCCCTATGTTTTCTGAGGGTGGCTGAGGATGCTCATATATGTTGATACATGTCTTCCAGCGGCTGCGCGTGAGCATTTTCTTTTTTTTTGCTGCGTGACGTCTGTTAACGTTCGATTCAAAGGAAATCAGGAAGTGTTGACCGCCATTTTGTCACTGCGAGTAAATATATTGTTAAAAATAATTGTTATAAATTAATCAGTGTGGATAAACATTGTCTGCGCCATCTTGCCTTTTTTCCAATGCCACACTTTTGTCGTGCACGGCAGCCATTTTAGATGCCTTGACCAGACCCACTCTCTGCACGCCGCCGATCCTCAGCATGGCTCCCCACCCTCGCAAGCATCTCCCACACGCACTGGTCACCCCCGCTCTCTCTCTCATGCATAGGCCATAAACCTCCCCCCATCTGCGCTGCCCTTCCCTGAGAATCACACCCTGTGCCCGCCCGACACCTCCCTTTCACCCTATTCACTACTGCACCCTCTGACACTCCTCTTCCTCTGTGTCTGATTGTCCAGGCTGGTCCCAGGCTATCACCTAGCCCTGTGGATGTAGTTTATGGCCCCAACTGTAAAGAATCACCCCTCTTCAAAGGAGTTACAGTAGATCAAGGCCCCCACCCCATGAGATCCGTCACACCACACGCGTTCCTACTATCTGATAACGATCCTGTATTGTGATTGGGGAGGGGATTCTCACTGTAAGGGTGTGTGGGACCGAGCCTGAAGCGGAAGATTCCAGAGATGCCTTTTTGTACATCAAAGTCTTCACAATTATGTGTCACATTAAAAATATATAGCACTCCAACAAAGTAGTAGGATTATAACACTTTAATAACTTATAAATATATACAACGCTCCAATAAAGTAAACACGTTAAAAAAAAAATGTAAACAACTATTTACATGGCAGCCTGCTGCAACATCCATCTCAAAGCAACAATGGGCTGCTTTGGTCTGTCTTTTAGTCGGCGAAATCCGTCGGCCTGTGAGGTGGCGTCAGTAGCGGTCCGTTGTGCGAATAGGCCGAAGGCAGCACAACGCGCCGAGATCCGGACGGCACCCAGGTGGTGTCCAGTAAGTTGCCGCACTGGTCTGGCCATCCTACAATGCTGCGCCGAAAAACGGCATGGGGCGCCCCGGGGGGGGGGGAGGGGCGCGAACAGGCCTCCCCCGCCTCCCCAGGTGGAGGCTCCTTTGCTGTAGTGGGGCGCCCTTTAGCGTTTCAGTCGCCATTCAGCTGTTTAGCGCCCACTCTTGCAGTGCAGCAATAGGCGGCTGCCACAGGACTCTTAAAATGGCGGCCGGCTCTTCGGATTTGGGCCTGGTCCACTAAAATGGCCCTGGGACACATTTGAACTCGGACATTTGCCTGCTAGGGCTTGGGCCCCATTCTCGAAAGCGTCCCCTCCCGGTGGGGAGCGGCTGCCATGATTGCTTGCGGAATGGCCACGACGGAGCTACGAGATGGTGGTGCTCTCATGCTGACGCCAGTTTCAGTCTGAAACATCCAGAAACACTGTAGACTACCAATTCGATGACTTCCGGTGGAGCCCCAACGTGACCCGGTAGGGAAGAACTTGCCCTCCCCTCTTTTGACTGATGGTTCTTGTTGCCTGTCCCCTCTGTTGTCATCTAACGGAACCTTTTTGGACTGCCGAGTGAGAAAAAAAGAAAGGTGGGGCTTTCATCATTTGGGGAAAAAAAATGTTTCAATCCAATGAAAAGTGTTATTTTTGGGTCATATGATCAAGCCTTCCATCATTAGGAAACCAAAAGTAAAATGAACTAATGAAAAGTTTTATAAACAAGTCACATGACCTGTTATGCGGCTTTGGGCTATAAAAAGCCTACAAAATCCGTTTGCCTGTGAGGCGGCGTCAGTAGCGGACCGATGTGCGAATAGGCCGAAGGCAGCACAACGCGCCGAGATCCGGATGGCACCGAGGTGGTGTCCAGCAAGTTGCACTGGTGTGGCCATCCTACAATGCTGCGCCGAAAGAGGGCGTGTGGTGCTCGGGGTGGGGGGGAGGCGGCGCGAACGGGCCTCTCCCGCCTCCCCAGGTGGAGGCACCTCATCTGCAGTGCGGCGCCCCTTACCGTTTCACTCGCCGTCCAGTTGAGTTGCGCCCACACTTGCTGCTACAGTAGGCTGAAGGCAGCACAACGCGCCGAGATCCGGATGGCACCGACGTGGTGTCCAGCAAGTTGCCGCACTGGTGTGGCCATCCTACATTGCTGCGCCGAAAGACGGCATGGGGTGCCCGGGGGGGGGGAGGCGGCGCAAACGGGCCTCTTCCGCCTCCCCAGGTGGAGGCACCTCATCTGCAGTGGGGCGCCTCTTAGCGTTTCACTCGCCGTCCAGCTGAGTTCCGCCCGCTCTTGCGGCACAGTGCCTCACCCGCCATCCAGCTGAGTTCCGCCCGCTCTTGCGGCACAGTGCCTCACCCGCCATCCAGCTGAGTTGCGCCCGCTCTTGCGGCTACAGCGTCTCGCCCACCATCCAGCTGAATTGCGCCCCCTCTTGCGGTGCAGCGATAGGCGGCTGCAACAGGACTCTCAAAATGGCGGCCGGCTCTTTGGATTTGGGCCTGGTCCACTAAAATGGCCCTGGGACACCTTGGAACTCGGACGCTTGCCTGCTAGGGCATGGGCCCCATTCCCGAAAGCGTCCCCTCTTTTGACTGATTGTTCTTGTTGCCTATCTCTTCTGTTGTCATTTAACGGAACCTTTTTGGACTGCAGAAAGGGGTTCTGGTCCGACCGCTGGTTGGTGGAGACATTTTGACTATATCCTGGACCTGCCCGGCCTCGCCCAAAATGGCGCCGGTATAAATGGGACTCGTAACTCCTTGTTGTGTACTGGTTGCCCAACCTTGATATCACGAGATACGTATGCAGTTTTGAAGCACATGGCGGGCGGGGACGAGTACTGATTGAACATTTGGACATCCCTATTGATATTAAGTTCTGATGTGTTATTGATTACTGTACTATTGAAAGTTCGAATTAACGTCACCCATGGTACTTGCCCGCAAATGTATATCTAGATAATTTTATTGTAACTGGCCCTGTCGTACTTTAATTATAAAATGTACGTCCACCGATTCCGCAACTGTTAGACACCTTAGTTCTTGCAACCTAATGGCTGGCCCGTTACGTTCTTCTACATTGTAAATGTCCCCTCATCATATACGATTACAGTTTGCTCCGTGGCCGGCCCACGTGGTTATAGGCCCGTTTTTGTATACTGACATTTTCACAATAAAGGTTTTTAAAACAAAACATGGTAGTAGTACCTAGATTGGTAAAGTTTTGAATAATAGCCACTGTTTTTGAATCAGTAAAATGCAAGTGAAATAAAGCAGCCCGATTACATGACGGTTAAAAAGTATAATACGCAGGAACGCAGTAAAGATAAATGGTCAAGGGCTGTTGTGTTTTCCACTTCTGTAACATAAAGTGATCGATAAGAATCCGATATTCATGCCTATCAGCGATTAAGACAGCAGGCCGAGCCTCTTTTGTTCAACGGCTCCCTAATGGAACGAAGAAACGCCCTTTTTCTCGAAATAGGAATATTTTACTTGCAGGATAGTTGTAAATTTCCCGGGAAAATACATTAGCCTGGAACATTGTTAGTGATAAACTGTAAATGCATCTGGGTACTTTGCTTTACAAGTCAGAGTGAGAAAAAAAAAGGTGGGGCTTTCATCATTTGGGAAAAAAAAATGTTCGAAAGCAATGAAAAGTGTTATTTTTAGGACATATGACCAAGCCTTCCATCATTAGAAAAACAAAAGTAAAATGAACCAATGAAAAGTTTTATTAACAAGTCACATGCCCTGTTATGCTTACGTTACGCGCAGCGCGCCGCGCCCTGGATCGCTTCCGGGAAGCTGCGCCTCGCGCACCGGAGCACTTCCGGGAGCGCTAATGCGGCGCGTCATATGACGCATTACGCGACAACGCAGGTCCAGAATATAGTCAAAATGTCTCCACCAACCAGCGGTCGGAACACAACCCCTTTCAGCCGTCCAAAAAGTTCTGTTAAATGACAACAGAAGGGACAGTCAATAAGAACCATCAGTCAAAGAGGGGAGGGCAAGTTCTTCTCTACCGGGTCACGTTGGGGCTCCACCGGAACTGATCGAATTGGTAGTCTACAGTGTTTCTGGATGTTTCAGACTGAAGCTGGCGTCAGCATGAGAGCACCACCATCTCGTGGCTACGTCGTGGCCATTCCGTGAGCAATCATGGCAGTCGCTCCCCACCGGAAGTCTACGGGAGTCGGGGGTCCCGGTGACTGTTGTAGAATCTTCAAGGCTGAGGGGACTCTTTTGGGAATGGGGCCCATGCCCTAGCAGTCAAGCGTCCGAGTTCCACGGTTGCCCAGAGCCATCTTTAAAACACGAAAATGTTTTTACCTACCACGTACTTGACATTTTAAAGCTTTTGATATTTGCTATTAAAAAACCATTGAAATTCACTGAAAAAAACATAGGTTATAGACCATATATAGTTAGGAATTAGCATTTACAAAACCTTGAAAATTCACTGAAAAAACCATGGGTTATAGACCATATATAGTTAGGAATTAGCATTTACAAAACCTTATTTTACTCACACAAAACCATTGAAATTTCATATATAGTTAGTTGCACTAACTATATATCGCGCACCCGCAATCCACTGCTGATCATGTCACATATTACATCATTCATGACATGATCAGTGACATCACTGATGACATCACTGATGACATCACTGATGACATCTCAAATGACATCACTGATGACATCACTGATGACATCTCATTTGACATTACTGATCACATCACTGATGACATCATTCATGTGATAACACGGTGAACCTCTTCAGACTCTAATATAATCTTACATACACTCAGAGTAAATAGACACTCACAGACTGTCACTCATCCATGGAGTTACTCACACACCTAGTCAGTCATGCAAAGAATCAATCACACTTCCATTTCCTCAACTATACAGTTATACACACTTTACTTATTCAAACATATACTAACACATATTTACTCCCTTATACAATCCCTGATACAAGTTCACAATGATCCATACAGCCACTCACAAATTCACTGGCTCTTATGCACAGTTATTTATATATGTCAACTCTCACATGTACTGTGTTTTACATATGTACTTACTTTGACATGTAGAACTGAGATATCCATTCACTCACCAATACACTCATGCACACAGTCAACCGCCCATTCAGCTGTTTCCACATGCACTTTTGAACCCATACATCTAGTGAATCAACTGCTCACACATCTATGCACAGAGTCATACACCTCCCAGCCACCCACACACACACTCAGTCTCACATACAAATACTTGGGCAACCAATCAATAACCCATATACTTAATCATAAAGCTACTGATCAATACATGCAGCAGTTTACAGAACAACAGATATAATGATGCAGAATGGAAGACAGTTTAGTCACTAACCCATGCACTCAGTGAGACACATTTAATCACTCACTCATACAGTCAGTCATGCACCTACTAAATCCTTCATCCAGACACTTATACATCCACTCATTCCTCAATATGTAAGACATATTTTGACTTTTCAGAAACATACAGTCACTGGATGTTGTCATCAGTGATGTCATCAGTGATGTCACTGATCATGTCATGAATGATGTAATATGTGACATGATCAGCAGTGGATTGCGGGTGCGTGATATATAGTTAGTGCAACTAACTATATATGAAATTTCAATGGTTTTGTGTGAGTAAAATAAGGTTTTGTAAATGCTAATTCCTAACTATATATGGTCTATAACCCATGGTTTTTTCAGTGAATTTTCAAGGTTTTGTAAATGCTAATTCCTAACTATATATGGTCTATAACCTATGGTTTTTTCAGTGAATATATATATGTATATATCCTCCCAAATTGCCTAGGCTTTGGAAAGTCACTTGACAGCACTGTGCCCTCCGGCATTTCCTTTTCCACCTGCCTCTGCGCACACAGTTAATTAATATTGCCAACGCGTTTCAAAGGAGTCTCGAAAGGCTTCATACTCCGGCCTCACCCGAATGACACGATCATCAAGAGTAATTTTTTGCAGCCCATGATGAAGAAGGTAACACCTTGAAACGCGTCAGCAATACTAATTAACTGTGAGCGCAGAGGCAGGTGGAAAAGGAAAAGCCGGAGGGCACAGTGCTGTCGAGTGACTTTCCAAAGCTTAGGCAATTTGAGAGGATTTTTAATGCACGGCGGCCTGGTCGTGGGAAAGGCACCATCATCCACAGGAGATGGAGATCACCATCTCCAATCGGGTGAGGCCGGAATATGAAACCTTTCGAGACTCCTTTGGCACAGCGCTGTTTCATAACTAGCCTGCTGAAAACGCACACAAACCTACTAAAGGGATTTAATTGAAGCATGAATTAAAAATGAACACTTGACCTTAATCAAAGAAAATAATTATCGTGTCACGGACTTCAAGTCCCAGCAATCAGCAGAGTGATGTGTGATGAAATGCACGCTTACCTGGGGGTTTGAAATAAAAGAAACCAGAAATTGTAATGACACGATCATCAAGAGTCATTTTTTGCAGCCCATGATGAAGAGGGTAACACTTTGAAACGCGTCAGCAATATTAATTAACTGTGAGCGCAGAGGCAGGTGGAAAAGGAAAAGCCAGAGTGCACAGTGCTGTCGAGTGACTTTCCAAAGCTTAGGCAATTTGGGAGGATATATATATATATATATATATATATATATATATATAATTCACTGAAAAAACAATAGGTTTCAGGGGTGTTATAGTTAGCTGGACATTTTACTTTATAGTTGTACTAAGTATAACTCGCGCACCCGCAATCCACTGCTGATGATGTCACATATTACATCATTCATGACATGGTCAGTGACATCACTGATGACATTTCAAATGAATGATATCACCAATGACGTCACTGATGACATGATCCAGTGAATGGGTTTTGGTTAGTTATTTATATTATTATTATATATATAGGAATCTGCATTGAAGACTGAGTGGATGTAGAAGTGTCTGGGTGGAGGATTTACTTCTTCTGTGATTGACTGTGTAAGGGAGTAATTTAAAGTGTCACTAAATATATGGGATAGTGATTTAACTGTGTGAATATTTGTTTCACTCTGTGTCTTGTTGTATGAACTACTGCATAAGTAGGTTACTAGGTATGTGAAACTCTATATTAGTTTTTAATTAGTTAAGGAGTATTTGTATGAGAGAGTGAATGTGTGTGTAGTTGGACGAAAGGTGTGTAACTGTCTAAAGACGTGTAAATAGTTGCTTAAGTACATATATAAGGTTAAGACTGTATGTTAAAACAGTTTTTTTGGGTGAGTGTATCTCTTTATGGGTGTGTTGATGAGTACATATATTTCTCAATGATATATGCGCAACAAAGTAGAAATATGAAAGGCAATGTATGTGACAGTTGTTGTATATAAATAAGTATACATAAGGCTCAGTAATTGTATGAGTGACTGTATCGAAAATTGTATACTTGTAATAGTAATTTTATAACACACTAAGTATGAGTTATTATCTATATGAATACATAAAGTGGTGTTTGTATAAGTGTGTAGCTTAGTAAATGTTAGTATGATCAATTGTTTGCATAAGTGGGTAAGATGACTACATAAGTGAATAGGCTGTGTGCTGGTGTGTAATGTTGATGTAGGTGTTTAAGTATATTTAATAATGTTCTATTGATCTTTGTTAGCATGTATGAGTGAATCTATAGGCAAGTGTTTAGATGTGTGTGTAGATCTAGGAATCACTGAGTGGGTTTTTAGAAAATTGTATTGGTGTGTCTATGGATTCAAATATGGTACTCTATATTTCACAGTGTGTGATGAAAGGTTATACTAGTGTATGATGAGGTGTATCTGATTGTCGCATGGATGATGTCAACATTGATGTCATCAATGATGTCATTTGAGATGTCATCAGTGATGTCATGTCATGAATGATGTAATATGTGACATCATCAGCAGTGGATTGCGGGTGCACAAATTATACTTAGTACAACTAACTATAACGGAGGAATTTCAATGGTTTTGTATGAGCAAAATGTCAAGCTAACTACAACACCCCTGAAACCTATGGTTTTCCTAGTGAATTTCTAAGGTTTTTCAAATGATAATTCCTAACTATAACCTGCCTGAAACTTATGGTTTTTTCAGTGAATTTCGAAGGTTTTTTAAAAGATAATTCCTTTATATAACCTAATAATTGTATGTATATTTACCAATATATATTTCGAGTTTTGTAAAAAAATGAATCTGAAATTAGTATATTTCCACATTTATTTTACTAATAAATATGCACTTATGGCTGAAAGACTGATCGTTTTCACTCATGTAAACACTCTTAAATGATAAACTATACACAACCTTCATATTAAAATGTGCAAGTTTTCTTATACAAGGATATATATTGCTCTTTAAGGCTGTTTACTAAAAGTCTTTTATCGTTTTTACTTTTAGAACGACAGACCCATTGCCCTACTACTCATCATTGACAGCATTTACAAAGGCTCAAAAAATAACCCAATTTTCGTATTTATCCACATTTTAAAATAAATACAGAGAGGAAAATACTTTTCCGTCTGTATTTATCTGTAAATATCAATTAAAAGCATAAATCATGGAGCCCTCTTTAAAATTTAAGAATATTTTCAACTTAATTAGCACTAATTAACCTATAAGTGTGGTAAAAGTATGATGCACCACCTATAATACCTGACTTTCAAGATCAGCGTTCACAGTTCGATTCCAAAGTCCATCAGCATCTTAGCCTACCACTATCTCACTGTAGGTAACACCTTGCTTAATCTTCCCAACGCTCCAAACGGCGGCACACCTTTCTGGGGGTAGCTTTAAGCTTTACAAATGCTGCCATTTTTTAATTTAAAAAACATAGTGATAACAAATATTAATTCCTTTTTTTTTCTTCTATTGTAAACAATTTTTTTGTAATATCTTCTATTTATATGTTTTTAATCATGAGAATGCAAAGGACACAGTTTACCGGGTAACGCTTATTAAACTCTCCAACGTATGTAGATAATAAGGAACTTATACAGGTTTCTACGGAAATCGAAACCTTTACAGTTCACAGCTTGTAACTTTTCCCAACACGTGCACAAGTAAAACAGTGTACGTGTAAACTGTAAATTGTGACAACTACTTAGGCGGAGCCGAATCTTCCTTCCATAGACTTCTAAACAACCAAAAACTATATAATCCACAACTAATATTTCTGCGTCGCAAATCTGTGATGCAGGTTCACTTTTCTAGCATCGGATTCTTGCTTTGCGTCAACAAACATATTCCGGAGTTGTACGTTTTTTCATTATGGCATAGTAGATAGTTATCATTTGTGGCTATTTGTCAATATTTAAACATTTATATCTAGAAAAAAGTGCTATTGCATGTTTTTCCCTTTTTCTCTGTAACATCAGCAGCTTGTTTTCAGAAATAGATAGATCACAACAAACATTGCTCCTTTTCTGCCTCCTTTCAGCTTATATATTGTGAATTTCTATAATATAAAATTGACACTGTACTTCGCTTCAGAGGTGTTAGTGACCCATCGGCGCAAACCCTAAACATTTACAATCAAAGTCACCACCTTCCAGTTGTTAGTGTATTTTTCCTTAGTGATTATATACTGTTAATCTGTATATTATAATATTAACAGTTATGCTAATCTCAGTGGAGTTCATGACCCGTCGTCACAAAGAGTAAAGATATATGAGCAACGTCACCAGCTTCTGGGTTTTTAGTCTGTTCCCCCGTTTTGATCATATACTGTGAATATATATATTATAATTGTCACAGTCATGATCTCAGGGGAGTTTATGACCCGTCCCCACGAAGATCAAACATTTTGACCTCCCGGAGAAAAGAAGCTCAGAAAATAATTAGAGCTCGAAAGTATTTTGTTATGGGTGTTCTGTTAAATAGATAACTTTATTTTCCTTTTCTTTTTACACTAACAATGGTATCAATCGTATTGTAATAGATTGTCCTTTTGTTACAGAAGAGGAATAGGAGATATTTCGGCGACATCTTTAATACAGTTTAGGAAACATTACAACGTACTTGATCAGATATTTTTTTCAGGGAGCATATTTTGCAAAATTGCAGAATAAAAAATATAGCTTTCATACATACTTTGTTACTTTAAATATTTGATAAACCATACATTTCTGAATGTTATTTTCTAATTTCTATTCTTCTCATTTGCGGTTCCTATTCACCTTCTCCCTAAAGAATATATAGGGCCAGTTCTGTATATTATAATAGTACTATCCTATATATTCTTAAGTGAGTATGTGATTTGTTAGCGGAAAAGTGTGCGACCTCTAAGCACTGTGACAGAACGTTCCTGAATTCTACAGAATATAAATTTGAAAAATAATAATGCATACATTTCTAAGTAATATGAAGTCACTTGTATTTAACTGTTTTTTACTTGTTCTCCTGACCTCAGATAATGTAGTGCGGGAGTGTTTGTGGTAGTACTTCTATTCTACTTCATCTAAAAGTAATTGATGCACTCTTACATTATCAAGAATATGGGGTAACACTTTTACAAACTATAACAGAAAAAGCTGGGTATGGCCACGCTTAACTGATATTTTATGAAATTGCATTTTTAACTGTCACCCCTTTCATATATACACGGTCAGTTTCTGAACTAAGTTTATTTGTATTTGCTAATAAAAACTGTTTCAAACCTAGACTGAAATTTTTGCTGCGCAACCACACCTCCCCATCAGAAAAATAAACACCCCATTATAAGTAAATAGAGTTCCTGGGAAGTATCCCACCCGCAAATTTGAGAAAAAACACCGCAAGACACTGTACTTTTTCCGCCGTGATTTTTACACCCCACAGCAATTATATAAATGGCCATATAAATGGCCCTTAAAACATATAAAAACATTTTTCACCTTCATAATCCCTGTCCACCACCTTGTGACCACTGTAGAGTTAATAGTGTTCCTAACCTCCCCTCTACTACTTTCGTTCTTCATACTCCTTTGGAAGTGAGTCACAAAATCACTAACAACAGTGAACCATTCCCACCCAATAAGGAGCAAACTTGTGCTCGAAACACTTTAGCCAATAAAATGTCCCTGCTGTTCCGCAGAGGAGGAAGGAATGACTGCCAAAACTTCTACTTTTAATGCTTCATAGCGAATGAACATTAAGCTTCGTAAGGTCCCACTTGGAACACGTTACCCAACGAAATGTCCCTAATATTCCACGAAGATGGAAGGAATTACAGACAAAACTTCTACTTTCAACAGTTTACAGCCAATCAACAGTCCTCCTTGGAGCACGTCAGCAAATCAGATGTACCTCCTACTCCGCAGAGCTGAAGTGAATGGCTGGCAACACTTCTACTTTCAATAGTTCACAACATAAAGCTCAGGAAAGTCCTGCTTACAACATGTAAACCAATTAGATGTCCTTGCTACTCTCTGGAGCAGAAGTGAATTGCAGAAAACACTTTTATTTTCAATAGTTTGCATCCAATGAAATTAAGCTTATTGTTGGAACACCTTAACCAATTAAATATTAAATTTGTTCCACGCACACATACAGAACACGCCATCCAACATATTAATACATTTCCTATAACAAAGTGACTCTATCCGTAACAAAAGTGAACACGGCCTAATAAATAAACATTATTCCACATTATATTAAAGAAAAGCCGCAATAAGCTGCATTGTTGTTTTCCCAATATAATTTACACAGCCTACTGCACCCCCCTCCCAACATAAGTGAAGCCCCCGGACTGTGGGGGCCCCAGCGAAACCCCGCAATAATTTTTAATATATTTTCCACTGACTTCTTCTACGACTAACGGTTCCGATGGAAACATTTTAAAATTCCAGCACAGTAACTGTTTTGATTAGCAACATAGTGTGTTGAACTTCTAACCTCTGTACTCACTTAAGTGGTTCATGAACTGTTACTGTGGTAACAGGCAGTAAGCAGTTTGGGGGTAGGGTTGAAAGGTATTGGGTGTACAGAAACCGTTACATTTACCCAGAATCCTCTACATGACAGAAACGTAACCAAAGTAAGACAGAACACTGTGTAGCAGATTTATAAGCCCCTTGAGCCACTTTTGCATCACTTTTCCATCTTAACAATGATGCAACAGTAACGCAATGAACTTGTAAATCTGCCCCTATGCACATTACGAGCAAAAGAAGTACACAACTCTTTCAATTCTTTATCGATCACAATTAGACAGTGTTGCTTCACGATTCACAATGCACGTCAATAAATACTTCATGCCTATTTAAATGGGAGATTTAACTATCTATGTCAAGGTTTGTAAATTACATACCACGGTCTATAGAAAAGAGACGGCTGGGAACGCACTGCTCCATGCAGAGAGTTTCCACCCGACTAATCTGGGCAATAGTATACCATATGAAGAATGCTTAAGGGTGTTATGCAATTGTAGTGAACCAGAAGTGAAAGATAATGACATGATGAAATTGAAAAACCGAATTTGGCAGAGAGGGTATACGGAAAAATGCCTTAATGCATCAATGGATAAAGTGGGTCCGGGTGAAGATGGGGTCCGGCACACATCTCTAGCGGAAAATTATGACAACCAGAGGCGTGAAGCGGGGATGTGTGCTGGCCCCCCTTCTCTTCAACCTGTTCATAGCAGACCTGCCGACGACCTTCAATGATATAAATAGTCATCCTCCAAAGGTGGGAGGCTTGGCACTAAGCAACCTTTTGTATGCCGACGACCTGGTCCTTTTTAGTCTTATGAGGGTCGGGCTACAAAGGTTCCTGGACAAATTGCTTAGCTACCCGATCATGAACCAGCTAGAGATCAACCTAAAGAAAACGCAAGTTGTCCCCTTTGGTACGAAACGGTACGCTGGTGGCGGGTGGACATTTAACAATGCAAGGGTCGTCATAGGTCAGTCGTATAAATAACTAGGTGTCCATCTGGATTCTAGATGCAATCTCACAAAACAGCGTAGTGAGATCGCAGTCAAAGCTACAACCCTTGCGGTGTCACTAGGCAAGCTCTCAAAAAAACTCACAGGCCCTACCCTATCACCTCTTCTAGAAGTAATGAGAGCGAAAATTGGCCCCACTTTATCATATGGCATGGAGACAATCAGGGGAATAATGAACACTGCTTTGAATAGGCATACGACTAAAATTTATAAAAAGTTTCTCCAGTTACCAAAGTCCGCATCTCCTGCACAGATAAGACTAGAGATGGGGCTATTAAACTATGATGCCTCCGACATCGGGGCATACCTGTACCTTTGTCACAAACTGAGGCAGGTGGACCCTGGCACACTAGAATCCCTAGTCTGGTTAGAAATCTCCCAGAAAAATTCAGGCGGAACGTTCAGTCACCTCTTCAAGGACGCAATTCAGCAAATGTCAGCGAGTGACCTATGGACCCTTAACCCCAGTCAGACAGCTTTTAAAATGGGGATTAAAAAATGTGTGAGAATGAAATCTCTCATCATGGATAAAGCACATTTTTCGAAACGCAGTCATGCTTGGGCTCTTATAAATTCGTACAGTCGGCTAGCCCCTGCCATCTACCTGCCTTGTACATACCCATTGTACCTAAAACGTAGTCTTACCGCTATCACAATGGGTGACTGGCGATTTCTACAAGATTTACCTACATGGCGACGCATGGCGGAGGACCCAACTTGCAGAGTATGTGGCAAAACAGCTGAAACTCTGTTGCATGTGATCTGTCTCTGCCCAGCCCTTAACTCCGAACGCAGGTCCAAACTTAAAGCTGAATGGAATAGGCTGGGTGTCTGGTCCTGTAGGCAAGGGATTATCGTGGCTTTGAACCCCGAAAATACTGTTTTAAACATAAAACTCTCAAAATTCATTCAGCTAGCATACCGTAATTTTAATCAAAATGGGTCCTGCTAACTCGCCCCCCCCTACTCCTTTTAATCTTTAATGCACCCCACAACAGATATTAATTTTAAGGGGGGACGAAATGAAATTTTAATACAGAGGTTTAGAAATGTTGGTTGTCTTTTATATGTACGGTACCATCGACAACGGGTATATTATAAAAGGGTTGATGAGAAAAGTTATCCTGCACAATACGTATAAGCTATCCTTTCTCTTATCCCTATCACCCTGTACTTTTACTTTCCTTTTAAATTGCTATGGAACAAGGAGGCCCAAGAGTGGATAACTTCTACTTTTATCACGGCTGGTTAACTGTTTGCTACTTGTTTTCTCCTCGCTTTTTTTTTTTTAACAGTTGCCACACAATGTGGACTTTGCAATTTTCTTTTAAAGATATATATGTTTATATTTAAATAAAGATATTTTTAGATTTTATTTTGTTTGATACAGAGTACAGTACAGAGTATGGTACTCCATCTGTAGATGTATCTATGATTTTATGTTTGATTTTCTCAGGAGCTACTGAACGGATTTACACCATTTAACAAAAAGCCTGATCTGCAAACAGAACTCTACCTTTCTGCCAAATTTGGTGTAATTCCGTTCAGCCGTTCCGGCTGTAGCTATGGCTAAAGGACCCATGGAAAATTGCATGGGGAAAACACGTTTTGGGACCCCCCTTTTTCTCAGCTCCCGCTTCAGGAATCGCCCCCAACCTTTCAGGGAAGGAGCGGAGCGGAGCAGGCCATTGTATTGAAGAATGTCGCGAAGATTCATCGATCGTATTTTATATATATATATATATATATATATATATATATATTACCTACTGGCGGTCGCCAGTAGGTAGTTATAGTTCGGATTATTTTCAATGCAAAATCTCAACATTCTATTGTGAATAACTTTGGCGTAGGTTGAGGAATCTGCCTGACAATTTCCTCGAATTTGCCTCGCGGCGCTCCGGTCCTTGCCTGAAAGTTTGGGGGGATTCGTGAAGCGGGGGCCGAGATAAAAGGGGGGTCCCAAAACGTGTTTTCCCCTCGTTAATTTCCATAGGGCGGTCGACCTCACTTTTAGCCCAAACAGTTGAATGGATTTCCACCAAACTTGGCAAAATATTAGGGACTGGAAGCCCGATGTGCCTTTGCTATGTCTCCAGATATGTGCTCCAGTGGATTTTGAGTAATTTAGGTTAAAAAAAATATATATATCTATTGCCGCGCTCCGGGGAGTGCTCCGGGCCCGCTACGCGACTTGCACGCGGAAAGCTGATTGGCTCTCGGGTGTCTGTCAACATTCCAAACAGTCCGGAGCGGCCGCCATCTTGAGTCTCAGTAGGATCGAGACACAAGAGGTGGCAAAAACAAAGGGAGAAATGAGCAAAAGGGGGTAGGGTAGACCCCCCCTGACACCCTAGGTTTGATATGGGGGCCATAAAAGGGGCCCGTGGGGCAAATTTTGCTTTTATTTTTTTGACGATTTTCGCGGGGGGAGCGCCTGGTACGCACACCGGAGAGCGTACCGGGGAGCGTAGCATGGGGAAAACCCAGTTCATTCACTGCATCACCTCTATGACCCTTTCTTGCGTTAATACACCCCTTTTGCATACATTACACCTGACGTAGGTATAATGGGGCGCAGGGGTTTACAAAGTGGCACATCTACGTAGATGCGTCACTTTGTAAATATGACTCAATAAGGTGCATGTTTTACGCTGCCGATGCGTCACAAAAAGTGACGTACCGGTGGCGTAAAAGTGACGCATGGCCTCATAAATGAGGCCTTCAATCTTCTAGTCATGCGTCATATTAAATATATGACGTATTATGTCGCAAGTACTTACAGATACGTCAGTATTTCAGATGTATCTGTAAGCGCAAAAGTGATGCATTGCTGGAGTGTGTCACAAAAATGATGCAACTCCAGCAATGCATCCTTTCACAGGGGGCCAGGCCCCATGTGAAAGGGCCTGCATCAGTCTAACGCCTGCTGTGAAACAGGCGTAAGATTTGGACGCAACAGCGTCATAAAAGTGACGCAGTGATATCTCATAGATTTCACTGCCTCACCTCTACGACCCTTTCTTGCGTCAATACGTCCCTTTTGCATACATTACACCTGACGTAGGTATAATGTGGCGCATGGGTTTACAAAGTGACGCATCTACCTAGATGCGTCACTTTGTAAATATGACTGAATAAGGTACATTTTGTACAGCACTGGTGCGTCACAAAAAGTGACTCACCGGTGGCGTAAAAGTGACGCATGGCCTCATAAATGAGGCCTTCAGTCTTCTAGTCATGCGTCATATTAAATATATGACGTATTATGTCGCAAGTACTTACAGATACGTCAGTATTTCAGACGTATCTGTAAGCGCAAAAGTGATGCCTTGCTGGAGTGTGTCACAAAAATGATGCAACTCCAGCAATGCATCCTTTCACATAGGGCCAGGCCCATGTGAAAGGGCCTCCATCAGTCTCATTTCTGCTGTGAAACAGGCGTAAGATTTGAACGCAACAGCGTCATAAAAGTGACGCAGTGATATCTCATAGATTTCACTGCGTCACCTCTACGACCCTTTCTTGCGTCAATATGTCCCTTTTGCATACATTACACCTGACGTAGGTATGATGTGGCGCAGGGGTTTACAAAGTGACGCATCTACCTAGATGCGTCACTTTGTAAATATGACTGAATAAGGTGCATTTTTACAGCACTGGTGCGTCACAAAAAGTGACGCACCGGTGGCGTAAAAGTGACGCATGGCCTCATAATGGAGGCCTTCAGTCTTCTAGTCAAGCGTCATATTAAATATATGACGTATTATGTCGGAAGTACTTACAGATACGCCAGTATTTCAGACGTATCTGTAAGCGCAAAAGGGATGCATTGCTGGAGTGTGTCACAAAAATGATGCAACTCCAGCAATGCATCCTTTCACATGGGGCCAGGCCCATGAGAAAGGGCCTGCGTCAGTCTTACGCCTGCTGTGAAACAGGCGTAAGATTTGGATGCAACAGCATCATAAAAGTGACGCAGTGATAACTCATAGATTTCATTGCGTCACCTCTACGACCCTTTCTTGCGTCAATACGTCCCTTTTGCATACATTACACCTGACGTAGATATAATGTGGCGCAGGGGCTTACAAAGTGACGCATCTACCTAGATGCTTCACTTTGTAAACATGACTGAATAAGGTGCATTTTTTACTGTACTGGTCCGTCACAAAAAGTGACGCTCCGGTGGCGTTAAAGTGACGCATGGCCTCATAAATGAGGCCTTCAGTCTTCTAGTCATGGGTCATAATAAATATATGACATATTATGTCGGAAGTACTTACAGATACGTAAGTATTTCAGACGTATCTGTAAGCGCAAAAGTGATGCATTGCTGGAGTGTGTCACAAAAATGATGCAACTCCAGCAATGCATCTTTTCTTACCCTTCCACACCCCCGTTCCTTTTCAACATTTTCTTTGAATATCCACATTTCCCATGTTCACTCTCCTTCTCCTTACTTTCCTTCTCAACACTCACCTTCTTTCAGTCCCCCTACTTCACTTTCTTTCTCCTCTCATACCTTTCTGTTCTTTCTTTCTCATTTTCTTTTCCATTATCAATGCACTCCACTTCACTTACTCTTTTTCTTTTTTTTAAGAATAGAGCTCTTCGATGAGAATTGGAGGTAGTTCTGAAAATAACTTTTTTTTTCTTCTTTTTTCTTTTTTTAGAACAGAAACAAAAACAGGGAATGGAAACTGCTCAACAGGAGCAAATAAACCAAAAAAATTAGGGCTGGGAATGGCAGCGATGGTTCTTCAATGCTCGAACCATGAGCAGGACACTTTGCTCCCCAAAGGTAAGGAGTTGATCGCAGTATCTGCATTTCAGGACACCTTTGTTGAATGCAGGCTGAATGTTTGGAACCAGCTCCTGCAATCGCCCCCTCACAGAAATAGTTGCTCCTCCGGTGGATGTAGAGGCCCCATCACTGGGAACCTCTTGTGCCAGAGCCCTGACACTTTCCCGGGCAAAATTCTGGGGGTGCCTCCTCTCCACATGGAGCAGCATTGTGAAGTTCTCAAAAGAATATTTATTTTTGGGGTCACCCCGTGACAGGACTTTTTTGCAGATCCTGCACTCCACTTTTGGAGCATTCACCTTTTTCTGGCCATCTGGTATGGAAAAAAAATTCCAGATGAAATGCTCTTTCACCTTTGGCTGAGGAGGCTCTTCATCAATGAATTCAGGCTCATCTTCACTGCTGGATTGTCTGGCAGCCATGATTAATCAAGCAAGATTGAAGAGAAAAAAGGCAGGTCTTTCAGTCTCAAAAGTGAAAGAAGAAGTGAAGGAAATGGGTGGGGATTTCATTCTTTGTCAAAAAAACTGTTAGCAACCAATGAAAAGTGTTATTTTAAGGTCACATAACTTGACGCACTGACGCTGCGCGCACCGGAGCGCTTCCGGGGGCGCATACGGGGCGCAAACGTAGGCGCTTCCGGGGCGCATACGCGGCGCCAATGTAGACGCATACGCAACGCAAACGTAGGCGCTTCCGGGGCTAATACGCGGCGCGAACGTAGGTGCTTCCGGGGGCGCTTACGCGGCGCGCCGAAGTGACGTTTTGATAGTTTCACGGAAATGCTAAATTATTTTGATTTCCTTATTCCAAAAAACTGCTTTTATATGTATGGTAGTAAATGTCTTGCGTTATTATTTACTTTTCATTCATATTTTTTTACACGAACGCAAGTAGCGCTCTGGGTGCACTCTCCGGAGAGATTACCGGTGCGCGGACCCAGAGCGCCCCAAAAAAAATATGATAAAAAAATATATATTATTATAAAAAAATAATACTAATTAATACTCACACAAAACAGCAAATTAAAAAAAAATCGTAGGTTACAATCTCGATATAGAAAGGAATTAGCATTTAAAAAAACAATGAAATGTACTGAAAAAACCATAGGTTTCACACCAGTTATAGTTAGGAATTAGCATTTAAAAAAACTATTAAATTCACTGAAAAAACCATAGGTTTCACACCAGTTATAGTTAGCTGGAAATTCTACTGACATAAAACCATTGAAATTCCCACGTTATAGTTAGTTACACTCACTATAACTTGCGCGCCTGCAATGCACTGCTGATGATGTCACATATTACATCACTCATGACATGGTCAGTGACATCACTCATGACATCACTGATGACACCATCCTTGTGACAGAGTGACAGACCTCCTTTCAGTGTCATGTAACCCTTAAAACACATATATAAAAATAGAAATTAACATTTTCAAAAAATGGAGATACCCATACCAGTTACAACAAACAATTCAGTAATTCCACCATCTATATACACATCCACTCATTCACCAACAGTTCTATATAGTCACTCATACATATACTCACTCATCATATGTAGTGATACACCTATACATCCTGTTACACACCAACAGTCATCCAAAAGTTACTCACACACATACTCACACATGCAAATAAACTATTGAACATCCATTTATTTGCATATACAACTATACACACACTACTACCTTACTTCTATGGAAATTTACACATACTTACTCTCTTAAACAATCACTTATAGAAACACATACTTATTTAAACAGGAACTCTTACAATCTCTTGCTCTCACATATACTCACTTATATACATCAATACTCACATATAATAGATTAAAACATATGTAGTTACTGATAAAGACACTAGTGAGACAGTCATTCACTCACTAACACACACATATACACACTCATCCACCCATACAGTCCTGCACATATGCTGTCTTCAAAACACATACAAACAGTGAGTCAGTCACCAACCCATGTAGCCACTTATACACAAAGTGAAACACTGATACATATATTTCAATATTTAAAACTTACTCGCTAATATATGTATTCACTAAGATACACTTAATAAGGCAGTTAACAAATCATGTTTTTTTTAAAAAAAACATCCATTTACACACTTATTTAACCATTTATTCTTCCATCGACCTTTACAAATACATATATAAAACATATTTATTTTACAGAAAGACACACATTCACTGGATGGTGTCATCAGTGATGTCATGAGTGATGTCACTGACCATGTCATGAGTGATGTAATATGTGACATCATCAGCAGTGCATTGCAGGCGCGCAAGTTATAGTGAGTCCAACTAACTATAACGTGGGAATTTCAATGGTTTTATGTCAGTAACATTTCCAGCTAACTATAACTGGTGTGAAACCTATGGTTTTTTCAGTGAATTTAATAGGTTTTTCAAATGCTAATTCCTAACTATAACTGGTGTGAAACCTATGGTTTTTTCAGTGAATATATATATATATATATATCATCCATGACTTCCTCAAGAAGAGGAAAAATGAAAAACGCACTCGCAGGATTAGCGTGTTCCCAATTTTTTCTTTTTTATTCCATCAAACAACAACACCCAGGTCACAAAACCGACGCATTTCGTTATCCCCTGATAACTTGCTCAAGGTTACAACATACAGGTTTGAATGCACCCATAAGAATGTTTACAATGCACCATGTGACTCGTGATGTCAATTCTACATTCAATACAGCAAGGTATTCTGGCATATATAGGCAAAGGCAGTGTGTGTGTAATTTTGTTATTCTTTTTTTATCATCAAACTGATGTTAAATTTGATTGGTCTCATTTGTTTTTAAAAATGATTTTTATTCCTGAGTTTTATTTTTTCCTTCCAAAAGCTTTCCGCTTTTTATTGGGACTGAGTTTACTTTACATCCTCGCCCTGTGTTACTGTCAATTCATTCCCTTACTCCATTATGAGAGGGAATGGCATATCATTGGATCCAATGCTTTAATGTATGTTATTTGTACCCTATATATTGATTAATTATCTATACTGCAACAGCTATTGCAATATAGCACCCTCCAGTGGGTTGTGTTGATTGTGTCTCTGCAATTCAGCAGTTCATACAATACAACACCCTTAATAAGTTGAGTTATATCAATGGGATTTGGTGAGAGAATCTACCAACTTTTTTTGACTGCTTAATCGGGACAAACAAAAAAAAAACAAGTAGGGGCAAAAGGAGACAGTGGCTCCGAAGAAAAAAAACAGGAGTATGCATCAGAAAACTGCCAAATGAACCTAACGACCATTCCACGGACAATGAGATATCATTGTTAAAACGTGGAATAAATTTCTGTCCGACACAATCTATGGGTATGGCTCAAACTCGAATAGACATCTACAAATACATAAGAAATATCAAACTTGTGAAAATCTTTCAGGAGAATGAAGCGATGGCGACATTTCGAAAATGAGAAAGAAAAAGAGTATGATGGAATTAGAAGAACCTACATTGACAATAGTGGATCTGACTGCCCTTCTGAATCTAGTCAATGTGGATGTATTAGATGACCAAGATATTATTCCAGAAACAACTGCATGCCCACAGAAGGGATCTGGCTTAAGCAGTAAGAAAGTTATTAGGGGATAACGAAACACGTCAGTTTTGTGACCTGGGTGTGGTTGTTTGATGGAATTAAAAAGAATAAATTTGGGTACACGCTAATCCTGCGAGTGCGTTTTTAATTTTTCCTCTTCTTGAGGAAGTCATGGATGATAATTTTCGGCGAGGCTCTGCCGACGAAATCCGCACCAGAAACAGAGGCGCCAGGGGTCTGGACAACTGAGCTGTCTTTGTGGGAATATATATATATATATCAGATAGTGAGCAAGGACACAGCCTCGTGTCCGAAACACGTCTGAGGCATGCACTATGTCACCAGCATAAGAAAATAAACTAATTAAAAAGAAGTCTGATTTCGGCCATATCTTGCGTCTGTGTTCCTGTCTGTGCACCAGCACACTGGGGAAGTTTGGAGTCGATATATATATATATATATATATATATATATATAGATATATATATATATATATATATATATATATATATATATATATATTCACTGAAAAACACATAGGTTTCACACCAGTTATAGTTAGCTGGTCATTTTACTCATACAAAGCCTTTGAAATTCCCCCGTTATAGTTAGTTCAGCTAACTATAACGTGCGCAGCGGCAATGCACTGCTGAGGACGTCACATATTACATCACTCATGACATGGTCAGTGACATCACTCATGACATCACTGATGACATCTCAAATGACATCACTGATGACATCACTGATGACATTATCCAGTGGAGGTGTGTCTTTCTGAAAAATAAATATTTTTTATATATGTATATCTAAAGGTAGATGGAAGAAAAAATGGGTAAGTAAGTGTCTACATTGATTACTTTTTTGTAAATTTGATTGTGTAACTGACTGATTAATTGTAACTTAGTGAATACATGGGTTAGTGAGTAATGTTTAAATATGTAAATATCTGTATAAGCCTCACAAATGTTTTGAATAAGTGGCTGCATGTGTTGGTGAGTAGCTACATGAGTGTTTATATAGGTTATTAGTTGTTTTTTTGAGTATCAGTATGAGTGTCTGAGTGTTTATATGGTTTGGTGGGGGGATAATACTTAGCACATATATGCATTAATGCGAGACTCACTGTTTATATGTGTTTTGAAGACAGCATGTGTGCAGGACTGTATGGGTGGATGAGTTTGTGTATAGGTGTGTTAATGAGTGAATGACTGTCTCAATACTATCTTCATGACTAAGTACATATGTGTTAAACTACTATATGTGAGTATTGGTGTATATAAGTGAGTTTATATGAGAGTTAGAGATTTGAAGAGTTACTGTATAACTAGGTATGTGTTTCTATAAGTGATCGTTTAAGAGAGTCAGTATGTGTATGTTTGAGTCTATAGCTGTATATGCAAGTAAATGGATGTTTGATAGTTTATTTCCATGTGTGAGTATGTGTGTAAGTAACTCTAGGGATGAGTATCAGTGTGTAACAGGATGTATAGGTGTATGAGTACATATGATGATTGAGTACATGTATGAGTGACTATACAGAACTGTTGGTGAATGAGTGGATGTGGAAGTAGATGTTGGAATAGGTTGTTGCAACTGGTATTGGTATCTCCATTTTCTTGAAAAGTTTTGTTTCTATTTTTGAATGTGTGTATCAAAGGTTATGTTACACTGAGAGGAGGTCTGCCACTCTTTTACAAGGATGATGTCATCAGTGATGTCATTTGAGATGTCATCAGTGATGTCATGAGTGATGTCACTGACCATGTCATGAGTGATGTAATATGTGACGTCATCAGCGATGCATTGCAGGCGCGCGAGTTATAGTTAGCTGAACTAACTATAACAGTGGAATTTCAAAGGCTTTGTATGAGTAAAATGACCAGCTACCTATAACTGGTGTGAAACCTATGTTTTTTCAGTGAATTTTAAAGGTTTTTAAAATGCTAATTCCTAACTATAACGTGTGTGAAACCTATGTTTTTTTCAGTGAATTTGCAAGGTTTTTTAAATGCTAATTCCTAACTATAACGTGGCTGAAACCAATGGTTTTTTCAGTAAATTTCAAAGGTTTTTTAAATGGTAATTCCTAACTATAATGTGGCTGAAACTTATGGATTTTTCAGTGAATTTCAATGGTTTTGTAAATGATAATTTTCAAATGTATTCATTGATGCATTTGTTATACTGATTTACTACATTATTTTAAATGATTTATTTTTAGATCTTTTATTTTTTAAATTACATTACATATTTTTAATATAAATTGAAAAAAAATGTTTCTACACCTCTCTGCAACACAGCCCGCTGCCGCGTTTGCAGAGGGGAACTAATTCCTTTTACATACTGGGGGTCCCTGGGGGCCAACTAGCCCACCTGGAACCTCTAGTATGAGCCCGGGGGCTGTATTGCCGAGAAGTGTAATGAGGCCACACCCTTTTTTACACCTCTCTGCCACGCAGCCCCCGGGCTCGTTTGCAGAGGGGGAACTAATTCCCCTTGCATACTGGGGGCCCCTGGGGGCCAACTAGCCCACCGGGAACCTCCAGTATGCACCAGGGGGCTGCATTGCAGAGAGGTGTAATGAGGCCACATCCTTTTTTACACCTCTCTGCAACGCAGCCCCGGGAGCGTTTTCAGAGAGGGAACTAATTCCCCTTGCATACTAGGAGTCCCTGGGGGCCAACTAGCCCACCTGGAACCTCCAGTATGTGCCTGGGGGCTGCATTGCAGAGAGGTGTAATGAGGCTATGCCCCTTTTTACACCTCTCTGCAATGCAGCCCCCGGGCGTGTTTGCAGAGAGGGAACTAATTCTCCTTGCATACTGGGGGCCAACTAGCCCACCTGTAACCTCCAGTATGCACCAGGGGGTTGCATTGCAGAGAGGTATATTGAGGCCACACCCTTTCTTACACCTCTCTGCAACGCAGCCCCCGGCACGTTTGCAGAGAGGAAACTAATTCCCCTTGCATGCTAGGGGTCCCTGGGGGCCAACTAGTCCACCTGGAACCTCCAGTATGCACCAGGGTGATGCATTGCAGAGAAGTGTAATGAGGCTATGCCCCTTTTTACACCTCTCTGCAACGTAGCCCCCTGGTGCATTTGCAGAGGGGGAACTAATTCCCCTTGCATACTGGGGGTCAATGGGGGCCAACGAGCCCACCTGGAACCTCCAGTATGCACCAGGGGGCTGCATTGCAGAGAGGTGTAATGAGGCTATGCCCCTTTTTACACCTCTCTGCAAGACATCCCCCTGGTGCGTTTGCAGAGGGGGAACTAATCCTGGGGGCCAAATAGCCCACCAGGAGCCTCCAGTATGTGCCAGGGGGTTGCGTTGCTTTGCCCCAGCGGGCGGTGTTACCCGGGGCAGTATGGGGGGATTGGGCCCCCCCACACTCCTTTATCACTATGCCCCCTGATTTGGTCCCCCTGGGGGTTAATTTGAAAAAAAACAGACCGGGCCTTGGGGGTCCTTGTGGGACCCCCTGAGCAGGCCTAGGGGGTCGGGGTGCTTCTACACTGCCCCCATTTTGAGTTCTACACATTTGTTTTTCTGCTTTCTTGTGCCTCGGTCTACCGAGCACAGGATGGCTGCCAACACTTCCTGGTTTGAAGTGTTGAAAGCCAATGAACATGCATCTTTCTCCGGAAGGTACGTGTACCGTAAGTGTACCGTACGCATACCGTGCGCATACGGTACGCGCACCCCGTGATTTTTTGAAAAATAATAATACATTTGGGGCCTTGGGGGTCCGTGTGGGACCCCCTGAGCAGGCCTAGGGTGTCAGGGTGCTTATAACCTGCCCCCTTTTTGAGTTCTACATGTTTGTTTTTCTGCTTTCTTGTGCCTCAGTCTACCGAGGCACAAGATGGCTGCCAACAGTTTCTGGTTTGGAGTGTTGACAGACAGTTGACAGCCAATCAGCATGCAGCTCGTGCACGGGAAGGTACGCGTACCGTGCGCATACCGTACGCGTACGGTACGCTTACAGTATGCGCTTATAGATATATATATTTTTTTCTTTTGATTTTCTCAGGAACTACTGGAGGGATTTACACCATTTAAGCAAAAGTGTGATCTGCGAAACAGACTCTACCATTTTGCCAAATTTCTTGTAATTCCGTTCAGCCGTTCGGGCTGTAGCTGTGTCTAATCGTCCTATGGAAAATAACATGGGAAAAACACGTTTTGGGACCTCCCTTTTTTCTCAGCCCCCACTTGACGAATCCCACCTACATTTTCAGGGAAGGAGGGGAGCCATCTTCTTTGAGAAATTAGCGAAGATTCATAAACCGGCGCCAAAGTTATTTCCAATAGAATGTTGCAGATTTCCTATGGAAACTAGGTCCTAACTATAACTACCTACTGGCGACCGCCAGTAGGTAATATATATATATATATATATATATATATATATATATATATATATATATATATATATTCACAGAAAAAACCATAGGTTTCACACCAGTTATAGTTAGCTGGAAATGTTACTAACATAAAACCATTGAAATTCCACGTTATAGTTAGTTGGACTCACTATAACTTGCGCGTGTAATGCACTGCTGATGACGTCACATATTACATCACTCATGACATGGTCAGTGACATCACTAATGACATCACTGATGACACCATCCAGTGAATGTGTGCCTTTCTGAAAAATAAATATTTTATATATGTATATGTAAAGGTCAATTGAAGAATAAATGTTTAAATAAGTGTCTTAATGGATTTTAAAAAAAATAAAAATTGATTGGTTACCTGGCTTATTAAGTGTATCTTAGTGAATACATATATTTGCGAATATTGTTTAAATATTTAAATGTTTGTATCATTGTTTCACTTTGTGTATAAGTGGCTGCATGTGTTGGTGAGTAGCTACATGTGTGTGTATACGGGTTATTAGATGTTTTTTTAGTATCAGTATGAGTGTCTGTATGGTTTAGTAGGGGTATTACTTAGCACATAGATGCATCAATGACTGACTAACTGTTTGTATGTGTTTGGAAGACGGCATATGTGCAGGACTGTATGGATGGATGAGTGTGTATATGTGTGTGTTAGTGAGTGAATGACTGTCTCACTAGTGTCTTTATCAGTAACTACATATGTTTAAATCTAGTATATGTGAGTATTGATGTATATAAGTGAGTATATGTGAAAGTGAGAGATTGTAAGAGTTCCTGTTTAAATAAGTATGTGTTTCTATAAGTGATTGTTTAAGAGAGTAAGTATGTGTAAGTTTCCTTAGAAGTAAGGTGTTAGTGTGTGTATAGCTGTATATGCAAATAAATGGATGTTCAATAGTTTATTTGCATGTGTGAGTATGTGTGTGAGCAACTTTTGTAAGACTGTCGATGTGTTACAGGATGTATAGGTGTATCACTACATATGATGAGTGAGTATATGTATGAGTGACTATGTAGAACTGTTGGTGAATTAGTGGATGTGTATATAAATGGTGGAATTACTGAATTGGTTGTTGTAACTGGTATGGGTATCTCCACTTTTTGAAAATGTTAGTTTCTATTTTTGAATATGTGTTTCAAGGGTTACTTTACAGTGAAAGGAGGTCTGTCACTCTGTCACAAGGATGGTGTCATCAGTGATGTCATGAGGGATGTCACTGACCATGTAATGAGTGATGTAATATGTGACGTCATCAGCAGTGCATTAAACGCGCAAGTTATAGTGAGTCCAACTAACTATAACGTGGAATTTCAATGGTTTTATGTCAGTAAAATTTCCAGCTAACTATAACTAGTGTGAAACCTATGGTTTTTTCAGTGAATTTATTAGGTTTTTTAAATCCTAATTCCTTACTATAACTGGTGTGAAACCTATGGTTTTTTCAGTGAATTTCAAAGGTTTTTTAAATGCTAATCCCTAACTATAACTAGTGTGAAACCTATGGTTTTTTCAGTGAATATATATGTATATTAATATAATACCTTTTTTTAAATATATTCATTTTTTTTTATGTTTCATCCTGGAGCGCTCCCGGTGCCCGGCCCGGTGCGCGTACCGGGGCACGTCCCGGGAGCGTACCAAAAAAAAAAGAAAAAAAAAAGTAATGAAGGAGTGAGCATGAGCAAAGGGGACAGAGATAGTGGTGTAAAGAAAAAGAGAGCTAGAAGGAAGAACACAGAGGGACTGTGTAATAGATTGTAAAACAGAGAAAAGGTATAAGTCGAAGTAACTGAGAAAAGGAAAATGAATAAGGGAGCAAAAGAAGAGACGAAAGAGGAAGAAGACTAAAGCTGAGGTTCTGGGAGAATGTGAATGGGTGATGAAAGTAAAAGGAAGGAAAGTAAAGGATGGGGAATGACGGGTAGTGACGGAACCAGAGAAAAGGAACAGCGGTAACGGAGGGAAAGAAAAGAGCACTGAGTGTAAGTAAAGAGAAGTGAAAGAGAGTGGATAAAAGTGAATAAGGGTAAGATATGGGGAGTGACAGAGAGAAAGAACAGAGAGAGTAAATGAAGGAAGGATAGAAAGGGACTGACTGAACCAGGAAAGAAAGGAAAGTGAGGGAGTGTGGGTGAGCAGGAAGACTGAAAGAAGTTGAATGTGTTAGGAAAGTAAGGACAAGGGAAATAAACATGGAGGATAAGAATAAGTGAGGGAAGCAGATTAAGGAAACAGAGGTGAGGTAGGGTGTGAGAAAAGTAGTGAGGTTAAAGCAAAGGGTGATGACAAACTACATTTTTTAGTCACTCTTACCATATAATTAATGAAAACGTACTTGCATGTTTAAACTACACTTTATATCTGTGAAAGACAAAAGAAAAAAAGTTATAATTAGTAAAAGATATATTTTAAAATAGAAGAAACAGGTCAAGAGGTAAAAAATCAAAAAAAGTGTATTAAGAAATAAAGCATGAGTGAAGGATACAGAAACGTAAATAAAGTACTGTAGAAAGACAAAAAAGAGGGAAAAAGAAATAGAAGGAGAACAAATTACTGAAGGTAAGTAAGATAGTAAAAGAATGTGACATACCAAAACGAAATCAGGAAAGAGAAGTAAGTAAAAGGAAAATGAGTGAAAGGGAAAGGAGTCTAAATGAGGATCTATTTACAAGAAAGAGGAATTGAAGATGACTGAGAGTGAGTGAAGGGGAGTCACAGAGTGAAGGGATGAAAGGAATGAGGTTAATATAGAACGAAAGAGGAAAAATGAGTGAGGAAGTAAGTACACAGAAAGACAAAGAGAAGGACTGAGTAAAGTGCAGTACAATGAGTGAAGAAAGGAAAAAGAGTAAAGGAGCAAAAGAAGGAAAGAGAGGGGAAGAGAACTAAAGCAGTGGTACTGAGAGAATGTGAGAAAGCTGAAAAGTGGTGCAAGGGAGAGAGGAAATGCAGACAGTTGAAATTGGATTGAGGAGTTGTGAAAGAAGTGGAGTAAAGGAACAGCGATGAAACAAAGTGACAGAAAGGCAGTGTAAGTGAGTAAAGAGAGCTGAATAAGGGTGGAAAAAGGAAAATGAGTGTGAGACAATGGGAATACAATATAAATTACACAATGCAAACTATAGAATGACTTATACAATATGTTACATTGTTTATTTTTGCTGTTCTCAGAATATATTGAATTTCACTTAAAACAGTGAGTTCAAACTCTTCATCATATAACAGCGGGAAAAAAAACACAATCTAAAAGATTGTATTAAAAAAAAACATATTAACTTACAAATCATATATGTACACTAATCTTTGATTCACTCACTTTTCCTTGAGGCCAAATAGTAGATAGTGAGGTCCTTTTCGTAGGATAATAGTCTGCTGTTCTCTAAAACTTCCATTTCATCGACTTTCTATGAAAAAAGATCTAAGAACATCTGAAATAATTCTCAACGTTTTCATTTTCCTCCTTGTGTTAAGTTATGACTTATTACTCATACCTTGAATTTTCCTTACGGCCAAATAATGTCAGATATATGAGTATATTTTTAATTTTCTCTAATTAAACTCTGAAATTACCGTTTACCCGAAGTTTTCAAAGAATAGCTCATATGACATTTTCACAATGTTTAAAAATTCTTATTCTCTTTTTTGATCACTCATGTTCAACGTTTCCTATACAACTGATATCACTTACAATGAGATCCACTTACAGTACCTATATGAGATAAATAATTTTAAACATTAGACTAACTAACTACCTTTTATTAACTGCTCCCGTCTTCAAAGGCCAATTACCTTTACTAAAACTTTGGTTCTAAAAACACAAGGTAAGAATTTTTTAAGTCAAAAGGCAAACGTTGTTTATAAGTAAAATGAGAATCATTGCAGTAACTCCAACATTTTTGATATTTTAAGTAGCATGTATAATGTCCTGATGTTGTCGAAGGACCGTCATGATAAATAATAGCTACAGTTCTAAATGTTCTTCCTGAAATTGATAACTGAGAAGCCACAACATTTTTGATACAAGTTGTCAATTTAGTTCCATCAGGTCTACATTGTTGGAAAACTAAAATTATATACTGACCATAAGTTTGTATAAATAATGTGGACAGCATTGGACACTTACATTGGGTACACACCATATTATGATCAGCTGCTTTAACTAGATTATTAAATGACACTGATTTGCAGTCTGGTAAAGTCAAATATATAAATCTTTCAGTGTCTATTCTAGTAGCATTTGATAAACTACAATTGTGGCAATCATGCTGCCATTGATAAGAAAGGCTAAAAAGATTTTCTACATCTACTCCTTCATCTTCCAAAACACCAAACATATACATTAAAAATGCCTGACAATCCTGCTGAATGTTCTTGAAAATTGTTCTTGACCAGAACACATGTCTAAAATATTTCGAATTTCTGTTACACTTTCTATTTTTGCTCTATCACTACTACATTTCTGAAACACAGAATTCAATAAACCGCAGAATCTTTGATCCCGATTTTCAACAAACTGTTCTTGTAAAGTTTTAAGATAAAAAACAACATTAACCACTACATTAGCATTGCAGTTGACACCAGAACTGTTTTCAAATTGAAATCCAACAACATCTTGAACAGAATGCTTTTTCTTTCTGCTTACAATTACAGTTTCATCTACTTTTTGTCTTTTTGCTACTACCTCACTGCAATTATTTTCATTTCTTCTCTTTCGGCCTACCACACGTTTTTCAAACAGAGGATATTGAGGCAAATGTGGAGCATAGTCTCTTCTTAACCTATTGTATTATTTAACACAATCTAGATCTGCACAAATCTTTGTCTCATCACACTCAATCAAGTACAAGCCTGATAAAGTTCTGACTCGTGATAATGCCACATATGCCATACCTCTTTAAACACAGAACTTCCAATGTTCACCAAAGCACTATCTACACTTAAACCTTGAGATTTACGAATTGTCACCGCATATGCCAAACAAACAGGAAACTGTTTTCGGCGAACATATAAGTCTTTTACAAGCAAAAATCTAGCAGAACAACGACTGATTTGTTGTACTTGCTCAATGCCATCAAATTTTATTTTTAAAAATTCAATTCCATCTCTATTTCTATAATTCTCAAAATCAACAACATGACATATTGCTCCATTTACCAGACCTCTCTCAACATAAATTCCTTCTCAAAATGATACGACAATTTAAACACACATTCAGAGTCTTTTCAAAACCAGCTGTTTTAGATATACTCTTCTCTAATGAATCCAATTTTGTTTTCAAATTTTCTGACAAAACAATTGTTGCACCCATATGCTCGATTTTATCTATTGCTTCCAGTTTCACAATCTCTTCATTTTCTAACTTTAACATTTTGTTGTTGAAGATGGAACATTCTTGCAGAGTTGGCATCAAACATATCCCAGATTTCTTCTCAGTAATTTTTTTAAAAATATTCTCTGGAAGAATGTTTTCATTTGGATACAAATTTGAAATTAATCGAGCATGTAAAGCTTCTTTCCCAAGCTCACTTACTTTTCCGATTCTTACATCTTGTAGAATATTTTTATAATCTTCATCCTTTGCCTGTCGCATATTTTGAAGCAGTTCTGCATATTTAAAATGTAACCATATATTAACGTTTCCAATGCTTCCAAGCGACTTCTTGGTATCTTCATGCGTGAGCATTTTAAACACTGGTTGTCCTTTTACTGGAGTCAACTGCAGTAGATCTCCAAAAACAATAATGTGTTTTCCTCCAAATAACACATCATACTCTGTTCTAAGAATTTCTTGCATTCTCAAATGCACAAAAGCAAGCATTAGATTTGGGACCATGCTTACTTCATCAATGATAAGAAGTTTCATTTTCTTCAGGACTCTGGAAACTTCAGAACACGCATCTCCAGATAGCTTGTTGTAATGCAATTTATTATCATGCTCTACTGGCAGCATCAGTAAACGATGTAGAGTAATCCCTTTAATGTTATGTGCTGCCAGTCCAGTTGGAGCGGTAACAACACAAGACAGCCGTGATTCAGTCCTTTTCTGCAAATAAGTTGCAATGGCTTTAATCAGAAAACGTTTTCCTGTTCCCGCTTCTCCACTTACGTACAGTCGGACAGGCTTAAATGATGTACATGAGCACTCTTTTTTCTCATGTCTGAATCCATGTTCTATCTGTTCTGTGACTTCGTCATATATCATTTTCTGCTCAACGTTTAGTTGCTTTACCAAATCTTCTAAGCTAACTACATCCTCTTAAGCTTGTTCCATAGCTCTTTCCACCTCATCCATGGCAGTTGCAGCTTCATTTTGGATAATTTGTCCTTCTAGTGGATCCTGACTCAATGAAGTAGAACTCTGTCTGTCTTGAGAACTGTCTCTAGCAATCTCTTCAGCAATTGTGGTTTCTTGCTCTATTTCTTCGTTCAACATTTGCAGATAATTTGGAAAAACTGGACATTCTATGGTATCCTTGGTTGCATTAAAAGAGTCTTCATAACAGAGAAAATCTCCAAGTAGTTCCTCTTCTGTACACCATGGCTTAAAGAGTTGCAAAAGAGCTAAATAGTAAAATTCTATTTTGTCTGGAGATTCACAACTCAATTTTCGAATGGCCTTTTCTCTGCTTCACTAGACATCCATCATACCCAATGACAGCATATTTTCCATTATTGATATCTTCTGTGATGTTCCTCTTATAACTGTAGTTTTGCAGAACTTCATACAAACAAGTGTTCTCAAGGTGAGTAGTTCTATTTGGATAGTATGTATCCAACATGCTTGTCTTCAAAATATCTGTACTGTTTGGTTCTTTTTCTGCCAAATATTCCATTTCTTGTACAGATTTCAAAACTCTGTTTTGTGTTGCTGCAAGACCTAGACTCACCCAAATGATTGTTCTTGATTTGGCATAGAGACTTGCTGATGATAACCGATCAGAACATTCATATGCTCCAATTTCTCGATGCGACAACATCTTCAGACTGAAACTGTATAATTTCTTGCTTAGACTCTTTTCATGTGAAATGTCCTCCCACATTTCCTTTAGTTCTGTCTTTTCTTTTTTTGTGATGTAAGATGTCACATATCGAGCCACAGCAATAGAGTTGTCAGCAACGAACTGAATATCCATGTTAGCATTCCACATGGACAAAATCACTGGGTTGTAGTCGTTGATATACTTGGACTCTTCGTTTCTTTTTAAATTGTATGTATTTTTGGGTGATTTCCTCGTCACAGTATGTCGTAGAGATGACATCAAATTATTTACTCTTCCCTTAGAAATCACTGGTCGTGGAAACGCAAAACAACATTTTGTGTAGAACTTTTCCTTGTTTTTGAATTTTCAACGATTGGAAGCGTAAAACCTGTTGCCTTAAATTATTTTCTTCAGTACTTTTCGGAACAGCACACGTTGAATACTCTTCAATGAAACTCATCAATGTTTCATCCGAATCTGATCCAAATTTGGGTGCATCTTTAATCCACAACAACATATGTATATGAGGAGCACCTCTCGCTTGATACTCCTTTCTCCAAAAAAAATCCAAAACCTCTCCAAGAGGAGGATTTTTTTTATTGGTAATAACAGACATCATAGCTTCAAATCTATGATTGAAATATCTGCATACATTCACTGGATCCAAAGAACACAGTTCTCCTGGTGTTTTCAATTCTATATTTTGTATATTAGCATTTGCCTCGCGTAGAAATTCAAGTAAGTCGTCCCATGCATACTCAGCACAGCTAAGAGTGAGGAACCATGTAGGACTTCCTAAGTTTCTTAGCATACATTTCAATTCCCCATGACGACGGTACCAATACTCGTTTGTACCACGCTGACATGCCATGAGATTTATTAGATGAGATTCCAAAATTTTATCTTGCAGATTGACTTTCTCCATTAAGTCCCTTGCCGAAACATTTTGCAGATGTACTCCACTTTTCAGTATATGATTTACTGCATATGAAAGTCCAGACAAGTCACTTTCATACAGTATATCAAACAAATATGGAATGCATTGACGAAAACTTGAATCTTGAGCATATAATCTTAAAGTCCGGCATTCAGAAGCAGGAATTTGAACTGGTCGATCGTCATATCGTCCACCTCGACCTGTTGGAAATAGCTGTGGAAAACATCGAGCTTCTAAACTTTCTTCCCATACACTAATGGGACTTCCTTTTGCTGCTTTCATTTGAAACAAGTCAATTGCATTCCCAATTACTTCTTTGGAATGCAAAGGATGAACAGTATAATGTTCATATATTTCTTCACCTCTAGACACATCAACTTTTTCAATTTGGCCAACTGAACAATCACTGTCTTCTTCTGCAACTATTTCCTCTGCTTCAACACATACATGTTTGTAGTACTCATTGTTTTTGACCAAATACAACGTTGCCTTTTTGACTTTCCTAACATCCACTAAATCTTGCCAGATTTTCTTACTCTTTGTCGGAACCCCATTAACTAGAATAACTAAAGGTTCCTCTTCCACTTTTTCTACACCAATTATATCAATATTTTTCTTAAAATCTAGAGGCAAATAAACATAAACAACTCTTCCCTTTAATCCTCTCTGTAAATCAGAAGGAGGCAATTTACCTGTCTTAGGCTCCATGCGAACAATTGCCTGAAAAGGATGGACACATTGAATCAAAATAGATTTTTATGTATTTAAATCCATCAATTCAGAAGGAATGTCTACCAACTCCAGATTATAATAAACAGCTCTAGCAGGCATTCTGTTTTCATTTAAATTATTTTACAAATACGCTGATCAAAACTCAAATCAAAAGAATTCTCCACCAACAAATAAGTTGCAAAATTCCTCCTTTCACTATTATTTTCCATTTCACTTTTTGCATATAAATCAACTAACCTAGACTGAATCTTATAATGAGTCCGTCGACAACACACATAAGTAAAATTAGGCCTTTCACTTGATTTCAACTGAAACTTGCTAATTTCCGGGTCAAACTTTTCTGTACTTGAAATCTGTACATTCTCTTCCACATTACCTTGTATTACTGTGTCAATTTCTACACTGTCCTCTTTTTCACAAAAATAACAAATCTCAATTTCTTCACAAATCTTCTTCACATCTAATTCAGTTCCATGCAAAAGAGCACTGTTTAACTGTTTAAGCTTAAGTGCTGGACTTTTTGCAAAATACAACCTTCTCACTAATTTCCTCATTTTGTTATGATGCACTGCTAACATTCTAAAATGATGAAAAACACTCTGTCATACTTTTCTAGAAAGACAAGCCAATGAATGTACATGCAAACCTGTGTTTTCTCTCACTCTGCAAGGATCTAAGTCTTGCAACATCTTCATTTTTTGTTTTAGACTTTTCTTACTATATGTATGTAAGAAATTACGAAGAACATCGATGGAATCCTGTCGCACACTACAAATACTACTACACTTCCAACTGTGCACTGGACCCTTAGTACGTCTTCCTAAAACTTCATCACTTAATACCTCTTCTACATCTCCAGACACAAGTTTCTCTTTTTCAATTGGACAACCATCTTTCACCTCATATGCTCGACCACCGGTGTCAACTACATACACCAAATCATTCTCCTGAAAGTAACTCTCCTCATTAAAAATGGCTCACAACTTGAACTATGCATCCATTCTCCAGAAAAAACTTTTCAAAAATTAGTTCAATTAATTACTCTTTTGGATCTATTGTTTGATTTGAAAACATCAATTGTCTTGTTAAGTGTCCTAATTCTATTGATTACTAAAATAAATAATTTGTTCTTAACTTCAAAAGCTTGATCAACAATCTTCTCTACATTTTTCTTTTTCTTATAAAAAGCAGCTCTCCGTGTACCTTTTTTAATGTTTTTTCATAAATTTAAAACTACCCTATTGCGAAACATTCGTTTACGAATGTCCCTAAATTCATTTTGCCTTCTATTCCTATACATATTATTGTCTCCTGCTGCAGTAGTAAGATTTTGGGGGGACCTCTCCTTTCTCTTCAAATTTGCTCTCTCCTTCTGTGAATTCACATGTACATTATCATTTTTTTTTAATCTAGATATATTCCGAAGAAAGGACTTTGTTGTCTTACCAGGAGCTTTTTTGGCGTTTTTGTAGTATTTGTTGTAGGACACTGCTTTAATTCCGTAGCTCTTTTTGTTTTTTTTTCGCATAGCATCTTTCCTTCTCCTCTGGCTTGAGGGCATATTTCCTCACTATTGAAATGTTGATTTAAATCTGTGGTAAAAACCCCCCAAAAAAACACATTATAGACCACTATTACCAAACAACAAAGCAATGACAATAAGTAAACAATATAAACACTACAATGCTTATACATATGACCTTATCTTTGTTTTTTAAATGTTATTCTAAAAAAATATTTTGAGCACCTGAATTGGTTTTACATTATTGACAAGGATTAGATAGTACCATTGATTTGCCCCAAAAATCGTTTTATGAATAACATTTTAGAAACACAGCGCAGGTCCTATGTACAAGCATTCAATTTTACTACTGAAACCTCACTGTTTCACAAAATACAAATCTATCTTGCAAATCTTGATAGCAAGCATTATCAAAAAGCAACACACAAACCAACAGCAAAGAAACTCAGGGCCTTATTTATGATGGCCTTGCGCCACCGGTGCGTCATTTTTTTCCCATGTTAAAAGTGACGCACCGGCGGCACAAGGCAATCATAAATAAGAACCAAATGTAAATACCATTGATTTGCCCCTAAAATCGTTTTTTGAATAACTTTTTTGAAACACAGCGCAGGTCCTATGTACAAGCATTCAATTTCACTTCTGAAACCTCACTATTTCACAAAATACAAATCCTCTATCTTGCAAATGTTAATAGCAAGCATTATCAAAAAGCAAGACACAAACCAACAGCAAAGAAACTCAGGGCCTTATTTATGAAGGCCTTGCGCCACCAGTGCGTCATTTTTTTCCCATGTTAAAAGTGACGCACCGGCGGCACAAGGCAATCATAAATAAGGCCCAAATGTAAATACCATTGATTTGCCCCCAAAATCATTTTTGGAATAACATTTTAGAAACACAGCGCAGGTCCTATGTACAAGCATTCAATTTCACTTCTGAAATCTCACTATTTCACAAAATACAAATCCTCTATCTTGCAAATGTTGATAGCAAGCATTATTAAAAAGCAAGACACAAACCAACAGCAAAGAAACTCAGGGCCTTATTTATGAAGGCCTTGCGCCACCGGTGCGTCACTTTTTTCCCATGTTAAAAGTGACGCACAAGGCAATCATAAATAAGGCCTAAATGTAAATACCATTGATTTGAGCCCAAAATCGTTTTTTGAATAACATTTTAGAAACACAGCACAGGTCCTATGTACAAGCATTCAATTTCACTACTGAAACCTCACTGTTTCACAAAATACAAATCCTTTAGCTTGCAAATCTTGATAGCAAGCATTATCAAAAAGCAAGACACAAACCAACAGCAAAGAAACTCAGGACATATTTATGAAGGCCTTGCGCCACCGTGCGTCACTTTTTTCCCATGTTAAAAGTGACGCACCAGCGGCACAAGAAAATCATAAATAAGGCCCAAATGTAAATACCATTGACTTGCCCCCAAAATCGTTTTTTGAATAACATTTTACAAACACAGCGCAGGTCCCATGTACAAGCATTCAATTTCACTACTGAAACTTCACTCTTTCACAAAAAACAATTCCTCTATCTTGCATATGTAAATATCAAACATATCCCACAAACCAACAAGAAAAAATCTCAATCTGCTTCCAAATCTGAGGTAATGCAAGTGACATCATTATAAAAGGTTCAAATGTATTTATTTAATGAGACAAACACTAATAATTCCTTCTCAAAAATATAAAAGCCATCTATTTACCCCAAAATCGTTTTTAAATAACATTTTAAAAACACAGCACAGATCCTATGTACAAGCATTTTATTTCAATACTGAAACCTCACTGTTTCACAAAAGACAATTCCTCTATCTTGCATATTTTAATATCAAGCCTTTCCAAAAAACATGCCACAAACCAACAAGAAAAAATCTCAATCTGCTTCCTAATTTGCGGTAACGCAGGTGACATAATTCTAAAACATTCAAATATATTTCTTTACAGAGGCAGACACTATTAATTGCTTCTCAAAAAAATAAAAGCCATTCTTTTACCCCAATATCGTTTTTTAAATAACATTTTACAAACACAGCACAAGTCCTATGTACAAGCATTCAATTTTACTACTGAGACTTCACTATCTGCTTCCAAATCTTCTCCATAGAGCAAATAAGTCTTTATCTAAATTAAATGAATCATTACTTACCTTTACAAATGCTTTGGGAGATTGAGAACTCTAATTCAACACACATATGCCTCATTTCAACCAATCAAAACTCTTCCCTCACTATTTTCAAACCAGCACCCTTCCCCCTCTCAGACCTTTCTACCTGTTACCATAGCAACTCCCTCCTAACTGAACTCTCAGGTTCAAAAGTTTATTCTACAACTTTGCAAATTAAGTCCGCAAGGATGTTTGACCTCTCAATACACTAGCTTATCTGGGGCATTATTGCTTTAATTGACTTTTTCTTAACCATTCAAATTGCTTCTTTCACACAACACAACCATGCACCCTAACTTTCAGTTTTCAACTATCTGAATCCACCAATCATTGCTTGTGATTCAAGAGCAGCGAAACTCCACAATTTTTTTTTTGTAAACTCCTACTGTTCCAACTGCCATTTCATTCCCACACTTCATCTGACTGCACCAGAACCTTGTCTCATCATGTATTCTGTGTGGATTATTTGACATAGCTACATCCACTGGGCTCAAAGGTATGCAGCTAGCAGAAATTTTCACAACCTTGATTTATCAAATGTGGAAATCAAGTGGATTGGCCAGAGAGGATTGAGATGTCACCAATTGATACCATTGGTGAAAACCTTTTTGCATCTGCCAAACCCTTACCTCTTAATAGTGCACTGTGGTGGAAATTTATTTATTTATTTATTTATTTATTTATTTATGCGATTTTTAAAGCGCTGCAATTACCCTTGGGTGTCTCGGCGCTGAGGGCTAAGAGCTGATACCAATAGTTAGATCTCTAAGGCAAAGGTTAGAATGATTTATGATTAGTCGTATCGTTGGGAGAACAGCCATGTCTTCAGCTGTTTTCTGAAAATAATCAGGAATGGACTGGATTTTATATTAAAAGGAAGGGAGATCCATAGTTTTGCAGCTGCTATGGTAAAACATCTGTCTCCCCAGTTAACTTTCCTTGTTCTGGGTATCTGAAGCAGATGAGCCGTGTTGGAACGAAGCGTTCTGGGGGTTGCCAAAGGCTTAAGGGAACTTCTGAGGAATTTAGGTCCCATGTTGTTTATTGCCTTGTAGACAATACAAAGGGCCTTGAACTTCGTGCGACTTCTAACTGGAAGCCAGTGCAATTGGTCCAAATGTCCGGAGACAGAGCTAGATTTTGGAATGCCCAGTAAAACTCTGGCAGAGGCATTTTGTATCATTTGTAATTTGGAGATGACCTTTTTTTGTGCGTTGGGGAAAAGGGCATTGCAGTAGTCAGTGCGTGAAAACACCAGTGTGGATATAAGTGTTTTTCCTGTAGTTGTGGGAAGATATGGAAGAAGTTTCTTTATTTTCCTTAAGATGTTAAATGATGATGATACTACAGCGTTCACGTGATGATGGAAAAGGAGTTTATCATCAAATATTACTCCCAGGTTTCTGACTTTACTGACTGGTTGAGGTGGAGTTCCCATTTCCTCAGGCCACCATAAGGGGGACCACAGAGGCTGAATACTTCCAAAGAGCATGACCTCCGTCTTAGATGAATTAAGTTTTAAACAGTTGGAAGCCATCCAACTGCTGATGGCCCTCATGCCGTCCTTGAAGTTTGCTGCAACCTTGAGTCCATTTTTATGTATGGATAGTACCAACTGGGTATCGTCGGCGTATGTTGTTAGGTTGATGTTATAAGCTTTTATTACCCTCGCTAAGTCCGAAACATAGATATTGAAAAGGGTCGGGCTTAGCGAGGAACCCTAAGGGACTCCACAAGGAAGGCTGAAAGTAGGAGAAGTGAAAGTACCTAACTTAACTGCCTGTTTGCGGTCAGCCAGGAAAGATGTAATAAGATCTCTGGCTTTGTGTTTATTACCGATGGCCTCGACACGGCCGATCAATGTAGAATGATCGACCGTGTCGAAAGCCGCCGACAAGTCCAACAAAATCAGGACAGCCTGTCCGCCATTGTCCATCGTGGTCCTTATTTCATCTGCAGCCTTAATCAAGGCAGTTTCTGTTCCATGACCTTGTCGGAAACCGAACTGGGTGTCATCTAAAAGGTCGTTAGTTTGAATGTAGTCAGACAGTTGTTTGTTCATGACGGATTCAAAGATCTTAGCTGGGAACGGCAGAGATGCAATAGGACGATAGCTGGAAGGTAGTGAAGGATCAAGGGAAGGTTTTTTGAGAAGTGGCCTGATTAGTGATGTCTGGAATAGTGTTGAGTATGGAAGGGTGGCAAGGGTCCAGTGGGGAACCAGATTTGATTGACAGAATTAATTTATGGATGTATTGTGGATGTATCCTAGTGAATTCCGTTAAAGCTGTAGAGTTCAAGTTTATCTGAGTATTAGAAGAATCAGTAATGTTGGAATTTGGGGTGAAATCCTTAAATCCTTAAATATAGATGTGACCTTTTCAGAGAAGAAGTCAGCCAATGTGTTACAAATGGTTTGAGATGTTTCGGTAGGAGGGTTGGATGGTTCGGCAAGGTGGTTTACAACTTCGAACAATTTCTTCATGCTGCATCTAGCTTGATCTATTTGGGTGGTGTAATAGGTGTTTTTTTCTGTTGCTATGCTCTGCTTGTAATTAAGAAGTGCAGCTTTGTATATTGTTTTGTCTGATGAATTGTAGTGTTTGTGCCAATGGCGCTCAAGGTTACGACAATGTTGTTGTTGAAGTCTAAGATTTTCAGTAAACCATGGGGCCGAGGGGGTCTTCCTGTTATGTTTGGATGTTCTGGATGGAGCTAATGTGGAAAATGCCCCTTCCAGAATGGAAGTGTATCTGGTGGCTGCAATATTGGGGTCAGTTTCATTGTCTATACCCATGAAAGCATCAGTAAGAGTCTGTGTGAGTTGATTGTAATCTAAATTTTTCCAGTCTCTAGTGGTTAGATGGGAGTTCTGAGATGTATTTTTAGGAGCTATAGTTTTAGTTTTGATGTCAAATAGAATGGCAAAGTGATCAGACCATGTTAGGGGAAGTATTTTGTTCTTGATGATATAAGGATTGTTAGTAAAAATGCCATCAAGCGTATGTCCTGCCTTATGTGTTAGAGCTGTTATCAGTTGTTCAAGATCTACAGAGAGAAGGTCGTTAATAAGCTGGTCGGTGTCTTTATCAGTCAGGGATTCGAGATGAAAATTAAAGTCTCCCAAGACAGTGAAGTGTTTGTGGTCCACGGCTAACTCACTCAATTGATGGAGTTGTGAGAGAAAGGTCGTACGAGAACCTGGAGGTTGATACAGAAGAGTGCCTGTGAATGTTTGGTTGGTGGTAAGAGTGACCGTAAAGGCAAGTGCCTCACAGCTCCTGATTTTTAAGTCAATAGCTTTAACGCGGAGGCTGTTGCGGTATATTATTGCAATCCCTCCGCCTTTGTGCGCAGAGATACGGTCCTGCCTATGGACACAATAGTCTTCTGGCATGGTAGCTTTAAAATCTGGTCCTGATGCATCGTCTCCCCAAGTTTCAGTAAGGAATAGGAGATCGATGGCGTAGGTATTAAGCAGCTCTAATATTTCAATTCTATGACAAGGAAGCGAGCGAGCGTTAACAAGTGCTGCATGTATCAATTTCTGGGGTGTTGGTGTTACCGGATTATTATTTGTGCAAAGAGTACAAAGAAATGGCCCTCCAATAGGATCAGCAAGTAGGCATATCGGGGGGTCATGCGCTTTATGTAGAGTGTTGTTTAGATTGAGAAGTTCATTTGCTGTATAGACTAACCTTGTTGACGCCAAAGGTGTAGGGGGGGTGGCCCTGGGCTCGGTCCAGGCTCGGACGGGCGCAGACGGACTTGGGCACTTTGACTGGGGTTGGTCTGGAAATGCTTTTAAAGGACACCTTTAATCAATTGATGACACTTTCTCCACAAACTGCCTTGGTATATTCCAATATATGCCAAAGACAGAAATGGAACTGGTCCAACCAATTTTGTCCACAATTTGAGAAAGCACGGAAACATGTGAATAAATCTGTTTCTGCTTACATGAGAGACAATGGAATGGGTTCAATATACAACAATAACTTGCGTTACAACATGCAAGACATCTACAGAGGAGATGGTGTGCACTTCTCAGATGAGGGGAATAGAATATTCCTCCTGAATTTAAGACTGTGCATTGGAACCTACTTGTAGGTACCTAAATCAGCCACAGAACCCAAAAGCTCTTTTCAGAGCTACCCTACCTCTGATCACTCAAAATGATTATCTTTCTCTAACTTTATTCACTATTTTTCACCAGAGTACGCTCCCCGGTACGCTCCCCGGTGCGCGTACCGGGCGCTCCCCCCGCAAAATTTTAAAAAAAAATTTGGGAGGGGGCATTTATGCCCCTCCGAAACTCCCCTCAGCAAACCTAGAGGGTCAAGGGGTCTCTACTGTGCCCCTTTTTACCCATTTCCAACGTTGCTTGTCCTCCATCTTGTGTCTCAATTCGCCCAAAACACAAAATGGCGGACTCCCATAGCGCTCCCAGTACGCGTACCGGGGCGCGCACCGATAAGCGCTCCCAAAATAAATGTGGGAAACGAAATTACATAAAAACCACTGGACAGACTTTCACCAAATATAGAATACACCCTACTACATACCAGTCCCTACCATTATCCCACATTTGATGGTATTCCATTGAGCCATTTGGGCTGTAGCCCTGTCTAAATATCCTGAGGTAAATTACATGACAAAAACACATATGAAAGTGTTGGAATTTACAACCAATTAAAATATTACTTACATTTTGTACTTTTATGTACTGACATTTAATTGGTTAAGTACATGAATATACAAGAAAAATGACAGGGAAACACATCCATTTTGACTAATACTACCTGAGGTACATTTTGATTGAATTTTGACAGAAAACTTCAACTACTTTGAAAAAGGTAAGTTGTTAATTTGAAAGGGGAACTATGTTATGCACTTTAGGTTAATTTGGGAAAACGTTTTCTGATAGTTATATACTATCCCTGTGTAATTGTTATAGATTGAGATAGGCTTCTCTGTTATAATTATGGATTGAGTTAGGCTTCTCTGGTATAATTATGAATTTACTTAGACTTCATCACATGCACTTTTTAATAGTTCTACTTCCTGCCTAAAACCATACTCTGCCCAAAAATTACTTCACTGTTAAAAACTCAGAAGTACCTGTCTAAACTTAAACCCAACAGTACCCTAACTCTACTAATATAGTAAATTTTTATGCAATTTTCAGAAAGAAAATGGAAGGAGAAAAACAAGAAAATGTTACTTCTATCGAAGTAAAGGTGGAAAATCCAGAAGAGCAAAAAGATAAAGTTGATTTCATGGATGACTCTTTGGACCAACAGTTAATAGAATGTTTGGAACAAATGGAATCATGTACTTATAATTATGAGGAAATACCGGACAATATTATGTTACAAGTTTTATTAAATTATGAAAAAGAATCAGAAGAATAAATTGATATTTAATAATTTTAAATTGTTTGAAACAATATTCATTTTATATGTAATTCATGAAGTATTACCAAAATAATTATATTATAAAACGAGACTTATAGTATACTGTGCAACTTTTTTGTGTTACATAGTAAGTTTACTCATAGTTACTACCTTTCTCCCACTATATTATCTCCTATGTGTATTTTACATCTCTTTTTCATCATAAGGGTGCAGGATAGACTACCCACGATCCCCTAGGACTTCTCAGGGAGTGCTTAAAAGATCTGTTTCTGCTTTCCTGACAGACTATGTTATGGATTCCATATACCACAATAACTTCGATAACAACATGCAAGATATCTACAGAGGAGATGGTGTACAATAAATGTAAGTCTCTGCATTGGTACCTACATGTAGGTACTTAAATAAAAAAAATTAAAAAAAGAAAATTTCTTTAAAACAGCTACTTTTTTTTTAAAACTGTCATTCTTTTTCCCCATGATACGCTCCCTGGTGCGCTCCCCCCGCGAAAATCGAAAAAAAAAATGTTGGGCCCCGTGGGGCCCTTTTATGGCCCCCACATCAAATCTAGGGGGTCAGGGGGGTCTACTCTGCCCCCTTATGGTCATTTCCCCCTTTGTTTTTGCCACCTCTTGTGTCTCAATCCTACCGAGACACAAGATGGCGGCCGCTCCGGACTGTTTCGAATGTTTACAGACACCCGAGAGCCAATCAGCTTTCCGCACGCAAGTCGCGTAGCGCGCCCGGTGCGCTCCCCGGTGCGCGTACCGGGGCGCTGCCATAGATATATATATTTTTTTTAATCTAAATTACTCAAAAACCACTGGAGCACATATCTTGAGACATAGCAAAGGCACATCGGGCTACCAGTCCCTACAATTTTGCCAAGTTTGGTGGAAATCCATTCAGCCGTTTGGGCTAAAAGTGAGTTTGACCGCCCTATGGAAATTAACATGGAGAAAACACGTTTTGGGACCCCCCTTTTATCTCGGCCCCCGCTTGACGAATCCCCCCCACATTTTCAGGGAAGGAGTGGAGCAAAGCGGGCCACGAACTTTGAGAAATTCGCGAAGATTCGTCCACAGGCGCCAAAGTTATTCCCAATAGAATGTTGCGGATTTCCTATGGAAAGTAGATCCTAACTATAACTACCTACATACAGCCAAATCGTAGTAGAGACGAGACCCAATTCTTGGTGTTTAAAGTTTTATTTCGCTCAACACCAGTCTGCCATTATATATATATATATATATATATATATATATATATATATATATATATATATGTTTGTCCAAATGCCCAAGAGCTTTGAGGTCGCACTCCCAGCAAACATACCTTTGCAGGCATTAAAACACGGAAACCAGTCTGTCATCTCAGGAATCCTTTTATTGATATGCCGACGCGTTTCGAGGCTTACAGCCTCTTCTTCCCAGGCAGCTGCTAAAATGCGGATAAGATTTCATTTGCTTGCACCTGTATTTCAACTGCCCCCAGTGGGCAGCATTCGCTGCTCTTCATTCACGGTGCATGCAGGGACTTGTGGTCCTTTGAATACATTAATTTCCCTCAGTGGGTTCTCAGTCCGTATTTCAATTATCGCAGCATTGTCTCTCATTTGAAAAGCCCTCCAGTGGGCCCCTCGATGTCAGGTAGGTTAAATTTAATCCACATTTGCTGTGCTGTTCGCAACAAACTCAGTGCAGGGTTGCGCAGCTCCTCACTCTTTCAAGTTGGTTTTCGAGACGGTGCGACCTCCACGGCAGGGCGCCGTGAAGATGTTTGTTTGTCCAAATGCCCAAGAGCTTTGAGGTTGCACTCCCAGCAAACGTACCTTTGCAGGCATTAAAACACGGAAACCAATCTGTCATCTCAGGAATCCTTTTATTGATATGCCGACGCGTTTCGAGGCTTACAGCCTCTTCTTTCCAGGCAGCTGCTAAAATGCGGATAAGATTTCAATTGCTTGCACCTGTATTTCAACTGCCCCCAGTGGGCTGCATTCGCTGCTCTTCATTCACGGTGCATGCAGGGACTTGTGGTCCTTTGAATACATTAATTTCCCTCAGTGGGTTCTCAGTCCGTATTTCAATTATTGCAGCATTGTCTCTCATTTGAAAAGCCCTCCAGTGGGCCCCTCGATGTCAGGTAGGTTACATTTAATCCACATTTGCTGTGCTGTTCGCAACAAACTCAGTGCAGGGTTGCGCAGCTCCTCACTCTTTCAAGTTGGTTTTAGAGACGGTGCGACCTCCACGGCAGGGCGCCGTGAAAATGTTTGTTTGTCCAAATGCCCAAGAGCTTTGAGGTCGCACTCCCAGCAAACGTACCTTTGCAGGCATATATATATATATATGTATGTATATATATATATATATATATTCCAATGCAAAGTTCCAAGAATGATGGCACTCCACTCGGGGGAATTTTAAAGGGTTTTATTTCAACAACTGTGATCGCCTACGCGTTTCAAACGTAGCGTTCTTGATCACGGCAAGTTATCAGACAGTGAGTCCCTTTTCCCTTTCACATTAAATACACATGTGACAAGCACTACATTGTGAACTATGTAGTTAAATTAATTTCATTTACCCAACATGCAATTTTACATTTCTGTAGTGCATTGTTTTGCGCTGTGTATTGTGTTATGCGCTTAGTAATGGGCATGTCTGCGTCAGATGTATTTGACTATTAATCTGTGGAGATTGGCATTATCGGACTAAGTGCCTTTTTGATGCCTAGCAGATTGTGTCTTTATTGCAAGAGTGTATGTTCGTGAGGCAAGTGTGCAGCTTCCAGTTGAGTGCCATCATTCTTGGAACTTTGCGTTGTGATATTGAATACAGTATACTGCCTTGATCCCGACGAAGGCACCAGCTCCTGTGTGCTCCCCCTGCGACGAGGCAAGTTGCGAGGTGATATATATATATATATATATATATATATATATATATATATATATATATATATATATATATATATATAATATACTCGATATATGTACCTAGTGAACATCATCGAGTGTTGCAACATATCAGAGCCCAGAGCCATTAGAAATAAGGACCAAACTTGCCCAGTGGCAAGACATTTCGAATTGATTCACAAAAGTAATCTTAATGATTTAGAATATTTTGTACTGGATCAGGTTGGCAGTGAATAGTTTTAGCTATGAGTTTTAAACAATTTTTGATCAGTAGTGCATAGTGGTATTATGGAATTTTTAGGGATAAGGGGTGGGAAGTGCATGGTACAATAATGAGTGTTAGTGTTTGAAGATGGGCAGCGTGTACGGGCAGCGATGAGCTTTAGGGCTCAGGTGGATAGTCGTGAGTTTTTAGGGTTCGGGTATGAGTAGTGGACAGGACTTGTAAGTACTTTTTAGGGTTCAAGGATAGATACTGAATAGGGTAGTAATGGTTGTTTTAGAAATAGAGGATATTTCGAGTATAAAATAGTAAGAAGTTTGTATAGCTCAGGGATGGGTAGTGAATAGGGATAGTTTTTAGGGGTCAAGGATAGGTAGTGTATATGGGTACAGGGGTCAGTAAAGCCATAATGTTGTGCATCATTGGATGCCAGGCAACAATTTTAAGCATGTGTTAAAAACTGCTGTTCACATATGTGAAGCCTTGTCAAAATATTAGCTCACCACACTTTGGCCTCAGGAACTTCGATTCAATCCAGCCAAGGGAGTTGATAGTAATACGGGTCTCCAGCCTCTCCCTTCCAGGACAGGTAAATTAAATCACCATAAATGCTTTTTACACCATCAAAACGCTATGTTGCATCTTTCCAAACCTGGGGTTCTCTTAGAGGGTTCATGCCATCATTATCTTTTTTTCTATCATACCTTGATTGTGCCAATGAACTGTGCCTTGTGGACGTACTCTACTTATTTTATGGACTACATTTAATCCATAATATAGCTGCCAGGTAGCGTTCACACTGATGCATGGACACCCATATCTCTCCAACATTTCAAGCACTTCAGTTGCTGTTGGTGGTTAATCGTGTCAGCATCGCTCATACAGCCCTCCTTAAACCGAGCTCCCTTCTGCTCATGCTTTGCACCTACCCGTCAAAAAATGAAGCCAACAATCTAAACAACTCTACTAAACATCGCCTATTTTGAAAATCTTACCTGGTTGGTCCTGCATTTTCTGCCAGCTGGCCAAGCTTTAGAACTCAATCCCTCCTATAACAAGATGAACCACCTCATATTCTGGAGAGCGGTAAAGATCTGACTTAAGTCAGACAAGAAGATGGTACCTATCTATAACACAACTCTATCTTAATTTCACCATTCCGCATCACTAAGATTTGTGAAACAGAACCGACCCACAGGCGAGACACAACATAAATCCCAACCAATAACTAATGGGCTCGTCCATATTGCTGCACTGAAATTGAACAAAGCCATGAGGGGAGGAGAAAGGAAAGCTAATGCTGCCTCCTACATTAAAATTACTCGTGCAAATTAATAGTCGAATGACTAGGTGAAATTGAATCTTCCCCTGTACCATCTACCTTTGTAAAAAATGGCTCCTCCCTGACATGGTAGTGGATTACACTGTCAAGATATTCTAGAGTTAAGGGGGGGGGGTAGAAAGAGACTTCTCATAAGCATTCATCAGGGGCGAGCTAGGGCCCTCAGCTGCACCATGAAGCCATCCTCCAGTCATTAACTACCTTGCAGTTTCCTTTCTATCAGCAATACAGCTTAATTATTCTGACGATCCACTGTCTTGCTCAATGTTGGATGGAATAAGTAATCAGTTCAAGTCTAACTTCTGTGATTATACAAACCGGTGCTAGCATTCTGCAATCTAGTTTTTTTCCACTTCAAAACTTGTTTTTTATATATTTCGTGCAATGCTGGTATTATACCATTTATTTGGATATGTATTTCAAATATTTATTAGGTTCAACGTTTGGAATATCAAAAATAGATGAGGTGTACAAAAAAGAGCCTTGGGGCATGCTTTTATCACTAACAAAAGTTCTATGGAAACAGTACTGGACGTTATGATTACTTTTTGTCTCCCTGGAAACAAAGTGATGCTAACAGGCATGACTTTTAGTACGGTTAATTATATCATTAGTGCCCGCGCGCTTAATGACTCATAGATACCTTCATAAGCCTAGCGCTAGGACGGTTACCATGGCAATGGATGTATGACGGCCTTGTTTTACGTGTACGACAGGAAAATGTTTTATGAAGGTGAACTAGAGAGTGAACCGCAGATTTGTGTCACGCTCGCAAAAGGGTGGTTTGTAAAGTGTATTATTGTACATTCATTTGCAACGTTCTCGAGAGGCGAAGGCTCACTCAGATATGAATTCATTTTAATAGATGGGAATGAGTTGATGTCAGTATATTTGCCTAAGTAGTCAGTTAAAGTGCAGTAAAAATACCCGCCACATACAAGGACACTGACATTTATAAATATATACCTTCATGGATGAGGTTAGTAAGACCTTTCATTTTCCTTCATTCGCAGCAAACTCTATTAGAGTGACATTCTTCTATATGAAGCACCTCAACAGATTTTTAAGTCTCATGCAATAGGTCCCAAAGAACTCAACTAAAATATGTATTAATAGTCCCCAATTATGATTAGGGTTCCCGGTTTAATGGGGTTTATGTTTTTTAACATGGCTGTCAGTATTTATCCATATTTATTTTTTGGCCATCTTATTGTTATTTATCCATATTTATTTTGTGTTTTGAAAATAAATGGAGTCAAAAATGGTATTTGACTCTTAGACGTGCACTCATACATGGATGCCTATCGCGTTTTAGCAGATTAAGCTGCCATATATAACAGAACACTACACCCATAAGTGCATAGTAGTATTATACTAGAAATGCATTTTAACATATGACTGTATTTAAGGAAATCTGACCTGTTTTGCAAGTCCCCATTCTATCTGTCTGCTCAGTTTTTTTCTGCTTTTAAAACTACTTTCAGACAGGAAGCATATTGTTTTCTGTCTGTGTTTATCTGTAAAAATCCTTGTTTATGATACCAATAATAAAATTGTGTGTTTTTTAATAGTTTAACTGAACATGCCGGGACTGATGCAAACATCACTAAAATAGTCTTTCACAAATACTGTATCAGTGGCGGCTCCTCCGCAATGGCAGAGTAGCGTTTTCTCACTGCCTGGCTCAGAGCCAGCAAATGTGAAATAAAATGATGTTCTTGCATAATTTTAATTTGCATTTGTCGGCTCTCAGCCAGTGCTGTAGGGAGGGGCGGGCCTAGGAGTAGGAGGGGGAGGAGGAGTGTGACATGCACTCCACTCCACTCCTAAGTTCTCATGTGTGTTTGGCCGGCTGTCTCAGGGTGACCAAAACACACATGCGCACTTAGTTTTTCTCTAGCTCAGCTGCATTGAGCAGCCGGGCTGAAGAAACACCACTGATTCCCTGGTCTGAGCAGGAAGTCTTTTCAACCAGCTCAGATTAATCCCAGCGCTGCTCTGCATCACAGGAATCGGATGGGAGTCTGTCACAGGGGAAGCTGGGACCCATGAAGAGGAGAGGCGGCCTACCCGATGCTGGAGGTGGCCAGCGGCTACAGGTACCTTTTAAAAAAATCTATTATATCTTACTGCCCCCCTTCCTGTGCGACCCCATCCCGCATGACCCACACGCGCTCCTCCTCCTGCCTCACCACGCTTTATTTGTGGTGGTCGCCACTGTACTGTATCCCCATGTTGTTCATGGGAGTTGGACAGTTCTAACCAATCCATGAATGAAAGGCCACAGTAACTGCTACTGGCAGCAGCTGCATGCACATTGTGCACATACAGTTTGCTGTGTTTGGCCTCTGGACAACAGCCAGGGGACAAAAGATGCTTCCCAAAAAGAAATTGTGCCAGAAACGTGGAAGAAAGGGAACTTAAAAATGAGCGGGAGACCTCAACTGTTGGGAATGGCCCTTCTTGCAGGGCTACCCCATACGTTTTGGCTTCCTCGTCTTTTTCTGGCCCTCTTTTTGTTGTCTGTTGGACTCTGAGCACCTTTCCTCAGCCAACCAGTGGTAAAGTGCATATGTTCTCTCCTCTAGACATGGTGTAATAGGTTTACAATTGTTTGGAGTATTTGATTTACCTGTAAATCCCTTGCAAAGTGGTCTTTCATATAACCAGGGTCTGTACTTCAAATTCTACTAGTGGGCCTGTGACACTAATTGTGCCACCCCCCCTAAGTAGCCTTTCAAATCTGTCTCAGACCTGCAACTCCAGGGCCTGTGTGTGTAGTTTACTGCCACTTCAAATTGGAATTTGAAAATACTTGCGAAGGTTTAAACTCCCCTTTTATTAGACTTAAATCACCCCCAAGGTAGGCCCTAGTTAGCCCTAGGGGTAAGACGCAGTGTAAATGAAAGTAGGACAGTTACTGGTATGTTTTGCATGTCCTGGTAGTGGCAAACCATCTATTTTGTGTTTCAATACTGTGATGCATACTCTTCTCACTGGCTAGCAAAGGGAATTCTTTAATACACTTTTAAGCTGTAATTATTGATCAGAAAAGAGTAACTTTTTCATGTTACATATGTTTGCATTGGTAATGACAAATCCTCCTTACTGGTGAAGTTGGATCCAACATTACTGTTGTTTTCTCTTCTAAATCGCTAACCACTAATTGAAGCAAAACAAAAAGTTCTGTCTGAATTGATCAGAATGAACTTATTTTTTATTTGTTTAACATGTCACAGTTTATACTCAATTATAGATTTCAAATTTTCACAAAATTGCAACATTAAAAGACTTATAATGTACAAATTCAAAAAACACACATATTCCACTTTTACATACTCCAAAGTCTGGATTCTCTCACTTTCAATCCCATCAACTCCACACTTTCACCACATACAACAACCACGTATTTATAATTGTCACACTATTTTACAATTCTTTTTACAATGCCATAGAGAATTCAATAAACAAAATCATATCATTCGAGTTTTTGGATTTTCATATTCAAAAAGTCTTATGGGTGGAAAAGAAAAAGGTCTACGCGTTTCGAACCCTAGTTGATTTTTAGAGTTCTTATCAGGATCAAGCAGACAACTTGTAAAAGAAGAAATAACCTCTATTAGTCTCGTTCTTCTAGTTGTCCTGCCTACCCTCTCTTTTAGACATAAACATCTCTTACCTGTCTACCCTTTTTGAAGCCACAATTGTGTCCGTCGCAAGACACTGTAAAGTAAACCACAGTCTGTGCATTAGCACTGCAACCAGTAACAAATCAAATCATTAAACTTCCACATTCACGCTGTCAATGAAAGACTTACATTGGGCTTGTAGGAATGGAAATGCTACCTGTGTGTTTCGGGATGGTCTGGATCTTGAATACCTCTGGTTGAAGTTAAAAAAATATCATGACACACTCTTCTTGGCATATTGGTCAATATCCTGATAGGCAAAAGGTGCAAGGAGGCTCCTTGTGCTTGGACTCTTTTAATATAGGAGCCCTGACGGAGTTCCCTCTGGCAAAGTTTCAGGAACAAAATGCATTGCCTGTGTGCCAGTTTTAAGAAATGTACTGAACAAAAGGACTTAATTGTGGAATTACTCTTCACGCTGCTTCCTTGACTCCAGAAAGAGAGACCCTTCCAATTTCAGTTTTTAATTTTGGCTTTCATTTGACATCCCTGAACGGCAGATTTTGGGAAGAGATTGCTCTACTATTTGAACTGGTAGTACTTATGGACTGGATGTGCATGTCCTTGGTCTGCTGTTTGTTCTTTCATTAATAATATAGGATATTATTATTGCTGTTTAAAGGCAACATGGCCACTGTACCACCCAATTCCTCAGTATCAATCTCTGGGACGTTAACCGGGACAACAGTATCCCCAATATTATTTTCAGCTGGGGTAAATCAATCTATGTCGGCAAGATTACTTAGTGCCTCATTGCGGTTAGAATGAAGCCAGGATGGGACAGGGGGAAACTGTATTTGCCCTACAAATCTGCCCTCGTCTTCGATATATCTACTGGCTCTGGGAGACTGATAGAAAAACCCCAGAGGCAGAACAAACATCCCCCTCACACCTTCAAAGCAGTTCTCCATTCTATCCAATATGATCTTTACCAAAGCTGGAGATCTGAAAGTCAGAACGATACAACCTCCCTGAAATGATTTATTGGATTTCTCCACCCATCCTATACAGCATTCTTCATATAGGAACACATTGCAATGCCTGTCCTGGTGCTCAAAAAATAAAGCAATTTATTCCTCTATGTTGACCAATGCTCCACTTCTCCAGATTATAATATTGGAGCATTGGCCAGCACTATGGTATAAGGAGTTGCCACTGGGGGTAGGTGACTGTTCTCAAGAGCCCTACCCTTGGCTGGCTTAATTGCGGTAAGCCTTCACGGTTACTGCTCAGTTTAGTCCATTGATTCCACACTCGTATTACCAACGAGCACACCCTTGGCGACTAACAGTTAGCTCATGTTTACCACACCGTCAGAGTCGGCCACATCAACGCACATCACTTCACGGACCAGCTCGCGTTTTGGGCACAAGCCAACATCACCATATTGTCAGCCACAGAGTTTAAACTTCACCAGAAGCCTGTCGCATCTATAGCACTGTATGCCTCACCAGTTTCATTCAGTGAGTCCCATAGCTTAAATCTAACCAGAAGCCTCGCACAAGTCCTTGATCACTTTCGCATTTATAGCACTGTATGCCTCACCGGTTTCATTCACTTGGTATCGTTCTACCGTTCATGAACTCCTTTTCTTAAGGGCACTTTCTCGATGTAATTAAAGAATATCTGGCACTTCTCATGAACTTTTAACTGCAGCTCTGGCCTTTAACCACAATTGTATATCGTCGTACGGATAATGTAATTGATTTTGAATCTGGCATTCTTGCCCACCCTTACTGTCCTTTTCTTTCTTTTTTCCTTTTTCCTTACAGGCAAAAGAGGCTTTTATTGTTTAGGCATTTATTCAAATGTCCTGTTGATGATCTCCATGATTATATAGTGAGATTGAAACGCCGTTGACTTTAAGTGTACACCTTATACATCTATGTTCTATATGTTATTCAATATGTAAAGGTGTCTGGAATACTGTTCTATCATTTTAATTGTGATAATAACAGAACGGGTAACTTTTGTCTAAAAGCCCTTTATGTTTCACCCTCTGTGTTTTTGTAGTAGGGTACAGGCTTGTGCCCTACTTAGTAAATTGTTGATGTATTTGTTGTAATTGCTTTGAAGTAAATATTAGACCTCTGTCTGGCTGGACACATCATATCAATATAGAAACGATTGAGTCTATATTTATTGACCTTTTTTCATTTACTTGTAAGGGACCACTGTTGTTTGAAAATAATCTACTCCGAAGGTCCCTTGCTGACTTGATTGGGTGCCCTTGTTGCTCTTAAATATAATTAGCGCAATTGCTGGATTGCAAGGGCTTTACGCCTTCCACTTTTACAAGTGGGTCAACCCTTTCCCGTTTCTACATTCACTTTTCCGTTTTCTATTCACTAACATAGATACCTTGGTATGTCAGAACATGCACCTTTATACTCGGATGAGTATATTAAGAAGATCTGTGAGGGTCCTTCATTATTTACAGGTTCAAAAGAAACGCAAGTGGCCAGTAGCTTTAATCTTTCAGAAGATCTGGAAAAACAGAGAAAAAAATGTGCACATCTTGAATTAATTCAACTCATGTTAACAGAGTATCTTAAATCCAACACCATACCTCTGGGTTTGCAAGTGAGGAACATACCTGGGGTCTTTACAGATAACCCTAATTATATATCCAGTTTCAGTCATATAGGGACCACCTGCTCCAGGCACTGGTTAGTCCTAGGAATTGAAACATCAACAGAGGAACTTAAGAAATTAGGCGAGATTATTAAGGATGTCGAGCAACAGCTCAATGATACTAAAAGCGTAACAGACGCCAAAAAACTCCTAGAAAAGGTTGAGAAAACTGTACAAAAATGTCATCGCATTGAACAAAATAAGAAATTAAATAAAGTCAAGAAAGACATTAAATCATTAACTCAGGAAAAGGAATATCCCTACCTCCATAAAGATTTCTACACGAATCGTCACTACAACAACAATCCACAGAGTCAGAAACCTTGGGGCCGCTTCAACAAGCGGAACACTCTTGTGGGTTTTTAAGATACATCAGCGGAGTCATCTGATAACTCCGACGCTGGTGAAGGCCCTAGCACACTTTCATTTCACGCAATTCTAATACCCAGTTTCTTAGGGAGAGAAGGCTCAGAACCCCCAAAGAGAGGCAGAGTGAAACAGCAAGCCAGGTGGTACAACCCCCCGGGCGAGAGACAGACCAGACACAAATTCTACCAATGGTAACCGATAGTAGAGAACCTTCATCTGATACCGGAAACATGACTATCCCAGTGTTCAACCTATCCAGTCATGGTCTGTCCAGTCATGAAATATCTATTTTAAGCAAGGGTTTGTCCTTTGTCCCCACTACCTACCCCAACTTTCTTAAGCTCCAGTCCGAACTGCTTGGTTTCTTCCGTAAAATCAGGCTTCGAGCCTTTTTCGAACAAAACCATACTCCACTAAAACATTCAACAACACCATTTAGACCCCTTCCACGTTTTTGCACCTACATCAGGTATGATCCCTAGTGAAATTCTCACTTTTGAGAAAATCATTCTAAAAGAAGCCTCTCGGTTGGCCAAATCACATCTGTTTATTCCCCATAATATTTCCTTAAATGAAAAGACCGCAATTGCGACACTGCATGGGAAAAGCAACCTGGTAATTAAGCCAGCTGATAAGGGGAGAGGAATTGTATTGCAGAGCATTGAAGACTACAAAGTAGAGCTCCTTCGCCAGCTATCCAATACTGATCACTATTGTAAGCTGTCAACCAACCCTACTAAGGAACTTCAATCGCTAATCAAACAGATCTCTACTGAGGCTCTCGGTTTAGGTTTCCTTAGTAAACATGAGTTCAATTTTCTGAATGTCATCAACCCTAGAACCGCTGTCATTTACACTCTCCCAATAGTCCATAAGAGACTGGAAACCTCCCCAGGTAGACCAATTGTATCTGGGTGTGGGTCTGTCCTAGAACCCCTAGGCCATTATGAGAACTTCTTTTTAAAAGAGTTTGTGTCCATCACTGACTGGTATATCAGAGACAGTATGTCAATGATAAATATAATTGAGAACCATCCTTTTGACCCGGATAAAGAGTCTCTTTACACCAACATTCCACAAAAGGATTCGTTACTGGTTATGGAGCTGATACTAAACAGGAGACAACGCCCACATGTTGTGCCTACTCTTTTCATTTTGCAATTGCTAGAGATCTGCCTCACAAGGAACTTTTTCTTTTTGAGAACCAGTACTATCAACAGGTCAAGGGGACTTCAATGGGGGCTATTTTTGCTCCTACCCTGGCGATTCTGTATATGGACTGGCTTGAATGTAACATCATTCTGGCCCCCAGCAACCCATTCCATCAAGGGATAGTAACCTGGAAACGTTACATAGATGATATTTTCCTCATCTGGGGGAGCCCTGTCTGTGCCCTTGAAACTTTTCTTCATTGGCTCAATAATAATTGTAATGGACGCAAATTCACTCTCATCCACAGCAATATAATCATTGCATTTCTGGACCTGTGCATTCAACACAAGGAAGATTTCCTTTTTACATCACTCTTTCGCAAACCTACAGAATGTAACACCTTGTAGAGTTACAGTAGCAGTCATCCCAGAGCACTTAGAGATAGTCTACCATACTCACAATTCCTTAGACTCAGAAGGAACTGCTTACAAAAAATTGACTACTTCACTGAGGCCAAGACACTCTCTGCCAAATTGATGTTCAGGGGCTATCCGCTCCACCTGGTTAGAAATGCTATGAAAAGGTCCTGGTACTGCCCACGAGAAAACTTACTTGAACCCAAAGCCAAGAAGACTACAGAGAAACTGGTATGTGTCACCACTTTCTCTGCGGTTTCAAATAACATTTGTCAGGTTATAAAGAAAAACTGGCCTATTCTGAATGCTGGTAATCTAAGCTTAGAACTCCCCATGTTTGCCTTTAAAAAAAGAGCACACATTTAAAGGATCAATTGGTTGGGGCAGCGCTCCCCCTCACCAACAGTCCTAATACCACTCTGGGCGATTTCTGGTCCCTGCCCCCACTTCTAGGCCACTCTAAATGTGGAAATTGTGTTGTATGTGATTACATCATCGAATGTAAAGAATTTGTGTTTAATGATGTTAAAATACGCTTAGAACATTCACCAACTGTAATTCTTGTAACCTTATTTACGCCATTTTCTGTCCAAGCAACATGATCTATGTGGGACAAACAAAACAGAAAATCATGTTGCACATTTCACAACATCGTAGCAGGATTTGCTGTAAGACTGCTAATGCTACCCACGTTGAACACTTTAGTGAGAAAGGTCATAATAAGAATGACATTCGGTGATATCCAAGGTGATCCTACCACCTAGGGGCGGCGACCTTTCAAGAATCCTCAACAGAGAGGAACTCAAATGGATCCTTAAGAGAGACAGTCTGAACTCTGGAGGAAGGATTGGACCTCCCTCATATAATATTTTTTTCCGTTTGGAGAAACTAGTACTATGCTTTTTGCTGTTCGCGAATACGATTGTCTGTATATTAGTTCACTCTGTACTTCTTTTTAGTCTTTATGACTTATGCACTTCTAGACGTTTTTCTGGTCATTTTCATGACTGTCTATCTTTCCAAGATGGCCGCTCATTTGAGACGACCATCATTCCCTCTTTTATTTCTATCACCCCCATGTGACTGTGGCAGCTAATAGGGCGACCTCTCTCACTTTATGGATGGATGCTGCAACAGTGCCGGCTCACCACTTCATCGTGAGGGTCCAGCACTCCAGTGTAATTCCGGTAAGTCACGTTTGGTGCTAAGCCATACGATGCAATAGTTCACTTGCATGTAAGTTTAAATTATCCCCATCATGTTTATTTGCAGACTATTGTGCCCTTTAACTGAAGCGATATCCCGTTACCAAACCTGACGCTCCATCAGGTACCCTGATTCTGGTAAGCTTGACTCTTGGACTCTCCCTGAGATCCATATGCTTCCTCTAGAGGGACAACGATCTTTAATAGTTTTAATTTTACAGGGTCCCGCCCTACACCCACCTTCGTACTCGAAAGTGACTGTTCTCAAGAGCCCTACCCTGGGCTAGCTCAATGGCGGTAAGCCTTCACGGTTACTGCTCAGTTTAGTCCATTGATTCCACACTCATATTACCAACGAGCACACCCTTGGTGACTAACAGTTAGCTCATGTTTACCACACCGTCAGAGTTGGCCACATCAACGCACATTGCGTCAGGAACCAGCTCGCGTTTTGGGCACAAGCCAACAGCACCATATTGTCAGCCACAGAGTTTAACTTCACCAGAAGCCTGTCACATCTATAACACTGTATGCCTCACCAGTTTCATTCAGTGAGTCACATAGCTTAAATCTAACCAGAAGCCTTGCACGAGTCCTTGATCACTTTCGCATCTATAGCACTGTATGCCTCACCGGTTTCATTCACTTGGTATCGTTCTTCCGTTCATGAAGTCCTCTTCTTAAGGGCACTTTCTCGATGTAATTAAAGAATTTCTGGCACTTCCCATGAACTTTTAACTGTAGCTCTTGCCTTTAACCACAACTGTATATCGTCGTACGGATAATGTAATTGATTTTGAATCTGGCATTCTTGCCCACCCTTACTGTCCTTTTCTTTCTTTTTCCCTTTTTCCTTACAGGCAAAAGAGGCTTTTATTGTTTAGGCATTTATTCAAATGTCCTGATGATGATCTCCATGATTATATAGTGAGATCGAAACGCCGTCGACTTTAAGTGTACACCTTATACATCTATGTTCTATATGTCATTCAATATGTAAAGGTGTCTGAAATACTGTTCTATCATTTTAATTGTGATATGAACAGAACGGGTAACTTTTGCCTAAAAGCCCTTTATGTTTCACCCTCTGTGTTTTTGTAGTAGGGTACAGGCTTGTGCCCTACTTAGTAAATTGTTGATGTATTTGTTGTAATTGCTTTGAAGTAAATATTAGACCTAAGTTCGGCTGGACACGTCATATCAATATAGAAACGATTGAGTCTATATTTATTGACCTTTTTACATTTACTTGTAAGGGACCACAGTTGTTTGAAAATATTCTACTCCCAAGGTCCCTTGCTGACTTGATTGGGTGCCCTTGTTGCTCTTAAATATAATTAGCGCAATCGCTGGATTGCAAGGGCTTTACGCCTTCCACTTTTAAAAGTGGGTCAACCCTTTCCCGTTTCTACATTCACTTTTCCGTTTTCTATTCACTAACATAGATACCTTGGTATGTCAGAACATGCACCTTTATACTCGGATGAGTATATTAAGAAGATCTGTGAGGTAGAAGCAGTTCTGTTCAAAGCAAAATACAGATGCAACACTTTTCACACAAAGGGCCATATGTAGGTAGCTAAATACCTGTCTGTAGCGGCCGAAATTCGGTAAATTTGCCGTTACCGACCGGTATTTAGGCATTTGAAATGTAGGAGGCCAAAAGTAAAGATTCAGTAAATATAAATCGGTAAATACGATTCATCATTACTGAATTCTTAATTACCGAATTGGTATTTACCGAATTCTTATTTACAGAATCAGTAGTTAAGAAACTGTAAAAAAGAATAGAGATGTAGGTAACTTGGTACTTAAGAGTCGGTAATTACCATGGATTGAAAGCAGGTGGTAACCAGGTGCAGGTCATAAAACAGGCCCCAAAATTAAACAGTGTGATCAGAATGGCGGCATTCTATGTGATAGCAAGGCGGAAACGGCTACAGGCAGCACAAGAGAGGCACTGTAGACGGGAGGAGCAAGTTTACAGATAGCGGATCACACTCTTGCAAAGTACTGCGACAGATATCCATGAAAGGTCCAGGCTACACCCCCACACCATCCGGGACTTGCTAAGGGACCTGTACCCACTCCTGGAGCACCCAACTCCAAGGGTGCACGCCATACCACCACATGTGCATGTACCCTACACCTGCTTGCATCTGGCAGTTACCAGGGGGTGATAGCTGGGATAGGTGGGGTGTCCCAAAGCTGCCTGTCCCGTTTCTTCAGGAAGTTCCTGGAGGCCATGATGCAGAGAATGCCTCATTACATCAGCTTCCCTGACACACATGCGGAACTGCTGAAGACTAAGACTGACTTTTACCAAATGGACACAGTTCCCACATGTGATCGGCTGCATTGATGGCACACATATCCCAATCTCCCCACCTGCAGCCCCAGAGTACATCTACAGGAACAGAAAGTCCACACACTCAATTAATGTGCAGGCAAACTGTGATGCTGCCAACATATTCACAGACATTGTGGCCAAATTCCTAGGAAGCACCCACAACTCCTACATCTTTCAGAACAGTGGGATCTACACACGCCTGACAGCGGGGGAATGTGGAGAAGGATACCTGCTAGGTAAAAAACTGCAACAAACCCTGATAGATACAACAGATGTAGGTGTTGTTGCGCATGTGACTAATGGCTCTCTCTATTCCACATAGGCGATAGTGCATATGCCGTCCGCTCGTTCATCCTGACACCCTACCTGAACCCATCAACCCCGAGTGAGAGGCGATAAAACGTGGCACACAAATCTACTCGCAATGTTGTGGAGTGCATCTTTGGGATGTTAAAAAGCAGGTTTCGCTGCCTCCACAAAAGTGGAGGCGCACGTCCGTACTCACCCCTCATCTGTTGTAAAATCATTGCAACTTGCGCAATGCTCAACAACCTTGCCACTAAGAAAGGAACAGCAGTAGAATTGACAGATATTGAGGATGACTATGATGAATTTGCACACCCTGAGCACAACACAGCAGGAGTGGAGCAAGCAACAGATGGGAGACAGAGACGGGCAGATGATTTCTAAGTAAGTAAGGAGACACAGCCAGTTGTAGTATGTACACAATGTAGTTTAATTCTTTGGCACTACACCAGTACCCAAAGGCCCAAATGTGCCAGTCCAATCGTAGCCATCCATCATGGAAGTCCTGGGTTACTTCACCCATTCCAGGTCAGGTGAGTTTGGGCATCCTCAGTGTTTGCGGGCACTCCTATTGGTGCTGGATGCCAATGGCTGGCTACCCCATGGAGCCTGCTACTCCTTCGGGTGTCAGTAACAGGGGGGGTTATGCTGCTCCTACTGGTGCTCTCCTCGCTCTTTCCCACATTCAGAGCAACAGTATTTGCTGACTGAGCTGTCAGCAGCACCTCCAATGCACTTGTCACCCTCACAAGGCCCCTGGGGACTTCACTGCAGCTGTGTGCCAGTCCCCCCTGCATGTTAACGCAGCACCTGCAAAGCAGGGAAGTGGCAGTGGCTAGGCTGTTGACTGCTCTTGTGTGTTGTTCTGTCCTCCGCCTCTCCTTCCGCCTTGTTGCCCTGTCCTCGTCCAACTTGCTGCACAAGAGCAGCACAGACTGGGACATGTCCTGCATGCCCGCAGCCATCTCCCTCATTCCCTCTGCCATTGAGCTGATGCCCTTATTTATATTTTCAACATTTACATTTAGGTGCCGCATCTGTCGTTGGACAGACTGGATGGCCTTCCCCTGCATCTGCTGCACTTTGACCATACTGGCCTCCAGTCCGCAGAAGATACCAGGACCCATGCCATGTTGGGATTGACTGCTGTCTCTGGCCCTGTGGCGTCTGCCACCTGTGTGGGCCCCCTCTGAGGTGGACTGCTGATTGGCATTGCTGTCCTCAACTGCCACTGTTGAACTATCACCCCCCACCGTGTCTCCTGCAGAAGACTACATTTCCATGAGTGTGGCTACGACATGCCTCTTGGTTTTTTGAACTGCATGTGTTGTTGCAGCTGATGTCGCTACCATTTCAGGTGAGGACAGGGGTAGTGGTGAGCCAAAACGCTCTGGGGAGGCCTGCAGCTGTGGTGACGCTGGAAGGTCTTGGGAGTCCTGCAGCTGTGGTGACGCAGGAAGGTCTTCGGAGGCTGGCTGTGCTGTTGATGCAGCAGTCTCCTGGGTGGATTGCCCTGCGCTGGTGCTCGCCTCCTGTGTGTTTTTCCTCCGTGGTGCACTCCCTTCCTTGTCCTTGGGACGCTTGCGAGATGTCTCGCCTGTGGACAGAAAATCATATATTAGCTCTATGTTCCTGCAGCCCTGCTAATACAATTACATTCTCATCACTGAAACACTTTCGCTATTGCCTCAGCTTGCACATCACTGATGTGTGTCTCATGCCTTGTTGTTTCGTGTGCTGTCTGACATGGTAGGTGTTTCAATGACTACATCTCCCATAATGCATTGCTGGTATATACTAAAACTTATACTGGAATGGGGTTGACAGTACCACATTGGGGAAGGGGAGAGGGAAGGGGAAGGGGTGGGGGTGCTTGCTGTGCATGCTTCTTACCTTTTCTGGTTGCAGCTCAGGCTGAGCTGTCTGCATCCCCAATCCCACAGACACTTTCTGGTTCAATGGTGGACTCCACCAGCTCCTCAAGCTCTGTCAGGGCAGGTGCTCTGTTCCTCCCTCCTCCTGTAAGGTTTGCTTCTTTGTGGAGCTCAGCCATCTTTCTCTTAGACACGTGCGGAGGTCAAACCACCTCTTTTTCAGGTCGTCAATGTCCCGTTGGGTCACTCCAATTGCATTGACCTTAGCCTGTATTGCCAGCCAAATCTTCTTTTTGGCAGATTCTGCCATCTGCAGGGACTGCTTCCCAAACAACTTGTGGTGTTCCTTGACTACCTCCTCCACAAGGACCTGCAGCTCCATGGTGCTGAATTTGAGCTTCCTCTGTCTCTCTCCACCTTGCCTGTCAGTATCTTTGCTTGCCATTTTGCAGTTTTCCAGGAGTAAAAATTTGCAAGGGGCTCCCAGCCCTAACTCACCCTGGAAAGGCGGGACACACCTCAACGCCCCAAGTGGCTGTCTGAACAGAATGCACATCCCCAGCTCCTGGCACTCCAAAGCCAGACAGTCAATACACAAACCTAGCATAGGCACACAGGATGGCTAAGCAAGAAAAGACCTACTTTCTAAAAGGGCTATTTTCAAACACAGAATGTAAAAATAATTTCTACTAAAAGATGCATCTTTATATTCTGAATTCAGGCATACCAAACTTAATTTCCTATCTTGTTCAATGGAAAGTTATATTTATAAGATGTTCTAAATAAACTCCCATTCTATCCTAGCCTTTCAATAGTGAAAAAAACATTGACAGTAGTTCAGTATCAGGACATGCATCATACATCAGGGCATTTCTTACCTTTCACGAACACTGCACCCTGACCACAGTGGTACCTTGGGCCTACCTTAGGGTTGACTCACATGTAAGAAAAGATACGGTTAGGGCCTGGAAAGTGGGTGCACTTTCCAGGTCGACATGGCAGTACCAAACTGCGCACAGACACTGCAGTGGCAGGTCTGAGTTACATTTACAGGCTGCTTATATGGGTGGCACAATCAGTGCTGCAGGCCCACTAGCAGAATTTGATTTACATGCCCTCGGCAAACACAGTGCACTGTACTAGGGACTGACTAGGAATTCAAATATGCCAATTATGGAATCACCAATCCATAAAAACAATTTACAGGGCGTACCTGCACTTTGACACTGACAGCAGTTGCAAAGTGCACAAAGCATCTAGACCAGTAAAATCGAAGTCCAACAAAATAACAGGAACAGGAAACAAAGGCAAAAATACAGGGGAAACCCATGCCAATGATGCCAGGTCTAAAAAATAGGACTTTTTTAAACTCCTAGAAATAAATGCCTTGATTCATGAAAAAGTTTGTCTCCTAACATCAAGATAAATGCAGTCAAAGTTACTATTATGGTCAATATTTCCAAAATTTGAAGAATCAGGATTTGCAGCATGTTTGCCTTTAAATTCAATGTATTTATTTATTTATTTACTTACTTACTTACTTACTCACTCACTTACTTACTTACTTACTTACTTACTTACTTACTTACTTACTTACTTACTTACTTACAATGTACACATTTACCAAAATGGCATTCTGGCAATAGACTAACTATAAAAAAACGAACTCACAACATTCTCTAAAGAATCTTAGGTACCTTAAGCAGACACCTATCAGAAATATGTATGCTTCTAGCCGGCAGGTACCATGAAAACATTTGCCTAATGAAGAGCAGTCTTCTATTTAGGCGGCCCTAAAGCAAGACAAATGTCTTGAAATCGACACGTAGTGGGACAGTATGAGAAGTAGTTGAGCAGCCTCATTCTGAACCAGCTCTAGCTTATATATAGTGCAAGAAGATAAACCAAGGAAAGGTGCATTGGTATAATTTGGTCTTTCACCTAAAACCACCTGAATAAATTAATAGTGGGAGAAACTGCTAAATTTTCTTCAAAACTTTAAGATGTAATAAGAGGGGGAAAGTGCCCTTTGGCCCACATGCATCAATATCGGCTTTTGCGATTTCTAAATTGCGAAAAATAGCGATTCGCAATTTAGAAATCGCAAAAGCCTATGCATGAATATTTTCGAATTTTTTTGCAATTCGGTAAAAATCGCTATTTTTACCGAATTGCATAAAAAAGGCGAATTTACAATTGCGAATTCGCAATTCCCATTCATTCCTATGGGCCAAAATGCCCATAGGAATGAATGGGAATTGCGAATTCGCAATTTGAAATCGCAATTCATCAATGCATTTCAAGGGTGGAGAGGGGGGTCCAAATGACCCCCCCCTGCACCCATGAAATGTACTTTTCAGTATAAGTTACATACACACATGTCCTTAGGACATGTGTGTCTGTAACTTAACAGTTTAAAAAATGCATTTTTGTGCATTTTTAAACAATTTCGCAAATTACCACGAGGTTGAACTTCGAGGTAATTTGCACTTCCAATTTGAAAAATCGCACATTTTTTTGAAATGATGCATAGCATTTCAGAAATCGCAAAATTGCGATTTCCTATATGCTATCGCAATTTTAGAAATCGCAAAAAAGTTGCGATTTCTAAAATAGCATGATGCATCCCAAACAGCACTTTTGGAATCGCAAACGGCCGATTTTAAGGAATCGCACCGTTTGCGACTCCAAAAATGCTTGATGCATGTGGGCCTAAGTGTTCTGGATTTTGGAAGAAAGCTTCTTCTCAAACATCACACAAAGGTTTTTAACAGTCCTGACAGAAGAAGTGTTGGACCCTGTCATGTTTGGCGGCCGGGTCGAGCAGCAGATTCAGTGAGGGCTGTCAATTACTATGACCCCAATTTTATCTTAGCTGCATATGAGGCAATTTCCAGACATCAAGTCTGCAACTTCTCAGAGTAAATATGAAAATAGTTTCAGGACTCACTAATGTTCCTATCAAATTTTGAATGACCTGTGTAGAGGCAGCATTGCACATACAGGAAAGATGGAATGATCTAATGAGTTTCTAATGAGGAGCCATTTACATATTGAATAATACTAGCTTCATGAGGATTCCTTACCTCAGTGGCCGATGACTTAAATGGTGACATAACAACTGCCTGAGTGGAGAGGGTTAAAAAGGAGCGAATCCACACAAAGCCATCCATCTAACTCCAAGGCCCCATAACCTCTCCACCAGAATGTTATGACACACCATGTCAAAAACCACAGATAGGGGTAGGAGGATCAGGTTGACCACCTCCTTGGTTCAGTCTATCTTAAACATATCAGAAGGGTGTCCTTCATTTGAGTAGGACTGTTTGTGCAAAATAATTTACGTGGTGACTGCACTCTACATGAACTACTAACGTAAGTTACATCACGTCATTCGGTAGTTCTTCACATTTTCCCGCGAAAAACGCCCCACAGCGGTTTGGCGTCATCTGAACTACACACACTGAGCAGGCGTTGCCATTAGGTAGTTCCCAACATGTGAGCGAATAACATCGTTACTCCTAGCGCAGGTCAATAAACTACACAAGCTTCATGCACCGCATCATTTTGTAGTTCCAAGCACGATAGCTCCGTGAGACTACGAACTAGAGTAATGCCCACGCTAACATCGAGTGCATACGGAGGCATAACTTGACTTCCTTAGCCATGAACATAATCCCTGACATCAGTGTTTGATGAGTGACAAGGTGAATGACAATGTTATTCATCCTAGCCTTTCGGCATAACTCTTCCTCCGGAGGTTCGGATTGGCTGTGAGTTTGCAGACCAGACCATTGAAGTAAGAGTGACGATGGTAGCTCGTTGCCTCCCTCTGACTCAGTCACAGTTCGAGACAACGACGGACAGGTAGGATTGCAGCTCTTAAGTCTATCCACAATGTCTAGAGCAAGGCTGTTCTCCAGCTTGCTTCTTGTCGTCCAATTCAAGACTAGTCATAACAAACATGGCTACATGTGTAGCTTTTAGCTAACGATATAACGGATAGGAGGTGTGAAGTAGGAACTAGTTGGTATATGTCAGTTAACCCTATGTTCAGAAGACTTTGTGACCTCGTAGATGGTGTATTGTCAGAGCAGATCAACACTTGATCCCTCTGTTCACTGTAATCACGAAGTCGGTTTCTGTCCTTGTAGAGCGGGGTCTCACATATCCTGAGCCAGGTCCAGGAAGAGGTGAGGTCCACTCCCCGGACACACTGGGTGAGTAATGAAGTTGGAAATATTCTCGAAATGGTGTATCGCCCTGTACAGACCAGGGTAGCTGAATGTGTTTCACTTGTACGTTTGTCCCCCACAGACAATACTAAGACACCAGATGCCGAAGAGGAGTTCGTACAGACGAAGGAACATTATATCCTTTACTGTTATACTTCACTTGTGTGTTTTTTCATATAGTTTTTCACACTTTATTTCATCACTCAAAAGCAGTAGCATTAGTAGAGAACAGAGACCCTGACGAAAGCCCGAGGAACCTCCCTCTGAGGCTGAAACATGTTGGTCTCTCCGCAGCTATTTGTGTGTACTGCGATGATTATGCTAAACTGTTCTTGTTTTTAAACAGGAAGGGGCTAACGTTCATTAAAATAGGTTTTTGTTAAGTTCCCTATCCCTTTTTAATCACCACATATATCATTTTTGCACTGCACATTCCCATCATGTCAACATCATGTGGTATATCCGAGCGATTGTGGGTCGCTACCCCGAACCGGCTATCAGGGTATGCAAGTGGTCTCAATGATCAAGAGACACAATACCCGATAAGGATTACCAGATGAGAATATTGATCCATACAAGACTTTGATGGGAATCCTCAACCAGGGGTGACTCACGGCTACCGGTGTCTCACATTTTGGCGATATGGTTTGTTATTTCTACCTATAATTTTTGGTTCCTACGCACACTAGTTGGCATAGGTACAGCATTAGAGAATCACTATTGGATTCTGATTCAGACCCCTAAGTTTGTTGTTTACAAATGACCACCTCCTTGCCCAAGGATCATGCTTAATTCGTTTTTCACGGCTATTAGCATCACATCAGTACCGTACTTTGCCAAGACTCCAGCTTGAGCTGAGTCTAGCAGGTAGTTTGTCCAGCAAGTAGGAGTGAGCTGTGGCCTTCGGTCGATTCATTTAAGAAACTGTTTGGTCCTGGCAAATACTCACCCTGCACCTTAGTCTACTGACCTCACATTATGGCAACAGGCTCAATAAACACCAAGGGCATGCTAGCAGGACAGGCCCCTGGCATGCTTTTTCTTAACACCTTCAGAGCAGTTCATTAGCAGGAGGCAGCGTTTGCATACCAGTGGCACACTCCTGAAGCTGCATTGTGCAGGACCCCTTCTATGCTGCAGCAACTTCCTGCCACCAACAAACATCTCCTTCAAAGCTCATAAAGGGCTGAATAAGTGAGAGTTGTTTGTCCTTTGGGAGGGCTAAAAGTGGTGGAGGCACCAAAATGTAGACAATGGGCATGCCACACTGCCTATGTGGAGGGCACATGATAGGAGTCCTTGTTGCAGGACAAACATGCAAAGTACAGAGAGTTGGCCACCCTACGTGGAGTCTCCAGCCGTGGGCCTTATGGCACTATAGCTTGAGTACGATCCCTGGCAGAGGCCCCTATCCGGGGCCTCACTGCTGTGGTGTAGAGCTGCGAGGCCCTAGGGAGTGAATGCCCCTCTTCTCGGCCTCACAGCAGTGGTGCAGCACTATGAGGCCCAGGGGAGGCAGGCCCCTCTCCCTATTTCTCGCACTCATGCACATGGCCCTGAGGCTCTGGATATGGGTCCTCCTTCTTTTGTGCCTCACAGTGATATGGAGATGGACCCCTGTTGTAGAAGAATGAAGGTCCAGCTCCATGTAGAATAGTCAAGTAGGTTTATCCAGGATAGATGTTACAAAGTAGAGAAGAAGCCCACCAGAAGCAGCCTTCCTGGTGCTCAGCCCATCCACAACAGACTCTCACACACCAACATTTCATCAACACAGTCACACTGGCTGAACAGCAGATATTACAGCCCCTTCCTCTCCAGGGTCTCACAGGCCTACCACATAGTTGCGAGGCCCAGGAGAGAAGGGGCATGCTGGCACTGGAACTCACGTTGGTGTGCCCAGCATGGTGCCCTGGGCAGCTACCCACACTGCCATGCCTAGCGTCGACCAGGTCACAAGTTCAAGACTGGAGCAAGGAACAATGGATGTAATTGTTGGAGAGCCCATGAGGTACAGTTTTAATCCAGGCTAATTTGCAAAAGATGTCATTTTAAGCAAAATCTTTACAGACAATGTCTTGCAGGCCTTTGAGCAGTGAAGCCCCTGCTAAATAAAATAGACAGTCATATTCTCAGCATCCGTCTTAAGATCTTATCATCATTCAGACACGGCAGACGCCTGGTTTAAGGCATCATAAAATAATTAAAATGAACATTGGGAACTCGCTCCGTCTCCCTAGAGCTCTTCTCCGTCACTGAAAGCTGCAGGCATGCGGGAGCTGAATCTTAGAGGATGTTTAGGTGCTCTGATTGCCCATGTCTAGGAAGAGCAGGTAAACAAGGTGGCAGTCACCGCGGATAGCCATCAGGAGAAAGATGTATTGATTTTGGATGAGCCTTCATTTTACGCAGACAGCTATGTGAAATGGTTACTTTAGGCAGGTAGTACTTTGTATACACAGATTTGAAACAATCATTTGTGTCATTCTAACACCCATAAACAGAAATACCTGACATGCATGGTTTCAAGGTACCACAGAGGTCGCCCTCTCCTGCCTGTTCGCTCTGTCTTTGCATCAGACATCTGCTTTTTGCATCTCTTGCTTTGAACAAGATTACTGAGGTATCGCAAAAATGTAAAAGGCTTGCAGATGATAGTAGATAACGCAAGGGCACAGCTGTGATATACAGTTTTGACCACTTTGCTATCCATCCACCTGTGGTCAGTAAATTTATGACCTTATTATATTGTTTTTAATTGGGAAGGCATTTCTATTTTCTAATTGTTTCAAGTTTAATTTGATAAGCACTAATATATATATATATATATATATATATATATATATATATATATATATATATATATATATATATATATATATATATATATATATATATATATATATATATATATATATATATATATCTATACTACTATAATAAAGGAAGAACTTTCAGCCTTTGAGGCGGGTAAACTCGGGAACCACAGCGCCAATCCACACACCCAATACACCGTTGGAATCGTCAGGGTGTGTAGATGGTTATAGGCTATATAAATTAAAAAAAACTGTTATTTAAAAAATTTACAGTAAAAAAAACAGTAGTCCCTCAGAAGTAGTGCCAGCCGCGACGTGCGTGCTCACGCCAGGAGCGCAGGGAGGAGCGGCGTCCAGGAGCGCGACGATGAGCGGCGGACATGGCGCGGGGGAGAAGCAGTGACGTGAAGAGCAGTGGACAGGCCAGCGGCGGTGCGAGCAGCGGACAGGCTGGAGGAGTGGCGACTGAGGTAAGGGAGTGGTGGACATGGCACAGGGGAGGAGCGGTGACGTGAGGAGCAGCGAACAGGCCAGCGGCGGTGCGAGTAGCAGACAGGCGGGAGGAGCGGCGGATGAGGTAAGGGGACCCATGTCGGGGCCGGCGGGGGTCGGGGCAGGCGGGGGACGGGCCGGGCGGGGGCCCGAGCTGCTGGACAATGTTGGGGCGGGCGCGGGTCGGGGAAGCCTGTTGCTCCCGGACAAGGTCGGGACGGGCTGCTAGTATATATATATATATATATATATATATATATTATATATATATATATATTCACTGAAAAAAACATAGGTTTCACACCAGTTATAGTTAGGAATTAGCATTTAAAAAACCTATTAAATTCACTCAAAAAACCATAGGTTTCACACCAGTTATAGTTAGCTGGAAATTTTACTGACATAAAACCATAGAAATTCCAACATTATAGTTAGTTGGACTCACTATAACAAGCGCGCCTGCAATGCACTGCTGATGACGTCACATATTACATCACTCATGACATCGTCAGTGACATCACTCATGACATCACTGATGACACCAGCCAGTGAATGTGTGTCTTTCTTTAAAATTAATATGTTTAATATTTGTATTTGTAAAGGTTGATGGAAGAATAAATGGTTAAATAAGTGTGTAAATGGATGTTTTTTAAAAAAAAATGATTGGTTAACTGCTTTATTAAGTGTATTTTATTGAATACATATATTAGCGAGTAACTTAAATATTGAAATATATGTATCAGTGTTTCACTTTGTGTATAAGTAGCTGCATGGGTTGGTGACTGACTCACTGTTTGTATGTGTTTTGAAGACAGCACATGGGCAGGACTGTATGGGTGGATGAGTGTGTATATGTGTGTGTTAGTGAGTGATTGACTGTCTCACTATTGTGTTTTTTAGTAACAACATATCTTTTATTCTAGTGTTTGTGAGTTTTGATGTATATAAGTAAGAATATGTGAGAGTAAGAGATTGTAAGAGTTCCTGTTTAAATAAGTATGGGCCCGATTCACAGAATGAACTTAAGACTCAATCCTAAACTTACTACTATTTTGGTATTCACAGAATGCACCTACTACTTTTGGCATTCACAGAATGCACTTACTACTTTTGGTATTCACAGAATGAACTTACTACTTTTGGTATTCACAGAAGTTAGGATTTTGTCTTAAGTCTGTCTTAAGTCTGTCTTAAGTCTGTCTTAAGTCTGTCTTAAGTTTGTCTTAAGACAAACTTAAGACAAAATCCTAACTTCTGTAAATACCAAAAGTAGTAAGTTCATTCTGTGAATGCAAAAGTAGTAAGTGCATTCTGTGAATACCAAAAGTAGTAAGTGCATTCTGTGAATACCAAAATAGTAGTAAGTTTAGGATTGAGTCTTAAGTTCATTCTGTGAATCGGGCCCTATATATTTATATAAATGATTGTTTAAGAGAGTAAGTATGTGTACGTTTCCTTAGAAGTAAAGAAGTAGTGTGTGTATAGTTTTATATGCAAATAAATGGATGTTCAATAATTTATTTGCATGTGTGAGTATGTGTGTGAGTAACTTTTGGATGAATGTCGGTATATAACAGGATGTATAGATGTATCACTACATATGATGAGTGACTATATAGAACTGTTGGTAAATGAGTGGATGTGTTTATAGATGGTGGAATTACTGAATTGGTTGTTGTAACTGGTATGGGCATCTCCATTTTTTTGAAAATGTTAGTTTCTATTTTTGAATATCTATTTCAAGGATAACATTAGACTGAAAGGAGGTCTGTCACTCTGTCACAAGGATGGTGTCATCAGTGATGTCACTGACGATGTCATGAGTGATATAGTGAGTCCAACTAACTATAACGTTGGAATCTCGATGGTTTTATGTCAGTAAAATTTCCAGCTAACTATAACTGGTGTGAAACCTATGGTTTTTTCATTGAATTTAATAGGTTTTTTAAATGTTAATTCCTAACTATAACTGGTGTGAAACCTATGGTTTTTTCAGTGAATTTCATAGGTTTTTGAATGCTAATTCCTAACTATATCTAGGGCCTCAAACTTATGAAATGTAATATTTTTTATAATGAATCCTATATTGTATATTTATATAATACAATATCCTTTTTTTTTTTTTCCCTTGTGCGCTCCCGGTGCGCGCCCTGGTGTGCGCACTGGAAAGCGCATTTTTTCGGAGCGCCCCGGGTCGCGCACCGGTGTGCCTCCTGTTAGCGCTATTGCCGCGAACGAAAACATCATGACATATCGCGTAGCCGCGTCCGCATGATACGCACGGCGGAAGCGCACCCGGAAATACTCGAGCGAATACCATCGCACAACGTAATCACATGACGCGCTTACGCGACACGCCCCGTGGCGCGGCCCGTGGCGCATCTCCGGGCGCACCCGGGGGCACGTTGCGTAATCGCGTCGGGTCATGTGACCTAAAAATAACACTTTTTATTGGTGCAGAACAGTTTTGGTTTCTAAATGATGAAAGCCCAGGTCATGTGACCTGAAAATAACACTTTTCATTGGTTCAGGACAGTTTTTTTTTCCAAATGATGAAAGACCCCACCTTTTTTCCTTATTCTGACTTTGTACTTTGACTGAGGAAGACCTGTTTGGAGATCTAACAGAAATATTTTGTACTTTAAAATGGCTACAGTAGCAGCAGCAGCTGGAGCATCTGCACCACCACCACAACCACCAAGAGGACCACCACAACATTACATTGGTGGTCAAGAAGAGGAGGAGGAGGAGGAGGAGGAGGAGGAGGCAGCTGCCAGATGACAATACCCCATACAAGCCAAGGCAGCACATTGTATGGGAGTTTTTTCTATCTCAGAGGGCAAGAAGAAAGTCAATGCGCCCAAGGTGACTTGCCAAATCTGTGGCATGGAACTTTCAAGGGGGAACCCTAACAAAAAATATTAATTTGGTAATAATACCATGATTAGACACATGCAGCGCAAACATCTGAACAACTATGCTGCCGCAGAGGTGAGAGAACTGGCCAGTAACCCTCCCCAATCTTCAACCACCACCTCCAAAAGAAAGCAACCCACTCCATCGGGACCAGAGACAAGGGAGACGATCCCTTGCATACACCCACGGTTTGGGGAATTCAGGATCACATGTATTTTTTGTGGTAAGACCATCTCCTATGGTGAGCAGAGCATAAAGCTCATCCTCCTTGCTGGTGACAACCACAATTGCCCCAAAAAACCCTAATTTTTTTTTTGCTCCAGTAGAGCGATTTTCAATTCCCTGTTTTTTGTTTCTCCCCATAGAAATAAAAAAAAAAAAATTGTTCATAAAAGCCAAAAAAAGTACAAAATGTTCAAACAACATTAAAAAAATATAAAACAACAAAAAGAAGAAAAAAAACAGTTCTATTTAGAACTACCTCCAATTTTTAAAAAAGGCTAAATTTTTTTAAAACTCTATCATTCTTTTTTCTCATTGAACGCTTCCCGGTCCGCTCCCCGGTGCGCGTATTGGGCGCTCCCCCCGCGCAAATCAAAAGTTTTTTTGTTTTTTTACCCGTGGGGCCTTTTTATAGCCCCCACATCAAACCTAGGGGGTCAAGGGTGGTCTACTCTGCCTCCTTATGGTCATGTCCCCCTTTGTTTTTGCCACCTCTTGTGTCTCGATCCTACCGAGACACAAGATGGCGGCCGCTCTTGACTGTTTGGAATGTTGACATACACCCGAGAGCCAATCAGCTTTCCGCGCGCGAACTCGCGTAGCTCGCTGGTTAGCGCCCCGGTGCGCGTACTGGGGAGCGCTTATAGATATATATATTTTTTTTAACCTAAATTACTCAAAATCCACTGGAGCACATATCTTGAGACATAGCAAAGGCACATCGGGCTACCAGTCCCTACAATTTTGCCAAGTTTGGTGGAAATCCATTCAGCCGTTCGGGCTAAAAGTGAGGTCGACCGCCCTATGGAAATTAACATGGGGAAAACAAGTTTTGGGACCCCCCTTTTATCTCGGCCCCCGCTTGACAATTCCCCCCCAAACTCTCAGGGAAGGACCGGGGCGCCACAAGACAGATTTGAGGAAATTCTCAGGCAGATTCCTCAATTGGCGCCAAAGTTATTCACAATAGAATGTTGAGATTTTGTATTGAAAATAATCATAACTATAACTTAGCCCTTAAAGTCAGAGGAGCTAACACATCATGTGTGATAGATCCAAGAGCAGGGGATACAATAAAAAGTGCATTGTAGAAGCTGTACGCAAGGTGAGAGAGAGAGAAACATCTAAACTTTTGACAGAGAAAGATGAAATTAATGTAAATCTAGAAGGAGTGAGATTTATAACTGAATATAACTCCCAATCAAAGGAAGTCAGAGAAGCTATTAATAAATATTGGAGTGCCCTCAAAACTGACAAGGATATCCAACAAGGTATCCAAGATTTCCCACAAATTACGTACAAAAGACCAAGGTCCTTGAAGGACAAGGTGTGCCAAACCTTGATAGCCAAGAAAAAGAAAAATAATCCGGTTCAGGGATTTTATGTGTGTGGTCGCTGTAAAGCATGCACGTTTAGCCACAGCACTAAAGAGATAAAACTGTCCCAAACCTGCGTGCCCTTTAAGATCACCAAACATGTTACCTGTCATACAGAGTACGTGGTTTATGCACTGAAATGCCCCTGCGATAAAATGTATGTTGGTAGCACCATTAAACCAGCAAAAGACAAACTTTTACAGCACTTGAGAGCTATAAAAAACCATGACAAGCAATACCCAGTTGCGAGGCACTTCGCTACTCATCATCAAAGCAATAGTAGCCTCCTCTCATTTGTGGTACTAGACCAAGTACCCCTTAGGGAAAGAGGGGGTAATAGACTGCAAGAGCTCAGATGCTTAGAGTCTAGGTTCATAATTAAATATCACATTTTTCAACCCCAAGGACACAATTGCATTGAGGCGCTTGGAGTGCATCTTGGATGAATAGAGATGATGTGAACAACACCTATCATGCCTAGCTGATTTCAAACCTTGATTTTAATGGTATGAATGTGTGAAACTCACGGTTGTATGTTATATAATCACTGTATTTTATCATTTGTCACAGGTACTGATTAATGTGGGAGATTATGAAAACACAGCACAGTCAAAGACAGAAAGTATGTGGCAGGATGTTTCAAGTGGCAGAAAACACGTTAAGCAGTTGTGCAATGAGCGGTGCTACCTGGTATGATTCAAAACCTTTTGAATAAGAATGGAACAGGCAATGGAAGTATAACGGGTTTAGCCCACTGGGGCTGTATTACTTGGAACAATTACGGCGATACATGATGTGACAGAGAATGTCCGATTAAGTAAGGACACTGACTGGAAGTAACATTTAACTATCATGTTGTCTCATAACACTGTTAGAGACAAAGACAAGGCCCGTTTGTTCATACCTAATGCTTGAAAGTATGCATGCTAATAAGTAGCACAATAGCACAACTGATTAGACCTGAAGGAAGGTCGCGTGCATAGAAAAGTGATGTGAGTTCGAGACCCTGAACTAACGTTTTTTGATCAATTTAAAAATGTTATTTATTTTGCACAAGATGTATTTATGATTGACTTGAATATCTTAAAGAAACCACATTTAAGAAATTCATTAATATTATTTTTGCCATGTTATGCCACATATTGCTGACGATGTAGTTTGAATCTGTTTTCTTAGCTCCAGACAAACAATGAAGTGGTAGTCTGTCGACTATGTTTATGTTAACCACGATCACATGATTTCTTTAAATGCTGGATGTAAACAGACACTTGTACTCGTGAGCAAGGGAAGTTGTTCCCGAAACGCGTCGAGTAGGGCTGTGATTAAAATCCTGTTTGAACATAATTGCTGGCCTGGACATCGTTCTTTTCAAAGGTGAACGTGTGCGGTGTAATATATATATATATAAATATATTCACTGAAAAAAACATAGGTTTCACCCACGTTATAGTTAAAAATTAGCATTTAAAAAACCTTAGAAATTCTCTGTAAAACCATAGGTTTCACACATGTTATAGGTAGCTGGACATTTCACTCATACAAAACCATTGAAATTCTCCCGTTATAGTTAACCATAACTTGCGCGCCCGCAATGCACTGCTGATGATGTCACATATTACATCACTCATGACATGGTCAGTGACATCACTCATGACATCTCTGAAAAACAGGTGAGTAAATCGGAATTCGTAGTTCGGCTGTTTTTAGAGGAATTTTTTAAAGTTCCAAAACTCCACACTTAGAAAAATTTCCTAGTGAAACTAGTCAATGCTAGCCTATGGAAGGAAATTCAAGTTACTGTAAGTAGGGTTACAATTACTTTTCAGGATCAGTAGTGGGCTGAAATATGCAGCAATGAGGTCTCTCCTGATAACAGGTGGGTAAATCAGAATTCGTAGTTCGGCTGATTCGAGAGGAATTTTTTAAAGTTCAAAAACTCGCCAAGGGGCTACGTTTGCAGAGACGTGTAAAGAGGCAACACCCCTTTTTACACCTCTCTCCAACGCAGCCCCCTGGCGCTTTTTCAGAGGGGGAAATAATTTCCTTCGCATACTGGGAGTCCCTGGGGGTCAACTAGGCCACCAGGAACCTCCAGTAGGCGCCAGGATGGCTGCGTTGCAGAGAGGTGTAATGAGTCCACACCACTTTTTACACCTCTCTACAATGCAGCCCCCTGGTGCTTTTTCAGACGGGGAACTAATTCCCCTTGCATACTGGGGGTCCTTGGGGGCCAACTAGCCCGCCAGGAACCTCTAGTATGCACCAGAAGGCTGCGTTGCATAGAGGTGTAATGAGGCCTAGCCCCTTTTTACACCTCTCTGCAATGCAGCCCCCTGGTGCTTTTTCAGAAGGGGAACTAATTCCACTTGCATACTGGGGGTCCCTGGGGGCCAACTAGCCCACCAGCAACGTCCAGTATGCACCAGGGGGCTCCGTTGCAGAGAGGTGTAAAAAGGGGCATGGCCTCTTTACACGTCTCTGCAAGGGAGCCCCCTGGCCCATACTGGAGGCTCCTGGTGGGCTATTTGGCCCTCAGGGACCCCCAGTATGCAAGGGGAATTACTTCCCCCTCTTCAAACGTGCTAGGGGGCATATTTGCAGAGAGGTGCAGGGAGGGGGCGTGGCCTCCTCTCGATCCTGTTGTTTTTTAAAAATAAACTTTTAAGATGTAGCCCCCCTTCTTTTTCTCTTGTTTAGGGCCCGGGGACCCCATCCCCCAGAGCCTGCCCCCAATTTAAAATTAAAAAAAAAAAAAATTGGGAAGGGGGCCGCGTGGCCCCCCTCCCATGGCCAATTCCTGCCCCGGGGATCCCATCCCCCTGGGCATGGCCAAATTTATTTTATTTTTATTTTTGGAGGGGGGCTGCCCTCCTTTGTCCCCTTAAGGCCCCGTGGACCCCGTCCCCTGAGGTTGGCCTTTTATTTTCTTTGTATTTTTTTTTGGGAGGTCACTGACCATGTCATGAATGATGTAATATGTGAATCATCAGCAGTGGATTGCGGGTGCGCAATATATAGTTAGTGCAACTAACTATATATGCGAATTTCAATGGTTTTGTGTGAGTAAAATAAAGTTTTGTAAATGCTAATCCCTAACTATATATGGTCTATATCCTATGGTTTTTTCAGTAAATATATATATATATATATATATATATGTGTATATATATAGATATATATATATATATATATATATATATATATATATATATATATATATATATATATATATATATATATATATGTATATATATATATATATATATATATATATATATATATATATATATATATATATATATATATATATATATATGTCCACAGAAAGAAATGAGTCGCACTCCTCACTGTGACACTTTCATTTAATGGCAATTCCTGGCACGTTTCAGTCAACATTTGACTTTTATCAAAGGAGATCCCTGATATCCAAGAGCTGAAAAACATTCCAAACAAACAATTGCTCGCATTTAAAGTTTTTGCCCCCTGGTGGGCGCCTCGATAGGCTAAATTTTTAAGCATGCTGCTACTTATTTGTTTTCAGTTCACCAATTATTTTTCTCCGGTGGGTGATGCCGTTTAATTAGCTGTATTTATGTCCATCACCGTAGCTCCCATTGCATGCCCATTTTCAAAGCTACAGGAGTCCTTCACCAAAGTTAATCCGTGGTGGTGCCTACTGTTCCTTAAAGACTTTTGCTTGCAACAAAACATGGTCCACATTTTGGACAGTCCTGGTGCTCTTTTAAGTGGTGGTGCGAGTCTCACGACTGGACCAAACCATTTAATATGACTAAAATTTCTCTCCACAGAAAGAAATGAGTCACAGTCCTCACGTTGACAACAATTGCTCATATTTAAAGTTGTTGCCCCCTGGTGGGTTGCTCGATAGCCTGCATGTTTGAGGATGCTGGTACTTTTGCGCCGTTTTATGAATCTTCGTGAAATTTTCAGAACTAATGAAGCACTCTGGTCAGCTCCTGTCTTGAAAGTTTTGGGGTGATTTGTCAAGCGGGGACTGAGAAAAAAAGGGAGTCCAAAAATGAGTTTTCCCCATGTTTATTTCCATAGGAACTTTAGACACGGCTACAGCCCGAACTGCTGAAAGGAAATACACCAATTTTGGCAAAAAGGTAGCTCTCGGTTCAGAAAGCAACCTTTTTTTTAATGCTGTAAATCCTTTCAGTAGTTCCTGAGATTATTTTTTATATCTGAGCACCTAGGAGGAGTCGCGACTCCTCCCGAGCACAAGCTAACTTCTGATTGGCTACCAACACTCCAAACCAGGAAATGTTGGCAGCCATCTAGTGACTTCGTAACCAAGTCACAAGAAACAAGTAAAAAAAAGGTTAACAAACAAGATAACGGCGCATGGTAGAAACACCCTGATCCCCTAGACCTGCATAGGGGGTACCACAAGGAACTACAGATCCCAAAAAAGCATTTTTTTAATAGCCGAATTCCCGTTGGGTGCGCGAATCTGGACAACATTTTTTTTAAAAACAAAGTGCCAGCTCCTGCGCTTTGTTTTTCAAAGCCCCTGGTTGGGCCAGGTCCCAGAGGCAATGGTGTTTCATGTAACGGGGGCCCACGGGGGCCCCGGCAGCCCTGGGGACTGCCACCTACCAGGGGCTTTGTTATTTATGCGTGGGTGACATGTGGCCGCCCTCAGCCCTGGGGACCACCACCTTCCCTGGGTTTTATTTAAAAAATGTGTGGGGGGGTACTGCCCCAATGCTTATTTATGTTCGGGGGCCCTGTGGGTGCCTAAGCCCCGGGGACCACCACCTCCCTGGGGCTTCGCTAATCAAAATTTGTGGGGGGGCTATTGCCCATCCCCACAATGCCCCGGGGAACACCACCTCCGCGGGGCACAAATTATGTTAATGTGGGGGTCTGTTACGGACCTCAGGCCCCAGGGACCACAACCTCCCGGGGCTAAGCAAATGAAGGGTGGCCCCCTCCTGGATCCCTCAATGGCCATGGGGACCACCCCCCCCCAGGGCCGGCTCCTGCAATGTCCCTGGGTACCCACCCCTAGGACATTGCTGTTTGCTATGGCAGGGTGGGAGCACGGCTCCCGCCCTGTCATAGCAATCTCTGCCTTGCTCTATTGAAGCAAAAGCAGGAAACGTGCTCTCTGCTTCAACGAAGCAAAGCAAGATTGCTTTTGAGCAAGGGAGCTGCATGAGGCGGGGAGCTGGCTAGGATCTGGGGATGGGGTCCCTGGGGCCAAAAGAGGCCCAGGAGTGGGGCCACTCAGCCTCCTCCTCTTTAATTTAAACAAACACAAAAAAATATGACAGGCCGGCGCTGAGGGATGGGATCCTCAGGGCCATAATTGGCCTCAGGAGGGAGGCCACCTACCCCCCTCCAAAAATATATCAAAAAACAAAGTTGGCCAGGCCCCGGGGTATGTGGGCCCTGGGCCCAGAAGGGACCCAGGTGAGGGGGGCCACACGGCCCCATCCCAGAAGAAATAAATAAAAACCTTTTTTTAAATGTGGCCAGACCCTGAGGGATTGGGTCCCAGGGGCCAATAGTGTTTCAGGGAAGGGGGCCACGAGGCCCCCTTCACGTTTTTTTTATAAAACAAAACTAAAAAAATGCTCAAGCCCTGAGTGATGGGGTCCGCAGGGCCCTAAAATATTGAAGGGGAGGGGAAGGCCAAAAAGCTCCCTTCCAAAAAAGCAAAATCTGGTATTCCCTGGATGTCCCTCCCCCTCCATGCACCACTGTGCAAATGCACTTCCTGGCGCGTTCTGAATTGGGGGATTAAGTTCCCTTGATTCCTGAGGGTCCCTGGGGGCCAACTAGCCCACCAAGTAAGTCCTGTAAGCACCACACAGCTGGGTTGCAGAGAGGTGGTCTGAGGCCATGCTTTTTTTTTATACCATAGCGGTCGCCAGGAGGTAGTTATAGTTAGGACCTAGTTTCCAGCGGAAACGCGTATTTTTGTTTTCCAAATGTCTTTGGCACCAGTTGACGAACATTCGTTAAATTTTCAAAAATAGTGATCAGCTTCGGTCAGCCCCTGTCTTGAAAGTCTCGGGGTGATTCACCAAGCATGGGCAGAGAAAAAAGGGGTCCCAAAACGTGTTTTCCTTATTTTATTTTCCATAAGAAACTTTAGACACAGCTACAGCCTGAACTGCTGAATGAAATTACACCACATTTGGCAAAAAAGTAGCCCTTGGTTCAGCAAGTGTCCTTTTTGCTAAATGGTGTAAATCCGTTTAGTAGTTCCTGACACATTAAAAAATAAAAAGTTTCGATATCTGGCCGGACCCTCACCCCCCAGCACAAGTTTGGCTCTAATTGGCTGCCAACACTTCAAACCAGGAAGTGTTTGCAGCCATCTCCTGCTCGGACCGAGGGAGAAAGAAAAGGTGAGAAAAAAATAAAAAAATAAGAAAAGGGTGCAGGGTAAAAACACCCTGACCCCCCCAGGCCCAAAAAAAGCATTTTTCTTTTGTGCTTGGTCATGCCGGTGCTCAAATCCGTCTAAACATTTTAATAGATAAAGTGCGATCTCCCGCGCTTTGTTTTCAAAGTCCCGGGTGGGCCAAGTCCCGGGGGCATTTATTTATGTAGGTGAGGACCCGGCAGCCCTGGGGACCACCACCCCCCTTTTTAATGTGTGGGGGGCCTCCAAGGCCCCCCCAAGCCCAGGGGACCGCCACCCCGGGGCTTTTCTAAAATATTCATGGGGGCACACTGCCCCCCTGCAGCCCCGGGGACTGGCTTGTTTTTTTGTATTGAAATAAACCTGTGTGGGGCGACTCAAGACCCTCTACACACCCTGGGTACCAGCACCTCCCTGGGGCTTTCTAATTGAAGAGAGGGGGGCTGCGTGGTCTGCCTCCTGGAGCCCTTGGTGGCCCAGGAGACCCCCACCCCCAGGGCCGGCTCCTGCAGTGTCCCGGGGTGCCGACCCCCGGGACACTGCTGTTTGCTATGACAGGGCAGGAGCCCTGTCATAGCAAACTTGCTTTGGATTTTGAAAGCCTCCAAAATCCAAAACAGATTGCTTTTCCACATTTCAGCAGCTTCCTGTGTGGAAAAGTAATGCTAGCTCCCGCAGGAGGTGGGGAGTTGGCGGGACCGTGGGGGAATTGGGGCTTCTCCCATGGTCCCCAACAGAAAGGCCAGGCCCTGGGGATGGGGTCCCCGGGGCCATGACTGGCCTGAGGAGGGGCGCCACGCGGCCCCCTCACGAAAAAAAAGATTGCCTAGCCTCTGGGATGGGGTACCTGGTGGGGTAATTGGCCCCCAGGGACCCTTAGGATACAAAGGGACATAATCCCCCAACTTAAAACGCAACACTGGGTGCGTTTGCACACTTTTCACATCAGGCTCCCCCCTTCCTTCACCAATGGGCAAACAGGCCCTCTGGCGTGTTGTAAGTTGGGGGATTAATTCCCTTTGAATCCCGAGGGTCCCTTGGGCCAACTAGCCCACCAGGTAACCCCAGTAAGCGCCACAGAGCTGCGTTGCAGAGAGGTGGTCCAAGGCCACGCTCCTTTTTATACCTCTCTGCAAAGCACTTATAAATTCACCATGTAGTATCTTTGCAGCACTCTAATCACCCAGTCACTTACCATGTGTTTATGTAATGACCGAGGCACTAACAGATGCAGTGCTACAATCACCTGAGCACTACCTATGCAGTCCAGTAATCTGCCTGTCACTACCTATGCACTCCTCCAATCACCCAGCCAGCATAATGTACTTATCCAATAGGTCTGCCAAAACCCAAGCACTTACAAATTCACCATGTTCTCTCCTTACAGTACTGTAATCATCCAGTCACTACCATGTACTGATGCAATGGCTTAAGCACTAACACATGCACTGCTACAATCCCCTGAGAACTTCCCATGCAGATCTCTAACCACCAACACAACTACTGATTCATACCTCCAATTACCCAGGTAGTACCCTTGCACTCCAGAAATCCCTTTGTCACTACCTATGCACTCCTCCAATCACCCAGCCAGCACTAAGTACGTAAAATCACCATGCACTGTCTTTGCAGCACTCTAATCATCCAGTCACTACCCATGAACTCATGCAATGACCCAGTCACTAACACATGCACTGCTACAATCCCTGTGTACTACCCGGCAGTCCCCTAACGACAGAGACACTTCTCACTAACTCCTTCAATTCCTCTGGTATTATCCATGCAGTCCAGCAATCACCCTGTCACTCCACTTGCACTCCTCCAGTCACTCAGCCACTATTATGTACTAATCCAAATACTCTACCAATACCCAAGCACTTATAAATTCACTCAGGCACTCTCCTTGCAGTATTCTAATGTTTCAGTCAGTAGCTATGTACTCATGTAATGATCCAGGCACTAACAGATCACTGCTACAATCCCTGTGTACTACCCATATAGTCCTCTAACTACTTACACACTTCTTATTTGCTCCGTCAATTCCTCAGGTAATACCCATGCAGTCGTGCAATCACACTGTCACTCCCCGTGCACTCCTCCAGTCACCCAGCCACTGCCATGTACTAATCCAAACAACTATAACACTTATAGTGGTCAAAGACTGACAGGGGGTTTGCTGGAGTGCCTAAGGAGATAGTAGCACTACATCTGTTAGTGTCTGGGTCATTTCATAAGTACATGGTTAGTGACTTGAATATTTAGAGTTCTGCAAAGAGAGTACATGGTGAATTTATTAGTGCTAGGGTATTGGAGCAGTGATTGGATAAGTACACAGTGCTGACAAGGTGATTGGAAGAGCGCATATGATAATGCTGTATTGATGGTTGACTGCATGTATGAGTGACTGTTTGGGTGAATGAGTGGATGTGTGTGTAGACCTAGGAATTAGTGAGTGAGTATGTACACACCACCACTCGTCCATAGAGTTACTCACACATCTAGTCACTCATGCAAACAATCAATCACACTCCCATTTACTCACCTATACAGTTATACACACACCACCTCACTTATTCAAACATATACTAACACATACTTACACTCTTATACAATAACTAATACAAGCACACTCTGATCCGTACAGCCACTCTCACAGTCACTCACTCTCACATATAGTTATTTATACACTCCAACGCTCACATATACTGCCTTTCACATATGCAGTTACTCACACATGTACCACTGAGGTATCCATTCACTCACCAACACACCCATACACATACTCACCCATCCATACAGCCCTTCACAGATGCACTCTTGAACCCATACTCCGAGTGAATCATTCAATCACACATCTATGCACAGAGTAACACACACCCCACCCATCCACACACACAGACAACCAATCAATAACCCATATAGATCCTCGTTTAGCTACTCACCAACACCTCACACCAATTGACAAACTAAACTGTGTGAATGGCTGTATCAGTCACTAACCCATGCATTCCGTAAGACACATTTAGTCAGTCACTTATACAGTCAGTCAGGTACCTACTAAATCATCCAACCAGACACTTATACACCTGCTCATTCTTCAATGCACCTTGGCATATATATAAAATATATTTAAACTTTATAGAAACACACGGTCACTGGATGATGTCATAAGTGATGGCATCCGTGATGTCATTTCAGATTTCATCAGTGATGTCACTGACCATGTCATGAATGATGTAAATGTGATATCATCAGCAGTGCATTGCGGGGGCGTGAGTTATAGTTAGCTGAACTAACTATAACAGGTGAATTTCTCTGGTTTTGTATGAGTGAAATGTCCAACTAACTATAACGTCCCTGAAAACTGTGTTTTTTTCAGTGAATATATATTAATGCTATTGATTTTTTTTTATACGTGTGTATATATTTATTGTTACTTTGTTTATTTTGTCAGGGGGCAATATTTTGCTTTTTTGTGATTGTTATAATGTTTCATTAGTTTTAATATTATAATGATATGTATTGTTATGTTTAATATTTAATAATTTTTTCAGCACTATTTTTGTTTTCGATATATATGTCTTTACTGTTTAGTATAGAGTTGTGATGAGCAGGTTGTCGTAATTACATTAATCATATATTGATATCTTGACATTGCTTTTCTCAATATAATGTCATACAACCATAATGCAGCAGCTTACACATAACCACTGCTCAAATAGTCCAGGTGTCTGTGTGCTTGCCTCAATATGCAATATGCATTTTATGGTCAGACCTATTGGCATTGCCAGTGTTTGTTTTCTTAACGTTGCAGGTTCACTGTTTGACAAATGCTATTGACCTCTATGATGTTCGGACCAAAATTTCTATTGTTTTTCCTTAGAATGGTGATCGGTCCTTCGGCTTTGGAAAGAACATTGACTGGGTGTAGAAGCTATGTACAGTCAGATCTCTGATGCAAGCACTCTACACGCTGTTTGCGCAGGATTGGAATATGCACACAGCACTAACCACACACAACTATTCAACAGATGCTAAGTCCACTGAGCAACCTCACCAGATATCCTACACACAGGCTCATCCAGAAAACCTCCTCTAATGTTACGTTAATAAAGCTTATAGAGCTCAACTGTTACCCAAGGGTGTCCTGGCGCTAAGCACTGCCTAATCGTTACCAATAAAAGGTGGCTAATCAGAGAAGAGCCAGGTTTTTCAGCCCCTTCCTAAATGAAAGGAGCTCAGTGGAATTTCTAAGATGCACTGGTAATTTGTTCCATGCCTTTGCGGCACAAATGATGAAACTCCTGCTGCCCCAGTTGGCTTTTTTGATTCGGGGACAGTGACTACCTTTGCTTCTGAGGATTGCAGCGTTCTTCCGGAAACGTACCATTGCAGGCTTTGTCTAAGGTAGTCCTGGCCATTGCCCTTCAGGGCCTTTGTGACCTTACAAAGTGCATTAAAATGTGCATGTTGTTTTACTGGAAGCCAGTGGAGATGTCGGAGATTCTTTCTCACTGATACAAACCTTGTGTACCCGTTAACAGCCTAGCTGCAGGATTTTGCATGAGCTGAAGTCTGTTCAGATGTTTCTTTTGGATGCTCAGGTACAGACTGTTGCAATAATCCAGTCGTGACAGAATGAGTGCTGTGACTGCTGTCCTAAAGCTGTCTTCTGGAAGAAGAAATGTTATTTTCCTAATGACACTGCTAGATCTGCAAATCAACATCCCTGGGGGGATCATATCACCGCTCTCTTTTGGATGCCATATTTCCTTGTCCATCAGCAGGTTGACAGCAGAGAAACCATGTCAGTATTTTTTAGATGTGTCTTGAAGCATCTTGGCCTTCCTATCTGGTATTATTATTCTTGCGGCCAGGTATTGATTGGCATTTACTTTAGTGTGATTTATTAGGTATCATGCACTGCTTTAAAACCAATTTGCAACCAGCAGGTACCCACCCATTCTTTACAGAAATATTACATATCATGGTAATCCAAGGGTAAAGAAAGCATGCCATCTTTTTAAAAATTTGAATAGGACAAGGGTCAAAAGGAGAACCTGATCTGAACGTAGAGATTTTAGATTTCACACATCAACTCCTCATTAGTGATATGGCTAAAGTCAGACCAAACTTTTTGCAGATGGATGTCTCGCTCCAGCCTTTCCGACAAAGTCACTGCAGGTGTAAATGTCAATAAAATAGAAGCGATCTTCATCTGAAAGAAAGAAGTCAAATGTGAACAGAAAATTCAAATGGGAAAGGCTTTAGTTAAATGGTGCATACTTATTGCTAAAGAAGTATGAACCACAAAAAGCTCTCTAGTGGGATTATTAGGAGACAACATTTCATTGTAATAGTAATTTCCCTTATACGTCCTGATTTCTCATGTACATGCCTCTCTCCCAGCTTCTGAATAGATGTGTCTGCAGAGCTTCTCAAGCCTTTTGCATTTCCGTTTGGCCAGAGTTAACTCTTGGGTATACCAAGCAGCCGATGGAGAAGTGTGGCTCAATGGTTAGAGCGGCAGACCCTGATGCAGAGGTCGAGCCCGGGACCAGGGTTCAATTCCCCGCCTCGGTAGGTCTTGGGCTCAAAATTCCACGGACCAGATCATTCTTGCCTCGGTGCCTATTCCAATCATGGAGTCCCACTCTGCAACTCTGGGCAATAGCTTGCTTAATCTCCACAACGGCCCCCACAACGCTAAGGATGCCTGGCCTCCACCTTGGGGGTGCACAGGAGTGGATGCCTCACAGGGAAAGCCAGGATGGGTTCCACAGCGGTATTTGTACAAGCACCTTGAGACCCTTACGGGTGAGTAGTGCGCTATACAAGTATCAAATTTACATTTACATTTTACAAATTTACATGGCGTTATACAATATATCTTCCTAAATTTAAATCGAAACACCTCGTCAAAAGCTCCCCCGATCCAAAAGTAGAAAAGCCCAACAGACACATCTATACTGATGTCTTGCTTGATATTCAGTTTACATTTGCATAAGCAGACACTTTGTCTGGAGTGATCCAGATTGGTCCAGGCACAATCATAAGAATGTGTGGGAGGTTGCGAGGAAGGAGTTCCACCCACTTATGCAGGCGGAAAGAAATCAGCTTCTTGTCGGACCATGGAACCTCTTCTACATCATCCACAGTAATCAAACCCTCTCTAGCATAAATACGGTCCAATGTGTGACCTGCCTTCTTGTTGGGTTGTTGAACCAACTGTTCCATCTCCATGGTTGAACAGATATTGATAATCTATGAGTATTTAACATATAGATCGCTGTCGTAATGAATATTCCGATCTCCCAATACCACTAACATTTCTGTCTCCAAACAAATAGCTGTTACTATCTCTTGAAATGAGCTATTGACATTCTTTACCCGACCAGGAGGCATGTACGTTAATAGAAACTTCACTGAACACTTATAATTTGCAATCAGTGGCATGCTCAAGGAATTCTGCATCCTGCACATCTGGTACCAACAGATGGGAGCATAAAACGTCTTTTTACTGAGCAAAGCATTCCCTATCCCTACATTGTTCTGCATATTTACATTATAAATGACTTTTCCGAACAGTAGAACAAAAGCCACTAAAGGATCAGAGTCCTTCCTAATACATGTTTCGTTAATGAACAAAGAATTCATTCACCCATTACCAAGAATCTTGCATTGAAGAGAGCATATTCAATATCATACATGAGGTTACATTTGCATCACTCCTGACTGCCACAGAGAGAAGCCACCTGCTCGTAGATGTGTTGTATTCAATAAGAAGCCTTAGAAAGAAAACGTGAAAGACAAACCGTTGTTCACCTCCATTGTTGACACATTATTGGACTGTGTGTTTAATAAGAACTGCTGGGAGAACATTTTGTGCTTTGCTAAAGCTCACTGTGCTGGGACTTTTCTCTAAGATGGACTTTTCACCCATGGTGGCAGGGTGTTAGTACCAAGAGAGCAACACCGCAAGGTCAGCCTTTTCTATTTCAGGACTCAACATCCCCTAAGTGCGACCACCTATTTGATGTGCGAACCTTATAGCATACTCCTTCACAATATATGTTTTCTGCACATTTACAACTCTTATATAAAACACATCACAGTAGACAATCATTATAAAAAAAACATAGTACAAATATGAATACACAAAACAACACATAAAACAGAAATATGCAATTTACATTTAGACATAGGGACTGCCCTTAACTTCCCTTAACTCACTGACACATACTACACTAACAAACAATACACTAAATTATCATTCACTTACAAAGGCTAGCTTATCTAACCCTTAACACTTCCCCTCAACATTAAAACATAATACAATAGCTTTAAAATAGTCTTACCTGAACATAAGACCAGCAAATAAAAAGCCCACTTGAAGACTTCATGAACAGACAAAAATGGAAAAGAAAGACTATAAAATCTATGAAAATCGATAAGGTGGCAAAAAAATTACAATAAAAAAACTTACATCCAATAGTAAACAATGTGCTATTTATTAATGTTTGCAAGTTAATTAATATTATGAACACATGTTATAAAATATTTCTGGACACCGAATTGAGCTTTATCATTTGTGGATGTATGACGCTACAATGCATACTTTTACAACGCCTACCTTTACAACGCGGTTTTTACCACTCATACCATTACAACGCATAATGCTTTTAGGCGCTGGATAGTGAATAGTTTAATTTACTATTCCAACTCCAGTCCCCGTGGATAGTAGGGAAGGTTATTGGATAGTAAATTAACCTATTCCCTATCCTAGAGCGCCCCCCAGAGCAATGCGTTGTAATAGTTTGCGTGGTAAAAGTTGCGTTGTAATGGTAGGTCGTTGTAAAAGTTTCGTTGTAAAGGTTGTATACCATCATTTGTGCTTCGTCTAGAGCTGGGTGCATGAATGCTGACTCGCTTGAAGCATCGTGTGAACCTTTGAGTACGTTTTGGCTGAATTCCAAACCCTAGTTAGTGCCGTAAAGGATCTATAAATTGGACTTGGTTATTATATTTTGAGGATTGAATGGCCTTTGCTTGAGCGGGTGCCTCCCAGAAGTCCTATTTAGCTTACTTGCGATTGTGCAGGCACTGTGATGTTTAACCCTCTTGGACAGAGATACACAATCAGTGTGCTATTTTCCTTCTCTTCCCCCATTGTAAGCCCTGTTGAAGTGGAGAATATCAGATTGTAGCGCCCTGAAGAAGGTGTTACCGAAACGTACGTTGGCACTGACTACAGCAAAAGCACTAGAAGATTATGCTTAGATAATCTAAGAAAATTTCTCTTAGGATAAAAAATGGTGGAAAGCAAGATATTTTGACAGCTATTAGTAGCTTTGCACTATCTATTGCATTGTATGAAATGTGACTTCTATTCTGTACATAGATGTGAAGAACTTGCTTTTCTGAATATAGAATATGGGTACTCTGGCATTTGACCTATTAGATGCTTACATTTTAGGAGCTACCTTCTGTTCTTTGTTGCTGTAATCATTGTATATAGTCACTTTGGTATGTTGGATGATAGAGGTATGTGTATTAGTGGAGTGACTGTAGAGATAGTCTAATCAGGTTCTTTTTGATTGATGGTTGTTTGTGAGATTTATATTTATTTATGTATTTATTTTCTTTGATCATTGATTGTTGCTTTGAAAAACTGTGAACTAAATATGATACTTTATGTATGTTTTGATTAACACTACATTCACAAGCAAGTTGAATTATATTCTTCGATAAAATGTATATACATATGATCTGTGTCTGCTGTTTACATTAATAGCTGGGTGAAATATGGGGAATGACTGTCCCAGAGAAAGGTGCAATATTCTGCCTCATGTATGAGTTTGGGCAGGGTAGTTCATTCGTACTTTAATTGGCTTCTTTCCCTGGATCCCGCCCAAAAAGTACCTTAGGGCCCCTCCCTAATTTTGAATGGAGATAAAATATTTCTATGTTAAACAAAAAAAGTCAAAATATTTATTAAATGTATGTAACAATAGCAAAAATACTAACACATTTTGAAGTACTTTTTAATATATTATAATATATATAAATAAAATGAATGTTTTAAAATACTTTCATGAACAATACATTATCTACGTCAAAATAAAAAGATGTGTACACTATAGAAATTTTAATATGGAAAATGTTAAAGGATTTTCACACAAAAATCATTGTTATTAAAATGATAAAGTAACATTAGAATGGTATATTTGAAGACAATTAGAAAATGTGTTTAACACACAATGTAAAAAATATGCTGAAGAAAAACATATAAATAAACAAACACTTTATATTATAAGTTACTATAATTAATAAGCTACAAAATAAAATATAAAAAGCAATGCTGTTTATGAAGATCAAATTAAGAATTCCCATAACAAACGTAACCAAATTAGAGAAATTACTCCACTCTGGGATAGCTAGATTTACTGTTCTCACTCAAATTTAATTACATTGTGTATAGTGTCTGACTTGAGAAGGACAGATTTTCTCTTACCATTCCAAATGTAACCACATTAGGTAAAGCGTTGGGCTTTGGGGTGATCATATTAACTGTTCCTACTCAAAACATAACTGTTTCAATATTAATAATACCAACATTGGGGAAAGTGTTACACCTTGGGAATAGGGGGAGGATTTTATTTTACTATTTCCTCTGCAAACTTAACAATATTGGTGAAAATGTTGGTATTTGTTGGGGTCCAATTAACTATTCCAATTCCAAACTTAACGTTATTGGGTAAAGTATTAGACTTTGGAAGTGTCAGATTTACTATTCTCACTCCAAATGAAACCACATTGGAGAAAAATGGACTTTGGGGCAATCAGTTTGTGGAAAGTGTTGGACTTCAGGAGAGTAAGGGGCAGGGGCCGATTACGTTGTCACATTGTGGGAAAGTTCTGGACTAAGAGAAAGCAAACTTACTATTCCCACTTCAAACTTTACCACATTGAGGAAAGTGGAAGACTTTGGAGGATTCTTCATTATTATTTCAGCTCAAAACGTAACCACAGTTTAGCAAATGTTGGACTTTGGAGGAGTTCAATTTACTATTGTCTCTTCAAACTACCACATTGCGGAAATATATTTGTCAGACCTGTAAGTCTTGGGGTGGCTTTCACCCAACTTTTTGCCTTTCTCCTCTACTTTTTCTGACCTCGTTTTTGCTGTTATTACTACTGCTAAAGTACATTTTTCTTTTCACCTCTTCTTTGGAGAGGGTGTTAGACCCATTGACATTTCTGTTTGTTACTAATTGTATTGGGGATTATGTCCGCGCAGGTCGTTAAACTTCCCTTAGACCCTTAACCCACCTTGTGTTTTGTATACCCACATAAGTAGCCCTTCGAACATAGCTCAGGCCTGGCATCACAGAGCTTATGTCTTCAGTTTAAACTGCTATTTTAACCTAGCAGAACAATTCCTTTTGCCAGACCCAAACCTTTAATTTTATTACATATGCATCACCCCTAGACTAGTCTGTTGACAGCCCAGAGAGCAGTGTGCAACATATTTAAAAAGCTGGACATGTACTTCTAAGTTTTACATATCCTGGTAGGGAAACACTCTTAAATTAATTTTTCACTAATGCAAGGCCAATATCTCCCATAGGATAACATTAAGATTACCTTATTGAGGTCTATTAGTGCAATTCCCAAATGGGAAGATATAACTGGTTCAAGAGTGGTGTCTCTGGAATCCTAATTTAAAATCCTACGTTATGATGAAGTCAGATTTTAAATGATAATTTTCAAATTTCTACTTTTAGAAAGTTTACATTTTCTTGCCTTAGCCATTTGGTGCCTGCAGCCTGTCTCTGGACACCTCACTGGGTGTAGTTGGCAGTTGGGCATTGTGTATTCCTCATAGACAGCCACACACAATGGTAGCTTAGGTTTGTTTCAATGGGACATCTCTAGCAGGATGGGAGGGAGGTGCAGGGCACAGCCTTGCTTATACCTGAATAGACTGTGCCCCGTCCCCACACAAAGGATTGGATACCCCTGTAGTTAGTCTAGAGGCAGGGAAGTCAGGGTATCTGTACACTCTAAAGGATCACACATTTCAAAGGGATCACTGGGTATAAAGAATGGAGCTCAGACACCACCACTTCAGTAAGCTTCTGAACCTGTGGACATTCTGCCAGGAACAAGAACTGGTCTCCTGCTGAAAAAGTGCCACTCTACTGGACTTCACTGTGCTGGACTCCTGCTCTGCTGATCTGCTTCCAACTTGTCTGAGTGAGAAGAACTGGACCTGCATCTCCTGACCCCAAAACACAGAGTGACTCCAAGGGCTAGCTGGCTTGCCTCCTGATCTAAAGCCCCAGGGACATAACAGTTTTCCAACCCCTGCACCTAGACTTTGCCATCTGTGAGTCTATCCTGCCAAATTGTGCCACACTAGTTTTGGACCCTTGGAAGTGGGCCTAAAGTGCATGCCAGTAGAAACAACGCATCTTCTCTGCTGAGCAATGCATCCCTGAGCAGAACCAACGCATCTTCTTGGCAAAGTGGCGCATCCCTGAGCAGAACCAAATGTTCGAATATGAATTTACCTGGAAGAAAAACAAAAACAAAAGGTGTTTTGCAAAACAGGAATAGTTGGTTTAACCAAACACTACGGCCATGAGCACAGTTACAGAGCCTGGGGACTATCTGAAAGTACAATCATTTTGAACATCTTTTTTTGGCAAAGCATCATAAAACAACTCATGGATCCTGTTTTGGTAGTGGACTGTGGGCCTAATTATGAAGCCATAAATTCCTCCCACATGATGACAAATGCAGGTGGGGCTCGACCTTGCATGGACACAACGTGTGCCAGTGGGTAACATGTTCAGTTGTCTGGCATGGGGTGATAGTGATCACTGCATATGTTGTATGTGCTGTGTCCTAGTTGGCTGAGTGTTCCTAACTTCATGTGACATCTAACTTTATGGTGTTTTGGGAATGGGTGCACCTCCGGCCATGTGTGTTTTATTGGGGCCGATCTTCTAATACCATTGTGGTGTTGCTGCCTATCTGTACAACTAATCTGAGCTTTTCCAGTGTGTGCATTTGTCCTGCTGGTTACATGCCACCCAACCTTTGATCTGTCAATCAGAAGCCTCAGGCCTGGGGCGCAGGGCCTGTCTGACTACATATTTCTTAATCAGGGTTGATGGAGAGGTCATGTAGAAAGATTTTGACTACAGTAATTTGATTTTGTTTTTGAACATACATATATGATTGCTTACATCAACAATAATATTAACACAACGCATCACCGCTGTTCCATAGATTGGACCTTCCGCATAAAGCTCACATTGCCTTTGCAACTGGCAACTTGGGAACAATGCATCTCCTTCAGAACCACCACTGTATGACACTTTCCCTGGCGCAAGTCCTGCCATTTCTCGTCAATGGCAGCCTCGATGATGGTGAAAACAAAACTCTTGAAATGTGATTCCAGCGGAACACTGGGACCATCCCCTTGGGAACACCTTAATTTCCTCTAATAAATAGAGGATTCCACAATGATTAATGTTTCAAGTTTTTCTTTTTATTCTTCCAAAGTTCATTAAATGATGATTCAAAACGTGTTGTTTCAATTCATATTTTCACTCATTGGTAAGCATGAGTGACATCTTGATTATTCAGACATCATTACAGTTCAAAGTATCCAATGCATTTCGGGCACTGCTATATGCCCTTCATCAGGGAATAATGCTGTAACAAGAGAAATATTCTAAATTACCATCTTTCTTATAACATTTAACAGTTCATTCACTTATACATTTCCTGATTTCCAAAAACATGTCTCTATGTAATAGAACAAATCTCTATGCAATTGTTTGAGTCAAAAAGCTCATTCGGAGCCACAGGTACACGGTCGGTCAACTGTACATTAATAAACAACTCACATGTCTGTAGGTTCGATCACGGCTTAACCGTTGTGTTAACGCTGTGGTAAAGATAAAGAAAACGCGGGTTGTAGTGTGTGATATCCACGCAAAATGCGAAGAGCATTACGGCTGCTAAGTCTTGTTGGAATACACTGACCTGATTGTCGATGAATTCAAACGTGAGTCTGGCCGCTCGTCCGAGGGTCCGTGCTCACGGTAGTTTGTGATTTCTAAATGCAACAATGTTGTTGGTCGGTTCACGGATTGTTCCGCTGGAATCACATTTCAAGTACTTATCAATGGCGTTTTTAGGGGTATTAACGCCACCCTAGGTGAACCCAACTGTACCAAATCTTCGCTTACAAGCTGTGCATCCCATCCTAACACCAATTACGAAAACAAAACTCTGCCACGTAGCTTCTCTGCTTATCGGAATCAAAGCATCACCTCAGCAGCGCATCGCATCTCCACTACTGGCCTTCGCATCGCAAGCCATGTCAATGAGATCCTCAATGCCCGACAACAAGAATGGGGACGGGAGGTCTTTTACCCACTCAAAAAGGAGTGGGGTTGTCCAGCATAAAGGAGGCCTCAATGAACGTATTCCAAAATGGGATTATGCTGTTCCTCGACTAAAGGTGCTGGTTGGAGTCACAAGTGACTTGGCCCCACTATACCCTAGAAGGGGCATAGATGGGGATACATATGTTCGATCATAATGCCCTCACACACCCTTTCAGGAGTCATGCTTCATCATCTGGGCTGCTCCTCGATTTGTCGGCGGTGCAATACCCAACTGGCTCCCTACAAAAGGGGCTCTTTGTTGGAGATCTTCTATCCAACTGCTGTGTGGTGTGTAGATGCGATGCAGTGATTAAAATAGGATTGGAAGTACCTAGAAGGACAAACTTTATTCTGGGGGGTCTCCTACCCTAACTAAAAACAGTATACAAGGCACTCGCCCGAGGGTAATCCCTCGCGTGGTGGTGCCTCGTTAGAACGTGTGGGTCAACATGTTTCTCGCTGTCAGTTCAATAAACTTGCGATTCTTCAGGACCTTGGAAAAAGCTATCTACATTTGTGGTAAGTGGCATACACAATTGCGCACACAAGTAATGTCTATTATCCCAAAATACCTTATTACCACCTGGATCTACCTATTGTGGGAGACAAAAGCTTAAAGGTAACATTCGCAATGCTGTAGTTTATCACATGCATAGACATAGTCTCATAGTGACTCCAGAGCCCAATATTTACATACGTGTGGTGAACGCCAAAGAGCATTTGGAGGACAGTTAAAAATGACAAAGGGTTTAAAAACTTCAGTGGTGATTATCCACAGTGAGCTATGGTGACTTATTTCCCCTGTGGAAGAACACATTTGTAGAAGAAATACCTCAGGAAGGACTCACCCAGTAGTTATGGTCCCCAGGCTTCAACAGTGCCTGATGGATTCACGCACAAGGCATTGCTCCTGTGTTTGATGAACTGGTGATGGGGAGAAAAAAAAAGATGTGTACCATATGACATTTGCGTCTAAAACCTGTTAAGGCGGTAACCCATTCAACAACCAAAATAATTAGACAACCACATGTCAGATCTGTGATGCTGATAAGAAGTGTTAGCTCAGATTTCTGAGTTTTAACAAGGCTTAGCAATGAAGTATTGAACGTGTATGTTTATCCCTACCCAATCATTTGTGTAGGTACAGTGTTGCTAAGTCAGTGATCGTGGTGGGGGAGCCTGCCGATTATAAACTGGTGCGGGTTATGACCACCGTCGCTTGAGCCAGTGGGTAGTCCATATGAGTGTTGTAGCCCCAATCCTGTCAACCCAACGTTGATGTACCGTCGCCAGTATGCATCCGGTAATAATGTGTTAAAAATTGAGGGTGGCATACAGAAGCACGCCTCCAACTAGCGGGTGGGAGCCATGGGTTTTAGGCAGATGGTCGCACAAGGGCTTCCAAGACAGGAAATGATCTTCCTGCGCAGTGATCGCAGTTGTATCTGCGTGTCAAATTAAAGTTTTGCCAGCATTTAGTTATTAGGAATGGCCAGTTAGGCGGCAGCTCGCTGTAAAAGATGCAAGATCTTGCAGCCTGGATGTCCGCACACTGTTTAAAACTGAACAGTAGCAAGACCGAGGTGATCGTGGTGGGGGGCGGGCCTTCTGCGTGGTCGCCTGCGTGGTGGCCACCCTGCCTAGGTGAAGCCCCCACTCCCAGCCTGGAGGCCAAGAATCTTGGCATGTGGCTTGATAAGGACCTCGCCTTTGGCCCGCAGGTTGGCCGGGTGACAGGGGTGTGTTTCGGTGTCTTGAGAACTTTGAGGAAGGTTCTTGATCTGCTTCCCATCTCGGCTCGTAGGACGCTGGTGCACGCCCTGGTCACCTCGCGCCTAGACTATGGTAACCTGCTTTATTTGGGGGCTTCAGGCAAGGTCATGGGGCGCCTTCAGGTGCTCCAAAATGCCGCAGCACGGCTCGTGCTAAGACTCCCGAGAAGGTCTCCCTCTAAACCCGCTCTCCAAGCTCTCCATTGGCTTCCGATGGTGAAGAGAGTTGAGTTTAAGGCCCTCTCAACGTGCCATCGCATTCTGAGCGGCAAAGCCCCTGTGCCACTTCAGAGTTTGGTGTCCCACTATGAGCCCACCCGCAATTTACGGTCCTCTCAGACGGGACTACTTGTGGTGCCCAGAGTTAGGAAGGCGCGGATGGGGGGGAGATCTTTCAGATACCTTGCTCCCAAGTGCTGGAATGTCTTGCCCCCAGACTTGCGTCTTGAGCCATCAGAGGCCCTGTTTAGGAAAAAATTAAAAACTTTCCTTTTTAGCAGGTAGTTCCTGGGGGAGGGGGGGATGGCAATTGCTCACTTATCATAGCGCGGGGACACGCCTTCTGGCGTCACCAGGCGCTTTAAAAATGTCCAAATAAATAAATAAAACTACCTCTGGTGGACAAGGCAGGTACACTGATGCTGTGAGGGAGGTATACAGGTTGCGCGATAGTCGGCGAGGGCGGGAAGGTGAAGCAACGAGCCTGCAGGGTACTCGCGGGAAGTTGTCCATATTGTAAATTCAGTGCTAGCATGGTCGCTCAGCTAGCGCACAGGGCACAACAGGATGTTGCAGCATAGCCTTGCCACATCTTGGAACTGACGCATCGCCTAGACTGCATGACACATATTCAACGTAGATCCATGCAACGTTTTGCATCCAGGAATTAAGGTACTCTGCAACCAGCCTGCGCTCCACTGCGATAGGCCTGAATTTTTTACTTTGAGTCGGACCAGTGTGACTAGATAGCCCTAATAGCACTTTATGCTTTTGCCGTTAATTCTCATTATAAACTTTAAACTTCAATAACTCCGGATTTACTAATTGGATTTTTGTAATTTTGGTCTTGATTATTTATTAATCTAATGTAGGGGCATATTATCAAGGACGGCGTTAAAATTATTGCAGAAAACTGCTGCTAAAGCGGCGATAATGGGCTTGATAATATGCCCTGAAGAATTCGAATAGAAGCCCATGTTCACACCAGAACATGGACTTCTATTGGAATTCTCAAGGGCATATTATGAAGCCCTTTATCGCCGCTTTAGCTGCAGTTTTCTGCTGCTAAACTGGCGATAATTTTTACCGCCGTTCTTGATAATATGCCCCGTATATTTTTGTAAACTGGTCTTGGGTCTTTTTGTGTGGTGTTCCCACTGTTTTACTGTTTGAGGAGTTACACAACACTTTACACATTGCCACTAGGTTAAGTCTGGCTGCTTTGTGCAAAGCTATCAGAAGGTAAGCATAGATTCATTTAGGGTTTGCCTGCACCTTACTTTGATCAGGATTGTGGTTGCTGCTTAACCAAGGCTCACAACCGAGTCAATCAGTGACCCAGTTTCTAACATTGCTTGCAGCAGTGGGATAAGGACCTGTGTTTGTGCAGTGCAATACAGTAATTTGGTGTACACTTCCATCCCATATCTCTGACCAATTCAATTCCATCTTGGATTTCCAAATTATCTCCCCGACTGTAGTAGCTCAAACCTAAACCTGGAAGTTTGAGCTGGCTAACATGGGTGTCTACACCTGTGTCCCAGCTCAAGGATTTCTGCAAGGAGTTTGTACTTCTTGTGAAAGGCACCACCAGCAATTGCAAAAGGCGCTGAGGGCCTAGGCAGAAGCCCTACTTCACACTGGTTGAAGTCCTAAGAGAGGATGATGAGATGGAGGAGGACTCTTCTGAGGAGTCACCTGCAGTGAAATGGGATGACTTGAACCCTGGAATGGAGCCACCTGCTTGGGCAGGGAAGTCTCTCTTCCTACGGCTTATCCCCAGATGGACTGGAAGAAAGGAGGGAGGAGAGGGAGTTTAAGATGAAAATAGGCAAGTTAAAGATGGTGGATGGGGGTAAAAAGGCTGAAAGAGCCATAGAGGAAAATAAAATCTTGTTGGCTCACATAATCTGAGTCTAAAGTAGTGGGACATCAAGGCCAGGCAGGCTGATTTCAGCACCGATGGTGGCAGCATACCTTTAGTGTCTGAAGGAGACAAAAGAGTTTGCATTCCCAAGCACATGGTGCCCAGTTATGTTGTGGGGATGATATTGACAAATGGTTTTCTGCCCACAAATTAGCCCTAAGGGTTCAAAAGTTCCCAGAAGAGCATTGGGGAGGTGGTTTGTGGAAACAAATGCCTCCTGTGAGGTGGGACACACTTCCCACTCCAGAGCTTTGGTACCAAACCAGGTACACCCTTATGAAAGCCACTTTAATGGCAAAGTTTGGGCTGACCTTTACAAAAGCAAAAAAGCCCCAACCAGTCCTGGGTAGATTTTGTGGATTACTCCAGCACTAAATGGTTTGGTGCAGAGCAGTAAGGTAAAATATTAAAATGAGCTGTACAATCCAATTTTGGGAGAGCACATGCTCAGTCTTTGTTTTCCAGAGTTGCACCAGCACCTAGTTGACAGTAAGCTTTCTGACCTCAGCTTGTTGAGGAGGCCGGCATCTGGGCTAGAACCAGAGTGTCCAAAAAGGTACATCAGGGGTGACTCCCAAAAGGATAATCAGGGGTGTCATCAGAAGAAAAAGGAGGGAGAAAAACTTAAAAAAATAAGAAGTTCTCGAAAGGCCCCAAAAAAGTTCTCAAGGGAATAGTGTTAAGTAGTTCCAGTATGAGCCTAAGAAATGGGGTTCTTTGATAAGCAGACAGGGAGGTTTGTACCCCAATGGCAGAGCCCTGCAAGTATGGGCACTCTAAGGGCAACTATAAAAGTCCCAAGAAGGCACAGCCTTCCACCAGTAAACAGCCACCAGGGTTGGCTAGTGTAGTGCTCAGGGGGAAGGTAGGCCCAGTTAGCTTTGGGGAGCAGACAGAGGTGACCCTAGTTTCCCTGGGGGATCTGGAGATGGTGCCCAAAACCCACAGTCCTGCCAATACTTTGAAATTCAGGCAGTGGGTCAGCATCATTAGGTAATGGGTAGAGGCTCTGAGAGACACAGAAGCCAGCATGACTACTCTAAAGTGTTAGATAGTGTTCTCAGAACAGGTCCTCCCTAACACATTCCTCCAAGTCATAGTCACTGTCAAACCTGATAGCCATCTACCAGTGGATGTGGTTCCCTTTGAGTCTGGAGTGTCTTAAGTTCTCTAAACGTAGCTGTGAGCCTTTCATTTAGATTATCTGTTGGGGAAATATCTGGAGCACACTATCTGGAGGGAGGTAGAGCTCAGGAGTTAAAGGGATCTGGACACTAGAACAATGGCCCAGATAGCTTCAAAGAAGGAGAGTGTCAAAGGACATGGGAAAGAAGCCCCTGAAGTTCCCCTGGTCGAGGTTGACGGGGCACCTGAGGAGTATGCCCCCAAGCCAACTGGGGAGGATATTGCCATCCTGAGTGAGTTGCCTGAGCTTGCTGCTTGGCAAGTTGAGAGTGGGCCCACAAGGAAGGGAATTCTGAAAAACGCAGAATGAGTGGCCATCTCTAGAGAGCTTGATGCACAGGCAGAAGATGACACCTCTGGAGATCATGTGAGTTATTAGGATAATGACCTCCTATATGGTGAACCTATGCCTCCTGATCTGGGGCAGCATCGGTTTCTGGTAGTGCCCCAGTGTTACAGAACCTTCCTACTGGGTTTGGCTTATAACATACCCCGAGCAGGATATCTAGGGCAAGACAAGACCTTTGAAAACCTTTGAAAGACTTTTTTCCCAATTCTGAATTCAATGATATGATACATTGTTATTAAGCAGACAAATGCCCATTGGCATCTTGGTGGTGGCAACTGTCAGAATGGATCATAGGTCCAGCTGGCCTACTAAAGTTTGGAAAGCAGCCAAGTTTGTAATGTCTTTTCAAACTGTAGTAAGTTGGTCAAAGAATTTAGCTGAGGAGATAGGCTATTACATAGTATGGAAGAGCAGAAAATGAAAAGTCTTCCTCCCCAATATATACCTTTAAATTTAGCAATCACTACATTTTTGGTAAAGGTAGAACGAAGCATCCAAATGGGAGTGTACCACTTGAGGCTATGCTTTAGGTATTCAGGGCCACCCTCATGAAAGGCCTTAAGGGCAGTACAGAGAGCCTTAAAAGCAATCCATTTTCAGATCGGTAGCCAGTGAAGTTTATACAAAGCCTGGGAGACTGACTGAAACTTGGGAATACCTAAGAGCATGCAAGCTACTGCATTCAGACGGGTCCAGAGTTTGTTCAACAGTTACTGCTGCATATTCACATAAAGGGCATTGCAGTAGTCAATTTTAGACAGCACAAGGGTCACTAATACTGTCTTCTGCAATTCAACCATGATAAATGGAAGAATTTGTTTTATTGTCCTCAAAGTATGGCATGAGGAAGAAGTTTCTGAGTTAATGTGTTCCTCCAATGTCAGCTTGACGTCTGACGTGATAACTAAATTCCTGACTTTCTGTTCAGGAGTTGGAAGAGTTGCCATTTCCTGTGGCCACCAAATGGGGGACCAGAAGGAAAGATTACTGCCAAACAGAAGAATCTCTGTCTTTCAAGAGTTACATTTAAGGCAATTGCTTTCCATCCAATTGCTCACCTCCGTAAGACAATCGGGAAACCTATTAGTTGCATCGTGAACATCACTTGAAATGGAGACAATTTGTGTGTCATCTGCATAAGAGGGATGTATGACATTACAAAGCATGCTTTTACCATGCATGCTTTTACAATGTAAGTATTACAACGCAAACCTTTACAACGCATAGTGATTTGGGGTGCTGGATAGTGAATAGTTTAATTTACTATTCCAACTCCAGTCCCCGTGGACACTAGTGAAGGTGTTGGATAGTAAATTAAATCTATTCCCTATCCTAGAGCGCCCCCCAGCGCAATGCGTTGTAATGGTTTGCGTTGTAATAGTTGCGTCGTAAAGGCACTGCGTGGTAAAAGTTGCGTTGTAAAGGATGTTTCCCGCATAAGACACTATGGAAAATCCACAGGTGCTGGTCATGATGGCCAGGGATGGCACACATATATTGAAAAGCATTGGACTCAATTACTACCCCTGAGTTACCCAACAAGGGAGCAAAAATGAGCTAGATACAAACTTGTTTTGGGCAACTGATTGTCCTCTGTTCGAGAGAAGAACTTAAAATGGCCAAAGCAGTAGCCTTGATCCCAATGTTTTAAGGCAATCCAAGAGCACATTGTGATTGGCTATGTCAAACGCGGCCGACAGGTCTAGAAGGATGAGTGCTGCTTTACTATTGCTGCCCAGTATTTCATCCAAAGCCCCAATCAGTGCTGATTCAGTACTGTGATTGCTTCCAAATCCACACTGAGAAGAGCCTAAGAGATGGGACCTGTTTAGAAAGGAAGATAGTTCCAGGTTCATTTTTTATTTAAATATATTTTTATTGTTTTACTACAAACAGCCCAGTGAAATACAATATGCAAATAATATTGCAATACAGTTAACATGAGATATGGCCTAGAATGAGCTAGGGCAAGGTCTGACAACAGGTAAATGTGCATATCAGTACAGTTCACAGACCCTGGTCCCGCTAATTATACGTCCCTTCCGCCCATTATGTTGATTCAATCAAAGTAAACTTTCATGTCAAAAAGGCAGCAGGAAGATACATGTGCCCTCAGGTCAAGAATCTGAATTGCTGAGGTGTAACCTCCCACCCTTCTCCTACATCCCACCCCCCACCCTGTTGGTGTAACAGCTATATACAGTCTTTCTTAAATACAAAATTCAGCTGCATTGATAAGTGCCAAAACTAAACATCAAGCAATTACATGGTTCTCCACTGCCAGAGGTAGCCCCCAGACAATAACCCATAGAGGGATCTCTTCAGGAAAGGGGACATCCTCAAGGTGACCCCTCTAGTGCTGGCACATCTAAGTCCAATTAAGAATTTAATGCTTTTAATGACACTACTAATGCTTCCCAGGCCCTCGCCACCTCCACTGCCCTTTGACTGTTGGCGCGGTTCGCCAGCTGCAGCCTCGTAGCCCCCTTGCATTCTGCCCACTTGAGAAATTCCGCTTGCCATCTCAGATAATTAGGGTCCATCTTGGCCTTCCAGTGGGTTGTGATTTCCCTATTTGCCAGCAATAGCCCTAGATCTATGAATTTACTCGTTACCATATTCTTAGAGCTGTGAGGGAACCAGTGTATCATGCAGAGGCCTATATTGGGCTCAATGTCCCTAGCTGTAACTTCCTGGAGTAGTGTCACCACCTCCTCCCAATATGTTCCAGCTGAGGGCATCCCCACATCATGTATAAGAAGTCTGCTCCCACTGTACTGCAGCACGGACACATTGCTGTATTCACTTTAAACTGCAGGTTAATCTTAGCTGGTGTAAAATAAGCCCTGTGGATGATATAAAAATGCACCAGTTGGAAGCACCCATTCTGTAGTGAAGGCAGAGCCCTGCTTGCGCACATTGGTATGTTAGCATAGGCTTATTAGAAGTTTAAACACCATTTAACTTTTTTGCAGCTTTTGCACACAACACTGCATGTAACTGTTGTTGTAAGTTAGACTGCTTGAAAATCTTCACATGAGAAATGCTTGTTTTAAACATCCCTAGACTTACATCTCGACCTTAGTCTGCACAGTGAGTGCTGAAGCCTCCAAGGTTATCATAACAATGTTCAATGAAAAACAGAGGATTCTAACGATAAGTTTGCAGAAAGACTTAATACCAGAGGTTCCTGATTGTGAGACCTGGGGTAAGATTTTTGCTACAGTCTATACTAAGTGCTTTGGCACTCTGTCTATGGCTGTTCTATACTCCTTAAGCGTGTCCAAGATGAACATAGTGCGTAGGCGGCTGTTGAATTGGGAATGAGACTCGTTGGTGTGTTTGATGTAGTTACCGATCTCATCCTTGCTAATGTTAAGGGAGATGTGGTGAACTTCCAAGTGTCTAATGCTTTACGCAATGTTCCTGATGCTGATAAACCCAGACAGTTACCAAAAATCATTGTGGAGGCTTATAAGACCATTGGCCGCAATAGTTTGGGTGTTAAGGGAGATGTGGTGAACCTCCAGGTGTCTAATGCTTTATGTGATGTTCCCAATGCTGATAAGCCCAGACAGTTACCGAAAATCATTGTGGAGGCTTATAAGGCCATTGGCCACAATAGTTTGGGTGTTAAGCCAGCAGCACAAAAGCAAACTAAGGTGGCAAATTCTGATGAATGTGAACCTCCAATTTTCCAAAGCAGAATTGGAATAAGAATAAGAAACAGGGAAAAAAGCAACAAAAACAGGGGTCACATCCTGCTTCGCCAATACCTGTCTCTACTGAGTGCACATATGATTTGCTGATGCGGATCGCGACGATTCGGACGGATTGACGGAATACGGACTGTACTACGCGAATCGGATGGACGGGCACGAATCGTACGGCGATGGCTCTGGATGAAAATCGTACGGACGTTTTTTTTCCCGAATCGGAATCGACCCCCTATGTTAAAGAAAGAACTACAATTAGACTAATTTATGGAACTTTAGCCACTCCTCATCTCACATCATGAAGAGGGACCAGACTTTTGTTAATAACACAGCCTGTCCCGTTTTAGATGGGATTGTATAGGATGCTGTTAAATTTCAGATCCACGCTCCCACAGAGGTTAATAATGTTCCCAATGTACTACCTGTTTCAATAGGGGATGTGATAAAACAAAATATACGCTCTGATGATTGGGATGTCCAAGCCGTAGAGGCTCTGTTTTCTGGTTTGAAATATTATGCTGCTTTTTTTGCTGAAGATTTGTATTTAGACACTGCCAACTATGCTACCAACATTATGGTAATCATTTTCTGCACAAAGCAAGCACATTTAGAAATGTGGTTAATTACACACAATGGTAACATTGTCCAGCTCCCGTTGAAGGCAGCTCAAAATCACTTTTGAAAACGTTTACATATTTTACTGATTTAACCAATCTAATCCTGACTCGTTTTATTTTAAGATGACTGCTAAGTCCTCTTCCAAAATTATTCAGAAAAGGGGGTGGTGATGGACAGAGGTTCTGAATTAAGCAGAATACTCCTACCCAGTCAACAGATCAGGGCTTGATCCATCACCGTTTTTTAGCTCACTGCACCATCCCAGCTCAGAACCTGGCTACATGCAAATTAGTCTGTCCCTGTCCCAGTGCATCATGGGAACAGGGCAAACCAAACTACCAAGTCAATTCTTATACTGGGAAGGAAACAAGCTTCCGGGGACCGGTTTCTGGCATTACAGCCGTCTTCGGCCCGGCTTGCTTGAATCCTGATGGTGCAATGAGCAAGGGACTCACATCTGAGTATACCCTTCCACGCTTATGGTGGACAAAATGATTCAGAAAAGGGGGTGGTGATGGACAGAGGTTCTGAATTAAGCAGAATACTCCTACCCAGTCAAGAGATCAGGGCTTGATCCATCACCGTTATTTAGCTCACTGCACCATCCCAGCTCAGAACCTGGCTACATGCAAATTAGTCTGTCCCTGTCCCAGTGCATCATGGGAACAGGGCAAACCAAACTACCAAGCCAATTCTTATACTGGGAAGGAAACAAGCTTCCGGGGACCGGTTTCTGGCATTACAGCCGTCTTCGGCCCGGCTTGCTTGAATCCTGATGGTGCAATGAGCAAGGGACTCACATCTGAGTATACCCTTCCACGCTTATGGTGGACAAAATGATTCAGAAAAGGGGGTGGTGATGGACAGAGGTTCTGAATTAAGCAGAATATTCCTACTCAGTCAACAGATCAGGGCTTGATCCATCACCGTTTTTTAGCTCACTGCACCATCCCAGCTCAGAACCTGGCTACATACAAATTAGTCTGTCCCTGTCCCAGTGCATCATGGGAACAGGGCAAACCAAACTACCAAGTCAATTCTTATACTGGGAAGGAAACAAGCTTCCGGGGACCGGTTTCTGGCATTACAGCCGTCTTCGGCCCGGCTTGCTTGAATCCTGATGGTGCAATGAGCCTTTTCTGAATCGTTTTTGGCCACTATAGGTGGCAGGGTATACTCAGACATGAGTCCCTTTCTCACTGCACCATCAGGATTCAAGCAAGCCGGGCCGAAGACGGCTGAAATGCCAGAAACAGGTCCCCGGTAGCTTGTCTCCTTTCTGGTGAAGAATTGGCTTGGTAGTTTAGTCTGCCCTGTTCCCATGATGCACTGGGCCAGGGGCAGACTGATTTGCATATAGCCAGGTTCTGAGCTGGGATGGTGCAGTGAGATAAATAACGGTGATGGATCAAGCCCTGATCTTTGGACTGGGTAAGAGTGGTCTGCTTAATTCAGACACTCTGTTCATCACCACCTCCTTTTCTGAATCGTTTTTGGCCACTATAGGTGTGGCAGGGTATACTCAGACATGAGTCCCTTTCTCACTGCACCATCAGGATTCAAGCAAGCCGGGCCGAAGACGGCTGAAATGCCAGAAACCGGTCCCCGGTAGCTTGTCTCCTTTCTGGTGAAGAATTGGCTTGGTAGTTTAGTCTGCCCTGTTCCCATGATGCACTGGGCCAGGGACAGACTGATTTGCATATAGCCAGGTTCTGAGCTGGGATGGTGCAGTGAGATAAATAACAGTGATGGATCAAGCCCTGATCTTTGGACTGGGTAAGAGTGGTCTGCTTAATTCAGACACTCTGTTCATCACCACCTCCTTTTCTGAATCCTTTTCCAAAATTAGACTCACCCACACTAAATTACTATATTCTAAGTCCTTTCTATGAACTGGAAAGATACTATTGATCTTAAATCTGTTTGGGGTTCTAAAGACTGGCAAGTACAAGGCACTGAGGTTTTGCTTCGTGCATGTCTCATCCCGAACCATATGTTGTTTTTGAATTCGAGTATTTAACAAACCACCTGCTTTGGATTGGCTATGTCTAAAAAACTTAAATGCTCCTTCTCTTCCTGATTTGGGAGAATACCCTACATGGTACAATCACACTGATAGGTCCCTTAGTGAATTACAGATTCTGATACAAAATTTGTCTTTTAACATTTCCAGTTTTGATTCCCGAGGTTGGGTGTTATGGCAAAAAAGTTTAGATTCATGCCATCATCATTTTCAGGGTCTGGCCCCTGGCTATACACAGGTTAGGGTGGATCCCTGTTTTCAAAGTAACCATACTGTTACTACCTATTCGGTAGGCAAATTATGTCAAAATTGGCTCAAACATTCCACTTTACCGTCAGTTAAACTCCATTTGTCCAAATTAACTGAGGATGTTGATCTAAATGATTTTCTTAAAGGCCCTGCCGGAGGCAGGTCCAAAAGATGGATTCATGGTTTTTATGCTGTTTACAATGAAGTTTGGAAACTATCTCAGATAGAAGCAGCTTCTATATTACGTGCAATCGACCAGGCTAATTTAGAAAAAGTGGTTGCAGTTGTTGATAACAGCATTAACACCCTCTCTTCCTGAATTTACACATTGGATAATATTGTTTCATCTGCTGTTGATATTGTACTGGATTAAGTGTCTGTTTCGTACCATGGTCAAAATCAATTACGTTCAATTATTCAATTTGCTTGGACACTTCAAACATTAAAGCCAGGTAACTACATGAATAACTCTTCTCTATTTTTACCATTTAATTTGACTGTGAAACAACAAATAATGTCTATGAAGGATGCTGCGTATGGTGCAGTCAAAATATCGATTTCAAATTATCGACCAACATTAATATCGAGTTAAAAATATCGAAGGTGAAGAATATGGAGGTCAAGAATATCGTTAAACAGAATATCGACCCTAAGGTAAGTAATATCGATTTTTTTTATACCGATGTAAGTAATATCGAAGTTAGTAATATTGATATCAATTATATCGATGTAGCTAATTTCGATGTTACTAATATCTATATTTAATTGTTGGTATGTATTTTATTATGTATTTTATATGTATGTGGTATATGTTTTTTGTTAAGTTTTTTATTTGTTTTAAATTATATTTTTACTATTTTTTATATATTAAAAATGTTATATTTAATTTAATTTTATGTTTTAGTACTGGAGCGGGTTGTGGGTTTATAGGGGAATAGGGTGGGAAGCAATTTAATTATAGTAAATGAATTATACATTTTTAGTAATTGTAAATTAAATTAAATTCATTTTTGCGTTTAAGTTCTGTAGCTGGTTGTGGGTTTATAGGGAAATTAGGTAGGAAGTAATTTAATTGTAATTAAGTAATTATTTATTTTTAATTGATATTGATAATTATTTTATTTATAATGAAAAATTAATTGGTAATTAATTATTTTAATTGCAAATTAATTTTTTTAATTGGTAATTAAGGTTTGTTGTTGGTAACTACATTTTTTAATAGGCAATTCATTTTTGTTAATCGGTAATTAAGGTTTGTAATTGGTAATTCAAGTTTTTAATTGGTAATTCAATTTTTTAATTGGTAATTACATTTTGTAAATTAGTAATTGACATTTTTTATTGTTAATTACTTTTTATTAATTGGAAATTCATTTTATTAATTGGTAAATACTTTTTCATTAAAAATATTTTTTATTAAAAACAAAAATTGTTTAGCATTTTTTAATTGTTAATCAATTCTTAATTATTAATATGTTTTTTGTTTTGAAAAATATTTTAGCGTTCAATATTTATTCTTTGGTAATTTATATTTCTTAAATAATATTTATTGGTATTTATTTTTAATTTATTATTAATTATTTATTCAATTGTAATTATGTTTTTAGTATTTAATAATGGGTATTTGCAAATGATGTAGAGTTATTTAAAACTTAAATTTGTATTTATTTTATTTACAACAATTTTTTATCAGTATGTTACATTTAACTTCTACGCTATCCAATGCTTTCCCTACTGTTGCACTCTATGGAGTTGGAATAGTAATTTTTACCCCTACGCTATCCAACACTTTCCCTACTGTTGCACTCTCTGGAGTTGGAATAGTAATTTTTATCCCTATGCTATCCAACGCGTTTCCTACTGTTGCACTCTCTGGAGTTGGAATAGTAATTTTTACCCCTACGCTATCCAACGCTTTCCCTACTGTTGCACTCTCTGGAGTTGGAATAGTAATTTTTACCCCTATGCTATCCAATGTTTTCCCTGATGTTGCACTCGCTGGAGTGGGAATTGTAATTTTTACCTCTACGCTTATACAACGGTTTCTCTACTATTGCGCTCTCTGGAGTAGGAATGGTAATTTTAAGTTCTATGCTATCCAACATTTTTATTAATGTATTTTTTTTACTTATGGATTTTGAATAGTGTTTTATTTATTTAGATATCGTAGTATATAATTCATTTAAAAAAATTAAAGGTATATTTAATTTTTTAAAATTTATTAAACATAATTCTTTACTTTTTATTTATGTTTGTTTTATGTTTGTATATGTATTTTTAATTTATAATATGTTTTATTAATTTATAAAATATTAAAATAATTATTACAACGTATTGTTAAGTGCGTATATATTATATATTTTTTGTATATGTTTAATTATTGTATTATTATTATATATGTATAATGTATTAATTTTAAACATTATTAGACATTTTTAACTATGTTTATTTTATTAATTAGTGTTACTTACTTTATTTTACATTGATATTTTTACAGAAAAAAACGATATTTTTAACATCTATATTTTTTTCTTGATATTTTTGTACTTACCATGTTGTAGATAGGATGTCGATATTCTTGCCTTCGATATTTCTGCATCGATATTCCTGTATGTCGATGTTTTCAACGTCGATATTTTGTCAGTGATTCGCTACGTATTCGCTTTTGCATATTGAAAAGTTAGAACCATTGCCTTTGTCTGTTGCCGAATATAATGTAGCTGTATGGCTCATTCATGGGATAATAACATTACCTTTTCTCCTCTTTAAATTCGATTCATGTATGAAATACTAAGCCATAGGCAGATATGAACCCTTCGGTAGTGCTTATCTCCATGAAGTTTGGTCTCTGCCATTCACCTATAGGTACCTGAGGGAGGGTAAAGAAGTTTATTTGAAAGGTGAAGACTGCTCTTCAACACTAGATCACTCATTAGTTTGCAGGAACATCCAATTGCACGGCTCTTGCAACTCTGCCGCCCCAGATTTAGCATGGATTTTGAAAGGAAATCCTGTCCCGGCTATTACTCCGAATTTCCAGTTGCTAGCAAACGGTAGTTATTAGCTTTTGAAGAATGAAGTTTGCTGTGGTATGCTGGCAGGTATTCTGTACATTGTGACTGTCTCCCAATGTGTAGTTTCTTGCAAGAATGTGCTATTCCCTCCTCCGCATGGGAAGCTCAATGTATCCATCTGGCCTTCTATTCCGACCTTGAAAGCAGAGTTCAACAAGATGGGTCAAATAAAGGCTCTATTGTCTCAAAAAGAAGTCGCCCTTACTTCTTCGCATGAAACATTTGCCCTTTCACGTGGCAAACACTCGCACCAAGGTGCATGCCCTTTTGAATACTGATCTCCCCCTGCATTTCGGTGCTTTGATTCACACTATATTCAAGGCCTCATTGACCACGGGCTTGGCATACTTTTTTAAAATAGTACGTTCTGGCCTTGTGGCCTCATTCCAAACTATATTTGGTGTGATAGCGGCATTTTTTCATAAAACATTTTCTAGCCTCTTAGGCGGTTTACCGTTAATTCTCGCCTTGGCTGCCGGTGTAATGCTGTTGATTTGCTTGCTTATAAATGGCTGCACAATCTATTTCACAAGACAACCTGCCCCGGCTGCTCCAACTTCGTAACCAGATGCTTGAATACTATGGAACGCTACCCCTGGCTACCTTAAGTGTGGCGTATGGATTATCTTTCCGGTTTTCGTACTTTACATGCGTGCAGCCTGTATTCCATTGCCTGGATTGCAATATCGAATGGGCTCTGGATTTTAAACACACATTTTTCTCCTTTTTTGCACTGCAATTCAGTAGCTATAAATCATCTAATACCCGGTTCTAACTCAACCTTGTTCACTCTAAGACATGTAACGTATACATCTAGTCCTTATGGGAGAACTTGTAAGTTACAAGGTATGGAGAGGCCCAAATGATGAATAGGGCGGTACCGGACAGCTACTGATGGGTATCCTCTAGTATTAGGGGGTATCTTGATTGTAGTAATCACAGTTTGAAGATTTTCACTTCAGGTCTATCTTGTAGTTGTATGTCACAGTAAAGTTCTTTCTATTTAGACCCATGGGCTCTTGTTGTTTGCTTAGTATTCTGTTGAGGGTTTTGTCCATGTGAGGTTGGTAAATATGCCCTAGGACCCTTTTTCAGTGGTTCGTTTTCATGTTCCCCATTCAATCCTAAGAGACCATCTAATGTTATATGAAACATAGCTCCTAGCTAGGGAGGATGGTATATAAGGCACAATAGGACCTGTTTCCACTCTCATTATAATATGATTTCTCCCTTTGTGTTTTATGGAATTGTAACAATGCTGATCGTATTATTTTTAATCATATGCCTGCTTATGTTAGCAAAAATATTGCATCTTAGAGCACGTGATTAAAATAAACATTTTAAACTTTATCATGTCTCTTTTTACCCATGTTGTGGACTGGTATGAGAATAAAACGAAAGAGTGTTCTTGATTCCCACCATTCCTGAGTGTATCCTAAGTCACATTTTCTGGGTTGTCTAATCATTGGTACCTTTGCTATAGGATGAAGAGCTAATGAGACACTGATGCTAGTCGGTTAGGGGGTTTTAGGTACTGAGATTAGTTATTTGGTCTACCACAATTCACTGATGTACTGGGTCTCTGTGCACAGTTCTGTGTATGAGCAGAATCCCTGCAACAATTCCTTGTGCTTTTCTATGCCCTTTCCAGTTGTCCTGACCATGCTGTCTCAGGGATTCCACCTCCAAGTATGCCTCCCATTTTTGTCTAAGTGAGTTCAGAGGGGAGAGTCTCTCATGTGTCATTCGGCGGTATATACATGTGACCGGCTTAACGGTGCCCGCTGCCATAACTACATATTGACAAGCCATGAGGTTGGAGGTTCACTCAGCCCCTCCCTCCAATGTGCTTAAACTGCCACCATGAGCGTCAAGTAGTCCCCTAGGACCAGCTCAAACCTGTCCTGCAATGCTGCATAAGGTAGGACAGTGCCATCCTCAAATAGGTCCCCCATGGTGTCCAGAACCCTCTCCACCCAGTCTTTCAGCGCCCCCCAGACGCCCCGTGGGGCATGGCGGTACACATTACCAACGGGATCTCGGGGACATATGGGCGCTCAATGTGTGCTCGACGTTGGCTTCTATTCCAACAAAGTTTAAAAGTCAGCATCTCTCGGGTGATATAGGAGGCCGGGAGCGGCAACTGCAATATTAATTGTGAAAGCGATAGTCTAGTAGCTTGGTTCCCACCCACATCTGACGGACCCGAAATGTCCATGCAACCATCTGAATTGGCCATTGCAATTGTGCCGCTAAGTAGTATGTTTCATAACCTGGGACTGCCATTCCGCCCTCTGACCTCGGTCTCATCATTATGTCATGTGCCAACCTCCGCCTTCCTGAGGACCGAAGAAACCCAATCACCATTGACCAGAGTTGCCTAAAAACAGAGGCTGGAATCCAAATAGGCAACTTTCTGAAATATTTTAGTAGTTGGGGAGCGCTATCATCTTAAGAAGAGCCACCCGCTTGGCTCCCGAGAGAGGAAGTGTGCCCCAGAACTCAATGCTACCCTTGAGCACCTTAATGGCCCTACCCACATTACCCTTCAATAAGTTGGGTTGAGTATAATAAATTCTGGTACCAAGGTATGTCAGGCACCGACGTTCCTACTGTATGCCCTGCACTGACAGTGGGCCATCAGTCGGTGGCGCTGCAGGAAACAAACAAGTCTTTGTCCAGTTCACTATAAGATCAGAAGCAGCTCCAAGGTCGGCCAGCAAAGTCCTAGTACCTGGGAGATTGTCTTCCAAAAACATAAGGATGTCGTCAGCATACAGTGCAATGTGGTGAACCTGTTCATCACCCAAAGTCCCTGAAAATGCAAGCCCGTCCTGGCCTGTTCCGCCAACGGCTCCCTGGACAAGGCAAACAGCAATGGGGACAGGGGGCAGCCCTGTCTTGTTCCCCTGCCCACAGCGCAGGCTTCCGAAACTATCCCGCCCGTTTTATTCCATACCATAGAGTGGCGATACAAAAGAGCCATCCAATCCACAAAATCATCCCCCAGGCCAAAGCGCTGCATCACTTTAAACAAACATGGCCATTCCATACTGTCGAAAGCCTACCACCGCGTATCAACTTCCAAAATATTAAGGCGGCATCGCACATTCTGGGCTGTTTTCCAAGAAGGTATTAAACCCGATTGATCCACGTAATTCAGCTGCACCATATATGGAATCAGTCGAGTTGCAAATATCTGACTCAAAATCTTATAGTCGGTGTTCAGCATTGACAATGGACAGTAGGCCGTCCTGTTGTGGGGAGGTTTGCCCAGTTTTAAAAGCGGTATAATAACTGCTTTGCATGTCGCAGCTGGTAAAAGGTGCTCTTTTCGTGCAGCGTTATATAGGGTCACTTACCGAGGAGCCTGAAGCTCAACATACGTACTATAAAACTCCACGGGTAGACCATCCACCCCAGGGGTCTTTATTCAGGACATGTGTTTAATTGCTCCACGAACTTCCCCTATAGTGATGTCCTGTCCCGGAAGCTCAGCCTGCTCCCTATCCAATGCTGGGAGATCTACCCTTTCCAAAAAATGTTTAATGGCTTCTCCACTAGGGGCCACTTTGCTTGGATATAGGTCTGTATAATAAGCCCTGAACTGATCAATAATTCCCTGCTGCGTATTATGGATTTCTCCATCAGCCATGAAGCTCCAATATGATGTGCCCCTTTTTGCTGGGTTGGCTAGCCATGCCAGTAACACCCCAGACTTATCGCTCTCTTCATGAGCACGTGCCTTTCATAACCAAGCAGCGCAGCCTTTCAACTTGCATCGCAACCTCCTCTCTCACATCCACTAATTCCTGGTGGTGCTTGGGTCGTTAGGCTTCTCCCTCTCTACCTCCCTCAACTTCTCATCTGCCCTTTTTAGGTCCTGCAGCAATACTCTCCACATCTCCATCTTATTCGCAATACACTGCTCCCTTATAAGACTTTCAAATGAGTCCCATTCCACCGCCAAGGAAGAGGCAGTGCCAGTGTTTATCTGAAAATAATTCTCGATTCCAGTCCTCACCACCTCGCAAAATACCTGATCCTCCAACAACTCTGGAGTCAGGTGCCAAGTTGGGATACTAGAGCGTTCCGTCAATAAGTTGATGCACAAGAGCAAAGGATTATGATCGGACAGTGCTCTGGTGAGGTATTTGCTGTACTGAACCTCTGTGTGTACGTCAGGGGAGTATCACATCTAGTCGACCATTGAGGGCGTGTAGGGTGGAGAAGAAAGAATAATCTTGATCATTCAGATGGTTTGCCCCCCACGTGTCCACCAACCCCCAGCGATGCTGCCGATCTCGTCTGAGGCTTGATAGACTGTGGGCTGGGGCATCTGGGAGAGGCGGGTGAGATCTATCCAGTGAGACATCTGCGACTGAATTCAAATCCACACCCATGAGAACTTGTGTAAAGAAGGCTGCTTGGCCCGTGTTCAGAGCATATATACTGGCCAGCACCACATCCCTACCATTCAAACGGCCCGTCACTATGATGTATCGCCCATCAGGGTCTTTTAACAGGCATGTGGGTTGTAAAGGAACTCCCGCCCGGATCCAAATCAACACCCCCCTCGCAAAGGCTGAAGAGGTTGTGCAAAACACCTGCCCCCTCCATCTGCGTTGCAACGCTACATATTCGTTGTGTGCAATATGAGTTTCCTGAAGGAAAGCCAATTGGATTCCTCCACGCACTAAATATGCATGTATCTTATGCCTTCATAGCATAGTATGCATACCCCTGACATTTCAACTCAGACATTGAACCAATGACATCGCTCCCCTCCCCTCAGCAGCTGTACGTTCAAGAAAGTTACGCCAACATCCTTTAAACATCACCTTACTAAGCAAAAAAAACAACCCCAACGCCCCCACCCCAGGACAGGCACAAAAAAACTAGTCCCTAGTCCCCATCAAACTGTCCAAAAGCTAACTACCCTCTAGTGGTTAAAGAGGAACAAAGGGGGAAGGTGGCCGCAGTCCGGTGGCAATCGTCCGCAAAAATAGGTGAAGTCAATCGTGCTCATGCCCCATGTAATACAGTACACCCCATCCCCAGGTCACTTCTCCTCCCTAAACCCCCCCCCCCATGTTTATTCCCCTCCCACTGCGACCATCCTACAATCAAACATCCACAATATACTTGATGCAATCCAAAAGTTCCCAAAACCGGTCCCTGTTTACGAAGACCTGTAAAGGAAAACTAGTTAGACAATCATAAATCAGCACAAAGAAACCCCCCTTCAAACAATGTCATCAGCCGTGCCCAGCGTGACGTGTGGCAGCTGCAGGCTATTCGTTTGTGATCCATCAGTGTCTGTGCCCTCAGGAGTTTTGTCAGAGTCTGTGCCAACTGGTGACACCTGCTTCCGACTTCGGAGTAGCTCAGACACCGCCGTCTCTCCTTCTCTGTCTTGGAGTAACAGGGTGTCTTCTGGCTGGTAGAGCGTTGTAGTGGACCGTGTTGACGCAGAGGGAGCCGCACCGGGGAGGCATGTGCCTCAGATCTCCCAGCCGCGGGCATCCTGCCTTATACGTTCAAGTCAGTCCCATGCCTCCCACTGGTCATCGCAAATGTGTGTTGTACTATCAAGGATAATTTGAAGCTGAGCCGAAAACATCAGAGAGTATTGAAGTCCCTAGTCCTTCAGGGCCCTCTTGACAGCCAGGAAAGAAGCATGGCGTCTTTGAACTTCTAGCGTGTAGTCTGAAAAATTTGAAACCTTGCCATTATCCATTTGGTAGGGCCCAGAGTTTCACACTGTCTGCAGGAGGAGGTCCCTGTATTTTTAATGGAGAAGCCTGGCTACCACCGGTCACCGGGGCCTGGATGAGCCAGTACCCGATGAGCTCTCTCCAGGGTAAAAAACTTGGTCAGCCCCTCCGGTGCCACAGTGTTGCAGAGCCAGTCCTCCAGGTATTGGACCATATTGGCCCCCTCCGCTCCCTCCGGCAGACCTAAAACGCGAATGTTGCTCCTCCGATTGCGACCCTCAGTGTCCTCTGCCCATTTTTCCAAGGTCAATAACCTCTGTGAGAAGCCCCCCATCAGATCAGTCAAGGATTTCTGTGCCAGTTCCAACGCCGCCAGGGTCGCCTTGGTCTGTTCTACCCTGACCGCCAGTTTGAAGTGTTCAGCGCACAGCAGTCCCAGCCCCACCGACACCGTAGCTATATCGTGATGCAGGGCCTCTCTCGTGTCCGTAATGGCTTGCAAGATGCGCGCCAGTTGCTGCTGTACCCCTGGGTCCACAGGTCCCTCGGGCGAGTCATCCTGCCCCAGGTCATCATGTTCAGGTGGGGCCACTGCTGGTATCCTCCTCGGTTTTCCCATTGTGCAAGAAGGGGCAACGGTGATCTCCTCAGCGCGAGACACCAGCAACTCCAGTCCTCGCTACTCTAAGGGACCCCTGGGCGTGGTACGGCATGCAGTACACAGGCCCCCAGGATATGCTCCAAGCCACAACCCTGAAAGCAGTTCCAGCTCCCAAGTTGCCCCCAGCGGGTTCCAGGCCGGCGCTCACACCACAAATTCAAGGGTCCAAGAGCCCAGTCCGCTCCACACCTTCACCCGCTCCTGCAAAGTTCTCTGCGGCGCCTGTCTACCAGCGCAATGTCTAGGCGTGCTCACCAATCAGCCGAGACTAGCCAGCAGCTCACAGGATGAGTGAGGGAGGGCTGTCCACAGTGACACAAGTGTTCTGTTACCCCTGGTCCCCGCAGAGTTCACACACCACCAGGCCCCAGTTGTAGAAAAGAGCTGAACTGGGATCCCCCTGGCACCTACTTTGAATACGCCAGCCTCAGCGATACTGGAGCCCGACTCTGCAGCTGCTGCATCACTCGTGTGTGGTCTGCCCACTATCTGCTTCCCAGCTCACCAGTGCGTGAGCACGATCAGGAGCACCAAAGTGCTCTCCATCACCCAACATGGATCACCTCCCTCAAGCTCTTCAGGCAGTCTCCAGGAATCGCTCGGCTGCTCCAGGCAGACCCGCAATCGAAGCAGACCAGGCTCGGCCCCCACCGCCCTGCAGCGGCCTCCCGGTGTAGATCTGAGAGAGCGGCCCCGCGGGCAGCACCAGTGCTCGGTCTCTGACGCCTTTCACGGCTGCAGGCTGTCGCACTCAGGGCTCACGACTACCCTGACATTGTCCGGCTCCGTCGTCCAGCGCCATCTTGGAACCCGGATCTGAAAACTTCAGTCGGCCGATGTTGTAGCCCAGTGCTCACTGTTCATCAGCAATTACCCCCGAGCGGGTCTCCGAGGCTACACTCCGCAGCGGGAGGGATTATGCGTCTCCCCCCGGGGACAAGGCGGCCCGGAGAAGCTAATAATTCAAAAGGCCTGCACAGAGCTCCAAGCTCACGTATCAAAGGCTTCGAGATGAGCAGGCTCATGGTGACACATGAAAGAGTGAAAGAGGAGAGTGAGCCTCTCTCTGACCTCCTGTCTGCCCTTGAACACAATGGGTCAGTAGAAGGTGTCTCCTACACTGACCCCAGAACAACAGAGTGACTGTCACCAGTTGCTCATATAGTAGGCATGATTCCAAGAGAGTACTCAATGATTGTACAAAGGAAGCTCTCGGTCTAGAGGGAAGGTATATTACCATTCTGTTGAAAGACTGATTCTTAGAGAGCTCTATTTTTCTTTAAAAAGTGCTTTGCAGTCAGTGAAAGACACAGGCAAAAATGTGACTGCAGTATACAACTGCCAAATCCTCTCCCTGCTTCAGTGTGTGATCTAAATAAGGGGCAGCAGATGCTAGAACATACCCAGAAAGGATTCAGTGACAAATGCCATTTCAGGTGAATAATATTCTGTAAAATCAGCATTTCGTTTTTAAATTTAGACCTTGCGTTGGGCGCAATTTATTTTTCCTTCAGGTAATGTTTTAAGGGACAAACAGGGTTCCCATCTTTAGGAGCTGGGCGGACATTAACCTCCATCCTAGTAATGGCTGGTGAGAAATTACAACCCTTGCAAGAAAGGTGATCAATGCTTATAGTATATAAATGGTTATAAAGGGTACCAAAAGGTTTTCCTACCTGAAATATTGCAGGCGAGTAGCTACTCTCTCGAGTAACTCCGTTTTTTATGTGACTCTGGGGTGCAATGACCAAGGGTTCTGCTGCTTGGTGGAGCTTGGGCATGGATCGGTGCAGCAAGTTCACCCTTGGCATGCCAGTGGCTTGGACGCCATCTGGTGTTATTTTAATAGGACGCCATCAAGGAATCTGAATGTGTCTCGGCCCATCAATTATGATAACAACAGGACAAAGTCTCTGATGGATTCAGCAGGTGCTGTCCCACCTTCCAGGCCAGGAGTATTTCAGCGGAAAAGCGCAAAGCTCCCCTGACCCCATTACCTGTTGTTGACACTCCCTTTGAAAGGGTAGACATTGACATTGTTGGACCCTTGGACCTCAAGACAGCTTTAAACAACAGGTTCATCCTAGCTTTGATGGCTAAGGCCACTCAATACCCAGAGGCTATCCTTCTAAGGTCAGTGAGCCCTGAGGGGGATTTTCACCCATGTGGGGTTCCCCAAAAGTAAATGCCTGTGAGAGGCACTAACTTCATGTCTGCGTATATGGAGTCCATGTGGGATGAATTAGGAGAGATTCAACAAGACGTTGAAAGGCATGATAATGGGCCTACCTGGGTCTGTGAGGCATGAGTGGAGCGTCCTTCTTCTATGTCTTCTCTTTGCCTACAGGAAGGTGCCTCAAAAGGAGTGGGGTTTAGCCCTTTTGAACTCCTCTATGGCCAACATGTCAGGAGATGGGCAGGAGCAAGCTTCCAGGAAACCTCCTCAGTATGTGGTCAGCTATTTGCTGACCCTCTACAACCAGATTCACAACTTCTAGAAAAGGGCAGAAAGTGCCCATGAGGCCAGTCAAGAGTTAATGAAGCTCTGGTATGATAAGACGGCAAAAAGGCCACTTTAGTGGAGTTCCAAACTGGCCAGAAAGTGTGGGTCATGGATACTGTAGAGCCCAGAGTTATCCAGGACCACTGGACAGCCCATATGAGGTGAGGGAGTAAAAGGAGGGAGTCCACCTACTAGGTACACCTGAATACCCCTAGGAAAGCCTTAAGGGTACTGCAAGAGAACTGCCTCAAACCACGCTTCAAGGGGTTCAAGCTGAGCATGCTCTTGGTGACAGATGAGGGAGTGAAAGCAGAGAGTGAGCCTCTCCCTGTCCTCTTGTCTGCCCAGGAACACAATGGATCAGTAGAAGGTGTCTCCTACACTGACCCCAGAAGAGCAGAGTGACTGTTGCCAGTTGCTTAAGCAGTTTGCTTCTCTTTTCTCCCTCACCCCTGGACACACACATCTGTGTGTCCATGACATAGATGCTGTTAACAACATAATTTTTAGATTATCAGATAAGGTGGGGGCCAGAGTCAAGGAGGAAGTCTCCTTTAGGGGTGATTGAGCCCTCCTGCATTCCCTGGTCCAGCCCTGTGGTGTAGATATCCAAGGCTGCTTTACCGTGCACCTCTTAATGACTTGGGTTTCCTGTGAACTACTGGGGCTTCAACTCTGTCATGAAAATTAATGAACACCCCATTCAGGAGCCGATGAGCTCATAGACTGGCTGGGTGCTACCATCTTCCCTAGAACCTCTTATTTAACATCAGGGTACTGGCAGATCGCTCTGACTGAGGGTATGAAAGGGAGGTCTACATTCTCAACCCTGGAGGGCCACTTTCAGTTTTGGGTGATGCCTCTTGGTTTGAAGATTGCCCCTGCCACCTTTCAGAGATTGCTCAACAGGGTCTGAGCTGGGAAGGAGGCATTCAGTGCCGCCTACGTGGATGCCATAGCTGTCTACAACTCCTGCTGGGAGGAACACCTCTGCCACCTCCAGGAAGTGCTTAAGGCCCTCAATTAGGCCAGCCTGGCTATCAAGGCCATTAAATGCCAGATACGACAGGGTTCTGTGGTTTATCTGGTCCATGTGGTGGGCGGGAGCAATGTGCAGCTCCTCCAGGCCAAGATTGAGAGTATCCTGTCCTGGCAACCCCTAAAATACAGATTGAAGTGAGAGCTTACCTGGGATTATCACAGGATCCAGAAAAAGGGCTTGAACAAAATGCAAAAAGCATCCGCTCGCCTTCTATTAGGTACTCCCAATTCATATGTAACAATCGGTAGGGGAAGACAGGGATCAATTGTGATCCAGTAGGGCTTTGATTAGCATTCAGAGAGAGAAGAATGGAAGGTCCGGCCACAGCAATAGCCCCAAGTATGAAGACAACAAAAGAGATGACTGGGCTGATCCTAGGGGAAGAAAGGAGGAAAAGGTCACTAGGGTATAAGGGCTAGTGCTCAATGGAGGACCATCCCTGGCTATCCAATTTGTTGGATATAATGGCCTCACACACCCTTGCGAGAGTCATGCTTCATCATCGGCAATGCTCCTCGTTGGGCAGGCGGTGCAATGTCCAACGGGCTCACCTCAAAGAGGGGCTCTTTTTCGGAGATATTTTATCCAACTGCCTGTGGGTGAAGTGGGGGTGAGGGGCCAGGACAGAGTAGATAGTGTGGGTGAGGATAAAATGTGGCACAAGGTACCGGAAAACAATTTTATTCTGGTGGTCCTCTGCCACAAGTAAAATCAAAAATAGCCGGTGCTCATGGGAACTGTGGTTTCCCAGAGTGAACCTGGGCTAAAGTGCAAATGGTGTGGTCAACATGTTTCTCGCTTCTAGAAACATTGACTGCGATTCTTCAGGACCTAGTAAAAACTACAATCTAGTAAAAACTACAATCTACAAAACAGGACCTAATGCCAGTCCGTGACAGGACGGGGCCAGGGGCCTAGGGCCATGGTGGTGATCCCTGCACCAGTAAGTGATAACATTATGCACAAGATATCATACACTGCTGCCGCTCTACGCCATGTACAAACATCCATTTGTGGAGACTGTGTGTGCAACCAAGTTCAATGTCTAGAAGGCCCCTTCTCATGTAAAAATTGCCGCTTTCAGAGTATGAATGCACCGCTCCGGCTGGAGCAATTAGTTACGCCCGCTTCCCCTGCCCCTATCAACACCGGTTCCCGTAATAAATGCCTTCTATGTAACATTAGATCACTGCCTAAACATCATATGCAGATATGGGATCTTATCTCAGAGGCTGAACCTGACCTATGTTTCTTTACTGAAACCTGGTTAAAACCCCACACTGCACCTACTATTACCTTGGGAATACCGGTGGGATACAAAATTATCTGTCAGGACAGACCCATAGAAAAGGGAGGTGGCCTTGCCATCGTGCATAAAGACAATATCATGGTCTCCACTCTCGAGAATTATTGCTCAGCAGAGATGGAGATGTTGGTTTTTAAAATCAGTACCTCGCCTAAATGTTTTATGAACGGTGCTTTGGTCTATCGGCCTCCTGGACCTATGAACAATTTTTGCAACACTTTGATGGAATTATTGGCCCCCCATGTTAATGTCGAGAAAGACTTTTTATTATTGGGTGATTTTAATATACACGCAGAGCTAAAGGAGGAAAAAGAGACCCAGGATTTCCTAAATGATCTCTTTTCATTGGGATTTTTGCTGCGTAATAAAGGACCCACCCATTGGGCCGGACATACTCTGGACCTCATCTTGTCCAGGCTCCCTGGAGATGAGTGTTCTGCCCCTATTGCAAATCTATGGACGGACCATTTTACTATAGAATTTTATATCCCTGAGATAGGACCAACTCCCAAGAGATCTATTCAGATCCCCATGAAATGGAGACAATGGCATAAGATAACCAATGAACCTATTAGGGATGCCTTCTCTATCCAAGATTATGCCACAACCAATAACATTGATGTGGCGCTAGAGAGATATGAAAAGGCAGTAACCATTGCCATTGAGCACATAGCTCCTATGAAAACCTTTAAGACCCGCCCGACGAAAAATCAGGAGGTGTGGTTTTCAGAGGACCTGAGATCCATGAAGCGTAGAACAAGAAAATTAGAGAAAACCTGGCGTAGATCTCATCTTGAGTCAGATAAATTAGAGTATCAGAGGGCATTAAAATCATATCACAAACCTATTCGAACAGCTCGTAAACATCATATTACTTCACAGTTAGAGGCGGTAGGAAATGCGCCGAGGATGCTTTATCAAATACTGAACTCCTTCCTGAAGCCGGCAGCATGTGAGAGTGTTGACACTTCGTCTCAACAACTTTGTAATGATATTTCCTGCTTCTTTACGAACAAGATTGAAACCATCTATGAGAAGATTCATGCCTCCATTGCTTCCATTGGACATGTTACTCTTCCCACTGTTGTCCCAGCGAGTAAAAAGATCATCGCTTCCACTCTGTCGAACTTTTCTAACATCACCCTGGCTGAAGTGGAGGGACTCATTACAACTATAAAGAGTGGGAGTCCTATGGACCAGCTTCCACCGAGAGTGATGGTTTCAGTGAGGAGCATATTAGCACCAGAAATACAAAGTTTGGTCAACCTCTCCTTGGACACAGGCTGTGTCCCACTTTAGTGGAAGAGAGCCCAAGTGCGACCCATCCGCAAGAACACTGCCACTGCATGGGCTGACATGACCAATCTGAGACCCATTTCCCTTTTACCATTCATGGGAAAGCTCATAGAAAAAGCACGTCAATAAGCACTTGTCAAATCACCTGGAACATACTGGTGCCCTAGATCCATCTCAGTCGGGCTTTAGACCAAAATACAGCACGGAAACAGCATTGCTGTCGATCACCGATGATCTACGCATGCTCCAGGACAAAGGAACATCAGCTGTCCTGGTGCTGCTAGATTTATCGGCAGCTTTTGAAACCATCTCACAGGAGATTCTGGTCGAGCGTCTGACTGGGAGTGGACTAGGGGGCATGGCACTGGCTTGGCTAAAGAGCTTTCTTTCGGATCGGACCCAATGTGTCACCATGGGCGATTTCCGATCCGAGGAGACCAGGATTACTAAGGGGGTGCCACAGGGCTCCTGTTTGAGCCCTACATTATTCAACATCTATGTGGCCCCCCTGGCTAATATCCTGAGAGCCTTTGGTTTTTGCCCAGAGTCATATGCTGACGATACCCAGCTGCTCTTTCCCTTTGACCATCTTACTCCAGAGGTATTACATTCTTTCTCTGAGGGGATGAGAGCAGTTTCCCAGTGGATGTCTTTGAATATGTTGCAGTGCAATGTTTCAAAGACAGAGGTTATTCTTTTCGGTGAGGCTAAGATCTGCTGGGCTCCTGACTGGTGGCCTTTAGATCTAGGCCCAGTCCCCGAGCCTAAGCAGATAGTCAAGAACCTAGGGGTACGTCTGGAACAAGAACTCAGCTTGAAGCAGCATGTTACCAACATTGTTGGATCTTGCTTTCGGACCATTGGATTGCTGCGCAGAGTTTTTCCATTGCTTCCAGACACCATCAGAAAGACCCTGGTCCAGGCGTTGGTTATCAGCCGTCTCGACTATTGTAATGGTCTCTTGCTGTCAGCTAATGAGGAGGATCTGGATAGGTTACAGGTTGTGCAGAACACCGCAGCCAGGTTGGTTCTAAATGCCCCTCCGAGAACACCTTCAAAACCTCTACTTGCCAGGCTTCATTGGCTTTCCATCCGTCAGAGAGTTGTTTTTAAGATCTGTTGTACGGTACACAAAGGACTTCATGGTTTGGGTCCCTCCTATCTGGCAGACAAGTTTGTGCGGTATGTTCCTTCTCGTGCTCTACGGTCCAGTGACCAAATGCTTCTCACGATTCCTAGGATCAAGCGGGTAAGGCAAGGGGGTAAGGCTCTGTCTGTGAGGGGTCCGAGGATATGGAATGGTCTCCCTCTCCAGCTTAGGCAGCTTGAAAATCATCTGGCCTTCAGAAAAAGCTGAAGACGTTCTTGTTCCAGGTCTAACCACACAGTTTAAGAACTAGATTGGACCCAGGGAATTCGATCTCCTGCAAGTTTAGCAGTCAGATAGCGCGGAGATACTCCCTTGGGAGTTTATTCAAGCGCTCTACAAACCCGCAAATTAAATTAAATTAAATTAAATTAAATCAGTTCCAATACAGCACATAAGTTGTACTACCTGTATAACACTGCTCTTGCCTAAAGGTTAGAGTTATGGGGTGTCAACAGTACCCGGTGGGTCTGACATCAAGGGAGAAGCCATAGAGGTTAGGGTTTCTACTGCTTGTCTCAGGGCCAGTTATGCCTACCCTTCTCACCGGGTCCGGATAGTCTTAAACAAAATTAAAATCCTGCAAAAAGCAGCCGCTCGCCTTCTATTAGGTACTCCCAATTCATAGTCTGTTTCTTCATCAAATCTTTTACACTGGCTTCCGATCAAAAAGCATATTGATTTAAAGCTTTATGCACTGCCTTCAACCCAAATCATGGCACAGGCCCTGAGTTCTTTAGACAGAATATCCAGGGTTACACCCCCTCCAGACACCTTAGGTCTGCCTCAGCCCACAATCGTATCATTCCCAAATTTAAAAGGGCCAATTAGGGTGGCAGCAGCTTCATTGTTGGGTCAACCAGCCTGTGGAGCTCTCTCCCATTAGAACTCAAAAGGGAATCTGAATTGTTAGGATTAATGAAAGTACTTACAACCTGGTCATTTATTTATTAATTGGCTCCGCGCTCACTTTAGCAGTTACCTTCAAGAGACTAACGTCTAAACACCCTTGGGTATTGGTTGTGCTTTTTAAATGTTATTTTCATTTCATTTTATTATAGGAGATTTATTAAGGGATAGGGCACAATTGTTGCTTCCCTAACAGAGCTGACTTCTAAGAAGCAACCCATACAGGTGATCTGGACATAGGCCTACCAGTAAGCATTTGATACCCTGTAGGAGGTCATATGTACAGCACCTGTACTTAAGGCTCTCGACTTCTTTAAGGACTTTATAATGCAGACAGATATTTCAGAACATGGCATAGGGGTGGCCTTAGTGCAGTTATACAAGGAGGGCCTAGACCAACTGGTAGCCTTCATTAGCTGGAGGCTACTTCTGCAGAAAGAGAAGTGGAGAACAATAGATATAGAGGCCTTTGCTGTGGTTTGGGTACTGAAGAAGCTGATGCCAAACCAGTTTGGGCTTACTTCCATGTTCAGACAGACCACAGACCCCTCGGTTGGCTCATGCAAATGAGGGGCAACAATACCAAACTGTTGAGGTGGTCTATCTCCTTACAGGGAATGGACTTTACGGTCGAACACCATCTTGGGTCAGACCGCACCAGTGCTGATGATCTATCCAGGTTCTTCCACCTCAGTGAAGAGAACTCCCAAGAGGATGGGCAGTTCCCCCCACTTTCAGCTGGGGGACACGTCTTGAACCTATCATCCATGGGGTGGTCTTCTCCCCAACTTTTTGCCTTCCTCCGACCTTGTTTTTGCTGGTATTAGTACTCTGAGCTCTTTATCACTGGTAAAGTGCATGTGCTCTCTCCTCTAAACATGATTTTACTGCCTTAGCCCTAATTGGCATACTAAATGTACTTATAAGTCCCTAGTAAAGTGCACTACCTGTGCTCAAGGCCATTAAGTTAAATGCTACTTGTTCTTCATTCCGTCCATCAATTGTCTGTCTTTTGCTTTCTCTCCCTATGTGCACCGGATATGCCCAGACATGGGTCCCTGGAATCAAGCTATCCTGACTGAAGAGGGGTGAAACACTGAAACTGGCTGAAGAATGCTTATTTCTGGTCCAGGGAGGACCTGTCTTGGCAGTTCCGGCTGGACTGTTCCCATGAGGCACAAGGTCAAGAATTATTTGTATATGGCCAGGTATAAACTGGGGTGGCATGCTGAGCAAAAGAGTAATGAATTTAACCCAGATCTCTTGACTGGGGGTGAATGTTTTGATTTGTTCTGCATTCCGTCCAGCAATTGTATGTCTTTTGCTTTCTCTCCCTAAGTGCACCGGGTATGCCCAAACATGGGCCCGGACTCACTGTGCCACTGGAATCAAGCTATCATGGCTGAAGAGGGATGAAACCCCGATACCCGTCCTAGGATTCTTGTTTCCGGTCCAGGAAGGACCTGGCTTGGCAGTTCGGCTGGACTGTTCCCATGAGGCACAGGGTCAAGACTGATTTGCAGATGGCCAGGTCTAAACTGGGGTGGCATAGTGAGAAAAAGAATGATGGATTTAACCCAGCTCTCTTGACTGGGGGTGAATGTTTCGATTTGTTCTGCATTCTGTCCATCAATTGTGTGTCTTTTGCTTGTGGGCCTGAAGCACTGATTGTGCCACCCACTTAAGTAGCCCGAAGTCTGGTTTTAAATCACAATTCTGAAAATTCAACTTTTAGAAAGTTGGCTTTTTGTGTCCTGAGTGTCCTATGGTATTCAAAAGGCCACAAAAAGGAGCAACAGAAAAAGGAAACTGGCCTCACTTAGGTCAGTTAGTAAAGTCCTCACTCACCAACCTGGTTGTGACATGCTTCATCATCAGGCCCCACTAAAGAGGCTGAGTGCCTCTTTAGTGTGCTTCGACGCCAGGTCTACTGTGGAGCGGGTTTTCTTGTGAGTTCAGGCATGCAGTGAGGATACATTAAATGGTGGTGAAGGATTAAACATGTCTTCAGTGTATCCAAAAAAAATTTATTATTTGATTACTGGGACATAGATTTAAAAGTTAGTATAGGAAATTATTCCACAATTAGTTGTGTGGTTGTTTCCAAAATTATTTACTGTCTGTCAACATGTTTCCGCCTTCAAAACTGTGTTAATTTACCAGGCATTCGTCAGGACTAATAAAGTGTACTAAACCCTGGCGGTATGAGCACGCTAAGGCCCACCCTGATCTAGGGACATGAATAGTGAAAAAAAAGGGTGACAAAAAAGTGCAAAAAGGAAGAGGGATTTCTTCCCATTTACTCCTGGTTTAGGAGGCTTACCAAATTAGGTTTCTGCACTTGTTCCGTGTAATCAGGTGTAACCGGACCCCGAAGATCAGTTGAGGGTGCCACAGGGCGGTGTGCCAATTACGCTACCACCCCCCTCCCGTGACCCATGGTGTACACTGATTACACCTAACAAGTGCAGAAACCTAATTTGGTAAGCTCATTTCTTGTTTAATAGACTTAACCAGGGAATAGGAGTGTTCCATAACTCTCCCTATCTCTCTTTTTCTTGTCATATTTTTGTGTCCTGAACCATTTGGTGCTTGCAGACAGCCGCTAGTCACCTGACTGGGTGTAGTTGACAGTTGGGATTTGTGTATTCCTCCTAGACTGTGAAACACAATGAGAACTTAGGTGTGGCTCAATGGGCCATCAGTGGTAGTATGGGAGGAATGATCTGGGCACGGTCTCACTTACACCTGAATAGGCTGTGTCCTGCCCCAACACAAAGGCCTGCATAAACTCTGAAGATAGCTGGAGGCAGGGCAGGGGCGACACAGTATGTGTGCACTTCAGAGGAATGCCTTGAGTAGTCTGCCCCACTTCAAAGGCAGAACTTGGTATACAGACTGGACCTCAGACATCACCTCTTCTGGACCTGGGGATACTCTACCACGAAGAAGGACTGCTGAAAGACTGCCACTCTGCTGGACTCCTGCTCTGCTTTGCTGACCTGCTGGATTCTTGCCTGGGTGAGAAGGACTGGATATGCATCTTTTAACCACAGATTCAGAGTGACTCCAAGGGCTAGTTGGCTGGCCTCCTGATCTAAAGCATCACGGACAATACAGACTTCATACCCCTGCACCTGGACTCTGCCATCTGTGAGTCAACCCTGAAAAGTGGAGCCACCACAATCCTGGACCCTTGGAAGTGGGTCTAAGGTGCTTGCCAGCGGAACCAATGTATCTTCTCTGCTGATCGATCATCCCGAGCAGGACAAATACATATTCTCGGCTGAGAGGCACATCCCCAAAAAGAATTGACACATCGCCACTGCTTTGTCAATTGAACACATCTCAAAAAGTTAGCATCGCTTCCACAACCCAAAACTTGGGACTGATGTTTCACCTTTAGAATCTTCACTGTGCAATGCTTTCCCTGGCACAAGTCCTCGCATCTCTTATCAATGGCAACACCAATGCTGAAACTCTGCTTTGCTACTTCATGGTTAATCGGAATTAATGCATCACCTCAGCTGCACATTTCATCCACAATACTGGCATTCACATCACAATCCCTCTCATTGATATCCTCAACATCAATGTAAAAGGACCTCGCACTGCAACCTTGCCACATCTTGGAACCGACACATCGGCACATCTGCACAACCCATCTTGAACAAGGATCCACACAAAGCTCCGCAACCAGGATTTAAGGTACTCTGTTCTGCGCACTTAACTGGGTCCCTGTAGTCGGCCTGTGTTCCATCGTGGTCGGCCTGATGTTCTGATTTTGTCCTAGTCCAATGCGACCATATCTCCGTAGTAGCACTGTGTGCGCTTTGGCACTATTTCTCACTATAAACTTTAAAATTCAATAACGCCATTTCTACTCGTTGGAGTTTTGTTGTTTTGGTCTTGTTTTATTTATTAAACTAAGTTCTATTTTTGTAACATGGTATGGGGTCTTTTATGTGTGGTGTTTTCACAGTTTTACTGTTTAAGGTGTTGTACAAATACTTTACACATGACATGTAGATTAAGCTTGTCTGTACTGTGCCACGCTATCTGAGGTTGAGCACAGGTTAATTTAGGGTTTGCCCTCACCTTGCCCTGACTAGGATTGTGGTTACTGCTTGACCAGTGCTCATACCCCAGTTAGGCAGTAACTAATTTTCTAACAATGTTAATTAGGGGACCTCATAAAAAAGACCCCAGAAAACAATAAAACAAATTACAAATGCAAAAATGGTATTATAAAAAAACAAAATATTCATAACAGCAAAAATAAAAAATCACACAACCCAAAAAATAAATGTCAGATAAGAACCTGAGTTGCTGCTCCATTATTGAAAGATGAGAGGCACAGTCCCTTCCTTGCTGCAGCACTTCAGCTAATGCCTAAAGCTGTGGCAACTGCGACTGGACAGTATACATCGCATGGGTGTCGGCCTTCAAAGCTAAATTAAGAGATGGAAAAGCTCTCTGAATTGCACCGACAGTCTTTTTATCCGCTGCATGTGAGGTACTGCTTTTTGTGAGATATAGGTTCTCTGAGAGAACAAACCAGTCAAAAGAGAATCATCCTTCACAGCCACTCGGAATTCATCTTTGAATCCATCCCCGGGGTATGCCCAAAGAAAGGAATGTTGGAATGAAAAGCTTCTTCACACTTTCGGAAAAGGACGTCTTTTATGGCCTTATGGACTGGCAGAGAAGCAGGCTCCATACGCCTATGCTGACTTTGAGAGCAGAAATCCTCTTCTTCGTCATGGCTAGTGCATCCCGGCAGGGGCAGGTTACAGCACCGATGCTGGGTTACTTCTGTTAGCTCTATCGTCTGCACACAGCTGAATCTGTGATTCGCCTTCTCTGGGGTGTCCGTGTTTTGCTCAGGATCACGGGGGAGGTTCCTCTGTTCTTCTTGGAAGGAGATGGACCCTTGCCTTAAAAGCGCCTTCAACTGCTTTGGTAATCATGGTTTGTAGCAATTCTGTTAGAGGTTGCCCAGACCGTGTGAGGAGTCTCTAACATGATGACAGGGCACGAGTCGGGGGTACACGTGGGTGGACGGCATCCACCCACGTTTTTCACTGGATGTAGCCATCTACCCTGCCAAGAAGTTGTGTCCCTTTGAAAAAGATGCTGCATTCGTCCCGGTGTAATTTCCAAACACCAGGGACACTTTCAGCACTGCCTGCACGGTGTGGTCTGCTTTCAATCTGCAACAATGTGCAGGCTGGGAGAGGGGCTCTCTTATTTCTGACTACTGCTGAGCCCATAACAAAGGCCGAATCTGAGGGGTCATCAGGCCTCCTTTTGTTGGAGTCGCCTGGCTGGCAGCAGTCAGGAGTCTCACACCTAGAAAGCAAATGCAGTAGAGGGGAAACAAAGGCTCGCACATTGTTAGCACGTTACATGTAGCTTTTCACTTTGTTCAGGCTCTGTTTAGGAGAAATGCATGCACTGTAATAACGTCAGATGTGTTGACCTTTCCCAGTATTTGCAAAAAAAAAATAGCATTTAAATGGCGCATACTACCCCTGAGGAGGTGTTGTAATAATTTAAATATCACTATTTTTTCTCTTAAAGCCCTATGACTAGAGGAAGCTTTTCGCTACCAAAAGGCAACATTGGTGTATGTGGAGCTTACAAAAGTGTGAATCTTCTGCCTAAATGAGGAGGGTTTGCATGTGTACTCGAAATGTGCTCAAGGGTACACATGATAGACCTGCTAAACATATATATAAGGGCTTAAGATCGGATCTCACATCTTGTGATGCCACTTTCTGTGATGTCACATGCTGTGGTCATGGCCTCACGCGCCCTGATGTCACGGACCCTGATGCCACTTGCATACTGATTAAGTAGGTTAGTCTTCCCACTTCTTTTTTTAGGACTTGTGCCCTGGATGAGAGCATCTTTCTTCATCGGAAGAGCCAGTTTCCTCCTGCCTTCTCTTGTTGGAGCGTTTCTTCTGTTCCATACTGAATGAGGCAGGTACTACGACTGGTTGAGCCAAAGCAGCTATTGCTCATATTAAACTTTGCCTCCCCCAAGAAACCATGGACGCTTCCTGTGTTCCCCATTTCTAGAGTAACCAAGTCTCATTCTGTGGAGAAGTGTGGCGCAATGGTTAGAGCAGCAGACCCTGATGCAGAGGGCTGGCCTGGGACCAGGGTTCAATTCCCGCCTCGGCGGGTCTTGGGCTCAATTTCCTCGGACCTGATAATTCTCGCCTCGGTGCCTATTCTAATCATGGGCCCCACTCTGCAACTCTGGGCAATAGCTAGCTTAATCTCCACAACGGCCCAAACAGTGCTAGGATGCCTGGCTGCACCTTGGGGTGCCCAGGAGTGGGCGCCACACAGGAAAAAAAACAGGAAGGGTTCCACAGCAGTATTCGTACAAGTTCTGGCTGGAGAGACCCCATGTTGGGTGATTTCGGTGCTATACAAGTAATACAACATTTAAACTTGCGAGACCCCTGCCATGTTCTGATCAGGCTCCACTTCCCGCTGCTTTTATTAATAAGAAATGCGATAAGTTCAGGCACGTTTGTGCATTGCCACTTAATCGACCAGCAACAGTATGGCACAAATCATTCAATCAAAGATTCTTAGTAAAAAAAGATGACACAACCGGGTCTGGAAACACACTTCGCACGGCCAAGAGGATGGGACGCGGAGGGGGGAGAGGCCTCTAGAGCAGGCCTATCAGCTTCATCAAGGAATCTTTAAAAATATTCTAAAAGACAATATGAAGGTGAAATAAATATCTATTGATTCTTATAAATATCACTTCATCCGTGCAAACAGGAAGAGGGATCTATTAGCCCCACCTATATGAGCACCCATTAGGAACAGGATGGTACCGGATTGGCTCTATTGGTCGGGACTAAAGTTAAACTTTAGTAGTTTAGGTAAAATTTGTATCCCGTTAATATAGAGCTAATACCGCGAAGACTGTGAGGAAGAAGATAGTTGAGAAGGTCACACCCTGGGTGCTGGTGTGCTGATGTGCTATGGGTGCCTCTATGCACTTCTTTCATTAGTGTCAGTTCATGCCCTGTGTGCTGCTAACAGTCTCGCTCAACCTTATTCTTGCCCTCACAGCTGAAGGGCAGCAAGGACTAGGCTGTGCACTTCCCATGCATACAGAACAATCATTGGCATAGCCAATAGGTTTCGCCTTGGGGACCTTATAAGTGTTTAGCTATGCAGGATATTATCCTGGGGTGTGTGTCGCCAGGAATTGTTGAGCTATACAACAAATAAGCACACTGAGTGGAGAAGTGTGGCTCAGGGGTTAGAGGCAGCAGACCCGGAAGCTGAGATCGGCCCTGGACCAGGGTTCAATTCCCCGCCCCGACGGGGGTTGGGCTCAATAATTCCACGGACTTGATAATTCTCGCTCCGGTGCTTACTCGACTCACGGGTTCACACTCTGCGACTCTGGGCAATAGCTTGCTTAATCTCCACAACGGCCCCTCGCGGCGGGATGCCTGGCTTTCACCTTGTGGATACCCTGCCGGGGTGTCTCACAGGGGAATACCAGGACGGGTTCCCTAAGCAAGCGCATAGATGCCTGCAATGTGGGCGATTTGCGCTATATAAATACATGTACATTTACATTTACTGATGGACACATGCATATAAGTGAGCTCAATCTCACTGCTCATAATAACATATTTTATCTACATAATAATAATCCCCACCCTCGGGTAATGTTTCCATCTACTGCCTGGGTGTTTCCATGCTATTCACGTGCGAGGGAAGGGCTACCTAATAAATAAATGGGTGTGCAGTCGAAATATGGAGTATTTTTTATCGACTGGACAGAATATCGACTACAGAATATCAACATTGCAGTAATATTGAGGTAAGTAATATCGATGTTAATTTTATCGATTTTTAATTGTATGTAAAAATATCGAAGTATAGAATATCGAGTAGTTTATATCGATTTTTTGTATATGTAAAAAATATTGAATGTCAAAATATAGACTGTCAGAATATCTAAAGAGAAAATATTGACTGTTAAAAACTCGATTTCTGGAATGTATAATGTTAAAAATGTTGTATTTTTTATTTATTTTACTTAAATTTAGATTTTGTTCGTTATTTAATGTAATTAAATATGTAAATAATTTATTAAAAAAAATATGTCGTTGAAAAATATTTAAAAAATTTATGAGCGGGTTGTGGGTTTTTAGGGGAATAGGGTGGGAAGTGTTTTAAAATATATAGAATTAAAATAAAATAAATGTATAATAATTGCAAAAAGTAGTAAAAATATATGTTTTAGTAGCAGGTTGTGGGTTATTAGGGGAATAGGGTGGGAAGTGTTTTAAAATAATTTAAAAATAAATTTCTAATACAATTTAAAAAATTTTAATTGAATTTTGAAATTGTTTTGAAATTCATTTCAAAATTAATGTGAAATTAATTTCGAAATTATTTTAAAAATAATAATTTTAATTTCGACAATTATTTGAAAATAATTACTATTTTTATGTGATAATTTTTTATAATTTAGAAAAAAAATAAAAAATATATGTTTTATTAATTTAATAATTATTGTGAAATTTGTTATTATTTTTTAAAAATTCTATTTAAAATAATTTACAAAAAATGTTATTAAAAAATTGTCATTTATTTATAATATTACAAATGTTTTATTGTATGAAATAAATTAAATAATTGGACTTTTAAAGTTATGTGTTTTTAGTGTCTAGTATGTTTAATGAGTTCTTTATTGGTGGAGTGGGAATGGTAATTTGTAAGGGGTGAATGTCCAGTATCTTTTCTTAGTTTATCTTTTGTGGAGTGGGAATATGAATTTATATGGGTTGATTGTCCAGCCGCTTCCCTGAGTTTATACTTGGTGGAGTGGGAATAGTAATTTATATGGGTTGAATGTCCAGCACCTTCCCTGAGTTTATACTTGGTTGAGTGGGAATAGTAATTTATATGGGTTTACTGTCCAGCACCTTTCCTGAGTTTATACTTGGTGGAGTGGGAATAGTAATTTATATGGTTTGAATGTCCAGCACCTTCCCTGAGTTTATATTTGGTGGAGTGGGAATAGTAATTTATATGGGTTGAATGTCCAGCACCTTCCCTAAGTTTATACTTGGTGGAGTGGGAATAGTAATTTATATGGGATTACTGTCCAGCACCTTCCCTGAGTTTATACTTGGTGGAGTGGGAATAGTAATTTATATGGTTTGAATGTCCAGCACATTCCTTGAGTTTATACTTGGTGGAGTGGGAATAGTAATTATATGGGTTGAATGTCCAGCACCTTCCCTGAGTTTATACTTGGTGGAGTGGGAATAGTAATTTATATAGGTTGAATGTCCAGCACCTTCCCTGAGTTTATACTTGGTGGAGTGGGAATAGTAATTTATATGGGTTGAATGTCCAGCACCGTCTCTGAGTTTATACTTGGAGGAGTGGGAATAGTAATTTATATGGGTTTACTGTCCAGCACCTTCCCTGAGGTTATGTTTGGTGGAGTGGGGATAGTAATTTATATGGGATTACTGTCCAGCACCTTCCCTGAGTTTATACTTGGTGGAGTGGGAATAGTAATTTATATGGGTTGAATGTCCAGCACCTTCTCTGAGTTTATACTTGGTGGAGTGGAAATAGTAATTTATATGGGTTTACTGTCCAGCACTTTCCCTGAGGTTATATTTGGTGGATTGGGAATAATAATTTATATGGGATTACTGTTCAGCGCCTTCCCTGAGTTTATACTTGGTGGAGTGGGAATAGTAATTTATATGGTTTGAATGTCCAGCACATTCCTTGAGTTTATACTTGGTGGAGTGGGAATAGTAATTTATAGGGGTTGAATGTCCAGCACCTTCCCTGAGTTTATACTTGGTGGAGTGGGGATAGTAATTTTTATGGGTTGAATGTCCAGCACCTTCCCTGAGTTTATACTTGGTGGAGTGGGAATAGTAATTTATATGGGTTGAATGGCCAGCACCTACCCAGAGTTTATACTTGGTGGAGTGGGAATAGTAATTTATATGAGTTGAATGTCCAGCACCTTCCCTGAGTTTATACTTGGTAGAGTGGGAATAGTAATGTATGTATGGGTTGAATGTCCAGCACCTTCTCTGAGTTTATACTTGGTGGAATGGGAATAGTAATTTATATGGGTTTACTGTGCAGCACCTTCCCTGAGGTTATATTTGGTGGAGTGGGAATAGTAATTTATATGGGATTACTGTCCAGCACCTTTCCTGAGTTTATACTTGGTGGAGTCGGAATAGTAATTTATATGGGTTGAATGTCCAGCACCTTCTCTGAGTTTATACTTGGTTGAGTGGGAATAGTAATTTATATGGGTTTACTGTCCAGCACCTTCCCTGAGGTTATATTTGATGGAGTGGGAATAATAATTAATATGGGATTACTGTCCAACACCTTCCCTGAGTTTACACTTGGTGGAGTGGGAATAGTAATTTATATGGTTTGAATGTCCAGCACATTCCTTGAGTTTATACTTGGTGTAGTGGGAATAGTAATTTATATGGGTTGAATGTCCAGCACCTTCCCTGAGTTTATACTTGGTGGAGTGGGAATAGTAATTTATATGGGTTGAATGTTCTGCACCTTCCTAGAGTTTATATTTGCTGGAGTGGGAATAGTAATTTATATTGGTTGAATGTCCAGCATCTTCCCTGAGTTTATACTTGGTGGAGTGGGAATAGTAATTTATATGGGTTGAATGTCCAGCACCTTCCCTGAGTTTATTCTTGGTTGGGTGGGAATAGTAATTTATATCAGTTCACTGTCCAGAACCTTCTTTGACTTTATACTTTGTGGAGTGTGAATAGTAATGTATGTGGGTTGAATGTCCAACACCATTCCTGACTTTATATTTGGTGGACTGGGAATAGCAATGTATATTTTGGTTGGTAGAATATTACATGTATTATTTTTTTGTAAATTAATTAACGATAGTAGTAGTAATTTAACGATTTTTTTAAATTAGTAGTAGTAGATCGTTTAAGATTTCACAATTTTTATAATTTAATAAAAATAGAAAAATACATATTTTTAGATATATTTGCATTATATTTTATTTTGAAAATTTAGAAAGGAGACACACACGTTTAAGTGAAAACATTTACAAACTGTTTATTAAGATGTAAAAATAAATGGCAATTAGAGGAAAAGTTTTTTTTGTACTTTAATTTTGTAAGTGAATAGTTTTCAAAAATAAAAATAAATAGCAAGAAAAATTTGTAATATAAAAAAATAAATAAATTACAATGAAACCATTTTTATGTTAATTCACATATATTGCAAATGTCAATTTTTTGTCCAAATATTATTACATAATCTAGCATTTATTTCTTAACAATAATTATAAATCACATACAAAATAGATATATTTTAATAGTAAACATGTTGAAAATAATTGTTATAGTTGTTGTACATACATTTTTTAGTCTTTTATAGTACATATTATTGATAGGTACATTTTTTACAGATCTAAAAATAGTAACATTTTTGTTGATTACGAAATGATAATATTTAATTTATAAATTAATAAAATTAATATTGAAAATATTAATAATATACATTTTTACAAAAGTGAATAATGAGAAAACATTTTTAAATTGTACATACATTTTATTATCACATTAACATATTTATAGGCATAAGGTTTAGCATAAGGTGAATGATTAAAGTAATTTCAACATTATAGTTATTTACAAATTGTACATATAAATAATATTTCCTTTTTAATTCTTTATTAAATAGTGTTGTAAATAATTGTTTTATATAAATATATATTTATAATTATTTAAAACAATTATTAGGAGAAATAATATATAATGTAAGCCTATAATATTAATTTTTAAGGGTAAGAAAATAGAAAATAAATAGGCTTTTCAGTTATACAGGGACTATTTTTTAACCGCGTAATGTTATCATGTTTGATTTGGTACTGGAACAGCTCGCGGTTGGATGCAGCGTCGCGTTGGAGAGGGTAAGTTTGTTTTTGTTGTATTTTATAAGCTAGGAAATTTAATTTACGTGTATGTGTGGTATATTTAGCTTGAGTAGGATTATAATATATATCGTAAATTGTATTTTAGGTGTTAGCTCGAGTGTACAATATTTAGTGATTATCGCTTTTTAGTACTAGGTGTATGAATGATGTTTATATGTTTTAATGTTATCAAATGCTTATGTTCATAGGATAAAAATGTATTTTTATATGTGTATGGGTGTATTTGTGTGGGTGGGTATGTGTTTTTTCTATTTTTAGGTTGTCGTGGCTCTTTTAGTTGTTGGAGGAGGTCCGTTTTATTTTTTAAAGTAGTGTGACAAGTATTATATACACAGATTTTTACACACAATCTTTGTTTTTCGCGTTTTCCAGGAGCGTTTATTTTTTTAAATGACCATTTTTGGGTTTTGAAGGGTATACTTTGTGGATTATATTGGAGAAGAGTCACTATGGATTTGCTTGTATTTTTTCATTTTTTTGGGGCTTCCTTGGATTTTATGGATATTTTGGGTTTTTTCCTGTGGATTTTTTTACATTGAATTAATTTAGAAGAAGCGACAAAAACTGTAAGTATATAAGGAAATGTTTTTGGGTGGGAAATCTGTTTAAATGTTTTGTATTGCTATGTTATATGTAACAGTTTGTAAGTAAATTATCAAAATAAATTTAATAAATGTGTTTGTAATTTATTTGATAATTTAATTGCAATTTGTTACATATGGTAATGGTAAAAAAATGTTTATTTAAAAATGGTTAACGTTTGTATAGTTGTTATATATTTTATAGAATCCTTTTAGCTATCATTGAGAGATATTCTAGTCCTCTGGTACTTGGATAGAGGGTAACTTGGCTTTGGAGTGTGTTATACATTTTTTGGGTTTGTTTAGTTAATTTTGGTCCTATCAGGGTTACTGATTGCTCCATTCGGAGATCTTGGTAACTCTGTTCTTTTTGTAGGGATTGAATAAAGGGTAGATGTTCCTCTGCCTGTGGTTGCTTGGAAGGCGTTGTGCCATCCTTCAACTGTGTTGTTTATTTTTGCTTCCTTATTTAGGGTGCTAAGGTAGACATTCCACCAGGCTATTTGATATTAATGTTGTCTTCTATGACCTGATCGGTGTAGCCTTCCTACCCATGTATCTTTGAAGTAGTCAAGCATAGGGCTTAATCTTTCTTTGTTTCTTTTATAGTAGGAGCTGTCTATTAATACATTGTAGTGCTCTGCAACGTCTGTTACAGGAACATAGGCTAGAGAGATACGTGTTTTGATTTGATAAGCAAAGATGCTATCTGTGGCGTATTGGACACATAGGGGCCTATTATGATTGTGCTTTTCCCCCATCCTCCGGGCTGGCGAAACCACCGCCGTCCCGGTGGATGCGGGAAAACCGTCCCGGAGCCTCGAAAGACCCACCGCCATATTAGGATGGCTGGTGTGTCTGGCATTCCGTCCGCAGCTTTTCCGCCGCGGTCACCTTCCGACCGGGGCGGAAAAGCACTAACATGGCTGGCGGTGTCTATCAGACACCGCCAGCCATATTAGGATGTCTGGAGTACTATGCCATTACACGGTGGCATTTCCGCCGTGCAAAGGCTTACAGATTTGTGTTTGGGGGCCTGTTGTGGGCCTGCAGGAGTGAAGGAGGGTGCACATGGGGGTACCTTTGGTACCCCCCTGCATTTGCGTGAACAAAGCGGCAGGCCCCGCGCGGTGCCTGCCGATGTGTGCATTCAAATGCACAGCTTACATTTTTAACATTGCGGCGGGTGCAGCTTCAAGCAGCACCCACCGCAATGTTAGAAATACAGGATGTGACCGCCAGGATTGCGGTCACATCCTAATTTGCACGGAGGGACCGCCGCTGCCCCTGCAGACGGTCCCTCCTACTCCGGGGTGGCGGACGGACTCAGGTCCATCCGCCTTCATAATCGGCCCCTTAATGTAGATTTTTGTAGATGCCGCCATATACATTGATTAAAATGATAATAGCAACCTTGTATTGCTGTATGTGGGTATATTTTTAGGATACTGTTTATCATTGCTTTTTGAAAATCAATGATAATTTTGTGTGGGAAAGAGTCATTAGTTAGTTGTTTGACTTTGGTTAGGATTTCTTGGTAGGTAGATTGTTGTTTGTTTGGTAGGAGGGCATATAGGAATGGAATATTAGCATTTTGGAAATGACCATGGATAGTGTACAATTGGTAAAAAGGTTTAGGACATACAGCAAAAGTACCATCTATCATCCAAGTTTGGCATTGGTTTAGTTTAGTCATGTTGTCTGCAGTGGCAAACAGTATTATTCGTTTATCTTTTGAGTTGTTGTCATATACTACAAATGGTTCATTATTATGAGTTACACAGAGTTCAGGGGGAAATTGAACTTCTTCAAAAGTTTTAGGTGTGGGGGGAGTAGCTGCTGTAGCTCTTTTTTGTCTAGCTATAGTTCTTTTAAGTGAATCTATAATTGGTAGTTGGTTAGAGGCATGTTGGTGTAGAGTACTTAATTGCTGTTTTAGAATAGTAGTTGTTGGTGTATCACTAGTAGTGCTAGCTTCTTTAATGGAATCAAGCACTTCTCTAATTTCTATTTCTGTAACATTGGGTGGGTGGTTATGTTCCTTAGTATAAGTTACAGTAGTTTCCTGAGTTATAGCTCTCCCATACCATTTGTTAGAATAGTATTTTGTGCATTTCCAAAAAACTTTCATATCTTTCTGTTTCTCTTGAGTGTATACATATCCCATGTAACATAGAAGCATTTTGCCTTTTTGTTGATACACAAATTTAGCTCCTTCCCTCATATTTGCTTTTTGGTGCTAGGAGAGATTAAACATTACATTATTAGAAAAGTATTTAAATCATGTATTTAGTATTATCAAAACTTTGATTTGCACGTTAATTATTTACCAGTTTATTTATTTGTTGAATGTAGTTGTTGGTTTTCTTCCAAGTTTTCTTTTTGCTGTATTTTTTCTGTACCTGTTAAGATGGAGAAGATGTGTTAGAAGAATGTTTATTTCTTAATGTTTCTTTGATTTTGGTCAGCTACCTAGTTTTTGCTTAGTTTTCTATTTACTAAGTTTTTTTGTCATTTTTTAAATTAGATACCTACTTTTTATGTTTTATCTTTGAAGTGTTGATGTTGTGCAGGTTTTATATAATTTTGTTTTATCTGTACAAAATAGAGTAGGAATAAAAGAGATGTTTCAGTTATTTGTTTTCAAAATAGCAGTTAGAAGTTTTACATTTACGTTTTCTGAAGATATAAAGGTGGTTGTACCTACTTTAGATAGGTCTAGCAGCTTTTTGGTAGAGGTAAATCCGTTTTCTTTTAGCAAACTGGCAGAGTTTCGCCTTCCTTTTTTTTGGTGTTTGATATTGTGATTTTAGCAGGTGTCATTTGTCTTTTAATAGGGTGTGTTAAATTGTTTGTGAAAGTTAATTGGTTATCCTCTTTGATACCTTGTTCTTATTGGTTTATTTGAATTTTTTTACTTGTTTTGGTAATTGTTGTCCTTAAATGGTGGACGCCAATTAGTGTTTTTTTTATGAGAAAAGCAATTATTTTAAATGTTTAATGGCATTTTGTTATGTTTAAAGAGAAAGAATATTTATTATGTGTATGAAGCAATGTATAATTATTTGCAATGTTTTATATGCATTATAAAAAGTATATTTGATGTCAATGTTTTTTTTAAATTTAGAAATGTTTATTGTATGTAGTATCATTTAAAAAAAATATAATATGTATATTTGTGAAGTGTATCATATGTTTTTTAATTATAAAGCGTATTTTGTATGTATTTTGTAAAGTCGATAATAATTATTTTTCGATATTTTAGTATTCTATATAGTGATGGCCAATATTTTGACGGTGTTTAATGTTAAGTATTGGTGCATGGTGTTATTGACATTCGATAATGTAGATGGTCGATAATTTAGTCGATATTTTTTATCATCGATATTGTTGTTTCGATATATTTTTTATTTCTTGTTTAAGTATTGTGAGTCGATATTTTTGTAGTCGATAATTTGACATCGATATTTTGTCTAGTCAATATTCGGTCTATTGAGGTTATGTCAGTGATTCAAATAAATGCATGCAAGTACAAAAAACAAAGTGAAACCTGTGGGCAGGGGATAAAAAAGCAGAATAAATAAACAATTACTTTGGAACTCTGAGGCCACGCATAGGATAATCAGTAGAATATAGCTTGTACTAATGATAGAAAACCTGGCTAAAGACAAGTCAACTACCTATAGAAGGGGTGAGTATGCAGTGAAAAAGAACATCTTATGCCCATGAGCTATAGATGGAGTAATAATAAATTCAAGGAGACTCAGCACTGTGAAAGGCATCTGTCGAACTGGACTTTCACTGTCTCCTACCACTTAACGTTTTAGAATTATCATGATTGAGTATTTATATCAGCAAACAAAGCAGATCCAGGCCCACAAAGAATGAAATATTAGTTCATATTTACTTCTTTAGTAGCTCAGTACCATGTTCGTAGGCCAGAGCTATCACAATGCCCAACAGCTGCAAGTTGTTTTCAACAATACTGGATCTAAAATGGCTGTATTTTTCGGGGGAGAGGGGTGGTGAGTCTAATTGGGAGTCTGTAAACAAGACGGAGCATGCCTCCATCTTCTTTGGTGTTGTTGCTTATTGCAGCTACTGTGCCCTCCAATCTTTAGCAAAAATCTTTAGCAGGCACTTTGAAAGGAATTCTGTCGCAACTGGGTGTGCATTGTTTCCAAAGTACAGAAACCATCCTATTGGTTGTATCCGATAACCTCAGAAATTCTAAACGAAGGTAGGCGTCCAGCTCTGATCCTATTTACTAGTCTTTTCCATCTTGGCATTTGTAGGCAAGCAGTTAAATGGCTTGTCTCTTTCCTTTCAAACCAATTGAAAACAGAGCTTTCTCCCTCAGTTTCACTTGTCCGCAGTTTCCATCACCTGCAAAATTCACCAAGGTTCATCTTTAAGTATGACATTATTCCACACCTATTCTCCACTCCTGTGCCCTCTCTGGTGCACCTTTTCAGCTTCCACATCATGTCCTATGCTGATGATACTCAAATAATTTCTAACATCTCAGCAAATGCCGTTCAGACATGTTTGTCGGTAGTGGTAGACTGAATAACATAAAACTGCTTAAAATTGAATACCGACAATATGTAAGTCCTCATTTTTGTTGAACACCCTTCCCCCTGGTCTTCTGATTAGGGGCCCTCAGAACTAGTCTTCAGTACTATCTCTGTTACTGTTGCTCAGAACCTCTGATTTCTATTTGACCAGTCTCCCTCCGTCTTTGATCATATCAATCAAGTAGCACCTCTCTGCTTTTCTCATCCAACAATGCTAAAAAAGGTATCTGAGTGCCTACCACTGATGTGTGCAGGAACTTCAACTTAAGTTCTGATGACCTCCACATTAGATTATATTATCTCTTTATTTAGACTGCTTGCCTTATCGTATTCACTGCTTGTGATTTATCCAAAATGCAACAGTATGCAAAACTTTCAAACTCTCACCCCATGTCAGTCTCATCCCACCTCAGAAAACTGCACTAACTGCTGACTTTCTACTTGCAAACCTCCTGGATTTGTGTATAAAGCAATTCATAACTCTGGCCTAGTCCATCTTAAACAGAAATTCACCCCTTATCTACCTTGACCCTCCCTGCTTATATCATCTGAACATCTTCTGACGATTACACATTTTCAGCATTGTTATTGTTATTGGTATTGTTATTGGTAATTATCATTTGTTACATGCGTTATCACATCAGGTCTCCAAGCACTATCAGAAAGATCCTTTCTTCGTGTGTTGGGGTTTAGAGTATGTCCCAGACCTCGGCAAAAAGTACTGTTTTTAATTTCTTCCTGAACGGGAGAAGGGCATGTTCCTTGCGCCCTGCTTGCCTTATCTTATTCAATGCTTGTGATTTATCCAAAATGCAACAGTATGCAAAACTTTCAAACTCTCACCCCATGTCAGTCTCATCCCACCTCAGAAAACTGCACTAACTGTTGACTTTCTCCTTGCAAACCTCCTGGATTTGTGTATAAAGCAATTCATAACTCTGGCCTAGTCCATCTTAAACAGAAATTCACCCCTTATCTACCTTGACCCTCCCTGCTTATATCATCTGAACATCTTCTGACGATTTCACATTTTCAGCATTGTTATTGTTATTGGTATTGTTATTGGTAATTATCATTTGTTACGTGCGTTAACACCATCAGGTCTCCAAGCACTAACAGAGAGATCCTTTCTTCGTGTGTTGGGGTTTAGAGTATGTCCCAGACCTCCGCAAAAAGTACTGTTTTTAATTTCTTCCTGAACAGGAGAAGGGCATGTTCCTTGCGAATACTCTCCAGCAGGTTGTCCCATATATGGGGAATGGATGAGGAGAATGCTCTTCCACCTTTCGAGGACAAATTAAAATGAGGGCAGGCCAGAAGGCTTGCATCAGAGGACCGTAGCAGCCTGCTGGGAGTATATTTGGCAAGGCAGTCCTTGATGTAGCTAGGGGCTTGGCCATGGATTGCCTTACGTACAATGCAGAGGCCTTTGAACTTTGTTCTCTGTCCAACCAGAAGCCAATGCAATTGTTTCAGGAGGGGTGACGCATGGGCTCGTCTGGGCACTCTAAAGCCTAGCAGCATCGTTCATGATAACCTGTAATCTGGCCAGAAGGTTATCAGGGAGGTGATATACAAGGAGTTCCCATAGTCAAGGCGTTATAGTATCAAAGCAGACACTGCCATTCTGAGTGTGTTGAAGGTGAGTAGAGGGGCAAGCTTACGCAGTTGTCTCAGCATGCCTGTACATATTCCCACTACTGTCGATACCTGCTGGGTCATAGAAAGCTTGGCATCAATTTTGATGGCCAGACTTTTAACAGCCGCGGCCGGCTGCGGGAATGTGCCAAGTTCTTGTGGCCAAAAGAGTTCCTTCCAAGGGTTAGAGTCTGAGGTGACGGCCAATACTTCTGTTTTATCCAGATTGATTTTGAGGTAGTTGTCCGTCATCCAGTTAACAGTGAATTTCAAGATGTTTTGGAAACTTGTGTGGGCTGACGGGGCGTTGTCTACCTGAATGATAATTTGAGTGTCATCAACGTAGTTGTAAATTTGACACTCCATATGGTTTGTCGGTCTGGTAGCAGCTACCTCTCTTAGTTTGCAGCCATACTGTAGAATTCTCTTTCCATGGACATTAAAACTGCTCCTCGTTTTAATCTTTGATAAAAAAAAGAATAAAAATGTAGCTTTTGGCCCAATCTTGAATGCTGCTTCCTTTACCTAATATACAAGTGTCAGGATGCTACAATGTGGACGACAGTCATGCTCTATAAGCTGTTTAATTTAACACTGGAAAGAATCGCCATAAAACAGAGATCTGATTTTCCAGAATTTCCAGTTTTGAGTCATTCTGAATCAACGAAACTATATCAGTTCTGAAACTCCTCAAGTTCCTTTCGATTGTCCTCGTTATCCATAATTCGATGCACCAGCCCATCAGTCTGGTCATCCACATTTGCCTTTGTTTGTTACACCTTCAAACCTTTCACAAAAAAGAATTCAATCTACAATTCTTAGTGACGACTGCCTTTGCCTTTAGTTCAGCAAGAAGTGCAATAATAGAAATCCCGGTGTTTTATTTCACCTGCAGACAAGGGCATCTTAATGATCCCCTCCCAGACCTTGTTGCCTTGAGTGGAAACTGCTCCCACAGAGGTTAATTTGAGAGATTCATGCTACAATTCGTGCATGGTTGTGTGACAATCTGAGCATGATCAGTCAGCTCGTCTTCCCCCATTCTTGCAGGTAGGCACTCACTATCGGTTTCCAGTTTTGAATAAAAATAATTTTACTTTGTGAGCGTTTTGTAGTCTATGACAAATATTGTGCCTCTGGGGTAGGCAAACAAATTACGCAGAACTTGCTGGTCAAATCTTGCACTACTCACTCCAGTAAAAACACTGAGGGGTGTAGTGTTGCAGAACGTGTGTGGGGGTAGCAGCAGGCACACCTGTCGAACATTTGTCCCTGACTACTAACCAACACATTGCCACACAGCACGTTTTCTCGCATTAGGAACTTTTACCTCGACAAACAACTGCGACCCTCCGAAGAAACCCCCTAGCTGAACTGTAATTCGTTTCATTAAGTTGTTTTGGTTATCGTGAGCAGCTGTGGATTCTAAATGCTGAAGCCGGGTGCACCAGACAGAAGAGGCCCACAAAACATTGGCCTGAGTCCCGTGAAAGCCAACGGGACCTGAGAGTGCACGAGTCGGCCCGGTAACAGCTCATTCAGTGGGGCGTCCAGTGATTGTCCGGGCTGCTCCTGAGAGCTTCTCTGTGTGTCAAACCCAGGCAGACACACAGAACAAGAGCAACACCCCAAAAAATCAAAAAATACCTTCCAAAAGGACGATACTGACGTCGATGGAAATGTATTTATTTATTTATTTAGGATTTATAAAGCGTGTAGCTGCCTCAGCGAAGGGGCGTCCCAGCGCAACCAGAAACCCCATGAGACCAGGACCGAACAGTGAAGCAGCAACAGTTAGACTACCTAAATTCTAAATTCTAAAATTAAAGGCCATGCTAAGGTAACAGTGGGGTAAGTAAGAAACATAAAACCAGAGTCAAGCCCTGATGGTGCTGCACAGCTGCGTGTCATCTTAAAATAGCAATATAACATCTTGTTTAGTAGCAACTGCAATATAAAACAAGCTCGCTTTAGTACAGGCAAGGACTCAAGACCTCGGCAGGCGTGCAGAGCACATGTATTCATATATCCAGGTGCTGAGCAGTGGCGGACCTGGTAGATCTGATTAAAACGTGATCTCTGCAGCGGCCCGCCTATAGGTGTGTCTCTGTAGGACACTTGACTCTCTTGTTGACCAAAATCACACTGACGGCAGTGCTGGTGCTACTTACATCAGAAAACGAGGCACGCAAGCAGCGTGCACGTGGCTGCTCGTTCCCGTGGAAATACTCCATGGTAGTTAACTTGCGACAAAAGGTGGGACATGTATCAACTATTAGCCATTTGCAGGCTACCATTTTTTAATGACACAGACAAAAGCCAATCCAAAGCTGTGGGAGAAGCCAGACCCCACAAAGTACATACAACAGATCGCCTGACAGCACTGTCTAGGCTCGACCTAAAAACAGATACAGTGGTTGAGCTTTCTTCTATATTGTTCCTAAAACGTGGAATGACTTGCTGCTAGACATATGAGCCTCCTCCTCACTTCTTGAAATCAACATGAAGCTGAAGACCTGACTTTTCGAGTAGCCCCTCTAGGTCAGGTTACCCTTCCAGATGATAGCGCACTTTACAATTCTGTAAAACATAACATCTTAATAATAATAATTATTATTATAATAATGATCTGATTAGGAAAGTGCATGGTTATGATCCAAGGTGTGTCCCTGCACTGAGAGGGAAAGCCAGCAACCTAACAGTCACTACCAACCAACAAGCAGCTAAAACAGTAGTTCCTACCCTTAATCATAAAAAACCACAAACTTTCTATCATCCTTCCTACCAACCATGCCCTTGGTCCAGCACCGATTGGAAAAGCCACGTTTTAAGCTTACTTGCAAAGCACTAAATATGACGATTTGATCCTCAACTGATGAGGCAAGGAGTTCCAAAACGTTGCTGCTAAAAAGCAAAAAGAGTGTCCGTCCATCCTGGCTTTTTTCACACGTGGAACTACCGCCAGATTGATACCCGATGACATTAGGCTACGGCTTGAGTGGTGTCTAATCAACAAACAGGTCTGATAGAGAGGGCTATCCCCTACGTAGAGTTTTGAAAGAACTTTCGGAGGGTGAACTTCTTGGCAAAAAAGGAAAAATTCAACCTTTTGTTTTAAAACCCCTCACTCACCAACCTAGTGGTGACTTGCTTCATCATCGGGGTCCACCCTGGTGACCTAGCGTCACCAGGATGTGCTTCGACACCTGTGTTACAGTGGAGCGGGTTGTGACTGTAAGTGCAAAAAAATGTGTTAAAAATTGTCCTGGTTTAACTTAAAACTTAATTTTATTTTAAAGTAACAGAACAATGTTAAAAAATCGGTGGCGAGATACTGGTAGGTGAGTTACGACCAATGTATCTCTATATGTGTTTGTGTAGCTTGGTCAACATGTTTCTACCAATAGGGCAACTGCCCGGTATTCTTCAGGACCAAAAAACAGGTGGACGGGAGGTGTGGGCCCCCTAAAAGGCGCACCCTACCCTGATCCCCTGTATACCTACTGGAATAGCCGTCAGAAAAGGTTAAAAAGAAAAAGAGACTTGTTTCTAGCCTCTAAAGTGCTTCAACTGCTATCCTCCTCTGCTTTGAGCCGAGCAGAGGAGGATAGCAGTAGGTTAATGGCCATTACCTTCTTCCACAAACTATTATGTTATGTCGGTTTGAAGATCCTACCCCCTGCCCGTTGAAGCACTTTAGAGGCTAGAAACAAGCCTCTTTTTCTTTTTAACCTTTTCTGACGGCTCTCATTATCTTGATTGAGCTCACCAACCACTGGCTATTCTTCCAGTAGGTATACAGGGGATCAGGGTAGGGTGCGCCTTTTAGGGGGCCCACACCTCCCGTCCACCTGTTTTTTGGTCCTGAAGAATACCGGGCAGTTGCCCTATTGGTAGAAACATGTTGACCAAGCTACACAAACACATATAGAGATACATTGGTCGTAACTCACCTACCAGTATCTCGCCACCGATTTTTTAACATTGTTCTGTTACTTTAAAATAAAATTAAGTTTTAAGTTAAACCAGGACAATTTTTAACACATTTTTTTGCACTTACAGTCACAACCCGCTCCACTGTAACACAGGTGTCGAAGCACATCCTGGTGACGCTAGGTCACCAGGGTGGACCCCGATGATGAAGCAAGTCACCACTAGGTTGGTGAGTGAGGGGTTTTAAAACAAAAGGTTGAATTTTTCCTTTTTTGCCAAGAAGTTCACCCTCTGAAAGTTCTTTCAAAACTCTACGTAGGGGATACTCCTCCCATTGTTTTCATAAATATTCCTGTCAGGGGAATAGGAGTTATCTCTTTTTTCACTTCTCAGTGAAAATATCCCTTGCTCTCTCTTTTGATCTCAAACTGATAGAGAGGGCCCCAGCCCTTAAAAATTCTTGGCAGAAACCCATATCTTTGAACAGTATTCTCTAATTCATTGGCAACCAATGAAGGGTGACAAGAGCAAGACCTACAGGGGCACATCTAGGTAGGTTTATTGCTATGAGTGTCTCGGCATTTTGCACTCTGTAGTTTCTAGAGTCTGCCACTGCAGTAGTCTAACTGCGCTGTCACTAAAGCCTGCACATTAATTTTCCTGGCCACTGAATGAAGGAGGTCCATGATCTTCCTTAACATTGTCAAAAACACTTACCTGCAACATAGGCCAAGTTCCTGACCTTTTCTTTAGGAACTGGGACATGACCCATTACATCAGGCCACTAGGCTGATGTCCAAATAGAGGGATACTTACCAGTTTTATTGGCATTAAGTCAGAGGCAGCTCTTGGTCATCCAGTCAGCCGCCTCGCCCAAACACGTCTCAAACTGAGTAGCTACTTCTTCTTCCTCCTAGGATACAGTGACTATCAGTAAAGTATCATCGGCATAAGACACAATACGCACATTGTGTTGCATGATGATCTCATCAAGGGGGAGCTTATAAAGATTGAATAACGTAGGGCTCTCCATGAAGCCCTGAGGCACTTCCTGAGAAAGATGCAATGGATCTGAAAATAAATCTTATGGGCAACTCAAAAAGAGCGGTCCTGAAGAAAGGAAGCCAACCACCTCAGAGCAAGGCCCCTGACACTGCAGTCCTCAATCTGACCTAAAAGGAGGCCATAAGTAATGGTGTCGAAGGCTGTGCTCAGATCCAAAATGATTAGTGCAGCAGTCTGACCTCTGTCAGCACAACGTCTTATGTGATTCGGCAGCCAACAAAAGAGCTGACTCTCTTGAATGATATGCCTGGAAACCAAACTGGGCTGGGTGTAGTAGATTATCGGCCCTATAAACTTAGTTAGTTGGTTATTGACAAGCTTTTCTGCCACTTTTGCAATGATTGGCAGCAATAAGTTTGGTCTCAGAATTTCTAAGTGTGAGGGATTTAAGGAGTTTTTATTTAGCAGGGGCACAACAATCGCCAGGCTTCCATTTCAAAGGCACTTGTCCTAACGTAGAAGACATGGCAATAAGTTTACTCAGGTGAGGTAGGATGGTCTCCGTTGCCTGCACAAGGATGTGTGTGGGCGTCAGGTCCAAAGGGAGCCCTGACTTGACTTTGCCTAAAAAAAAACAAAAAAAACTCATCATCAGCCTGGACCTTAAAGCTAATAAGACCGTCCCCAGAAAGGGAACCATCCAACCTAGCTTCAGAAAGTTAGAGATCTCTGACTTCCAGAGGAAAGGAGTCATAGATGTTTAATACTTTATTGTTAAAAAATAATGCAATCTCAATGCAACTCTTAACCGAAGGGGTGTTACATACTGCATCCCGTTCCAAGGAAGACCACAACTTCACTATGGAGAAAAGGTTTTAGTAGAGTTTGCTGCGACCTCGATTTTCTGGGCATTAAATGCCCCACATTCAATACTTATGTGCTTATGGTAGACCTTAAGGGCCACTTTACACTCAACTTTACTTTCTGCGCTATACTCCTTCCACCATGATCGCTCCAGGCATTTGCACGATACCCTTAAAAGTGCCAACTCATAATTAAACCATTCAGCAGATGGTAGAGCATGTGTCCTTCAGCTTTGAACGATAGGTGCTACTCTGTCCAGGGCTGCAGTAATTCACTCTTCAATATGGGTGTTAACCGCATCCACAACTACACCTGCCACCGGGTCCATATGAAGGAGTGATTTTGTTAGAGCGTCTGGTGATAGTTTGGCCTATTTGCGCAATTCAGAGGGTAAAGATCCCTTAAACACAGTAGCCAGTTCAGGTAAGGATATCTGAAAGGGTATAATAAAATACCAGAACACCAGGGACTTGTTTCCTTAATCTACCTCCTTATGGATGCAGTTAGTGTTGCTTTTTTGTTCAGACAAGTAGTTCAGCCACACTGTCAATCAATCAATCAATCAATGACACTTGTAAAGCGCGCTACATACCCGTAGGGTCTCAAGGCGCTGGGGGGGGGGGGGGTGCCGCTACTGCTCGAACAGCCAGGTCTTCAGCTTCTTCCTGAAGGAGAGGTGGTCTTGGGTCAGGCGCAGGTCGGTCGGCAGGGAGTTCCAGGTCTTGGCAGCCAGGTAGGAGAAGGACCTTCCTCCTGTAGTCGCTCTTCGGATGCGGGGGACGGCGGCGAGGGCGTGGTTGGCTGATCGGAGGTGGCGTTTGGGAGCGTAGAAGTTGTCTCGGCTGTTGGGGTAGCTCGGGCCTTGGTCGTGTAGGGCTTTGTGTGCGTGGGTGAGGAGGCGGAAGGTGATTCTTTTGTTGACGGGGAGCCAGTGAAGGTCTCTCAGATGTCCGAAGATGTGACTGGTTCGTGGGATGTCGAGGATGAGTCTGGCTGAGGCGTTCTGGATCCGCTGGAGTCTCTTCTGGAGCTTGGCGGTGGTACCGGCGTAGAGGGCGTTGTCGTAGTCCAGTCGGCTGGTGACGAGGGCCTGGGTGACGATCTTCCTGGTCTCGGTGGGGATCCACCAGAAGATCTTCCGTAGCATGCGTAGGATGTTGAAGCACGCCGAGGAGACGTTGTTGACTTGCCTGGTCATGGAGAGGGAGGAGTCCAGGATGAAGCCGAGGTTGCGTGCATGGTCTGTCGGTTTGGGTGCGGTGCCCAGGGCGGGAGGCCACCAGGAGTCGTCCCAGGCGGAGGGTGAGGGGCCCAGGATGAGGACCTCCGTCTTGTCCGAGTTCAGTTTCAGGCGGCTGGTCGTCATCCACTCGGCTACCTCTTTCATCCCTTCGTGCAGGTTGGCTCTGGCGGCGGTGGGGTCGTTGGTCAGGGAGAGGATCAGCTGGGTGTCGTCGGCGTAGGAGATTATGCTGAGGTTGTGTTTGCGTACGATGGCCGCGAGGGGGCTCATGTAGACGTTGAAGAGGGTGGGGCTCAGAGATGATCCTTGAGGGACGCCACAGATGACTTCGGAGGCCTCTGACTTGTACGGTGGTAGGCGGACTCTCTGTGTTCTTCCGTCGAGGAAGGAGATGATCCATTCCAGCGCCTTGTCCTGGATTCCGATGTTGCTGAGGCGCCGTACTAGGGTGCGGTGGCAGACCGTGTCGAATGCCGCGGAGAGGTCTAGGAGGATGAGGGCCGCTGTTTCTCCATTGTCCATCAGGGCTCGGATGTCATCGGTGGCGGCGATGAGGGCGGTCTCGGTGCTGTGATTGGCTCGGAAGCCGGACTGTGAGGGGTCGAGGGATCCGTTCGTCTCGAGGAAGGCGGCCATCTGCTTGTTGACGGTCTTCTCGATGACTTTGGCTGGAAACGGGAGGAGTGAGATGGGGCGGTATTTCTTGAGGTCGGTGGGGTCCGCTGTTGGTTTCTTGAGTAGAGCGCTGAGTTCGGCGTGTTTCCAGCTCTCAGGGAAGATGGTGGTGTCGAAGGATGTGTTGATGATGTCTCTCAGGTGGGGTGCGATGACAGCGTCGGCCTTGTTGAAGACGTGGTGCGGGCAGGGGTCGGTCGGTGATCCGGAGTGGATGGAGTTCATCGTGCGTATGGTGTCTTCGGTGCTGATCGGGGTCCAGGCGTGGAGGGTGGTGGTGGGGGGTGGTTGTTCGGTCATGGTGTGCGTTGGTTGGTTGTTGAAGCTGTTGTGTATGTCCGCGATCTTGTTGTGGAAGTATGAAGCCAGGGAGTTGCAGAGGTCTTGCGATGGGGTGATGTCGTTGTTTCCTGCGCTGGGGTTGGAAAGCTCTTTCACGATGTTGAAGAGTTCCTTGCAGTTGTGTGCGTTGTTGTCCAACCTGTCCTTGAATGCTGTTTTCTTGGCGGCGCGGATCAGCTGGTGGTGTTTCCGGGTGGCCAGCTTGAAGGAGGTCCTGTTGTCCGGTGTCAGTTCCCTTCTCCAGACTTTCTCGAGGGCTCGGCAGTTCTTCTTGGAGCTCTTGAGTTCGTCGGTGAACCATGGAGCCTTCTTGCTGCCGGGTCTGCTAGGCGGGGTCCTCAGTGGGGCGAGTTCGTCCGCGCAGTTGCTGATCCACTTTGTGAGGTTGTCGGCGGCCTGGCTGGGGTCCGCTGAGCTGGCAGGAGGGTGCTGGCTCAGGGAGGTGGCGAGCTGATCTGCTGTGATCTTGCTCCAGCTTCTGCGGGCGGCCTGTTGCTGGTGGTGGTGGGTCGTCGTTCTCTTGAAGGTGAAGTGGACGCAGCTGTGGTCCGTCCATTGAAGCTCTGTGGCGTGGCTGAAGTCGATGTCTGTGCTGGAAGAGAAGACTGCGTCGAGTGTGTGTCCGGCGAGGTGGGTGGGGGTGGACACCAGTTGCTTCAGTCCCAGGTTGGCGAGGTTGTCGAGCAGGGTGCTGGTGTTGTGGTCGTTGTTGTTCTCCAGATGGAAGTTGAGGTCTCCCAGGAGGATGTAGTCGGCGGAGGGGAGGGCATTCGGGCTGACGAAGTCGGCGATGTCCTCGCTGAATTGTGTGCGTGGTCCAGGGGGTCGGTAGATCAGGGTGCCTCTGAGGGTGGTGTTCGGGTTGGTGTGGATCTGGAAATGCAGGTGTTCGGCGCTGGTCAGGGTGTTGTCGGTGCTGGTCGTGAGACGGATGGTGTTCCTGTGGATGATGGCGATGCCTCCTCCCATCTGGTTGGCGTTTCGGTCCCTCCGGACAATCTTGTAGCCCTCTGGGATAGCGATGGCGATGTCGGGAGCTGAAGAGGCGTTCATCCAGGTCTCCGTGAGGAAGGCAACGTCAGGGGCTGTGGCGTCTAGAAGGTTCCAGAGTTCGATGGCGTGTCTGTGGACGGAGCGGGTGTTGAGCAGGATGCACTTGAGGTGGGTGCTGCTGGTGTTAGGCTTAGCGGGTGCTGGTGCGAGGCTGGTCCGGATGCAGGAGAACTTGCAGGCGTGGCAGCTGAAAGGTCCGTGGGTGCGTCGTGGTGTGGCTTGGTGGCAATCTGGGAGTCGGCCGGTGTTGAGTGCGATGAGGGTGGCGGCGGAGTACGTCTGGCGGGTCGGCCGGGGTCTTCGAGGTCCAGGGGTCCTGGAACTGGGCGCGGTCCAGGCGCGGACGGGCGTAGACGGGCTTACCTTTGGCGCGCCTTCGGCGCACAATCGGCGCGCCCGCTGCGCGTGACCGCTGCGCGTTCGCACGGTCGCCATTTAAGGCGAAGTGCGCGGGTGGGCGGAGCAGCTGGGAGGCGGGAGCGGGGAGGGAACAGAAGAGAAAGGGGCGGGGCTAATGGCGGTGGCGGGAAGCGGGAGCGGGGAGGGAGAGCGGAGGGCGGCGAGGTAGGCGGGCAAACAGGAAGGAGACAGGCACAATGCACAATGGGGGTCAAAACACTAAGAGGCAACGGCACAGAAAAATACAGGCAACAATTCTGGTCAAAACGGGGGAAAACAGTTAAGCTGACGATCTTACGGCACACAAAGAAACAAGCACAAATGTCGGGCGAAAACGGGTGAAAACAGTTAAGCTGACGATCTTACGGCACACAAAGAAACAAGCACAAATGTCGGGCAAAAACGGGTGAAAACCAACGGGGATCGCTCAAGGCGGCAGCGAGGCCGGCGCTGAGGCAGAGGCAGGCACTGGGGGCACACGCAGCAGCTGGTGGCCGTGCGGCGCGGGAGTGTCCCACAAGTGGGTCACACTCACCTGCGTCGCACGGTCGCCATTTAAGGCCAAGTGCGCGGGTGGGCGGAGCAGCTGGGAGGCGGGAGCGGGGAGGGAACAGAAGAGAAAGGGGCGGGGCTAATGGCGGTGGCGGGAAGCGGGAGCGGGGAGGGAGAGCGGAGGGCGGCGAGGTAGGCGGGCAAACAGGAAGGAGACAGGCACAATGCACAATGGGGGTCAAAACACTAGGAGGCAACGGCACAGAAAAATACAGGCAACAATTCTGGTCAAAACGGGGGAAAACAGTTAAGCTGACGATCTTACGGCACACAAAGAGACAAGCACAAATGTCGGGCAAAAACGGGTGAAAACAGTTAAGCTGACGATCTTACGGCACACAAAGAAACAAGCACAAATGTCGGGCAAAAACGGGTGAAAACCAACGGGGATTGCTCAAGGCGGCAGCGAGGCCGGCGCTGAGGCAGAGGCAGGCACTGGGGGCACACGCAGCAGCTGGTGGCCGTGCGGCGCGGGGGTGTCCCACTGTGCGGTTCAACCTGCTACCCTTAAGGTATCATTGCCGATGGGTTAGAGAATTTGTTGATTTAAGTTTGAGTGGATGAAGGAACAGCAAACATCTCATTCCAACTTTTTGTGTAGCCTTCACAGCCCAAAGGTGACTGTGTAAATTTTGGAACCTGACTGCCACTGTGCTTGGATCAAAGGACCCATGCCTACCTCTGACTTTTGGTCTGGTCTACTTGGTCAACTCAGCCTGTCGCTCAAGATGGTGAGTAGCAAGGCAGGCCTAATTATATTTAAGAACATACCATGGTGTGCGGGCCAATTCTCCTGAATATCCTTTTTTGTCTAAATCAAATGACTCACATTCAAGTCATCTTCAAAGTTTGAAGAATTTTATTTTGTATTAAACTAATGTTTCTTTGCCACAAAAGGTATATCTGCTGATATGTTCATCCATTACATCACACACAAGCTAAACACTGCATATGACACTATCCATTCTTGGTCTTCAATGTCACACTGATTGTAGTAGCCGTTCCTTTTGCCCTGCTCATCCCCATTTTCAGACTGATGCTTGTGGTTGCTGACTCTAAAAGTGCCATAGGCTCTGCCATAGGCTCTGCTAACTAGACCCAGGACCAGTGCTCTATCCTGTTAAAGGTACATGTTAATTGGTATAATTCTAGTATAAATCTGTAAGTCACTAGTTTGTGGTAAGGCATGTAGGTTTAGTAACCCCAGTAGGCTTACTTCACTTAAGGCTGCACTGCTGCGGTGTCTAACGTAATTCTTAATCTAGGCCTGCCTTGCTGGTTTTCAAATAAAGCTGTGCGGAATATCAAATTTGGAATTAAAAGTACTTTAAAAGTCCAAAACGCATTTTTATTATTTTTTAAGTCAACCCTAAGGTCTTCACTATATGCCCCAAAGGCATGGTGCATTGTTATATAAAGCAGGGACAATATAAAATATCTTTTATAGACCCTGGTAAGGAAAGTCAGCCCAAAGTAATGTTCCCTATTGTAGTGTTGCTAGCCCCATAGGCTAACACGGTGAAGGTTTTATTAAATTTAAAAAGTCAAACTTTGGATTGGAGCTAGCCATCTATCATTCAAAGTATCACATTGATGTGTGCATTAAACCCAACAACTTGCAACTGTCTGATTTAATATAACTATAACAGGAAAGTGGTTTTGAAACTTACTATCCTGAAGTTACTGAAAGCAGTCCTGTAGCAGCCTCTTCTGATTAATCAGCCTTTGATAGCCTGAGCCAAGCTGTTCCGTGAGTAGGTGTCAAGAGGCCTAATTCTGCTACAATTCTGCTATTTGGTGGGAGGAAATCTCTTTCCTGGAGATGCCATGGAGAGGAATGGAGCAGGGCAGATAAGCTGGTATTCGAAGGCAGGAGTCTCTGCAGAAAACAGATGTCACAGGACCCAGACCACCTCCACTTCATTGATCACTAGGCAGATGGGAGCCCCCCTAATTAGATTAGGAAAAGGTCTGGAAGGGGAGTGCAGCTATTTGTTAGCCACATCTCTGGGCTGAGTTTCACAGACACACTCCAAGGAGAGGTTTTCTCCTTTCTGACTTTTTGGGAATGTTGCATTCTGGGCCAGAAATGTGCCACATATCACAGGAAGTGGTGATAGCAGAGGGATGTAGCTTTACCTCTATTGGTTAGGGTGCCCCCCTCCTAGCAGAATAGAGTATAAATATGGAAGAACTGAAGGTGCTTCTGAGACCACTGCCTGGAAAAGAAGAGAGAAAAGGTACTGCACTGCTGGACACTTGGACTGCACCAAAGAGAACGTTGCACTCTGAAAGACTGCACTTGCTACACTCACAAGGCTCCAAAACGAAAGGACCGTGCTTGACTCCAAAAGGAAAGGAGAGAACTCCCTCACCAGCAAGGAGGTAAAAAAGTGTTGAAGAAGTCACTTGCAAAGCAAAAGAGCGGACACCCAAGCTGACCAGTTGTAACTGGAGTGGCCCTGGAATGTGCTAGGGCATTTTGGGAGGCTGCATCCTAGCCAAGTGGTAACCCAGGGCCTTTGAACCCTTGGCCAGTGCTGACCTACACCTATCTCCGCAAAGGAACAAAGAACCAGCTAAAATCCTCATAGGAACCAACACGAGATGACGTCAAGCCTTGCCGCTCAGCAGCCAGCTTCAACAGAACTGATGTGAGTTGATGTGAAGACTCACAAAGCATGGCTGCACAGCATGAGCAGAATCAACAAGAGTGGAAACAAAGCCTCGCAGTACAATTTAAATGGATACGACGCAAGTCGACATGAAGTCTTGCAAAGCTTGGCCGCACAGCTTCTTTAGAAATAACACAACGTGACGTGAGACAATGCAGGATTTTGCATCACTGGCCTTGCTACTCCTCGGAATCGACGCTGGATGAAGAGAAGCCTCACAAAGCAATGCAGCGCAGACCGCAAACTAAAGACACATGGTACATTGCTCAGTGGGCCTAGCTTGGTCCTGTGCCCAGCCTACGCTCTATCACGGTTGGCCTGAACTTGTGACTCTGTCCCGGTCCAGCATGATGAGATACCATCAGTTGGCACTTTGGGCCTTTTGGTGCTATTGTTACTTAAATCTTTAGAAATTCACATCTCTGATTACGTACATTGAGTTTTCGTTGTTTTGGTGTCACTTTAGAGATAAAAAAAATGCCCCTATTTTTTAAATTGGTGTTATGTTTTTTACCCAAATATGTTTTGGTGGTATTATATGATTTACATATACCTGTCTCCTAAATTAAGCCTGACTACTCATTTGCTCACCTACCAATGGATAATTTACTAAGAATTTTCGGGACCCATTAGTGATTGTGGTATTATTACTAGCTAAGGGTGAATGTCTCCACCTACTAGTCACTCACTTTCTTACACTCATAAAATACAAAAATAAAAAGATCCTGCTGACCAAAACAACAAAATTGTACTAATTGTGCCAATTTGATGATGAATACTGAAAACACAAACATATTTGCTACATAGAAAAACTTTGTAACTTGTTCAAATGCGTTGTATTTTATATATATCCATAGCTTCTAAATAAATGCACTTTTTATAACTGAGGTTTCGTGTCCTCTCAATCATTGTTACACATTGTATAATATTACATTTTTGACTGTGTGTGCAATGTAAGTAATTACTCTCATTGACTTTTAATTGCATGTGTTTGGTAAGTGAACTCTAAAAGGTTTCATTAGTATTCATTATGCCGAAGAGATCATAGCATTTCTCCACAGAATAATTGTATTAATGAAAGTGAACCGCTTTTACTCAATCATGATGACGCCACGAATTTAAATTACCTATTAAGTTAACTAAATTGGAGCTTGTTTTAATATAGAACTAGTACAGATAGGCAGAGATGCTTTTTCTGTAGAGTGAACAACAAAATAAATCAAGTACAGCATAACAAATGTACAAATCCTTATTCAAAAAAAGGTAACGGCAACAAGATAAATTTGGCAAATCAAGACGTCACAGATAGAAGATAGACAGGAGAGTGGTTAAGAAAAATACATTTTAGTTAGCTGCGATTAAAATTTTCAAACATTCACTATATCTTGAAGTTTGACTCCTATTACCAAATTTACATTTTAAAATGTGCCAATGTAATTTCTTATTTTTTTAATCCTGAACAGGGATAGAAAATAAGAACGGCGAGCATTCTTTTATCGTCATTATTGGGGCAACTGGCAACGCAGCCTTTCAGTATTATTTAAAGAAAACAAAGGTATATACTGCACTGCAAGGCCATGCCCTCCCCTGCAGGGCGTACAGATTGATATGCAGACACCCCTACCAACTCAATACACTTACTGACCATAAGTCTGAGTTCAAAGTAACCTGAAAGTTCACAAAATAACATTGATAGGACCAAGACAAATATCCCATTCCTTTACTAAAAGCCCCACTTTCATTGTTAGTTGTTCAGTCGCCTTTGCTCCCTCGTAAATCCTGGCCATATACTTAGATAATGAACTGGTTAACCCGTTATAATAGTAGAAGTGACTAATTTAGATTTTTCAACTAGACAACTGAGAAGATGGTACAATTCATTGATTGAAGGCCAGCAAACCTTCTGAAGACAATTCTGCACCGTGTCTTTAGAGGCAAACAACCCCCATTGAGTTCATAATCCCTGTGGATGATCCCTTGGGCAACAAGGAAGTACTGTGGATTTTGTAGTCGTTGTGGATAACTCCTTGTGAAACAAACGTGCTACAGACTTCATTGAAAGATACTTTTCTGGTTCTAGATCAATTTTTTGACTTCATAGAAGAACATACAGAAGGATTTCACAAACAAGTCCCTCCTGCAGCATATATGTATCACAATTGCTTAGCAGGGATAATATGGAGCACGAGGAGCTTTTATTCTGTGTATCAAGATGGTTGCCACCTTTGATAAGACTCATCCTGGGACATAAATTACCTTCTTGTCTTTACACAGGCGTTCACTGGCTTTGCAAGGCTGATGTCAAAGCAGCGCCCAGACTCTGAACAGTCTTCCATTCTCCACTGCTAGTGAATATGTGCACAATCATGAGACTCAATGTAGCGCATCAGGCAGGACCAGAGTGCAATGGTGTGTCTTCTTATGCCGCATTGGATATAGTGCATAAGTTGCAGTCTCTTGCAACAAGGGTTTCCCTTGCAGCACCTAAACATCTCGATTGCTTTCAAGAAACAGTACAAAACATAAAAAACGTATAACCATGAATTGAAGATGGATTCGATTATTGAAAAGTCTTTTGAGGAGTCCTGTGTTAACATATTGTTTGTCCTGACCTTGCTTGTGCAGATAACATAGTGAAGGCATTGCAGTTGGACACCTCCCATCAAATGGCATCCATAGTCTGCAAGCACCGCTGACCTCCTCTGCTACTTAGGAATATTCAAGAAACCCAGAATTACAGTATGGAAAATAGAGGGAGTACCACGAAAATGATAGTCCTTCAATACATTGACATTGTTTCTACCTTGCCCTTTTCCAGATCATGTGCTAATAAATGACCACACAAAAAAACTGGAGTACTAGTTGAGGGATGTGAGAACCTACCTCAAAAAATAATCACAACCCTATCAGGGTTGGGAGAAATTGGGTTGTACGTTGACTGGTGTGTTAGCCCTTGTCAAGCAAAACCACTTTCCCTGGCAGGGTGAACCACAAAATGTCACTGAATTAACCTATCCATAACCTTGGGTAGCTTGGCACGAAAAGTAGTCAGGCTTAACTTAGAGGTAATGTGTAAAGTATTTATGCAACACACAAACAGTAAAAAAGTGAAAACCCAACACAAGAAAAATCCCACACTAATTTAGAAAAATAGAGTACATTTTAATAAATTATTTGACACCAAAATGAAAACGACTCAGTCAGCACTTACTTTCGAATTTAGAATAACTTTTAAGAAAAATATTCTGAGAAGGTAGAGTTCAGCGGGGCAAGCCTGTAGGTGATGTCCGAGGAGGAAGCATCATTATTGGGAAGCTGGACAAAGTCACAGGGAAGATTTCTGCGTTCGGACTCAGTCACTTTTATGGAAGTTAAAAATATCCAGCGGGACAAGACAAGAGGCTGTAGCCAAAGACAGTTTCAGGAATTCAGATATCCGTTTGGCGAAGAACCACTGAACAGGTTTTGCTGCTACAGAGAAGAACATCATGGGAGCACCTGTGAAGTCAGATTGACCGGTTATGCACCTTGGGTTGGTCAACAGGAAGGTTGGTCTTGGTCTTCCCTTGGTTCTAAAAGTAGTTTTTAGCCAAACATATTTTAAGTCCCAAGAATTGTGTTTTTGGTATCTGGGCATCTTTAGCATTACAACCAAGGATCTAGGATGGATGAGACACCACATGGAGGGTTCAGGATTTGCTCAGGCTGGATACAGGTGCAGGTTCAAGATGATGGGAACCTATCATTTCCCTCTGACTCTGAACATCAGGCCAGAAAACTGGCCCCTGGAGTCATTCTGTTAGTCCTGGGTTCAGTGGAAGATGCAGAGCTCAAATAGCAGCACTGGCCTCTGAGGGTACAAGCCAGGCTAATGGCCACAAGCAGTCCTTCAAAGTGCAGAAAGGCAGTCTTGTGGCGTATACAACAGGCTACAGCAGCAAGCAGTCCTCTGAGAGTCATTCAGCAGTCCCATAAAGTTAACTGAAGTGTAGGTCTGAGGACTCTATTTTTAGACCTGGTGCCACCTTTGAAGTTGTGAGTAGTTACTAGATGTTTCTCTTAGAAGTGCTTGGAATTTCCTAACTCCCCTGCCCTAGCTCCAAACTGGCTGCAGTGACAATGTGGAGGAGACAAGCTGAGTGAAGGCAAAGCAGGGCCTATTCAATTACATGTGAGTTGTGCCCAGCTCCTCCCCTACCCACCTCAGCCAGCAGATGGGCCATTCAGGCGCACTGAATCCCTCTATTATGTGACTGTCTGGGAGTAATTTGCAAACTCTAACTGTCAGTTACACCCAGTCATGTGACCTAAGACAGACTTCCGGCACCAAAAGGTTATGGTCAACTTTCTAAAAGTGGCATTTTCAAAATGATAATTTGAAATCTGACTTTGCCAACATAAGAGGATTTCGATTCAAAGTTCATAGATACCAAACATGAAATGCCTAGCTGTCCTAAAAACAAAAGTTAGCACTTATCAAATGTAATGCAATGTTATCCTATGGGATAGATAGGCCACACATTAGTGAACAACCAATTTAAAAACGTTTTCACTGCCAGAACATGTAAAACTTGAGGGTCAAAGAATTATTGAACAGTTCCATGCTAGCCTTCCAATTACAATTCACCCTGCCCTATGGGCTTCATAAGGCCTACTGTAGGGGTGACCTATATGCAACAAAAGTGGAGTTTAAGGCATGGGAAAAGGGGGTTATATTGTCAAGTCAATTTGGCAGTTGAAACTGCCTTCAGGCTGCAAAGGCAGACCTGTGCAATGTTTCAAGGTCCTACATAAGTGGGTAGCACAATATGTGCTGCAGACCCACTAGTACCATTCAATTGTCAGACCCAGGATAGGATATATGGTATACCACTCTACAATGGACTTATAAGTAAATTAAATATACCAATCAGGTATAAACCAATTTAACCTTATTTAGGGGAGTGAGTACAAGCACTTTAGCACTGGTTAGCAGTGGTAAAACCACACAGAGTCCTAGGTCCACCATAAATTAATTGAGACAAATAAATGGATGGTGAAGACAAAATGTTTGGGGGTGACCCTGCAGAGAAGGCAAGGTTCTGCAAGGGTGCCCTACTGAAGTCACTAAATAAACATGTGCTTAACCCTCTGGTAACTTGGCACAAAGCAGTCAGGCTTAACTTAGAGGCAATGTGTAAAGTATTTATGCAGCACTTAAACAGTAATAAAAGGAAAAAAGGAAAACCACACAAGCAGAAAACAGAAACCAATTTAGAAAAACAAAGTACATTTTCATAAATAAAATGGCACAAAAAACCACAAAAATCCAAGCAATAGAATCAGAGATATCATTTTTTTCAAATTATGATTTAAAAATGGCATCAAAAAGCACAAAGAGCGAACTGCTGTAATCTGATCACACTAGACCAGGTCAAAGTTAAGGCCGACAGCGATGGAGCACAAGCCAGATACAGGGACAAGTTCATTCCATTGTAAAGTATTCCTTCTAATTTACAAATGTTTAATGAGAAAAAGTAGTCAACGAAGAGTCATCTACAGGATAATCTGCAATCTGGATCTGAAACGGTGCTCGATGACGACAGGTTGCTGTACATGGGTTCTGGTGTGGTCTTCAGCAAAGGTGGGAAGTCTCTTAGTAGGTGAAGTTTGCGCCCTGGAAAGCCTTGACACCAAACGTTTGCTACTTAGCATTGGTAGAGAAGAAGCCCTCTATGTTCGGACATACAACTTTTCTGGAAGTCAGATCTTCTTCAGCGCAGCAAACTAGCGAGCTGAGGCTGACTGACATTTGGACATAAACAGCTGTGGCTTCAATGGCGATCCCGGTCTCCGTTGATTCTCCAGGCAGAAAGTTAGCAAATGTTTCTCAGTTCCAGCTTTTGCTGTGTGGACAGGAGAAGTACTTTCGAACACCAGCCAATGGTCTAGTATGTGGGGGCACCACTTGGGGGTTAGGACTCACTTCAACAGATGCCTGCAGCAGGGACCAGGGCAGGTCATGTTGGAACTGCTCAACTTGGCAGTTGCAGGGAGGAATGCCTTTGGTAGCTTGTTGTGTCCCTGTAGCTCAAGTAGGAGGGCGGCAAATTTACCTTTGGAGTCACTTTTTGGATACCTGGTTCGGGACGAGCAGGTCCAATCTTTCTTTGGGTTCTTTGGACAGCAAGGGAGACCTTCTTCTGATCCTCCACAGGTCCAGGAGTGCTCTGATGAGAGATCTGTGAGGTCCAGTTTTATACCCAGTGGGAGCCTGTGGATGGAGAAAACTCCTGGCTACACGCTAATCAATGGGGTAAAAGAACCCAGGGATGACCCTACCCACTTATGTAGCACTTCCTGTGTGTTTAACTGTAAACAGTCCCACAGTGCCCCACTCCAGCTAACTCCAACATGGCAAGGCCCTTTTTCCCAGTCAGACTTCTCTGTGCCTGCCCAGAGGTGTGGCCATGATAATGGAGAAACCCTCCCTTATGGTCACTCCGAACCATTTCTAGGACAGCCCTCCCTTCCCCCATACTGGGTGTAGAGCCAAACTAACTGCAAAGACAGAGGGAAGCAGGCCTAGGATTCAGCTACATCTGCCTGTGACAGGGTAGGCATCCTTCTTTCAAGCTCTGGAGGTGGGTGGGCATAGCCCCTAGGCCATCATGTCAAGTGATGAATCACCCTCCCAACTCCCAGGCCCCTTTGTTCACTGTCTGGGAGCAATCCACATCTCACCAAAGGAGTGCCATTCAACAGTCAGGTGGCAATGGACACTGACAAATAGGCCCTTTTGGCTTAGACAGTAAATGACAACTTTCTAAAAGTGTCATTTGTAAAAGAGTAATATAAATACCATTAAGTTGGATTTTAAACTACTATTAAAACGAGTCTTTTAATCCTGTTTCTAGCTGCTCCCAAACTGAAAGTAAGCAATATAAGTGTTTATAGTGTATCCCAGTGTTTTCCTAAGGGAGAGCCAGCCCTGTCCCAGTGAAAAACAAAGTTGAACATTTTTCACTGCCATAACATGTAAAGTATTGAACATACATGTCCTACTTTTTCAATACCATGTACACCATCCTATGGACATGTAGGTCCTTTGAAATGGGTGGTTAAACTGCACACATGCACTGCGCGGCCGGGCCTGAATACCTAAAAATGCATGGACTTTAATAAAAAAAAAAATCTGGATGGCCTGGAACAAAACAGGTCGGTATCACAACTTCCCTATGTTGCAAAGTTAGAAGAGCATGCTGTGTTCAACCTCATTTCTGCCTGTGTTGAAGAGCAAACATTAATTCATCCTACTCAAGCAGGTTTCAGATTAGGGAGTGGCACTGAATCTGTGGTCAATACTATAATGGATCATTTTTGGCATTATGCAGATTGTAATACTCCAGCAATGCTGACCTTACTTGGCATGTCTGCTGTTGTTGATACCGTGGATCACCAGGTACTTTGTAGGCACTTGGCAGCGTATGGTCATCTCAGGAGTGGCCATAAAACGGTTTTGCAGCTTTCTGATTGATATAAGCTTTCAGGTGGAGATTGGTACTTCCTCGTCAAGATCCATGCCCCTAAACTGTGGAGTAAATCAGGGGTCAGTGTTATTGCTTTTATCGTTGACGCTCTACATGGCACACTTGACCAATCTTAGTCAATCTGGCAGACAAAGGAGTCTATTTACTAAAATCCCCTTTGGTGATGTTTTACGGCAAAAATAATAACGCTGTGTCAGTGCCAGTGTACTGCGTCAGCCCACAATCAACCGTACTACTCCAAAATAAAGTAGCATCATATAAGTGGTAAAAAAAATATGCAAGGCAGTGCAAAACTGTAAACACACAACGCAAAGCAGAGTTTCCAATGCAAAACGCAAAATAGAGGAGAAAACCAACAAGACACTCAAAGAAACGATGAAGAAATGCCAAAATCAGCAGCAATATTTTCTCAAGCGGACGAACATCAAGAAGGACGGAAAAAGAAATTCAAATTTACACCAGAAGAGGTAGACCTCTCAATAGCAGAGGTGACAAAGTATCAGCACCAACTTTTTGTCACTTCCAAACTACCCGTTGCCACAAAGTCAGGATTATGGAGAAAGATCCAAAATAAAACCAATGCAGTATCTCCAACCGTGCAAACAGTTTAAGAGGTCAAAAAAAGGTGCCACAACTGCAAGAGGCGCACAATAGAACAAATGGCACACAACTGTCATTGTGCAATGGCAACAGGTGGGGGGCCAGATTGCCACATCCCATTAACAGCAATAGAGGAGCAAGTTGAATTAGGAATTGGACCAGAACTTGTTGAAGAACTTGAAAGGGCCAGACACAGCTGTGACTGGGGGCAATGCAACTACCAGTAAGTGTATCTGCACATATGTATGTTCTCACATATTACTAAATCAATTAAAAAGTCGCATAATTATTTGTCATGACAACAATAATTTTACACCTGAACTCTGTTATCAATGTTACACTGATGAATAAAGTAACATGCACCCCTAGATTTGTATGACTTGCAAAAAAATCTGAAAAACAAAGCCCAAGCATTCACCATATTTGTAAAATCTACACAATGCACCATGTCAGGATAGGATATAAAGTGGTGCCTGGTACCTGTGGAACCAAAATTCTACATGCATAATCCATGAGAGAGAGTGTGATATGATTGAACCCAAACACGTGAAGGTATTAACCTTAACTTACATGTAATATATGGCCAAAAAATCAAAATATCAATAACTACTCACATTTAGCCAGACAGACCGTGTTTGTGTGTCGAGTACTTGCAGATCAAGCATTTGTGCAAACTTACCAACTGCGTAAAAAACAAATTATCCCAGAGAATTACATATATACATCCCATATTCTCAGTGTACCAGTCTTGTGAGCCATCGTTGTATTGTGCGCGTAAGATGCCACTGTAGTGAACTTAGTCATGGAACAAAGTTACCTGAACATCCATTCATCCACAAATGCCACCTAAATACCTACAGGAGCTTTTAGCCCTGGTATACTTGGTGTGGCTTTCCCTGAAACTACTAGCTTCTAATCCTCCTGTTATGCCGACAAATGTGTGTTTGTGTCTGCTCTTAGGGTTATGCAAAACAACCATTGCCAACCAGTGCAAAAGTGGGAATTGGTATGTCTTCACCTCCCAAACATGGTAGTATTTGCCTTTAGCAATAAGTACATTTATTGTACTTGTAGGTCCCCAGTAAAGTGGCACAGCCAATGCCCAGCCCCTGTAAATCAATCACAACTAGTGGGGCGCCTGCACTGATTGTGCCACTCTATCGCATGGCATTGCAACCTATGTATGGAGTCCCAAAATGTCAGTTCAAGTATTCAAATGAAAACTAGGATTTGGGCAAACATGTCTTCAACTTCATGAATATCTGAAATGTAGCATACATTGTCATATGGATACTTCGTTACATATATTGCGTTAAGTTAGCATGAGTGCATTACATGTTTAAACAGCCTTTTTTCCTTCGGCTTCAGTTTTGCACACGACACATCATTGTTGTTGTCGCTTTCACCCTAGAAGCGGTGAGGTGGTTTATTTGAGAATAAGATGTTATTTCTATGCTATCAGCTTAGCTTGGTACAACTGTCTGAACACTGAGAGCTGCACACTCTAAGATTAACCTAACACAAGGTTGCTGGGAGGCCTGATCCTCGCACCACATTAGACATAACACAAATAATGTTGATGCCAACATTTTGGGCTCTACGCGGGTTTAAGATAGAGTTACACGGAATGAACGTAGACACTTGGTGCTGCGCATGAAGAGAGCTGGTAGCTGTTGATGTGATCTGCTCCTACTGACATTGAGAGGTATGGGGCCGCCCTGCTAAAGCCCGAATGAGACCTTCTTAGATATAAAATAATATGCTAGATAGGGTGCGCGAAATATAGGTGATATAGATTTCTATGGAATTTGCATTATAACATGCTAGCACCTTTTGCTTACTATGGATTAGTGACTATGCTGCTGAATCTGATTTTTATAATCTGCATTTTGGTATTATACAAGATACTGCGTTTGAGAACTTTGCATTGAATAATAAATATTTCAAACTTGCACTTGTGTTCTTTGACTCTCAGTTTTGGTTTGAAATGATTATATAACGAAAGAGTGTTCATGTGTTCCACGATTCCTGAGGTATTCTAAAGATCATGTTCTGGTTTGTCTAAGACATGGATCATTCCATAATGATCCATGAGACACTGTAGCTAGCTAGGTAAGGGGATTTATGACACTGAGATGAGTTTTGGATCATCCTAACTCACTGAGGTTCTAGATCTCTATGCACAGTTCTGTGGGAGAACGGAAACCCTGCTACATGGCGCCCAACGGTTTGGTTGGCCTTACAACATGACACTCGAGTAGTATATCATTCATACCTTGACACCTTCATTCCCGTTTCCGGTAAACGGTGGTGTCGGACAAACCTACCTATTTTTTAAATAGGTCTTTTCAAGCTTGAATTCTTATATAAACGGTTTCTTTGATTTACTACCCAGTTGTGCTACAAACTGCTCTTTGTCTCTTTTCACTTCCTGTGCTAACATGGCCGTGGACATAGCGCAGCATAGCCGCGTCGCGGTACGCGACCACCTGCGGGCATATAATGTACCTGCGGAAGGCTTGGCTGTGGTTCTAGTGGTGAGTGCGGAACATGCGTACCCGTACGAATTGTTTTATTCCTGGGTGACATTTCCGGCAGTGGACGCTAATTCAGGTGTCTTCCATTCATACACTGCCTCGGATGTACCGGCGGCTTATGCTCCGTACAGGGCACTGGAAGTACCTATCGACGCTTGGCAGCACGGAGTTTGGTTTGGTGGCGCCCTACCCCATTCTTTAACGGCTCCGAGGTTAGGTCCTTTGTCTATTCCGGGCACAAATTGGCCCGCTTTGGGTGGATTTACTCCTCATCCTAATCGCGCCACTTGTAATGTGGGTGACCTGCGGCGTCTTCATGATGTCGCGGTTGGAGTGATTAGAGCGCTTGTTCATTACATTGGTCGTAATATTCATGGCGCAGTCCCCGCAGGGGCGCAGCTTCGGGCAGAACAGGCTGGTTTGAAAATCAGTCCTGTCTTGGTGAATTCAGTTATGGGCAGAAAGCCAGATAATAAGGATGATTTTCCTTACTGGCTTGCCGAGAAATTCGACCAGCTGGAGGCTGTGTTTCCTAATACGACTCCGGGTGAAAAACACCGGATTCTTACGCTTAGTTTACCGAAAGATTTAGCCCCTGAACTTGCTGACTGTGAAACATGGGGTAAGACTTTTGCAGCGGTTTACTCGAGGTGCTATGGCACCCCGTCTGTGTCAAACCTTTCTGCGGTCCTTAAACGTGTTCAGGATGATCACGGACCAGAGTCGGCGGTTGAATTGGGTATGCGCCTGAGCGGCTCGTTTGAGACGGTTTGCGGTCTTATCCTTGCAAATGTCAAGGGGGATGCAGTGAACTTTCAGGTGGCCAATGCTCTGGCGTTAATTCGCGATGCCGAGAAGCCCCGTCAGCTGGCAAGAATTATTGTGGCGGCTTATAAAATGGTTGGCCGCACTTCTAAGGGTTTAAAAGCTTTTTCTGAAAAAGAGAAGAAGCAGCCCCAGGGACAGTCTTCGGAAACGGGTGGGCAACCCAAGTCCAAAAAACAAAATTGGCCTAAAAAGCAAAATCGGGGTAAGCAACAACAACAGCAGACAGAGGTTTCTAGTCCTACGCCTTCGCAGCCTGCGCAGTCAGATCGAGTTTATGATTTGCGCGATCGCGCGACGATTAAATCGCCTGAGAGATTTCAGGCTTCTGACCAACGCTCTCCTCGTTCCTTTCAGGACTCATCGGCTCCGTCAACCGGTGGTGGAGGGGGCGGCAGGGGCAGGGGTGGTCAGCAAGGACGTGGCCAGCCCCGCACGCGAAGTGAAGGGGATCGGCGGGACGACTCTACGCCAAAGAGACCGCAGTTTGCCAAGAAGAAAGTCGCAGCCTTAACGGCGCATCGATATGCCCCAGATAGTGAGAACGCGGCTTCGGAATCTGACGTGGGCTCTGACCTTGCTGGACAGCGCGGCGGAGATTACCATAGTGAGAGAGGCCCTCCGTCCACTGTTGAAGGTGAAAGCGACTGAGACTTTTATTGTGATTGAAACAGCTGATACACATGTTGCTCCCCCTGAAAGACTTTTTGAAATTGTCCTGTTAAATGAAGGTGACATGCAGCGAACTGTAAAAGGGGTATTTTGGGAAAATCTTTCGGATACGTATGACATTTTGCTTTCGGAGGCTGACTGGCCCCCACCTTTTGTTCTCGCAGCTCCGCGAGGGGAGGAGGTGATCCTCCCCAGTTTCGCACACACTGTATCGAGAGTGGAAGCGCTGCATTTTGCATAAGAGTGGGCTCTGGCGCTTGCGCCGGCTGTGTACCGAAATCAGTGTGGCTGGGATAAATTGTCCCCTAGCCATGAGATTCCTTTACGGTCACAGCCACAGCCACAACCCCAGTATCCCATACGGCGTGAAGCTAAAGCTTCGGTCGCGGCTATCCTTGAACAATTGGAATATCAAGGTGTAATTGAAACGTGTGTGTCACCAATGAATAATCCCCTTTTTACTGTTAACAAGCCGGACGGCTCATATCGTCTGGTTTTGGATTACCGGCATTTGAACTCGCATTGCCGTAACTGTGCAGTACAGAATACTCACGGCTCTGCCCTAGTAAATAGTCTTGAGCGTAAACGGTTCAAAACCACGCTTGACATTTCCAATGGTTTTTATGCACATAGATTAGATGGTCTAAGTTCCCAATGGACCAGTTTTACATGCGGCGGCGTACAAAAAATGTTTAAACGACTCCCAATGGGATATAAAAATAGTCCTGGAATGTTTTCTGCCCGCATAGTCTCTCTTTTGGAGAGTTTCGATCCAGTTGCATGTTCATATGTGGATGACATTTATCTCACAGACGACGAACTTTGGGTGCATCTGTGTCGAGTAAACAGCATAATTTGTAACTTTGCAGACATGGGTTACAAGTTTAACTTTGCAAAATCACACATTGCGGAGTACACAGTGTTGTTTCTGGGTTATGAACTTAACCACGAAGGAAAGGGGTTGGCTCCTCAATTCCTGGAGAAATGCGCGCAGTTGCGCTCTCCGACAACGCTGAAAAAATTACAGTCTTTACTGGGTTTTTTAAATTTCGGGAGGACATACATTCCGGAATATGCCCAGCGTATCAAGCCTTTATATGCCTTGGTACAACCATCTTTTTCCAAATCATGCTGGCTGCCTGAGCATTCAGCCATTCTGCAGTCCTTGCAGGCTGATATGCTCGCTTCTGACTACTTACAGACTCGTGATAACCAGACCAACCTGGTGATAAGAATTATCCCTGGGACGGTGGGTTTCACGTACCTGACTTTTAATGAAGGGGATACTGTACCTATTGCTTACAAGTCACACTTGTACACTTCGGCTGAACTGCGTTTTTCCACTGTGGAGAAAGTTTTAACGGCTGTGCAGATGGCAATTCTTAAGGAACGTGCCCTGTCGCAGGGAAAACGCATGTTGGTGGTTACCCCGTGTCCTGCCTTGGAGGCGGTCACGAAAGCCAGTGTACCGAATTCTAAAGCTTTGCACCCTCGGTGGATTCAGTGGGCTACATCCTTGACATCTCAGGATGTCACGTTTATTTTTGACGCCGCTTTACGGTCGCAGGAGTATTTACAGTATGAATTTGTTCATCCTGCTCCTTTAGCAATACGGCCGTTGGAGGATTTCCAATATATCATTTACACGGATGGTTCGGCGCAGGTTGCGCATGGCTCTAAACATGCCTACGTTTCCGCTTGCGCCATTGTAGTCGGTGCCATGGTGAACGATGAGTTCAAGTCCAGTGTTGTGCACACGCAAACACTAGGGGACTGCACCGCACAATTAGCTGAGCTTCGTGCTCTTATGCTCGCATTGGAGTACGCTGATCCTTGTGTGACGACTTTAATCGTAAGTGATTCTTACTACTGTGTCCAGTCTTACAATGAGAACTTGTTCTTTTGGATTCAGAATGATTTTCGTGATTCCAAAGGTAGCACAATAAAACATAAAATGATCTGGGTCCGAGTGGCGGAACTTAAAGAGAAACTGCCACTCGTGTTTGTGATTCATACTCTTGGCCACCAGCGCGTGGGGGTCCACGCTGTTGGCAACTCGCTTGCTGATGAAGCAGCGAAGTCAGCGGTATCAAAATACTTAGTTACAGCAGTCACGAGGTCCAAAAGCAAAATAGATGATGACATCTTGGCGGCTGTTGCGGCCACGGAGAAGGGAGGTAAATATCCTGCGGGGTTCCCTTCGAAGTACACATACCACTTAAGTCCCGATAAGGTTCCTTATGTGAAAATTCCTGAAGTTGGAGAGCGTCTAGTTCCCAACTCGGATCGCAGAGCTTCTCTGATTACAGCGGCTCATGAAGGTGTGGCGTCTGCGCATGCGGGCGTCTCAGCCACTGTATCTCAGCTACAACAGAGGTTCTGGTGGCGGGGACTGTACAAACAGACGCGCGATTATGTCCTTATGTGTGACATTTGTCAGCAGATCAAGCCTTCTTCTGCTGCGCGTCCGCCTCAGACACAGTTGTACATCTCTAATAAACCGCTTGGGTGTGTTTATTTGGATCACTGCGGTCCTTTTTCTTCTGATACTGCGTATAAATACATCTTCGTAGCAGTTGACTCATGCACACGCTTTGTATGGGTATGGCCGCATCGAAGCGCTGATTCGCGAACTGTCATTAAGGATTTGCGTGTCTTTGTGGGAATCTTTGCTTGTGGTGCTTTCCATTCGGACCAGGGTCCGGCTTTCGCCTCTAAGGCGTATAAGGATGCTATGGTTTCGTTGGGAGTACAGGTGAAGTTTCCAAGTCCCTACAGGCCTGAGGGCAATTCTGTAGTAGAACGAATGAACCGCGACTTAAAGCAATCTTTGACAGCCCGTGTTATAGGCACTGGTAGAAACTGGCTGACCCACCTCTATGGCGTGCAGCGTGCGCTTAATAATCTCCCTAGAAGGTCTCTGGGTGGGCGGACCCCATACGAAATGCTCTTTGGTATCAAGATGTATGTCCCTGACCTTGATGGTGCAGACTGCCAGGCCCAGGCCGCGGCCTTTGACGTAGATGAACATTGCAATGTTTTACAGGATCTACAAAAGACCAGAGACAGTCTTGCAAAGGAACACTTGCCCTCCACGTCGGATGATGCGTTGCAGATCCCGGTAGTTGGCTGGCTACCCCAAGTTGGAGAACTGGTTCGAGAGAAGATCGATAACAAGAAAGAGTTTGGTCCCTCATATCGAGCGCCGGTTCGAGTCCTTGGAGTGAAGGGCACAAGAACAGTCATTTTACCACCACTTCCAGGTCGTAAAGAAAACAGATTTATTTCTATTGACAATGTCAAGACACACAGGGTGGCCGATTCTTCATAGCATGACACCGGCTGTATCCTGTCCTTCCATGGTGAGGCACTCTGTGCTGGCTATTACATCTGGTGCAGATCAGGAGGTGTCCCTCGAGATGCCTGCCATATCCAGTCCTTTATTAAATACTATTCCTGTTACTAACATTGATGAGGTGACCTATGCAGATCCTGCTGATTTATCTATGTCCGATTTACAAGCTTGTTTGGCTAACCAGTCCAGATTCTCTTTTGACTCTGATTCGGAACTTTCAAAGAAACCATCGACTATTGCAAAATATGCCACGTTGTTTAAAAAACATTTTTTAATTCCACCTTGGACATACATTTGGCTGATACTATTTTCATTTTATCTTTTTATGTCAATTGGTTTTGTGTTTTATTTTTTCCGCATGATCGATGGCCATTATGTGGAAGAAAGAACAGGAATTCGGTACCTTAATGGAACATTGGCCCCTCTTTCCTCCTCACATTCAGCACACAGACTAAAGAGAGACTTACATTCAGTAGAGATTACTGCTTGGCCTGTCCTTGATGGGATTGTGTGGGATGCGGTTAGGTTTCAGATACATGGCCCCACAGAAGTTATTAATGTTCCTAATGTGCTTAGAGTAAACATGGGAGATGTTATTCAGCAAAATATTCGTTCTGATGATTGGGATCTTCAGGCAGTAGAAGCTTTATTCTCTGATTTGAAATATTATGCGGCCTTTGATGCTGAGGATTTGTACTTGGATTCTGTTAATTATGGTGATTTGTTTTGTTATCAACATTATGGGAATCATTTCTTACACAAAACAAGTTCCGGGAGGGTTCCAGTGAACTACACACAGTGGGAACATTGTCCTGCGCCTTTGCGAGGGAGCTCGAGTACATTTCTGGGAAAATACTCATATTTTACAGATTTTAATCAATCAAATCCTGAGTCGTTTTATTTTAAAGTATAACAGAAGTCCATGTCCAAAGTCAGACTTACCGATACAAAATTGCTGTATTCAAAGTCCTTTCTAGACAGGTTAGCTGTAGATGGCTATGAGTTATGGAAGGAAGCTATTGACCTTAAATCGGTTTGGGGTACCAAAGATTGGCAGGTACAAGGCACTGAGGCTTTGCATCGTGCATGTCTCATCCCGAATCACATGTTGTTTTTAAATTCTACTATTTCCCAGACAACATGTTTTGGATTGGCTACTTCTAAAAAATTAAATGCACCAACCATCCCTGATTTGGAAGAATATTCAGGTTGGAATAATTTCACTACATTGTCCATAAGTGAGATGCGAGACCTGTTGCACAATTCCTCCTTTAATATTTCCAGTTTTGATCCAGACGGGTGGCTTTTGTGGCAAAGAAGCTCTGATTCTTGCCAACGTCGTTTTTTGGGTTTGTCTGAAGGTTTTAAACACATCAGGCCGGATCCCCGTTTTGAAACAGGTCACACGGTTACTACTTATTCAGTAGGCAAATTGTGTCAGAACTGGTTACAACATTCCATTTTGGCTGCAGTAAAACTGCATCTGTCACGTTTGAATGAAAATATAGATCTGAATGATTTTATAAAAGGCTCGGCTAGGGGTAGATCTAAACGCTTTCTTTATGCAGTATACAATGAAATTTGGAAATTTTCACAAGTTGAGGCAGCTAAACGCCTGAGGGCTATTGATCAAGCAAATTTGGAAAAAGTGCTTGCAGTGGTCGATAACAGTATTAACATGCTTTCTTCCAGAATTTACACATTAGATAATATTGTTTCTTCTGTTGTTGATATTGTACATGATGAGGTGTCCACGTTATACCATGGTCAAAATCAATTGTGTTCTGTAATGCAGTTTGCCTGGACCCTACAGACACTTAAGGCTGGTCGAGTTCCCTGGACCTCATTGAACGTTTCATCCCTTTTTGCCCCTTTTATTCTGACTGAAAAACAGCGCATGCTTTCAATGCGTGATGCTTCATTTTCTATGTTACATATTGAGAAGCTAGAATCCTTACCTTTCTCTGTTGCTGAAACCACTACTGCCACGTGGCTTATTCATGGATTAATTACATTACCATTTCCCTTATATAAATTTACTAACTGTATGTGGTATATTGCTATTGGACGATATGAACCACTAGGCAATGCATTCCTACATGAGGCATGGTCCTTACCATACACATACAGATGTCTGAAGGATGGAAAAGAAGTGAATCTTAATGGTGAGGAATGCACACAGTCACCTGACCATTCATTAATATGCAGACACATTCAGTTACACGGTTCTTGTAATCAGGAACGCCCAAATTTAGCATGTGTTTTAAAAGGCACGCCAGTTCCAGCAGTGGTTCCCACATTTACATTATTGGCTAATGGTAGTTATTTGCTTTTAAACAACGAGTTATGTTGTGGGTTATTAATTGGTGTGGCTTATGTGGTAACTGTATCAGAGCGTGTGGTGTGTTGCAAGAATGTTCTATACCCACCCACGCATGGGTCTTTAGATGTCTCCATCTGGCCACGGATTCCAACCTTGGAAGCAAAATTCAATGGTTTAAGCAGAATAAGGGCCCTTTTGTCTCAAAAACAAGTGACCCTGAGTTCGGCCCGGGAAACTTATGTCCTTCACATAGCTAACACCCGCACAGAGGTGCAGGCGCTTTTAAATACTGATTTGCCGTTTCATTTCTGTGAACTAGTGCACCAGATTTTTAATGCTTCTTCCACGACTGGGCTCGCACATTTTTTTAAATTGGTAAGCAGTGGCCTCGTGACTACGTTTGAAAAAGTTTTTGGTATCATTCCCACGTTTTTCCACACTATTTTTTCGAGTTTGTTTGGTGGACTACCTGTGTTGCTGGCTGTAGCCGCAGGCATTCTGTTGGTGTTTTTCTTCATAAAACATGGATGCCCATCCTGCGCAAGACGCCGTTCAACGCCTCCTGACACTGTGCCGTAATCGGATGCTCAATTACTATGGAACATTGCCGCTTGCAGCGTTAAGCACGGCCTATAGATTGTCATTTCGGTTCACCGACTTCACGTGTGTCCAACCTGTGTTTCACTGCCTGAGCTGCGAGTTCGATTGGGCCATTGATTTGTGCCTATGCTTGAGGACTGCTCCTGACGTCGATTTTGATCAACTAATGCGTCCCGTGGTGGCTCATGAGCTGATCTGTTCTGGCGAAAGAGTTATGGCCTTGGCAGCAATAAATGGAGTTCTGGGCCAATGGGAGATCTCTGCAGCGGCGGATGCCTTTCTGACACACAGCGATCTGGTGAACCCACCGAGTTGTCCTCTGGCGTTACAGGAGGATCCAATGCTGGAGGAGCACGTATGTTCTTTCCCATTGCTGAATTGGATTGCTGAACTATTTTCGGATGAGGGCAGTGATTTCATACTGGAGGCTGTTGCAACTTTCTTTGCATATACTGTCCAATCGTGAGATGCCTGGGAGGATTGCTTTGTTATGGAATATGACTTTCCCCTTGCTGGATTGGAGGAGTGAACTGTGCTCAAATGATGGAGAGTTGAATCGCGTGATGTCTCTGAAGTTAACATCGATATGGCACATGACTTTGGATATCGGATAAGTGCCTTGTTCTTTTTTCATACAGACCTTTGAATTAATGAGCCTTGGTCCTACATTTCATATTTTTGGGACCTGGCGGATAACTTTGGGTTCAAAAGTTTTGTTTTTATTTTTAGACTTGAGGCCACTGTAGGCATTCATACATATTCATTCATACACATTTTTAGCTTATTTTAGCTCAAGATTATTGAACTTTGCTTTCAATTTTTGTATCTGATTTAGTATTGCCTTTTCCCTTATGTTTGACGGTGCTCGGACCAATGGGGGGGTGTCATATGGATACTTCGTTACATATATTGCGTTAAGTTAGCATGAGTGCATTACATGTTTAAACAGCCTTTTTTCCTTCGGCTTCAGTTTTGCACACGACACATCATTGTTGTTGTCGCTTTCACCCTAGAAGCGGTGAGGTGGTTTATTTGAGAATAAGATGTTATTTCTATGCTATCAGCTTAGCTTGGTACAACTGTCTGTACACTGAGAGCTGCACACTCTAAGATTAACCTAACACAAGGTTGCTGGGAGGCCTGATCCTCGCACCACATTAGACATAACACAAATAATGTTGATGCCAAGATTTTGGGCTCTACGCGGGTTTAAGATAGAGTTACACGGAATGAACGTAGACACTTGGTGCTGCGCATGAAGAGAGCTGGTAGCTGTTGATGTGATCTGCTCCTACTGACATTGAGAGGTATGGGGCCGCCCTGCTAAAGCCCGAATGAGACCTTCTTAGATATAAAATAATATGCTAGATAGGGGGCGCGAAATATAGGTGATATAGATTTCTATAGAATTTGCATTATAACATGCTAGCACCTTTTGCTTACTATGGATTAGTGACTATGCTGCTGACTCTGATTTTTATAATCTGCATTTTGGTATTATACAAGATACTGCGTTTGAGAACTTTGCATTGAATAATAAATATTTCAAACTTGCACTTGTGTTCTTTGACTCTCAGTTTTGGTTTGAAATGATTATATAACGAAAGAGTGTTCATGTGTTCCACGATTCCTGAGGTATTCTAAAGATCATGTTCTGGTTTGTCTAAGACATGGATCATTCCATAATGATCCATGAGACACTGTAGCTAGCTAGGTAAGGGGATTTCTGACACTGAGATGAGTTTTGGATCATCCTAACTCACTGAGGTTCTAGATCTCTATGCACAGTTCTGTGGGAGAACGGAAACCCTGCTACAACATGTTTAACACTCGCAGTCACATTCCTGTTGCACACTGGTGACTTTTGTATGATTTTAAAGCCCACATTTTCCAGATTTTACCTGGAACTATTGGCGCATGGTGTCCTTTGTCTGCTCCTGACCCGGACCTGCCGCTGGATTGTACTTTGGGCGGTTTAGGGGGAGCGGGACTGCGAGGACCAGAGGGACCTGCGCTTTGTGACCACGGGCACCTGGTGCCTCTTCCCGCCCCCTCCTCACTGCTGACCTTCATAACACGACTTGCGGCCCCCGCTCTGTGGGAGCCGCTCGCAGTCAAATTCCTGGTGCACTCTGGTGACTTTTGTACGATTTTAAAGCCCACATTTTCCCGTTTTTACCTGGAACTATTGGCGCATGGTGTCCTTTGTCTGCTCCTGGCCCGGACCTGCCACTGGAATGTGGTTTGGGCGGTTTAGGTGGAGCGGGCCTGCGAGGACCAGAGGGACTTGCGCTTCATGACCACGGACACCTTGTGCCTCTTCCCGCCCCCTCCTCACTGCTGACCTTCATAACACGACTCGCGGCCCCCGCTCCGCGGGAGCCGCTCGCAGTCAAATTCCTGGTGCACGCTGGTGACTTTTGTACGATTTTAAAGCCCACATTTTCCCGTTTTTACCTGAAAATATTGGCGCATGGTGTCCTTTGTCTGCTCCTGACCCGGACCTGCCGCTGGAATGTAGTTTGGGCGGTTTAGGGGGAGCGGGACTGCGAGGACCAGAGGGACTTGCGCTTCGTGACCACGGGCACCTGGTGCCTCTTCCCGCTCCCTCCTCACTGCTGACCTTCATAACACGACTCGCGGCCCCCGCTCCGCGGGAGCCGCTCGCAGTCAAATTCCTGGTGCACGCTGGTGACTTTTGTACAATTTTAAAGCCCACATTTCCCCGTTTTTACCTGGAACTATTGGCGCATGGTGTCCTTTGTCTGCTCCTGACCCGGACCTGCCGCTGGATTGTAGTTTGGGCGGTATAGGGGGAGCGGGACTGCGAGGCCCAGAGGGACTTGCGCCTCGTGACCACGCGCACCTGGTGCCTCTTCCCGCCCCCTCCTCCTCCCATACAGCCACTGCCACATACGCGCACGCGGGACGCGCACGGGACGAAGACCGGGGCGAAGCCCGGGCAAAGGGCGGGCCGTTTGAGGCCGTTCGAGAATGGTCGTGACCGGGACCGGGCCATCACCCCTGGTCCGCTCCTTCTTCAGACCCTTCTCTAGTAAACATCGAAATCTACTTTGCATGATGATGTCCACGAGGGAAACTAGGAGCAAAAGCACGCTGGCAGCAACCGCGCAGCCAAAGGTACATTGGATAATTACTTTGTCAAAGCAGGGTCACTACTGATTAACGAAATCATGATCTTGGAGAGGCGTATTTCTCAAGAAATAGACTGGGTGAGAAGGTCCTCCATGGGTCCCTTGGCACAGGCCAAGAGCCCAGTTAACAGACCCAAGCGTACCGAGAACACTGAGTCTAATAATGGGGTAATAAGTGTCAGCGAGTTTTCTGTGAATCCAGACTTGACCAACTCCAGCTCTCACATTAGTGCAAAGGACCTCAGCGATTTTGTTGATCTGAGCTTGTTAAATTTGCCACTGGTCCAATACCACCCTGTCCCACTCCCCAATCCTGACCATGCTCCCGTTCTGGTTAACATCAATGACAGAGACCCACTGCAGGGGGCAAGGGAAGGAGCAATCCCCAAAGTGAAAGGAGGGGTACAAAATAAAGGGGGAAGGAAGGCAAAAACTCCAAAGCTCAATCCTATACTGGAGGTTAATAGTCATGGATTCATCACAATGGGGAATTTGCCTATTGATAGAGCTGAGGCTACACCTATTGAGATCCCGTTTGTAGAGACAACGGAACACACTAATTCGAATCCCCTGGAGACCTCCGGCAAAGACATTACTCTTGCCGATATAGGATCTCTTCTGAGGTCCTTATTAAGTCCCCTAGAAGCACGGCTAATTAAGATGGAAGCCAGGCTAGTGAACATAGAGAAATCGACGGTGCAACTAGCCGATAATTTTAAAGTATATAGCAAACTAGATAGCGAGGGTGGTAGATGGGGGGCAGAGACAAAGAATAAGAGGGGTGTCTTAGCTACCACCAAGGTGGGCAATAGTGTAGTACCCCTAGCCCAACAGGCCAAACCAACCCCCTCCCAAGGTACGACCGTGCAGTCCAAGACTAATGCTGCTATCCCTAACCAGCCTACAGTTCATCATGCACAAGCATTCCCTTCCCAAACCATGTCCAAGCAGTCTAAGGATAATACTCCGGTTCTTAGCCAGCCTCATAAAGTAGCAGTACCAACAGATGAGGCATAAGGCAATGCTAATAAGTCAAGAGTAGTGAACTTACCGCCGGAGGCGAGTTGGTATACAGTAATTTTAGCGGGGGTCCCGGAGTTAAAAACCACTATTAAAGAATCTACCGCCTATCGAAAGAACAAGGTGGTAAATTGGTTATCTATTTATAGACCTCTCCCGCAAGGTATTACGAGTGAGGTCCTTATGGTAAGAAGGGTCCCATGGGTGGGCAGTTCAAGAAAATCCATCAAAGGAGACTGTGTCCTGATTAGTTTCAGAGATCCCATGACCGTCTCACACATCTGTGGATGGTTCCCCGATGAGCAAGGGAGTAATATTCAGTCCCTACCCCTTTCTTTCTTTTACCCCCGGCTGACATATGTATGTGAGGAGGAGGGATGGGGTAGCCTCCGGGAGAGGGCGGGTGGGTGGGACCCAAGAGGGAGAGGAGACTTTCACTATCCTAGATGTCAACAACAAGTGTACTTCATACCAAACACTGAGGAGGAGGGTTGGGAAATTTGTCACAGGAGGGGAGGTGTTTGGAGGGGTAGAGAGAAAGGAGACTATTGCCGCCGTAGAGTCCACCACCCTATATAGTTTCCTACATCTAATAGGTATAGCCACTTAGACATGATAGATTGACAGTTCAAGTGTAATGCTAGTGAGCACTACTGCTACCCCAGGGAGGGTGTGGAGGCAGATATTATATCCCTAAATTTACAACGGATCTAATGGTAGAGACTGGGAAGCCTGATGTTCCATCACACCGTAAGGAGGACAACCAAACCACTGCTGACCCACCCCTTACAGTCAGGGAATTAGGGGAAGCATCAAGAGATTTGACCCCAAAAACAAGGCCCCTGGGCAGTGTAATTGATAACGTCCCCCCCTAACTCCAGCTTCGAACCTAAAGCCACCATCTCTGAAGTTAAATTCATGGAATGTGGCTGGCCTGGGCAACAAGCTGGAACAACAGGAATGGACCGCTTTTATTGATTCCAAAGATATATGCCTGTTTCAAGAAACCTGGGCGAGGGACGAGTACTCTCGCCAAGGCTTCGTGGTATTTTCCATTCCTGCGAAATGGGGGGGCAGGGGCCGTCCTTCTAGAGGCCTTTCAACCTGGGTGGCTACCCACCTGGGCTGTCAGGCTGTACGTCTCCCCCTGGCTTCAGAGGATATATTAGTGATGTTGTTAGAATGGAAAAACTCCTGTAGACTTGCTGTGATAAATGTATACTCAAGGCCAGTAAACATATCATGGGAATCACCTACTATTCAGGAATTATCAGCTTTCCTCAGCGAAATTCCCAAGGGGATCCCATTTGTGGTGGGTGGGGACCTGAACTCACATTTCGAGACCCATGCATCCCTCCTGGATGGGCCCTCCTTGGATGAGGACGCAAGGTGGTCAGTTCCCTCCATGGTGGCTCCTCTGCCCACAGCTTGGACCCCACTTGCCCTACAGATTACTGCCCTTACTCTCAAACATGGTGTCAGAGCTTGCAATGGGCGCATCAAATCTGATATTCCCAGCAAACATACCTTTAATAGAGCAGGCAGGGAGTCACAACTGGACTATGTCCTAGTACAACTGTCCTTGTGGTCGCATATCATCGACTTCAGGGTAATAGAAAGAGTTGATAGCGACCACAACACCCTAGAATTGGACTACGCTCTCCCTGGCCAGGAGGGTAGGGAGTATGCTACGGTGGTGGCTAATCCAGGGCTTCTCCTTGAAAATAACAGAAAGAGAATAAGGTGTGAAAAATTAGTCAATAGTAGAGAGAAGCTTCCCAGGCTTTATGCTAGACTCATTCCAATATTGGAAAAAGTGGGTATCCTAAGTGAGGAATCCAGCACCCTGTAAACTCTCAAATCACTGTATTTGGCACATGAGGAGCTCATTAGGACCTTGGCGGCAGACCTCTTTTCTTAGGGACAAAGCAGAGGTGGCGGGTCATACCGCAATACATGGTATAATGCTGCATGCCACAAGGCGAAGGGAGATCTCCTGTCCTGCATTAAGGAGGGCAAAAGCAGACTGGAGATACAGGCCAGAAGACTGGAATATAATAAACTGGTCACCCAGGCTAAGACTGAATGGGAACAGGATAAATGGGAGGAACTCTCTAGTTCTCTAGCTACCAGGGACTACCGCAAGTTCTGGCGAATTGTTAATACGGGATCTGAGCATTTAGCATCGGCAATAGAACCGAACATTGCGCCAGGGGTATGGCAAGAGCACTTTCAGTCCCTCTATACAGTGGAAGTTGGGGCTTCATCCTACCCATCCCCAACAACATTTAGTCACCCAGAGGGGGACCCCTTTACAGAAAAGGAGATGCGAGCTGCTATTGCGGGACTGTCAACAGGCAAGGCTCCTGGGCTGGACAGCCTCCCAGGCAACCTGTTCAAACAGGAGCCTGATATATGGGCTTCCTATCTATTGACAATATTTAATGCTGTCTTGATGGGCATGGAGGTCCCCAGTACTTGGCTGGGCGCAGAGGTGATTCCTATATTCAAGAAGGGTTTGCCTCTGCTCCCAGCCAACTACAGGCCCATCAGCCTAATAGATGTGTCCCAGAAGCTTTTTGGTAGGCTTATATTAGATCGCCTCCAGAACTGGCTCGAGGAAACTGCCACTCTGAGCCCATACCAGGCGGGATTTAGAAGGGGGGTGTCTACAACTGATCAGATATTCCGCCTAAACCTTATTTACTGCAGGACCACACTAATCGAGGGGGTTAGCTTGTACACGGTTTTCTTGGATCTGTGAGCCGCCTTCGATTTGGTGCCAAGATCCAAATTATGGAGTGTGCTCGCTGACTTAGGGGACCCGGTAGACATTCTTGCCATTCTGATGAAATTGCATCAGAATAATTTTGCGCGTGTCAGGTGTGGCAGAAATGGTAATCTAACAGAAAGATTCCCCATTGACAGAGGGGTGAGACAGGGCTGTGTGCTTAAACCGACCCTGTTCTGCCTCTTTGTCAATGGTATAATCGCCCACCTGACCAGGATTGACGACATTGATGCTCCCAAATTGAACGGCAGCAGGGTGCCCGCTATCATGTTTGCGGACGACACCCTGCTACTGTCCAAATCCCCCACGGGAATTCAACGGGTACTGGATGGCTTTTTGAAATTTTGTACAGAGAGGGGCCTTGATGATTCTAAAACAAAATATATGATCCTAAACCCCACCCCTTCAACACGCCCTAATCCCTTGCTTGGTACAGTGCGATTAGAGAGGGTCTCTACATTTGAGTACCTAGGAGTAACCTTAAATGAGAATATGACATGGGGGGCACACCAGATTAAGGCAAATATGAAACTGGTGCAGATAGTGGGTGGTATCTCCAGGATGGTGAACAAATCAATATATCGTCCACTTGGCCCCGTCATCCAAATTTATAAATCTCAGGCACGGGGGGCAGTCACTTATGGGGCTGAATTGTGGGGCCACACTTCTACCCAAAACCTGATGATCACGGAAAACAAATTCATCAGGCAGTTGGTAGCTCTCCCACCAAGCACGCCGTTACTCCCTATGAGATTAGACTGGGGAGTTAGACCAATTGCAGAAGAACTGAGTCTCAAACCTTTAACTTTTTGGCGAAGACTATGGAGCAGCAAAGAACTCATCAATTATAGGACCGAGCTCCAGGAGTTCTTAACTCTATCAAATGCCACCCACATCCCATGGCTAAGCTATATAAAAAGGTCATGTGAGAGCCTGGGCCTCTCAGAACTTTGGACCGATCCAGCAAATGCAAGTAGCAGGATCCCACGCAAAGTACTGTCAAAAGCTTACTACGACCTAAAGCTTACTCTAGTTTTGGATAGCACGCAAGAGGGATCCCTGGCAAACCTATTTATTCAAAGCAAAGACTTCTACTTCTTGGAAGGTGTTCTGGATGGCATGACCCCTGTGCTAAACAGGACGTTATTTTTGCAGTGAAGACATGGCACATTACCTCTCAGGTCATTCACTAGTTCTTGGTCTTTGCCTCCAACCACAGAGCACTGCCCGGCATGTGCGCATTCTCAAGAAAATGACTTACATGTGGTTCTCTTTTGCAAAGCCTATCAAAGAATCAGGAAATATTGGCTTGTCCCCCTCCTCAAAAATTTGGGCTTCAGACAGTTCTTCCCTGCGTACAGAATCTTAAAGACTGATGTGTCACCTCCAACTGTGTTTGCAGTGGCAAAGTATCTTACAGCAATGTGGTTTACTCGCACCCGCTTTTTGAAGGCGGAGATGGATTTTTAATAATTACAGCCTATTAATGATTTTAACCTTCCCTGAGGATGAACTGACTCACATGTTGTAGTCCAACTTTTATAACTAATGTTTTATTGATCTGTATAAATTATTATGACTTTGATTGTCTGTACATCTTTGATGATCTAATAGATCGAAATAAAGATTGAATTGAATTGCTTAACACTTGGCTTGTAAGTGAAGCCCGAATGCTCTGGCCAAACCAACTGGGGCAGGTAAATGGAAAGTTGCCCTAGATTCACCCTGATCATAATTGTGGGTGCTGCACACCCCAGTTAACCAGTCCCCAATTTTGCTCACTGAGTAATCATATTGTTAGTAGCAAAAAATAGAGACAGATTTTGCGCAACATATAATCAAACTATGTTATATAGAAAATTAAATATGAGCAACCTGCACCTCCATAAAGTACACTATGCTGTGATGTTGCATTGTAAATGTATCCTTGATATTTGAAATATCACATATTTTTACTCGTGCTGTAGATGTATAAATGTAACATGAACATAAATATATTTCATCCCCTTCCTTGTGTAGCAATTCCCACTGCGCCTGACCAACCACAAAATGAGCAAGCAAATGAGGATGTATGTGCCACTGTAGCTCTCTTAGATGACAACGCTTCGTTCATCATATTAAATGACTTAGAAACACTATCATGGCAGACTGTTGCCCAAAGTGATGATGTTGGAATCACACGGGTTGAAACACAACCCAGTCCTCAAAGGACAAGAAGACCATGCAGACAGAGATCTAATGGGTCATTAGAAGTGGATGAATTAGACAGAAACAATATACAGAACAAAGGACCAAACATGTGAAGCAGTGGAAAAAGAATTCTCAAACTTACATGATGAATTTAAAGATATGAAGGAAAGTGTAAATTAAAGCCAACCAGTGCCAAACAAAATCGACGGTCTGTATTCCTTCTTTAGTGGCATGGACAATTTCTTCATAGACATGCAGGAAGACTTATTGTCAATCAATAAAAATGTGTATGTCAACAGACAAAAAAACATGTAGTGTTAAAATTGGAAAATACAATATCAATGCACGTCCCGATACATGTACATATAATAACGAACTTGAATCACCGTTGTTGAAATCAACAATATAATCTCCTCTCAATCCAAAGTCAGAAGTACTTGGTCAGGCAATCCCTGTGGCCTAGGCCTGAAGGTACTGATGGATAGATCAAAGGTGCGTTGATACGTATCCCTTAGACAAATGCAAGAACAGGAAACGCGATCGATCCCACAGATAGGCAGCAACATCACAATGGTCTTAGTAGATTGGCCTCAATAAAACACGTTTGGCTGGTGTACCTGTGTTCCAAAAAACCATAAAGTCAGATAGCATTCTAAGTTAGAAAGACTCACTCACTCACTCAGAACTCAGCAAGCCCACTACAAACAGGGATCACTCACTCCCCATGCCGGACATCTAGACACGTTTTCACTGATCTCACATTGTGTCCATACATTGGCGAGACCCACCTGCGCTTCTTATCAAAGGGTCAGATTTACGGCCCCATATCTAGGCCCAGATTTCTGTCTTCAAAGGAATGTACAAATAACCTTATGTCGCTTTATGTAATGTATTAAATGACGTTCAAAACCAATGTGCTTTGAGACAGTCTTCAGACCCTGACTCTGATGCCTGCTCTCCCTGCTGTTGCATTTATTAAACCAACTGTTCCTGTTTTGGCAAACGCCTCTCGTCTTTTATGTCTTCAAGGTAAATTCACATTTGAGTGACATCATGGCAAGCCAGAAAGGAGAGATTATTACTTTGCGCCCGACTGCAGCCGAAGAAACAGCACCCGGTTCGTATGGATTCACATTTGCGCAATAAGAACGGTGAGCAGACACATGAAATGATTATAAGTTCTGCTGAATCCGCTGGGTGGAGGTACATCCTGAAGCTACTATCAGTCTGTAAGAGATGACATATGATCCTTAGTCCCAGCATTTGGTGTGTGGCAAAATAGGAAAAGGACAAAAAACCTAACACGAGTGCCCTGCCGGTAACTGAAACCTGACAAAAATTGCCTATTCTATTTGTCCAAACTGAGTAAGTCTGGTGGCTCAGTGAACTAATGCAACTACTGCAGGGGCCTGTATTCGACCTCATGGTCACAGGTTCAAATCACGGCGGGTCCACTCAGCCTTTCATCCATTTGAGGTTGATAAAATGAGTACAGTTGGGTAACAATATACATCTGTTATTTCAGTGCCAAGAATCCCTGTTGCTGGGGTGAATGTGTGCTTTACAAATACACCTGTTATTTTAGTAGTTGCAGGATTCCCGCGGAGGTCACCTTTTTCAATAGTCAGCACATGAGGAAAGATGAGGGTAGTTAAGTTGCTTGGACAGCTGGGTGAGACACATATGGTACGCCTGATTCCTGAGTGTGATACAGGGGTGGGGGCCTCATAGCTTGTACTGCTGGGCTTGACACAGGTGGTACTCACAGGCTCTGGGTGTGATACAGAGTCAACATCTTTATCTTATCTTTTAGTCAAACAGGACTTTCTCATTATTACCGGTCTCTTAAACACTGGTGGTGTCTGAAAGAAGTGAGAGGTGTTATGCGTTTGGACCACTGGGCGTCACACAGATGTACGCTAAAACCCTGAGCGTGAAACAAGGTGCCTTCTGATAGGGAAACATTTGAACCTTAGAGATTTAGGTGTCCCTTGCACCTGGCTAAGGAGGATCTTTAGTTGTCTATTATTCCTTCTTATCCACATAAACTATTGATATCTTTGTCCCAGAGCTGATAGTGACAGATTATCGAGCTCACTTGGTCCCATGTACCGCACAGAACCTCCCATCATCTTCGGGTAGCATGCGTTCAGAGCGGGCCAAGACTGTTTTGACAAAGTCATCATTTTTTCTCCTTTGTCAGTTTTTCTCTTTTATTTCTATTATGGTTTTAACTTGTTGCATTCTTTCTTGATGTTGCAGTGCTGATAAATTATTGCAGTTGTGTACTATGTTGAATGTTATGCCGATTTAATGATTCTATGTGCGTATGAAAAAGTCGTCATTTGTTGACATTGTTCACATTTTGCTATTCTGTTGCTGGAAAAAAACTATTCAAAATGTTTTGAATGAACCTTTTCACTTTCTCATATGTTGATATTTTTCATGTGTTGTTTCATGTACAAAGTTTGTTTGATGCATCTTTGTCCTAAACTGAGCTCCTAGTAAAAGTGAATACTGCCGGCATAACCCTGTATACCTAGTCTTTACCCCTGAACAGTGCAGGATTTAAGTTTATTTTTTTTTAAAACAAGAAGTCTGAAAGTGCACTAAATCCCTCAAAAAAGTTTCCAACCCATCATGGAGTCACCTTTAAACCAGATGCAAACTAGATTCCCCATGCAGGCTAAAACGCTAGATTAATTTAGGCTGGTATGGCACTCACACACTAAGACACATGCTTTCCCTTGGCCAGAGAGTGCAACTTTCGACACCAACATGATCGAACACACAAAGACGCACATTCAGACCGAATATGTAGGACAGAAAAAGACTGAAAGAGATGTACTGTTAGAACTGTGGTCCATCTTCGAGGTGTCCTGACCTACAATTCTGCCCCCCAAATCTGCAAGCAAGGTGTCTGCACCTCTTCCACCATACACAGGTGTGAAGGTTTGCGCTCCAATTCAGGTCACCCCATTTGTTCCTGCGCTGGGTTACACCAATCCACCAGTAGAAGGGGTCAAAGGACTCCTCTGGTCGGTGCTAGTATCCCCTAAAGTTTGACCCCCCATTCATCATACTCAACCCATCAAGCCCCAGCGGCATGGGGAGCATATACTTCAACCCGTCCAGTAGAGTGCTCTAAAATGAGGCGAAGTCCCTCAGGTAACTGGGAGGTTCACAATGGTTCTGGATAGTGATACAACCAGTGGGGGAGGGGAAGGTCCCTGCGTTCCACGGTCCAACATCGAGGGGGGAGACACAGAGTACACTCCCCCAGGGTATGCTCAGGCAGCGGAAGAATTGACAGCAAGTGAGCTGGATGACAAATTCCTACCAAGGAGAATCACGCATAGCACCGAGCAAAGAAGGCAGACTAGTTGGAAGTTTGAAGAAAGCAGTGGGTAGAGGATGGAGAGAGAAAGAGCTCTTGCCTGGGAGGTGCAATGGCAGAACTGAACTGTGCACTCTCTCCCAGAGGAGAGCGGAGCTAGGCCCTGGGCTCCATGCAGAGAAGAGCCAAGAAACAGAACCAGAAGGGAGGCTCCTATTGTGAACGTGAATGCCACTAGATCATCAAAGTAGTAGAAGGACCGACCATGAAATAAGAGATTAGGGTAGCCTAGCCCATCCTCAATAAAGACATAGACGCAAGAATTTAGTAAACTTCCATGTATAAATTGCCTTTATAGATTTTTAAATTCTGTTTTTTACTGTAACACCCTGTCACATTGAATTCGATGAAATGAAATTGTTTAATTGTATTTTACTTGTAAAAAATATGTTTTTATGCTCTTTGTATGATTTTTAACTAAATCGAATAAAGATAATTTGACTGACTGACATAGGGAATGTGTACCACTCCCCCTAAAATTTTGTTCAAACAAGCTGACCCCTAGAGAGATAGTGTTGAGAGAAGAAGGTGATGTCTTTTTACAACTATTCTGCCACCTGCTAGCCCGCTGGACCGAAATGAAGGGCCAGTATGATAGACCCTGGTCAGAGGAGGGATCCTTCGAACCAGAGGACTTGGCCTCATTGAAGGCTTCATCTGGCATGCAGGGAAAGATCCCAAATGGAACTTCCCATACATGCAGTAATGCTGGAGAAGATGGAAGCGCTATGTTGGGGAAAAGCCAGCTTAATGACCCTAAGCCAAAATATGCTGGTCCAACATAAATGAAAAAGACCACTCCTGAGAGGACTGGGTTGGCTGCTAATGGCACCAGTCTTGAAGAGGGCTCTGCCTCCGAGCCCCAGAGAGTTTCCGCCAAGTCATAACGGCAGAGGTCAGGGAGACTGTCAGCAGCCAGACCTTAGAGAGTGCTACTACTGTCACTGAATGGGCCATATGACCGATCAATGCTGCCTGAAAGCTCATCATGAGCAAAGATCAATAACTGAGCCAGGACCCAAAAAATCTCCACCTACAAAAGCATGCCCAGATCAACCAGAGCACACAGTACATTCAGCCACAAGGAAATCAGTCAGCAAACACACTACCACAACAAAATCCAGGTGGTTGGCCAAACACATGGCAACAGCAGCTGGCAAGGAACCCAGCCCAGCAAGCATGGGGGCCACAGCCATGGCATGAAGGGGTGACTGTCTGGGCATTCAATACCTTTACACAGTCATCCAAGCTAAATACGCAGAGAGCCTAAAAAGGCAGCGAATTCTACACATCCACTTCATGCTCACTTCAGAAAACTCACCCCAACAACAAAGACTGGTGATACAACAATTGGAAGAAAATCTCAAGCCTTTACTTACACTTGGAAAGGACTTTGGGCTGCCACATGATATATCAACCTAGAATCCATGCTAGAGTCTGCCATTCAGGTGCCTACGGTTGCCTGGGCCTTACTCTGCTGCTGGTCCCTTGGGCAAGGTTGGCTGGCCATGCACGTGGGCAGTCTGACGAGGGGGTAGGGTGGCCAACCGACTGTTGCATAAAAACTTGCACACAGACCCTCTGAGCCAAGTCCAATTGGGACGGGTTCCTATCATTAGTTCAAAAGGACCCCTTTTAGGCCTCCAACTAATGGAGGCCCCCTTTTAGTTCTAAAATGAGGCAAAGTCCCAAGAGCCAGGAACCAGGTTTTCTGCACAGACAGGATGCTGATATGCCCCAAAGAACTGCGTAGTCCATGCACGAATAAGCAACAATTTGGCATCAAGTCAGCAGGGAAATAACCCAGGGCTCTGAGATATCCCAGATGGTTATCCGCAGCACAAGTCCTAGTGGCACACCTGACTCCTGTTGTAAGCAAGATATCTTGCCTCCTTCTCTCCCCTAATGCTTCCAAACATCCAAAGCCTGCTTATCGGATCATGTCCCTCCAAAACAGTTAGAGTAGCGTGTCACTGGGTAAGAAATCCCTGCTCCCTGCATAGAGCGGCAGACCCAAAGCATCCTTGAACCGTGGGTGAGAGGGGCACCGGGAGGGAACTAGGTTCTGTAGATGACCATTGCAGCCCCATATAAAGTGCACGGATATGCCACTGCAACCAGCTTGTCAAAGCAAATAACACAAGGCCTTACAAACTTTGTCCAAGGGAGCAATAGGCCCAATCCTAGTCATTATCAAATCTGAAGCCCAAAGGCACCACAGAGCAGCTTCCCTACCCCATCCGATATGCCACAATAAAAAAAAACACTGCGTGAGAATCTAGGCAGGCACCCAACAACCCATAAAAAGAAGCTCAAAAAGAAGCTTCAAGAAGGTCAGAGTCAAAACCCCAACTCCATTAGGGAAAACCTCATTACATGCCACGTGCAGGGACTAGAGGGACATACATGTGTTTTCAGAACATGTTGCAATTACTCACAACTCCCAAAATTACACACAAAACCTTCCTTTCATGGCACTACTCACACACATGCAAACATTGGGGAAAGTAGCATATTAGAGGGCCAATACCGCCCATAAAATGATATTTAGGTAAAAAGAGTCATCCACGGACCTACGAAGATCACCCTGCTAAAACACTCAAGTCTATCACGGCAAGGGGGAGGACCAAATGACCCACAAAATAAAACTCAGGTGATCCATGACTAAAAACACTCACTGTTACCTAAATAGCTGCACCAGCTGGCCCCCCTTCAAGTAACCCAATAAAAAATTGTGAAAAATGAATGTATAGAATATGCCCCATAAAGGTCACACACAAAAATTTCCCAAAACTGAATGATGATATATGTTTTTTCGAAGCTGAACTACAATCGGCAGCACTCATCCAACAGGTCTGTAATCAAGTCATAAGTGCACCACCTTTACTGCAGCCTGCCACCTCTTCACAGACTTCCAAACCTTGACGAGGCCCATGCGTTCAAGTACTACTTTTTTTACGGACTGTTTTGACATCAGACTCATTACACTGCACCCAGGAAAGACACTCCCTTGATGACAGGAAGCTGCAGACACCATCCCAACACCTGCAATGTTCCATAAGTTATGTATTATTGCACCTTTGGACACCATATGCTTAGGATGGGATGGGATCCATCCTTAGTGAGAAATCTGCCTAGTCATATGGATCTTGTTTCAACATTTCTGCAGCCCTTGCAGAGGGACCTCTCCCACCTCACTTATACTTACACTGAACCAGTATTCCACACGCACTACATAGAGCACTCTTGCATAACACAGGTTACCAAGACATGACTGCCGTGGCCACCCACAGCATTACATCTTTTTTACAATCCTAGCGACATTCAAACTGAGATACACAGGTTGCCGACGTGAGGCACTATAGGGGCAACAGTTTTTCCCCGAGATTTTCAGAGGAAGAAGTTCTTGGAGGTAGTAAGGCCACCACACCAGTGCACAAACATGTCCTCTCCTTCCTCTGTCAGTGATGCTAGGATGGCCCATAGGGTGTATCTGGGGCAGTATTTTTTAATAAAAATAGACCCCAGTCATGGAGTTCCAATGCAGGGCATTTCTCCTTGATGAAACAAGAGAAGGCCTGAATTCCAGCACAGATACCACATGTCAGGAAATCTGGCACACTGCGATAGATAGGTACACATGGCTAGAAGGGATGGGGTAACCCTTAATTGTATGGAAACTTACACTGCGTTCCTTATGTTTCAGAGGCAAAGGAACAATATGTGTAGGAATACTGCAAGTGCCAAATATGCAATGGGGTACCTCTGTGTTGATGGATACCTACTGGAAGTGTGGGGAATTTGCCTACACGTACCTCAACCCTGGATGGCAGGCCTCTGCACACTCATAACCAGACACACTCAGACCTTAGCCATCCCTGGAGAAGATCTGTCTGAGTTGTTCCAACATCCACTACAGAAGCAAATAACTCGTCTGAATTAGGCTAGAGAAAGAAGAACTGCTTATTAATTTGGCTGGGCTCAGTTCAGGGGCATTCTGGAAGAATTCCAACTGTTTTCTGACAAATAAGTAAACACTGGAGGGTACCCTTCTTCACCTTGCAAACAAAGGTGAACTCCCACTGGCTGTAAATAACCAGGTGGGATATGCTGTAGATGATCAACAATAGTGAATACTCATCCTAAATGCTATCAAGGAAGAACTATCCACCTCATGGTGAAGCAACATCGGTATTTGTTGGACTTGATGACCTTGATGTAGGGTAGGGTGTGTGCCAAACTCGGTGCATCGTGATGTACTTTCACCTCATAAATTACCTAGACAATTCTAATTCTTGCCATACACCAACTGTATTGCCTAAAAGCTGACTTGAAGAAGGAGGGATGTGCCCCTGAGCAGAACTGGTTAATGGACTTATTTTCCTGGTTCCCCCAATGGGTGAACAGACTGTGCCTATCATTGCTTCCAATTGTTCTTCTTGTGCTATTTTTGTGATATTTCCTACAAGTAGGGGTTTTCTTCTGTAAAAACGCATTCCTCAAGTTAGGTAGATTGCAAGTAACTATTAAATTAGTAATAGACACATCAGAAACACAGCAATCCTCGAATATTACAACTGTCATGAAATATGAGGTAAATGAGGTAATTGAAAAATCAACTAGGGGGGAATGCTAATTTTGGAAAATCAATGCACGTCACGATATATGAAGGTATAATAACGAATTAACGTTGTGGTTATTGAAATCACCCAATATGACCTCCCCATCAACCCCAAATCAGAAGTGTGTGGTCAGTCAAGCCCTGCGACCTAGGCTGAAGCAACTGATTGATATATCACAGGTGGGGTGACATGTAGCACGTAGACAAACACGGGAGCAGAAAAACCCAGATCAAGCCCACAGATAGGCAGCAATACCACAATGGCCTTAGGAGATTGGCCCCAATAAAACACGTTTGGTCGGAGAGGTGCGCCTTCCTAGAACACCATAAAGTCAGATGCCACATTATGTTAGGAACACTCAGCCAATCAGAACACAGCATACACACTGCACGCTGTGATCACGTGCTCCTCATGCCGGACATCTGGACACCTCTCCTCTGGCCCTACCATAGTGTCCATGCTAGGTTATGACCCACCTGTGCTTCTTATCAATGGACCAGATTTACTGCCCCTTGACTCGGCCCAGATTTCTGTGTCCAAAGGGATGTACAAATTACTTTATGACGTTTCATGTAATGCAAAAAAAGATGACTGAAAAACCAATGGGCTTTGAGACAGTCTTCAGACCCCGACTCTGCTGCTTGCTCCCGCGGCCGCTGCGTTTAATTAAACCAATTGTTCCTGTTCAGCCAAATGCCTCTTGCCTTCTATTTTTTCAAGATAAATTCACATTTGAACATCGATAGATCGACCTACATCATCCTCAAATAGCAACGATTAATTGAAGCTGACTTCACAATCCAACCACATGATATCCAAACCTATAGATACAGTGAATGCCTGAGAGAAGATGTAAAAATAATCATAGCCTTAAATGTAAAGATGGTAGAAATTCATGCAGACATAGCTCCTGCACTCAATAATTGCTGCAGCTCAAGAAGCTAGAATAGAGACAAATTCTATGCCATCAGCTTCACACCCAACACCTATATCTCAACCCACACATACTGATTGCCCAAAACAATCACATGTTGCTTCATCTGAAGATGAAGAATTAGTTTGTTGAAAAAGCAAAAGGTAGTACTACTATAATACATCAGTCTTGATGATTACATAGATAAACTTTTGTTGGACTTGGCCCTTTTTGCCGGGTCATCCCTGAACTTTTTGCATTCCTCCTGTATTTTGTCTGACCTGCTTTTGTTGGTTTTATGACTATGGGCACTTTACCACTGCTGATCAGTGCTAAAGTGCATATGCTCTCCCTATTATACAATATTGTATGAATTAGTGATTCTATGATTGGCTGGTTTGGTTTACCTGCCAGACCCTAGTACAGTGCACCAGGAGTGCCCAGGGCTGGTAATCCAAATGCTGCTAGTGGGCTTGCAGCACTGGTTGTGCCACCCACAGAAGCAGCCTGTAAAAATGTGTATAAGACCTGCCATTGAAGAGCCTGTGTGCAGTCTGGTACTGCCATGCTGACTGGGCAAGTGCACCCACTTGCCAGTCCCTAAACCTTCCATTGTATTCATTTCAGACACCCCTATGGTAGGGCCCAAGGGCAGGGTGCATTGTAAGTATAAGGTAGGACATGCCCTAGAGTGTGTGGCATGTCCTAATTGTGAATTACAGCCATTTTTGTTTTTCACTTTTACAATGCTTCTTGTTCTCCATGGGCCAGAATGGGCAGTTAGATTATTACATTTTATAATCCTAACTGATTCAGGGTACATTGAAAAAATTCGAGTTTAGTAGGCCTGAACTCACAATGATGAAATACATATTTTAGTGAAGTTAGTTTTAACATTCTGTGTTTGAAAATACCACTTTTAGAAAGTAGGTATTTTCTTGTCTAACTATCCAAGCCTGCCTCTGCTAGGTTGCGTATTCCTTGTCTGGAGTTTGAGTGACAGGGCTGGGGATTCCAGGAGACAGGGTGAGTCCGCACAGTTGTGAATAGAGAGATCTGCATCTAGATGGGAGGAAGGAGTTGCACCTGGGACCTGAATACCACTTTGTCTGCCCCCCACAGTGCTGGCGCCACCACCTGCGGTGCCTCTGATGTCCCTGCCCTGCACTGTGAAAGGAGGGAAGGAATCTTGTCAAGAGAGTGTTCTAGGGCTGTGCCTTTCCTCCACAATGCTCCACCTCCTGTGGGGCATCTGATGTTTCTGCCCTGCACTGTGAAAGGAAAAAAGGAGTCATGTAAACAGAGCGCTTCAGAACTGCTTTGGACTAGGCAAAGGCCCCTCTGCCCTCAGAGGACAAAGACTTTTGGGGTATAAGTATTGGAACCCTGATGCCAAGAATTTAGATCACTTTCGGACAACAAGAACAAACCTTTGCTGAGTAGTGGAACAAGAGAGACTGAAGAGAGACTATCCCTAAGCTGAAGTGCTGCTTGGTGCATTGGCCTGCAGTGGTTGCCTGACTTCCAAAGGAAGGAGAAAGGAACATTGTGTATTTTATTTCAACTTGTAAGGATCTCCAAGGGCTTGGAACAGAGCTTGCCTACTCCTGAAGTCTCAGGGACAACAGGCTTCACCCACCAGCTCCCCAAGAGTCTTCCTGAAGTGCCTACAGTTGTGCTGGACTTTTTGAGGACTTGCATGTCGCAAGGAGCTGGAAGCGCGACTCAAGAACAAGAAGCATGTCGCCGAACTGCCGCTTCACAACATGAAGCGCCTCGCTTTGCCGGAGTAATGGATCGACGTTGCAGCAGATGCTGCCACATCATCGGGAAGCGTGTCACAGAAGAAAAGGATCGACATCGCATCAGATGCTGCCGCATCTCTGAGAAGCCTGTCGCAGAGGGCCTGTCGCAGCTCATCTCCGGAGAAGAGGATTGATGTCACCGCAGACGCCGCCGCATCACTGGTGATCCAGCGCGGCTCCAAACCAAACCTCCAAACCATCACTATATTTCCTAGGACCTATAACACTTTACTCGTACGTGGGGCCAATAACACCGCAAGTCATTCATACACACAAATCACACTGCTCCCAAGATCAGTGAAGACTAGAGGAGGAGATGCTGGATTTTAGCGGAGTGTCATTCTAAATTGTTATACACTATATACATCTGCAGTTATCAATATTACCATGGTGTTATCCTTAAGAAACATTAAAACACCCCACCATTTAGTCAATGGATCAGCTAGTAAAAGTTAACTAATGGACAACAAGACCAGCTTAATTCTCCATTTATTTAATTTATATTTAGAGACTTACTCTCCAAGCATGAGCTTATTTTATTCAGCTTTATTCATTAATTGCTAAAACAATTGATAACCTAGGGAAAAGAAAAATTAAATTCAAACAGTTTACATTTAAGAATAGTTCAGAGATATAAGTCAAAACCATATTACCAAGGTTTCAGTAAATGGACATCAGGTTAGCACAGGTAAATTCCCAAAGACCGCCTCTCTATTCTTTCTTGATGTTCATCTCCCATCCGGACACCGCACCCATCAAAAGTTAAAGTCGAGAAAAATGTCAAAGTCTTTGCACCTTAGAAATGTTCGTCAGTACAACAGCATGTTGTGGTGCGAAAATAAAATCAAAAGCAAGCTTCTTTTCTTACTTCCAAACGTCCTCTTTTATACCCTTTTTCCCTAACTTATCTATCTTAGATTTGAATCTTTTAGGGTCCTCGCTCACTCTCATTGGTCCATGTAAGGGGTGGATGAGCATAACCTCATCTCCTCATTGTCCATATTTCCTCCAAGTCATCGCTATAATCAAAAAATAAGGTTTCGATTGTTCTTTAACAGTTTTTTTCACTTGTGTCCTTTAAATTGTCACTTTGGGATTAATTACCAAGCTCACGACGCAGTCATACAAGATCTTGGCACTCTTCTAAACTTCCAGGCCACGCTGATCTTGACCCACGCTGTACAGGCACAGGCTGCTTGCACATCTCTCGAGAATATTCGGGTATGCATAGATCATCACAGTTTCGGAGGCTTGCAAACCTCTATTGTCTAGTAGGCAGCATGGGCCATAATGGGAACTATTATACAAACAAACGCAAAAAAACATTAGATTTTGAAGTATAGCCCTTCTGTTTACCTCCCCCATTCTAAGGTAACCCTGTTAGTTATTACCTAGCATTTTAGCTACATTTATGCTTTGTTTTCTTACCATTCTCCATCATTTCTGCAACAATAATACATAATGAAAGCTTACATACACATGTTTTCGTTAAATTATGACATTTGCGTACTATGTTAGTATAACAATTTCACTCAATTAATATAATAAGTTTTGCAACATAAGCAAATTAGTATACCACATGTATTTGTGTGTGTGCATTTTATTCTATGTTGGTTAATTTCAAAACCACACCATTAATTCATATTACAGTTATGGTAAAGAGACTTTGAGAGGGGTATACAAAGAATGTTATTCTCACCCTCGCTCCATCAACTCCCCAGTTTGGAGATTTATCACCAAATACCACCCAAAAAATCTCATAAATTTTCAAATACATGCTTCAAATTCTTTTAATTAGTATGAGTTATTCTCTAGTTTCTTCCAGTTTCTTTCTATCTTGATAAAGTTTCGCTTTAAACTCTTCCATTTCAATGTCACCCTTTTCACGTTCTCTTTCTTGCCTTTCTTCAAATTCCTTTTTTATAGACTTTTTAAGGTTTCTTCTTTTTCTAAGTTTACAACCTAATCTTAGGACTAGAAATATTACTAATATTAGTGTCACTGGAATTAATACCTTCCCTATTATGGATCTACCTATTTCATAAAACCAATTCTTAACTGCTGAAAAACTTCTACCAAGTTTCTCCAGAACACCATCAACCTCCAGTGGTATCATTTCTCTATACAACTCTGTAAGATTTGTAATATATCTTTCAATGTTTTGACTTTTATCTGGTATGTATGTACAACAATGTTGTACCTTCAAAATTTCACCGAATTATATCAAGAGCGAGTCAATTTTGCATCACCATAGCTCTCATAGCATCCATTTCTGTATTTACCATTAGAAATTCTCCTGCAGTATCTGTTGACAAACGATCTACTATCGTTGACAATTTCCAAATTCTGTTTGCATTAAAGGATATACCCACTGCTGGCATCAATGCTCCAAAAACATCACCTATTATTTCTATTACACTTTCTCTTTTCTACGACTTAAAGGTTTAACTATCTCATGAATTCCATTAGTTCCTCTATCTACATGAACATTTTTAGGAAAGACCAGACCTATATAACAGGACCCATACCAGTGATCAGGCAATCTATGATAAGCTTTGTTCCTACATAAATAATAAATCCCAGGGAAAACTGGATCATTACCTCCTTTAAATCCCCAACCCCTTTGATACTATATGTATCTTCACATTGACTTGCTCCCACAAAATAATTATCATACACAGTGTTGTCTCTTCGAATACATAATAATGCTGTATCTATATTTATAGCCACATTCACATTATGTCCTTCTATATTATTATCCTCAAATGTCCACATTGTAGATTTAGATTAGTTTGCTTTTTCCCTCCTTTTTTACTGGTTCCTCCTTCTTCTACCATATACAAAAATGTTTTTTCCTCATTTCTCATTTTACAAGTCAAATTATGTTTGAATGCATAGTCATGGGTCAGTTCTTGTGTTTCCAAAAAATATTCTCGAAAAACATTTGCAGGTTTGATGTGATTCAATTCAGCTACAATTTTCAAATTCGCAAAAACATCATCAGGATTAAAATAATAATACTCTAATTTCCCAGTTCTATAAAACAAACTTGCTAATACACTACATGTAACCCCATATGTTAATGGAAGGTGATGATAAGTCACACTCTCTGATACAGATGCTGGTAATTTCACACAGACGTAACAGTCACTTGCATCCATCGTTCTCACATATTCAGACAATAACTTTGAAAACGTGTTCCTAGAAAAATCACTAATAGAGTTATCTTGATGTACTTCAGGTCTATAAACATTAATCATTTCACCCTTTGATCCATAGGCCTTTTCTTTCATACTCTCATTTGCCTTTGCTTTTTCAAATTTCAACCTGAAAGGAATTATAATAGCTAAAATCAACCATATCAACATTAATAATCCTGTACATATTAACCACATTCTAAGCCATTTTCTAAAGATTGTACATTTCGTTCTTGTTACATCATTAGCAGCCTTTTTTTTTTTACAAGGCACTTTTCACAATCTTTTCTGTTTCCCTCTTTTGAGTTACAGTTCACTCACTTTCTTTTTCTTTACTCTGACAATTCAAATTTTCTTGACTGATACTTACTTTAATTATTGGAGGCAAAATCATATATGTCCACTCAAGTGACTTGTATTTTTGATTTGGTCTTCTCAGTCTTTTTGGCCTTTGTAAAATTTCTATCTTTTTACCCAACAACTCCTTTTGACTGGTTATTTAATTTACTTGATCCTCTTGGATTTTTGCTTTATTAACCAGTTTAAATTTCAGACAATCAACTTCTTTAGGCCAATTATTTCCTTTACGTGGTCTCTTGGTTTCAGGTCCAACAGTGTTACGTTCCACTCTCCAAGCTCTCTTTCTTGAGCTTCTCCTCAATTGAGTTTCATTCTCACTGTCATTTTATTCAGTTTCAGATTTCTCATTTGTTTAATTTATGGTGAACTTTATAATATCTGTTTTCTTCACAGAATCTGTTTTCTATTTGGTCAGTTCTTTCACTCTGTTAGGAACTTCTCCGTAGCTGGTACTTGGAAGCTCATCCTCATCAGGAGTTATTTCCTTTTCACCTGTTTCGAGATTCTGGTTCCTGCTTTCAGAGCTTTCAGACTGTCCTTCAGTACTTATCTGACTACCTATTTTATCTTCACTTCGCTCAGTGTCCTCACCAGTATTAGTTCTTACCAAATCTCGACTTTCAGGTCGATCTTCAGAATTTGGTACTTCGAAAACTTCACTTTCTCCTTCAGACGCAGAACTTGCATCTGATATTTCCAGATTTCGACGAACAGGTCAAGCTTCATTATCTGGATTTTTACCTTGTTCACCTTCAGAATCTGAGTCAGTTGTGCTTTCTGCTTCGTCTTATGGATTTTCAGGTTCAGGCACACGGATGGTGTGGCTGGCGTGCACCTATCTCTTTACTTCAGCACATTTAGCTGCAGTTGTAATAACCACAATGACTTGTCTAGGCTTCTGCCAATGAGGGACTAAGCAGTTTCTTCTCCTGTGTACCTTTATCTAAACCCAATCTCCAGGGACTAGATCATGAGCTGGATGTTTTTCTTTCGAGTTTGCTTTGGTTCCCACCTGATGGAACACAGACGTTACCACAGCAGACAGGTTTTTGCAGTAAGCTAGTATGATATCATCATTAATAGTCAATAGTTTAACAACTGGCACAAATGCTTGTCTCAACACTCTTCCCATTAGAATCTCATGTGGACTTAATCCTGTGTTTTTATTAGGTATGCTCCTTAGGATCATCAGAACAAAGTGGCAAAGCATCAGGCCATTTCAGCCCAGTGGTCAAACACATTTTTGCAATTCTGCTCTTTATGGTTCCATTTACTTGCTCAACTACCCCAGAAGCCTCTGGTCTGTAAGCACAATGCAATTTCTGACGAATGTTCAGTGCTTCACAAATCATCTGCATTAACTCATTGTGAAAATGTGTTCCACGATCTGTCTCAATGGTTACTGGGAAACCAAAGCGTGGAAAAATTTCTCTCAACAACAGTTTTGTAACAGTCACTCCATCATTCCTCCTGGTAGGGAAAGAATCCACCCACCGAGAAAATAGGCAAATGATCACAAGTACATATCGAAGTCGATTACAGGGTGGTAACTCGATGAAATCTAATTGCATTCATGTGAATGGACCTCCCTCCCGTCCTATGGTTCTCAAACTCACAACTGTTTTCCTTCTTGGATTCAACTGTTGGCAAACAAGACATCGCTGTCAAAGGCTCTCACGGTCATCCTGAACTTAGGATTATACCATGTCTGTCTGACCATTCTAATCATGCCATCCCTCCAAATTTGGGCTTGACCATTAAACATTCGGGCCATATATGAAATCATGTTATCAGGCCTTACTGGTCTTTCCTCTTAGTAAACCCAAATGTAATATTCTTCTCTTTGTCTACACCCTGATTTTAACCAGATGTCTTTCTCTTCCTCACTTGCTTCTTCTTGCATCTGCCTCACTTCCTGCCAAGTCTCAACTACTGTGGTTAGCATTAAAGGACTTGAAACATGTTCAGCTTTTCTGTCCCGATTTATAGATGCAAGATTTTTGGCACAATACTTAGCAATTGAGTCAACAAAGCGGTTGCCTCTGGTGACATAATCATCTCCTTTCTTGTGAGATGCACACTTTACCACAGCAATTTTCTCTGGTAATTGAATTGCATCAATCAACATTTTCACAAATTCCTGCAGAAGTTAAATAACTTCTTTGGGACCACAGTTGACCATAGTCATGGACAACCCCAAAACCATGCTGACTGTCAGTCACTATGGTGACTCGTATCTCTTTTCCCAGTTCACATGCTCGAATCAAAGCAATAAATTATGCTATTTGAGCAGAATGAATTCCTTTCAAACAAGATGCTTCCAGGACACCTGCCACTGTAGATACAGCATATGCAGCATTTAAAGCACCCTCATCCGTTCTCAAACATGAGCCATCTACAAATATTGCATAATCAGATTCAGGCAATGGCTCATCTTTAATGTCAGGTCTTGGTTTGGTACAATATTCAAGAATATCCAATAATTTATGATCAACTTCATTTCTCACTTCAACATCCATAACATCAGGTAATTGCGTAAATGGATTTACATTCACACATCGTGAAATTGTCACATTATCTGCAGCTAGAATTACCTTCTCATATTTTGTCATCCTGCTATTAGTAAGGAACTGTGTCTTTGTCCCAGTGAGGAGAATCTCCACTGAATGAGGTACACATACCCTCAAAGGATATCCCATCACTATACCTTCACTTTGTTCCAAACTCACACTTGTAGCAGTTACTGCTTTTAGGCATCCTGGCAATGTTTTAGCAACTGGATCCAGAACAGCTGAGAAATATGCAATTGGCTTTCTCAGTTTTCCATGTCTCTGAATTAGAACTGATAATGCACTTCCTTCTCGTTCACTGCAATACAGGTCAAACTCTTTCTCATAATCAGGCATTCCCAATGCTGGTGCTTCACATAGACCGGTTTTTAGTCATTCAAAAGCTTCTATTTCTGTTTGGTTTCGCACAAATGGGTCTCTTACATCTGCTCTTGTCCATCTCTGCAATGGTTTTGCTATGAGAGAAAATCCACGAATCCATTGTCAAGAGTAACCTACCATTCCTAGGAACATTCTTACTTGTCTCTGAGTTTTAGGAGTTGCATTCCCTGTATCATTCTGATTCTTTCTATGGTAACTTGTCTGATGCCTTGGGCAATCTTGTGACCTAAATACTGTACTTCTTTCTGACAGAACTGTAACTTTGATGGGAACACCTTATGACCTCCGTCTGCCAAATGGTTCAGTAATACAATGGTATGTGAAACACATGCATCCTTGGTTCTTGATGCTACTAACATGTCATCAATATATCGAACTAATACTGCGTTTCCAGGCATGTTCAAACTCTCCAATAATCTCTTTAGCAACTGATTAAAGATGGAGGGACTCTCAGAATACCCCTGTGGAATTTGGCACCATGCCAAATTACGGTCTCAAAACCGAAAAGTAAATAATGGCTGACTATCAGGGTATAATGGAACTGTGAAGAACGCATTACCTAGGTCAATGACTGTATATCATTCTGCATCATGTGGAATTTGGTGCAGTATCACTGCGGGGTTTAGTACAACAGAACAACATGTGGCAACAATTTTATTAATTCTTCACAAATCCTGTACTATCCTAAATGTTCCATTAGGCTTTTTCAATCCCATTATAGGTGAGTTACATGGACTGCTTACCATTCCTTTCAGAATTTCTTGGTCAATAATCTTGTTTATCACTGGAGTTATTCCTTCAATTATTTCTGCTGTCATTTTATACTGGGGAATATTTGGGTAACTCACTCCTTCCCTTACCGAAACTTTCACAGGATCTACACCTTTCATTAGTCCAATATCCTCTCCTATGAAAACCCACACTTGTTCTTTGACTGACTGTTTCAACTCACCCAGTATTTTCTCTCGGGCAAATACAGGAAGCATACTATTTCGTTCTGAGTCTATCAGTAGCATAGTCATTCCATGCAAGCTATCTTCATCTGGGGTTTGAAGCTCAATGCCATCTGGTGCATTATAAATGGCACAATTCATTTTACACAGTATATCCCTGCCAAAAAGGTTAACAGGACTACTGTCACAAACTACAAATCGATGCATATCTTTAAAATGTCCAATTTTCACTGGTTCTGTCAGGGATGTTTTGATCTGTCTATTTGCTACACCTACAACTTGAGAGAGAGGGGAAGATTTTTAACTTCTACTGATCTAACAGTAGAACGGGTAGCACCTGTGTCCACTAGGAAAGTCACATTTACATCATTCACCTTCCCATTCACAAAAGGACCAGATTGATCTACCTCTAGAGTTGCATCAACTACGCACTCTTCTCCCTCTCTTAGGCACCGTCAGAAGCTGTCATCAGACTCACTCCCATCTTCCTTCAACCAATACTGCGAACTTACATTCACTCTAGGGGATCTTGTTACCTGTTCTCCTCAGAAGAATCCTGTCTCTGCAATGTATTTCTGTAGATTTACACTGTGTGGAAGTGGTGGGTGTGGCACCTGACTCTGTGAGGTAACTACCTGCTGCTGTGGCGATGACTGTTGAATTACCTCACTCTGCACCTGCGGATTCAATGATGTATTTTCGGGATTAAATCTTGGTGGAAACTTACACTCTTTCTTCCAATGCCCTAACCTGCCGCATTTGTGACAAGGAAACTTTTTCTTAGCCTCATCCAATTGACCCATTACTTTGGTTTTATTCAATTTCCTTTCATTCTTACTCAACCTCCTTCTTGACCTTTATTCTCTAAATGAGCTACTTGATATTCAGCCACTTTCACCTGCGCCCAAATTGCTTTTTCTTTAAGCTTTCTTTGCTTAACCTCAATCTCATCACTGCAATATTTAGCATGCCTCAAAACTTCATCTACAGAGCATGATTGCCATCCCATCAAATTATACTTGATCATGTCTCCTATCTCTGGCCTTAATCCAAAAGCAAAGCAATACACAAAATGACACATGTCCTTTTCACTTAACTCCTCATATCCACTGTATTGCTTAAACACTAGCAGCTATCTCACATAAAATGAATGTACTGATTCTTTAGGTTCCTGCAATGTCCTGTCAATCTTTACCCAATCTGTCTCTTTTGAAGGAATTTTATTCTTTAAGGATACTATTACCTGTTCATACTTTCGCATTACTTCAGGTCCAGGAGCACCTGTTCTAGAGTCTTTTGGATATGCAGTTTTTGGCCAGTCCACTGTAATCTCGCACTCAGACCATAGGTCTGCTGGTACTACTGTGTCAAACAATCCATCTAAATCTTCCCATAATACCTTTGAAACATTTACAAATCGATCCACTTGTCCGTACCATTCCACTGGTTTTTCTCGTAACCTGGGGAAATAATTTGTGAATGACAATATATCCTTTCTAGTCCAAGGAACATGCACATACCTTCCTCCTGGTATTTCTCTCATAGGAAATTAATTTGCTACAGGCTCCTTTTTTCTAACTGGAAACGCTAATGATGTTTTATTATTGCTCTCTTCTCTTTTCTTTGTCAATTTAGTCTTCCCCCGGTCTATATCTCCCCACTTTCTCAGCAACCCGATTAATTATTTTATCTGGGTTAATCTTCCAGCAGTATTCATGTTGTCAATATCCTTTTCAGTAAAATCTACTCTGTAAGGTTTTTGTAATAATGTATTCTTTGCAAAATCTATATTGCGATCACTTGCCAACCCCTCTAGTCGATCATGCAGGTTTTTCGCTCTCCATGTAATGCTTTTACACATAAACATTAATTCATCATCTTAGTATGCTTTTAATCTATCTGTTTGCAAACAAAACAGGTGATGGACAGAATGTGGATCAATGTCACACATTCACCCCAGTCCGAAGATCTGGGCCCAAATCCATCGTTTTTTTGCACTCCACACCACCCTGGGTTAGACAATGGCGATATGCAAATCAGCTCTGACCCTGTGCCCCATGGGAACAGTCCAGTCCGAACTACAAAAGCCATGTCCTTCCCAGAACGGAATCAAGCATCCGAGGACAGGAGCGGTTTCGAGGTAACACCTCTCATCAGCCCGGCTAGCTTGACTCCAGTGGTGTGGAGTGCCTGAGACCCACGTCTGAGCATCCCCAGCGCACTTAGGGCGGAATTTGCAAACAAAACAGGTGATGGACAGAATGTGGATCAATGTCACACATTCACCCCAGTCCGAAGATCTGGGCCCAAATCCATCGTTTTTTTGCACTCCACACCACCCTGGGTTAGACAATGGCGATATGCAAATCAGCTCTGACCCTGTGCCCCATGGGAACAGTCCAGTCCGAACTACAAAAGCCATGTCCTTCCCAGAACAGAATCAAGCATCCGAGGACCGGACCGGTTTCGAGGTAACACCTCTCATCAGCCCGGCTAGCTTGACTCCAGTGGTGTGGAGTGCCTGGGACCCACGTCTGAGCATCCCCAGCACACTTAGGGCGGAATTTGCAAACAAAACAGGTGATGGACAGAATGTGGATCAATGTCACACATTCACCCCAGTCCGAAGATCTGGGCCCAAATCCATCGTTTTTTTGCACTCCACACCACCCTGGGTTAGACAATGGCGATATGCAAATCAGCTCTGACCCTGTGCCCCATGGGAACAGTCCAGTCCGAACTACAAAAGCCATGTCCTTCCCAGAACGGAATCAAGCATCCGAGGACCGGACCGGTTTCAAGGTAACACCTCTCATCAGCCCGGCTAGCTTGACTCCAGTGGTGTGGAGTGCCTGGGACCCACGTCTGAGCATCCCCAGCGCACTTCGGGCGGAATTTGCAAACAAAACAGGTGATGGACAGAATGTAGATCAATGTCACACATTCACCCCAGTCCGAAGATCTGGGCCCAAATCCATCGTTTTTTTGCACTCCACACCACCCTAGGTTAGACAATGGCGATATGCAAATCAGCTCTGACCCTGTGCCCCATGGGAACAGTCCAGTCCGAACTACAAAAGCCATGTCCTTCCCAGAACGGAATCAAGCATCCGAGGACCGGACCAGTTTCGAGGTAACACCTCTCATCAGCCCGGCTAGCTTGACTCCAGTGGTGTGGAGTGCCTGGGACCCACGTCTGAGCATCCCCAGCGCACTTAGGGCGGAATTTGCAAACAAAACAGGTGATGGACAGAATGTGGATCAATGTCACACATTCACCCCAGTCCGAAGATCTGGGCCCAAATCCATCGTTTTTTTGCACTCCACACCACCCTGGGTTAGACAATGGCGATATGCAAATCAGCTCTGACCCTGTGCCCCATGGGAACAGTCCAGTCCGAACTACAAAAGCCATGTCCTTCCCAGAACGGAATCAAGCATCCGAGGACCGGACCGGTTTCGAGGTAACACCTCTCATCAGCCCGGCTAGCTTGACTCCAGTGGTGTGGAGTGCCTGGGACCCACGTCTGAGCATCCCCAGTGCACTTAGGGCGGAATTTGCAAACAAAACAGGTGATGGACAGAATGTGGATCAATGTCACACATTCACCCCAGTCCGAAGATCTGGGCCCAAATCCATCGTTTTTTTGCACTCCACACCACCCTGGGTTAGACAATGGCGATATGCAAATCAGCTCTGACCCTGTGCCCCATGGGAACAGTCCAGTCCGAACTACAAAAGCCATGTCCTTCCCAGAACGGAATCAAGCATCCGAGGACCGGACCGGTTTTGAGGTAACACCTCTCATCAGCCCGGCTAGCTTGACTCCAGTGGTGTGGAGTGCCTGGGACCCACGTCTGAGCATCCCCAGCGCACTTAGGGCGGAATTTGCAAACAAAACAGGTGATGGACAGAATGTGGATCAATGTCACACATTCACCCCAGTCCGAAGATCTGGGCCCAAATCCATCATTTTTTTGCACTCCACACCACCCTTGGTTAGACAATGGCGATATGCAAATCAGCTCTGACCCTGTGCCCCATGGGAACAGTCCAGTCCGAACTACAAAAGCCATGTCCTTCCCAGAACGGAATCAAACATCCGAGGACCGGACCGGTTTCGAGGTAACACCTCTCATCAGCCCGGCTAGCTTGACTCCAGTGGTGTGGAGTGCATGGGACCCACGTCTGAGCATCCCCAGCACACTTAGGGCGGAATTTGCAAACAAAACAGGTGATGGACAGAATGTGGATCAATGTCACACATTCACCCCAGTCCGAAGATCTGGGCCCAAATCCATCGTTTTTTTGCACTCCACACCACCCTGGGTTAGACAATGGCGATATGCAAATCAGCTCTGACCCTGTGCCCCATGGGAACAGTCCAGTCCGAACTACAAAAGCCATGTCCTTCCCAGAACGGAATCAAGCATCCGAGGACCGGACCGGTTTCGAGGTAACACCTCTCATCGGCCCGGCTAGCTTGACTCCAGTGGTGTGGAGTGCCTGGGACCCACGTCTGAGCATCCCCAGCGCACTTAGGGCGGAATTTGCAAACAAAACAGGTGATGGACAGAATGTGGATCAATGTCACACATTCACCTCAGTCCGAAGATCTGGGCCCAAATCCATCGTTTTTTTGCACTCCACACCACCCTGGGTTAGACAATGGCGATATGCAAATCAGCTCTGACCCTGTGCCCCATGGGAACAGTCCAGTCCGAACTACAAAAGCCATGTCCTTCCCAGAACGGAATCAAGCATCCGAGGACCGGACCGGTTTCGAGGTAACACCTCTCATCAGCCTGGCTAGCTTGACTCCAGTGGTGTGGAGTGCCTGGGACCCACGTCTGAGCATCCCCAGCGCACTTAGGGCGGAATTTGCAAACAAAACAGGTGATGGACAGAATGTGAATCAATGTCACACATTCACCCCAGTCCGAAGATCTGGGCCCAAATCCATCGTTTTTTTGCACTCCACACCACCCTGGGTTAGACAATGGCGATATGCAAATCAGCTCTGACCCTGTGCCCCATGGGAACAGTCCAGTCCGAACTACAAAAGCCATGTCCTTCCCAGAACGGAATCAAGCATCCGAGGACCGGACCGGTTTCGAGGTAACACCTCTCATCAGCCCGGCTAGCTTGACTCCAGTGGTGTGGAGTGCCTGGGACCCACGTCTGAGCATCCCCAACGCACTTAGGGCGGAATTTGCAAACAAAACAGGTGATGGACAGAATGTGGATCAATGTCACACATTCACCCCAGTCCGAAGATCTGGGCCCAGATCTTTTGACTGGGGGAATGTGTGACATTGATCCACATTCGGTCCATCACTTGTTGTTTTTGCAATTGCCGCCCTAAGTGCGCTGGGGATGCCCAGACGTGGGTCCCAGGCACTCCACACCACTTGGAGTCAAGCTAGCCAGGCTGATGAGAGGTGTTACCTCGAAACCGGTCCGGTCCTCGGATGCTTGATTCCGTTCTGGGAAGGACATGGCTTTTGTAGTTCGGACTGGACTGTTCCCATGGGGCAACAGGGTCAGAGCTGATTTGCATATCGCCATTGTCTAACCTAGGGTGGTGTGGAGTGCAAAAAAACGATGGATTTGGGCCCAGATCTTTTGACTGGGGGAGTGTGTGACATTGATCCACATGCAGTCCATCACTTATTGTTTTTGCAATTGCCGCCCTAAGTGCGCTGGGGATACCCAGACGTGGGTCCCAGGCACTCCACACCACTTGGAGTCAAGCTAGCCGGGCTGATGAGAGGTGTTACCTCGAAACCGGTCCGGTCCTCGGATGCTTGATTCCGTTCTGGGAAGGACATGGCTTTTGTAGTTCGGACTGGACTGTTCCCATGGGGCAACAGGGTCAGAGCTGATTTGCATATCGCCATTGTCTAACCCAGGGTGGTGTGGAGTGCAAAAAAACGATGGATTTGGGCCCAGATCTTTTGACTGGGGGAGTGTGTGACATTGATCCACATTCAGTCCATCACTTGTTGTTTTTGCAATTGCCGCCCTAAGTGCGCTGGGGATGCCCAGACGTGGGTCCCAGGCACTCCACACCACTTGGAGTCAAGCTAGCCGGGCTGATGAGAGGTGTTACCTCGAAACCGGTCCGGTCCTCGGATGCTTGATTCCGTTCTGGGAAGGACATGGCTTTTGTAGTTCGGACTGGACTGTTCCCATGGGGCAACAGGGTCAGAGCTGATTTGCATATCGCCATTGTCTAACCCAGGGTGGTGTGGAGTGCAAAAAAACGATGGATTTGGGCCCAGATCTTTTGACTGGGGGAGTGTGTGACATTGATCCACATTCAGTCCATCACTTGTTGTTTTTGCAATTGCCGCCCTAAGTGCGCTGGGGATGCCCAGACGTGGGTCCCAGGCACTCCACACCACTTGGAGTCAAGCTAGCCGGGCTGATGAGAGGTGTTACCTCGAAACCGGTCCGGTCCTCGGATGCTTGATTCCGTTCTGGGAAGGACATGGCTTTTGTAGTTCGGACTGGACTGTTCCCATGGGGCAACAGGGTCAGAGCTGATTTGCATATCGCCATTGTCTAACCCAGGGTGGTGTGGAGTGCAAAAAAACGATGGATTTGGGCCCAGATCTTTTGACTGGGGGAGTGTGTGACATTGATCCACATTCAGGCCATCACTTGTTGTTTTTGCAATTGCCGCCCTAAGTGCGCTGGGGATACCCAGACGTGGGTCCCAGGCACTCCACACCACTTGGAGTCAAGCTAGCCGGGCTGATGAGAGGTGTTACCTCGAAACCGGTCCGGTCCTCGGATGCTTGATTCCGTTCTGGGAAGGACATGGCTTTTGTAGTTTGGACTGGACTGTTCCCATGGGGCAACAGGGCAGAGCTGATTTGCATATCGCCATTGTCTAACCCAGGGTGGTGTGGAGTGCAAAAAAACGATGGATTTGGGCCCAGATCTTTTGACTGGGGGAGTGTGTGATATTGATCCACATTCAGTCCATCACTTGTTGTTTTTTTAATCTATCTGTGCCAATTGTTCAAATTATTAGATCTTCCATGTCAATTTTCAATCTGACCACATCTAACACTTTAGGTTCTTGGTCTTTTACTTTTAATGTTTTAAGCCAATCACTTCATTCCCGCTCTGTTGGTCCTACGGGAGTTTGTGACAAATCGATTTTCTCTATACTTCTTTCGGGTGTTGCAGAACCTGATTCGGCACCCATTAGAAACTTATATGGGAGACTTTGATTAAAGATCAAGTCAGGCGGTGATTAACATTTTCTCATACTTTTGTAAACTTTGATTCAAAGGAATAGTCATTGGTTGAGTGACTGGAATCGCAGGACCTATTGTTATGGGGACAGTTACAGTTTCTATATTTTTAGTGAGTTCCTGTATCTTTTCCGTCAATTCATTAGTAGACCGCACATATTCAGAAGTACTTGGGTGTTCTTCAGATCTCCTCTCTACTCTAGCCACACTGCCTCTAATTTCATCATTTTGTCTGGGAGTACCAGTAAGTCTCGTTTCCATTGATGGGGCATTAGAGTCATATCTCATTTACACTCTCTCAGTATTGTCTTTAATTTCAGAAAATCGTCTTGGGGTACCAGTAAATTGGGTCTCCATAGGCGGAGCATTTGGAGTCACTGTTGTAGAACTCGGTTGATATGGAGGGGGTCTTCTATTTAATATCTCCTTCAGTATCACATCATCTGTCTCACAATCCTCATAACTCTTCCTTTTTGACTCCACATTATTTCTTTTCTCTGTACATTTCCGTCCTACCATTTCATCAACTGTCCTCACCGGATACATTCCATCACACATATCAGCGTTTTTCCATCTCCGCATTCTACTCCCATGAGTTGTTCCCCATAAACCTCGCAATCTGCCTCTTGGTCCTCTGAACTCCTCAAACCTTTATCGCTTTAATTCATGCATCTTATCTTCCCACTCAACCAATGCCTCAAATTGAGTCGGTCTAGGTCTTGGTTCAAGCTTAGTCATCCTTTCTTTCAAATTTCATAAAACAGCAGTACTAAAGGAACCTACTTCTGGAAATGCTAATGCGCCATCATTCTTAGTATACTTAGCCCAATTTTCTAACCATATACATGTATGGTAGCCACATTTTGTCATCAGGTATGATGCAGGCGTTTTAGGCAGAGGAAGTAATTTTCTTTCTCTCGTCACTATTTCCTTATCCTTCTTGAAAACATTCTTTAATTTCTTAAACCATGTAGGTTTTTCCTTTTCTTCTCCATAATAAAAATCATTTTTTTTTATAGTTTCCTGACTTTCAAACACTCAAGCACTCTTCCACAAACTACTTCGCTGCACCAACCTATCACGGCGCGGTACACATTAATGCACCAATTAGAACAAGATACGTTTCAATCACCCTCAACCAATGCTTGCACAGCATTTGCTAGCACACCAATCAGCGTTTACTCCGTTCTAGTCACGCGGACCAATCCTTGCGCAACCCTTTTGACGTCAGCCCTGCTTTGGTTCGACAGCTTCGACTGACCCCTCCTTTACAAAAATTTATCGGCACACTGTATTTCCACCTTTACACAACTAAATCAAAGTGATAGTTTCCTCAAACTCACAAGTATTATGTATTTCCAGTAGACAGCGCTTACCTCTTTTCTACCACATAATTTTAGTTTCGCCGATAAACTGGCACATCCCTCTACCTTACCCTTCTCTCAAGCTTAGGTGAAAACTCTATTACTCTGTAAGGGATACGTTTTAGCCAGAATGCACATTGATTCCCGTGCTTAAGCCAAAGATTTTATAGGTTGCCTTCGCTATACATTCACCACTTTTACACGTAAATGTCCCTAACTTGTAACATACGACAAGGTCATCACTTTGAAACCGACTATGTGATGTGTGACTTACATGCCACGGGTGTATGACTTACATGCCACACGTTCCTCTTCATAGGCAGAGTAACCAGCTTCCAAATTCCCAGAAGCCTCACATTCCGGACTACATATAACGCAATACAGACTAAGCATAAAATATTAGTCATAATTTTCTGTACATCAAAATTCTATATACATTGCCCTACTAATTCTATACATTACTTATCCAAGTTAACCTATAGCAACCAGTCTCCTGCTATCAAAAAACACTGATCCAGTGCGGCTCCAAACCAAACCTCCAAACCATCACTATATTTCCTAGGAGCTATCACACTTTACTCGTCAGTGGGGCCCATAACACCGCAAGTCATTCATACACACAAATCACACTGCTCCCAAGATCAGTAAAGACTTGAGGAGGAGCTGCTGGATTTTAGCGGAATGTCTTATTTCATTCTAAAATGTTATACACTATATATATCTGCAGTTATCAATATTACCATGGTTTTATCCTTAAGAAACATTAAAACACCCCACCATTTGGTCAATGGATCAGCTAATAAAAGTTAACTAATGGACAACAAGATAAGCTTAATTTTCCATGCATTTAATTTTTATTTAGAGACTTACTCTCCTAGCATGACCTTATTTTATTCAGCTTAATTCATTAATCCCTAAAACAATTAATAACCTAGAGAAAAAGAAAAATTAAATTCAAACAGTTTACATTTATTAGCAGAATAGTTCAGAGAAAAAAGTCAAAACCATATTTGCAAGGTTTCAGTAAATGAGCATCAGGTTAGCACAGGTAAATTCCCAAAGACCGCCTCTCTATTCTTTCTTGATGTTCACCTTCCATCCGGACTCCTCATCCATCAAAAGTTAAAGTCAAGAAAAATGTCAAAGTCTTTGCACCATTGAAAAGTTCGAAAGTCCGACAGCATGTGGTGGTGCGAAAATCAAATCAAAAGCAAGCTTCTTTTCTCACTTCCAAACGTCCTCTTTTATACCCTTTTACCCTAACTTATCTAAGATTTGAAACTTTTAGGGTCCTCGCTCACTCTCATTGGTCCATGTAAGGGGTGGATGGGCATAACCTCATCTCCTCATTGTCCATATTTCCGCCAAGTCATCGTTATAATCAAAAAATAACGTTTCGATTGTTCTTTAACAGTTTTTTTCACTTGTGTCCTTTAAATTGTCACTTTGAGATTAACTCCCAAGTTTACGACGCAGTCATACAAGATCTTGGCACTTTTCTACACTTCCAGACCATGCTGACGTTGACCCACTCTGTACAGGCACAGACTGCTTGCACATCTCTCGAGCATAGTCGTGCATGCGAAGGTCATCACAGTTTTGAAGTCTCGCTAACCTCCATTTTCTAGTGGGCAGCATGGGCCATAATGGGAACTATAATGGAAACAAACACAATTAAACTTTAGATTTCGAAGTATAGCCCTTCTGTTTACCTCCCCCATTCTAAGGTAACCCTGTTAGTTATTACCTAGCATTTTAGCGACATTTCTGTGTTGTTTTCTTACCATTCTCCATCATTTCTGCAACAATAATACATATAGAAAGCTTACATACACAAGTTTTTGTTAGATTATGACATTTACGTACTATGTTAGTATAACAATTTCACTCAATTAATATATTAAGATTCTCAACATAAGCAAATTAGTATCCCACATGTATTTGTGTGTGTGCATTTTATTCTACGTTGGTTAATTTAAAAACCACACAATTAATACATATTATTGTTATGGGAAAGAGACTTCGAGAGGGGTATACAAACATTTTTGATTTTACCCTCGCTCCATCACTTGGAAGAGTGTTGCAGGGCCTGTCGCGGCTCACATCGCTGTGGAAGCAAGTTGCATCACCAGGAGAGAGGATCAACATCGCAGCAGACGCTGCCGCATCACTGGGAAGCATGGCGCAGGGCCTGTCGCGGCTCGCATTGTGTAAAGCATCTCACAGCGCCGGAGAAGAGGATCGATGTCGCAGCAGACGCCGCCGCATCACCAGGAAGCATGTTGCATCAAGGAGAAAGCGCCATCTTTATTTCTTTGCCAGATCTTCAAAGCATCATCATCCTTGTGTGAAAGGGACTACCGTACCGCATTCCCTTTCCTGCAACACTTTCATTGCCCTGCGTGTCCCATCTTAAGGTACATTGACTCAAAGTGTCGCACTTTAAGATCTAAAGAGAACTAAGCTAACTCCACCATTTCAGTTACAGTATTGTGGATTTTTGTCGTTTGCGGTCTTGTGATAAGTCTATATAAAGAATACTTATTTTTTATATAAAACCTTTGTGGTGTCCATCTGTAGTGTTGTCATTTGATTACTGTATATGGTCACAAATTCACAAATGCTTTGCACACTTCCACAGAGATAAGCCTGTCTGCTCATGCCAAGTTACGAAGGGGGTGAGCAGGGGTTATTTTAGGAGTGTATCCCCCTTACCCTGACTAGAGGCAAGGGTCCCTATTTGTCAAAAATACCTATCTGTGCTAACTAGAGACCCCCAAATCTAACATTGATGGGCAGTGGTGAGGATTCTGGACTTGCATTTGTGACTCATGTACAGTGATTGGTAAACACTATTAGTGAGTGCAGACCAAAACACAACCACATACTATTTTCCCCTGTTTCCCTTTGGAATTCGTTTTTTGGAACTCTGGTTAGTTGTTGCACCTGTTGGACCTTGTCAAAATGGAAGTCAACTTTTCTTACCTGTACATCTACAAGACAAGGGAGCTAAAAGTATTTTGCAAGGAGAGGGGGATGCCTGTGAAGAGGTGATCCACAAGGCAGGATTTTGAGGCAGTCCTGTATAGCTATGAGGTGTAAGTTCGGGAAGCAACACTAACAGATGTCTCTGAGGAGGAATCTGAAGGGGAGGATCCCCAGCCATAATACCAAGAGGGCAGTGGCCCTGAGGAGGAAACATTGTGGGAAATATTGGCTCGTGAAGAGATACCAGGTGTGCAAGGAAATTGAGTGAGCCTTAGCTGAAAAGAAAAAGTGTGTAGCTCAGGGAGTGGGCTTGGCTGAGTTGGAGGTGGAGTCCAGCTCAGATGGGGGCAGAAAAATTGAGTTACAGAGACCCACAGATGTGGTGCCTAACTTCAAGGAGGGGGTTGACATACACCAGGAGGTTCAAGGACATGAGGTAGCTCCAGTAGTGCGCAGCAACCCTAAGGAGAATGGGGAAACTGGCGCAGGGGTTCATCTTCCTAGTGGTGAGAGGGACACTCTAATGACTCTAGATAAGAGGTGAGGGGAGAGGGGTTCCCCAAAGGTTAAAGTCCTGGTATGTGAGTGTGAAGACCGCCCAGAAGAGTGTGGGTTGAGTGACAGAGACAGTCAGATACTGCCTTGCCAATCTCAGGAGAGTGGTGTGGAGGACGTGTGCAAGGCACTGGATGGTGGGGTGAAGGATAGTTTTGTTAACCCGTGTGGGGTCTGTGTGATACAATTGTGGGAGAGCATATTGTAAGTCCTTGTTTTCCAGAGCTATGCCAACACCTGAGTTCTCGGACTCCAGGGAGCTCACATTGGAGGGAGACCTTTTGGTGGATTCCAGAGGGTCTGGAGAGGCATTCTGGAGTGACCCTGTGGGGAGTGGCTAAGGTATCTCCAACCCAGAGTGATGGAAGTGGTTCAGAGTAGCCCAGCTAGATCCCGTTATATTGGGAGGAGTGTAGGGGCTCACGTCCTGTCTCAGTGGAGAAGGAGTGAGTGCCGGGCTGCGTGTCCCAAGGTGCCTGAAACCCAGTTTCAGGGCCTGGAGGGTTCTTTAAGGAAACCCCAGGTGGGGAGCCTAGGCTGTCCTGAAGGGCCGCACGTTGAGGGGATCCTCTAGTGTCTGGTGAACTGGGAGTGTCTGTAAGCAGGCCTCCCTCAGTTCTGGTGTATGGCCGTGCCGCTCCTAAGGGGAGGGTACAGAAGTCCAGATTGAGGAGTGAGAGGGGGAAAGAGTCCCTATTGGAAAAACCAGTGGGTCAGGGGCCAGCCAGAAGTGCAGAGTCACCGGTGAATGACCATGGTGACACCACTTCTGTCCTGGTGGATCTTCGCGCACTGTCAAATGGACAGGGGTCAGGAGTTCTGCGCCATTCAGACTATCAAGCAACACATGAGTTATGTGTTACCCTTAGGGGGGCCATGCGTGCTCCAAAGGAAGTCCTGGTGCGCCGGGCAAGTGTTCAACCGCAGGGTTTGGTCCCTTGGTTGCGAAGCCAGGTTCAGCTGTTGTCTGACCTGGAGGAAAGGGCAACTGTAACCAGTGTCCTGACCAATGTAGCTTCTAGGGGTACCACTCCAGTTGGGGGGGGTGCAATAGTCTAGAAGAAGGTGCAGAGGGAGGGAATCCTCGCCTCTGACCCGCCGCATCTCCAAGAAGCGTGTCACAGGGCCTGTCGTGGCTCATCGCCGGAGAAGAAGATCGCCGCCGCCGCAGATGCCGCCGTATCACTGGGAAGAGTGTCGGAGGACCTGTCGCGGCTCGCATCTTTGTGGAAGCAACTCGCATTGCCAGGCGAGAGGATCGACGTCGCAGCAGACACCGCCGCATCACTGGGAAGCGTATCGCAGGGCTTGTTGCGGCTTGCATCGTGTAAAGCATCTCACATCATTGGAGAAGAGGATCTACGCCGCAGCAGATAGCGCCGCATCACCGGGAAGCGTGTTGCATCAAGGAGAAAGCACCAACTTTATTTCTTTGCACCAGATCTTCAACGCATCACCGTCCTTGCGTGTAAGGGACTACCGCATCACCTTTCCTGTAACACTTTTGTTGCTCTGCGTGCAGCATCTTAAGGTACATTGACCTAAAGTGTCGCATTTTAAGATCTAAAGAGAACTAAGCTAATTCTACCATTTTAAGTACAGTATTGTGAATTTTTGTCGTTTGTGATCTTGTGATAAGTCTATATAAAGAATACTTATTATTTATATAAAACCTGTGTGGTGTCCATCTGTAGTGTTGTCATTTGATTACTGTATGTGGTCACAAATGCTTTACACACTGGCTCTGAGATAAGCCTGTCTGCTCGTGCCAAGCTACCCAGGGGTTGAGCAGGGATTATTTTAGGAGTGTACCGCCTCACCCTGACTAGAGGCAAGGGTCCCTATTCGTCACAAGTACCTACCTGTGCCAACTAAAGACCCCCAAATCTAACAATTTGGTTGTTGAAATAGTGTTTGTCCAAAGGTGTTGCTTAAGACAAGTACAAATCCTAACTACCATCAAAGAGTAAATAGCAATACGAATACAGAAATATGTGTGGACACTGTAAACATGTGATGGTATGTTTCCATCTAAGGGGCATGTGCTGTCAAATAGGAGTTATACACTTTGATGTTGTTTGACATGCAGAACTTTCTAAATTGTCTTTGTCAATTGTCCTGTGAAGAGCACTAACTGTGTTTGCCTCAGCATATCACAACAGTGAATAAGTGTACTTGTTCTCAAAATTTTGATTAATGTAACTTGAAAATACTGAAAGTGACATGCAAGAGACTACTAAATCACCAGGCCTAAAATGTACGTTACATTGTGCTGTAGCTTGTCTGTTCAACTCATACCAGAATGACAAAAACAAAATCCATATGTTAACTGGCTTAATTTCAGCTCAAAGTATCTGAAATCAGTTCTGAATCTGCAAAATACTTCTTTTAGACACATAATAAATACATTCATGTTATTCGTGTGTTGCAATACATTTGTAACCCAAACACAATTTTCTTGTCATGGCACATATATACCAAGTATAAGGTAGAGATCTTTGTCCAAGTTAACTAGCTGTTACCATCAGGTACTTACCAGCACTTGCAGCCTTAACAAAGAGAGAGCCAGAGCTGGTTATCATTATTTAGTGCCAAGGGGCTGTTCCATGGGTGCTGCATGGCCATCACATGCTTACACCCAAGCTATGTGAAGCAGAAAGACAATCTCCCAAACAACTGCAAAAAAGTTGGTAAAAGATCCCCCTCAAAATGACTGCTATCACATAATCAACCTCGAACAAGTTGGAGGGGATAAAAAAAACATACCTATGATCAAAAAAGGAGAGATGGGAAACAACAATCGCAGGTAGGCATATTAATTAACATCATTAAAGCCTCAGTTTGTAAACATGACAACATGTAACAGTAACACACCATCAGCATATACTTAAAAAAACATCTCCCCCCTTCACACATTTGGTCATATTCTTCTGCACCATCCTGACTTCCTACAATAGCTTTTGTAGCAGCATTGTATTTTCTCTGCATGACACACAGGCAGAGGATGTAGGTGCCACTCTACTTCGGTGTGTACTGCATCCCACACCATCAGTGGTTCCATGGCTTGTTGAAGCAGACATAGACCTTTGTCCCATGATTGTTGTATTTTTGTGTATCCTGTGACCTTCTAATGCTCCTGGCCTTATCGCTCTTGGGCTCACACCGAAATTGAGCAGCACGACGAAAATGTGATGCTACATCCTCCATGTGTTGCAGCCTCATCTTGCGCTTTTTCAGCAGTCGCTGTGCAGCACTATTCATGTTTGCTAAAGAGATATCAGATTACATGAATTATGTTTCACAGTTACTCACAAATTTGGATAAATTACAGCATGACATTGTTTCAATGGTTTCCAACAATAAGTGCCCAATTTCAGAATTACTTTGGTCACAGCCACAAATAATCTCCATACATGAAGCCAGATTACTCACTGTCCACACTAACAATTAACAGTGACGTACCACTACCAAATCAGTGTGGAACAAAATTGGATCAGAGGTACCCAGAAACTAACAATAAGATCTGTGATATAAACTTAACACCGATCTAGTGTACTGTAATTAATGTAATCCCTTGTCCACCATGGGGCCTATTACAATCTGGTATAAAGAACTCTGAATAGCTGTTCGGAGCATTTTTCCCGTAGGAATCGTACCCTGCAATGTACCCCATACGTATGACGAAGTATGATTCGTACCAGGAGCTGGACTCCGTACGAATCGTAGAGACCGTACGACTCTAATCTCCGTACGAGTCTCACTCGGAAGCCGCTGTACGCGACATCTGTACGGTTCGCGGCTGGTTTATACGACCCAGCAAGTACGATACCTTTCGGGTACGCACCGTACGACCCTTTTTCTACGGGAGCTGAAAACAGCCGTAAAAGCAGAGTTTGCAATGAAACAGGTACGGAACGGCCCCCCTAGGTACGGCTCATACCCCCCATGATCGGAGGGGTACGGCGCATACCCCTGCGATCATGGGGGGTATGCACCGTACACCCAGCGTACATGGGGTACGCACCGTACCCCATGTACGCTGGGTGTATGGCACGTACCCCATGTTCGCTGGGTGTACGGCTCGTACCCCCCATGATCTCAGGGGTACACACAGTAACCCTACGATCAATAGGGGGTACGTGCCGTACGGTGTGTATGTGATTGTGCGCTTTTCCGTACGAATCGCCCTTACCTGACGTGGACCGTACGACTCGCGTCCTGATACCCCGGTCCAGATCGTACTCGTCGGGTCGTACGGCGTGTGTACAAGTCGTACGGAGACGGCTCCGGATGCGAATTGTACGGACGGTAATTTTACCGGATCAGAATCGGCCCCCATATGTGTGATTACAACCAGGTTCACGACAAACGCAACAGAACAGGAAACAACTTCACACTTGGCATGTGTTAGATTTCAGATTCTAAGATTATCATGTTACCCAGACAACTCTTCTGGTGCAGATGAAGATGTGGACTGGCTCACCGCCAAAGCGACACATCAACACATGGTCTGATGGCCCAAAACAAGAAATCAGATGTCTGAACCAGATACGGCCGAAGAACTGTTCACATTGTTGCCACAGATTGAGGAAAAACAGCCAACTAATAACGAGTGCCCAGGCTGCTGGCGCAAGACGCCTCTAATTTCCCATAGGAAGTAGTTACCAAAACAAAGAGACAGGCGCTGGAGGCTGGAACGCAAGAACAGGTTTTATTTCTCATGAGGAGAGCCTGTCATTTCGGACACACACACAGAATGTCTTCGGGAGGTGCTCTAAACGCATCCTCGAGGCCTGGCCTCTTATACACAGGTTTATGGCTTTATTGCATGAAACACATTCTTGTTAATACTTTGATGTACGGAAAGACACCCTCAGAATCCCGCTTCAAGCCCGTTCCCACACATATTCACAGTAGAAGTCCCCACCCCGGTCATAACAGTTGACGATGGTCACGCAGCTGGGTGTTCCGCCAATTCCCGGAAAGCGTATGGTTGATCGGATCTCATGGGGTGGGGGCTTTGATCAGTTGGATCCTTTGATGGGGGGGAGCTTCCTACTGTATGGGGGGCAATAAACAGCATCCGCGGGGCTAGGTGACGGCCTGAGGTCGGCCCGGACAATCGGGCACAGAGGAAAGGGGGTTTTATCAAAGGGCACGGGATCATGAAAGGAATGGAGGAAGGTGTTGGGCTGGGAACAGGATGGGGTTCCGAGGCAGGGTTGCGCTGAAGAGGGGTTTATGGCCCAAGCATGTGAGAGCGGGGGCTGTCAGCAGAGAGTCCATGGTTTTCAAAATGGTTGCCACTTACGCACACGAAGGGGCCTAAAAAGGGACAAGATGACGCCGATAATGTTGACATCGCAAACCAGATTTTAACAGTCCTCTCTTTTCAACATATCTAGCCAGCTTGCCTAGCCGATATCTATCCTCATCGAATTCTTAACCTCGATATCGTACAATGCTTTCAGGTGTTCTCTTTCAAAGTTCAGAGTCTTAGGGCAGATGGAAATAATCCTGCTATTAATGCTGACAGAATCGTACATAACCATATGTAGTCAATGTGATAGGCGAGGAGGCAGTGCATACAAAATTACATTTGCTGTGTCATACGTTAGCCCCGGAGATGGGGACCTTACTTAGATGGTGAAGGAAGCTCGTTCGAATACAAACATGATGTCATACAAAAAATGTTCTGGCAGAATAAGGGCTATTAAGTACATTGCTTGATGTCTAGACTCCATGGGGGTCAAACTAGACAGTATATTCATGTGCATGACTGGCGCTCTACAATCATTATTATACAGAGTCAACTTTTTTCTCAGTTATCCACGTACGGCTGAAAGTGACCGATGCACGGTTTCGAAAACTCGATTGGGTGATAGTCAATACAAGGTGGTTGGGAGAGGAATTCAACTTAATACAATACAAGTGACAGTCAGGGGGGTGTAACGTTCAAAATGGGTTCTTCTTTCCAGTGTCTTATTACAGCGAGCCATCACTGTTAGGCTCTCATAGTTCTTCTTCTTTCGTTGGTACTGTTGAGCACCGGCGGTGGAGCTATGCGTCCAGCTCTAATCCAAATTTCACGTTGCAGGGTGTGGCCAATCTTTGCTCTCGGACCACAGTCCTGTTCGTCCTGTTCCCTAACTAATCTATCATAGGTACCTTTAGGCGGGGTACCCGCATTCCGTTCTTCTGTCGTGGCAAACCCTATTCTATCTTTGTGCTGTGTCTCTTCTTCAAGTCAAATTCAAAATTCCGTATGGAAAAAAAAGGCGGAATGGGGGGCGTGCTTTGGGAGGCCGAGGGAAGAGAGGGTGGAGTGGGATCAGATCTGAAATGGACCAAGGGGAGCAGAAACTTCAAGCAAGTGGGCCCATCAATCGGGCTCAATGGACTGGGACTTCCGGCACGAGGTGATCAATAAGCAGGGGGCTTCTGGACAGCCCTTCTTTCCATCACTGTCCATGTTGAGAATGGTGCCTCATCCCGTACCTCTTTGCTCCGTGGCTCCACATTGGTCGAGGTTATAGATGTTCCATGATCTGCAGCCAGGCTGTGCATCACGTCCGACCCCTCTCCTCCGACGACTGTATGTTATCTTTAAATAAGTACAAAAACAAGGCTTAGGGAACTGGCAGGGGAATACGTTTACACACTTCGATCTCTCTCCCAACCCCAAGTAGTCGGGGGAACATTTATCGGTCACACTAGGGTGGATGTCCATTAATCCTTACATCGGGGTCTGCTGTTCACTCATACACCAGTGCTGTGGTGCAGGTTTGCAAGCATTTCTACAAATTTCCATCGTCATGTTTGTTAGGTGTTGATTCCTGTTACCTTAATGTTGTGGCAAGAAGTCTGATATCTATCAATTACATGGTCTATCAAATTTAAACCGGTTCCTTCGGTAGAGACTCGTTTTTCTAAAAAAATTCCTGTTGAGCTATTTATTTATTTTTTTCTTCAGGGCCTGCTAATTTCATGGGAAGTATGTAGATGATTTATCTTTGAAAACAAGGTCATCAGCTATATTTCTTAAAATGTTCTGGGACGGCTAGTACAGAACTGGGACTGTTCTGGAAAAACGGGGACGTTTTCAGACACTCTACTCTTGTGCAATGGGTGGGGTGGTCTGAACGGTGAAGGTGATGTTATTAACACTAAAACAAAAACCACTGACATGTAGCTCCTTGGGTGGGCCAGATTAGGAGACATGATTCGTCATACCTGTCCTTTCTTTCTCAGCCAATTAAGCTCCATCATTTTACAGAAAGGAGAGGTAGTAATATGGCAAAATACGATCGTTTTGTTTCTGTCAATTTGTTCGAACACTGTTGTGTTTAGGCCAATTATACATGTACCGGCGAGGTACAGTGTCGTCAGTTATTCAAAAGAGAGAGAGAGAGGGAGAGAGAGAGAGAGAGAGAGAGAGAGAGAGAGAGAGAGAGAGCAAGGGAGCCCTCAAGGGGAGAGGGAGAGTCGTGCGCATCAGGTAGGCTATTCGGTACACGTACAACATAAAGAGGGAGAGAGAGAAACGTGTATGATAATAGGCTACCCAGTGCACACACAACATAGAACAGCACGGGTCAGTTTCACGTATAGGAACACAAGTTGAGGGAAAACACAAAATTCAACGTTTACGTACACCTGAATACCGGATGGGATGTGACAGTACATACATCAAGCACGAGAGCCTAAGACAAAACACAAAGCTATTTTGGGCAAAAGAACTTTTTCATGCATGCTGCGCATTCTCAGTATTCCACTTAATTCATTTGGGGATCGAGCTCTTTTATTCTCCTTCCTTCCTAATAGTAGACATTTTGTTGGTGGCTTCATTTCAAAGATACTCACTCCCTTTTGATTGTTCGGACACTAGTCCAGTCGTGCTTATACTCAGGGTGGGGTCTCCCAACCTCTAGGAAAATGATGATCAAAGCTGAGGTAAAGGAGCGGTGTCAGTCGGGCATGCATTGGTACAATTCTGATTTTTCTATGAGGATAGAGGGAAGAAGGGGTAAATCTAAAACATGACAATATCCCTAATTTCTGGGTTGAGGGGGGGTTTCGGATGAACCCCAACCCGGGGTACTCTTAACTTCTCTTATTTAGTCAGCACATAAATTGACTCGCTGGTGCGCGTTACTGTGGTTGTACATCTTTGATATCAGTTGGAGTCGGGTTCGTCATACTGCAATGACCCTTCAACTCTCTGGTGTAAGCCACCCTCCTATTTACTAGCTTCCGGGAGATGGAGAGTCGTTTCTTTAAGTTATTATTTACCATATTCGGACTTGTTTTCCCATCCCATTGACCGTTAGATCAACACTTCAGTCATACAAAAACGTTCTCTTCATCGACCCAGACATATGCAATACATGCACATTCATACCGTACAATCAGGGCACGCATGCACAGTCATACCATACAATTTTTCACACTCCCATAGATAGTCTCTGCACTCTACGCGCCATCTCATAGCGCTAGTCTATATCTTTCCCCGCATGGAACACGGTGCGGTCCATGTCTATTCCATTCTTCAGTCGGAACTCTGATGTAACCTACAGAAAAAGAAAAGAGGGGGGAGGGGGCAGCATTCAAAGCACATCAGCGCGCATGAACACGAAAAAGTTCTACTTACCACTTACCCAACTTATCTCTCTGGGATGCAGTTCCCGGCATTTCGGCCTCGAAGCCCAGAGGAACTGGTAGTGTGGCCAAGATAACCAACGATAGGCCGTTTATTACATGCTTCCGGGGAATTTACAATTGTAGCGTAATTAGAGATTCCTGGTTTGAAAAAGAGGGGCGTTTTTGACCCACGAGGGGGCTGCTAAGAAAGAGGTTCGATCTACTGTCCTATTCATTGACATATTTAGATATCGGGATCTTTACCGGTTGCTGATGCTGCAAGAAGATAGAATACAACAGATCTTGACTATCCTTTTCGCATTATTTTCTGCGTACTATATCTTTTTTCCTTTATAATCAGAAATGCCTCATTTTACTTGTCCCTAAATTCGAGTTTCTCCTTCATGTATTTGTTTCTCAATTAGTCGTACATCATGGGACAAAATACCATACCTTATATTCGGCAAACAATTTAAGCTAAAGCCAACCATTTTCTAACAACTCTGGAAAAGACAGGCACGATGGATAAAAATCTCATTCAATCCTAAATTCAGACAAAGGGTCTACATTATCTGTTCTTTACTATTTGGTAATAACAGCCATTATTCAAAACCTTACCAACCTAGACAACTGTTATGATGCTGATTCCACAATTTCTTTGAAAACCTTTATTGTGAAAATGTCAGTATACAAATATGGGCCTGCAACCATATAGGCCGGTCACGGTGCATACTGGAAGCGCATAAGGTAAGGAGAGATTAGACTGTAGTATAAGAATACGTAACGGGCGAGTCATTTAATTGTGATAAACTAAATCTGACCAACAGTTGTAGGGTCCGTGAACGTTAGTTTTATAATTGAAAGTATAACGGGATCAGCTGAAATACAGTCATTCAGATAAACACCGCTGGCTACTATCATGAATAACACCACTTAGAAGCTACGATAATACAATAATCAATAATGAAAGACCAACATCAATAGGGTTGTTCGCCAGCCCAGTCAGTACCCTTCCCCCGCCCGCCATGTGCAAAAAGACCGTGTACATACCCCCTAACATCCATGCTAAGTAACTGGAATGTCATAAGGAGTTGCAGGTCCAGCCTACATCGGCGCCATTTTGGGGCGAGGCCGGGCTGGTCCGGAGTATTGTCCAAATGCCTCCAACAACTAGCGGCCGGACCAGAACCCCTTTCAGCAGTTCAAAAATGTAATTAACGCCAACAGAAAGGACAGGCAGTATGAGCCGTGACTCAAAGGTGGGGAAAGCAAAAATTTACCCTACCGGGTCACGCTGAGGTTCCACCGGAACTGATTGAGTTGGTAGTCTACAGTGTCTCCTGGTAATTCAGACAGAAGCTGGTGTCAGCATGAAAGCACCATCATCTCGCGGCAACTCCGGAGAGCGGGACAGCAGGCGTATCCCTCCGCCAATGCACTGAACGCCGATGCACTGAATCAGCCTCTCTCACGGTACCAGATGGGGATAAGGCGGCGATCACCCAGGGCGGAGGCAAGTCAACGGGGAATGATCGAGCAATTGTGGCGGTTGCCCCCACCGGAAGTTGGCGGGAGTCGAGGGCCAATGACTCCTGTAGTCCCTTGAAGGCTGAGAGAACGTCTTCAAGAGTGGGGCCCATGCCCGAGCAGGCAAGCGTCCGAGTTTCATTGTAGCCCAGAGCCATCCTAGTGGACCAGGCCCGAATCCGGGGATCCGGCCGCCATTTTGAGAGTCCCGCAGCAGCTGCCCTTCACCACGGCCACCGGAGTGGGTCCCCCGGCCAGCCAACTGCGGGGGCCCACTGAGTGGAACACTAAGGGCAATCTTGGTGCAGGAGAGGAACCTCCACCTGGGTGGGTCGTCCGCGCCGCCTCTTCGCTGGGCGCCCCACGCCATCTCCTGGCGCAGGTATATGAGATGGCCGGAGCGGGCAACGAATGGGGGGAGCCAGCATCAAGGCATCCCCCACACACCTTGCTGGACACCACCTCTGGGCTATCCGGGGACGGGCCTCAGTGCGTTGTGTTGCCTCCGGCCTATTCGCACAACGGTCCTCCACCTTAGGCCACCACTGATGCCACCTCGCTGGCTGATGGATTTTGTAGGCTTTCTATAGCCCAAAGCCGACTAAAAAGTAGCCCAAAAGCAGCCCACCGTTGCTACCCTAAGGAAGGAGTTGCAGGGACAGCGTCAAGCAGACGGTGAATGCATTGGGGTTGATGTTGCAGCGGGCTGCCATGTAAATATTTGTTTTTGTTTAATAAAGCGTTTTGACATACTACTTTGTTGGAGTGTTGTATATATATTTATAATCTGGCAATTAGCACAAAAATGTTACCGCGTAACCAGGGAAAAATATAGCCCAATTGTGCGTGTTCTAGCCCACTCTGGCAATACTGATATCAGCAGACTTTTATTTGTATAGGGTTTGTTGTTATTGGGCGGGGTGGGCGGCGGAGCCGAGCTACCTTGCTGCCATCACGGTGTCGAGTTCGATTCCTCCCACTAGTTTCATATTTCTCGTGAAGGGCTGTTCCTAGTGTTTCTATTTTAGCGGGGTCAAAAGGATCCCATCAGTGGCCTACTGATCTTGCTCGATTCCTTTTGTTTTTCTTAGCAAATTTTATGCCATATTTTGCTAGGAAGGTATAGCGGCTAATCCGTATTTTATATATATGTCCTCTTTATTAGGGGTGCCCTCCGGTGGAGCCGGATGTGCTACCTCTAATAAATGGTCCGGGTAGAACCAATTACCAATCAGTGAGGAGAAGATAGGCATGACGGGTTACAACGGGAGACAAAAGTCTGCACAACCTATCTTTTCACTGCTTGCAAAGACTAGATAGAATATCTCTATTCCACGTTATTTGTAAGCAGAGAATACCTCCAAAGAACCAATATCGAACAACCAATGTTCGGACAATCAAACAATCAATGGCGAGAAAAAAATAGGCACGGAGGGTTACAATGGGAGACAAAAGTCTGCGTTACCTACCCTTCACTATCTGCAAAGGAGGATAGAATACTTTTATTCTTCCCCGTTTGTAGACAGAGAATTCTCGAGAGAACAATCCTCGAACAAACAATGTTCGGGCAAACAATCAATCAGTGGGGGAGAAAAATAGGCACGACGGGTTACAACGGGGGAGAAAAGTCTGCGTTACCTACCCTTCACTACCTGCAAAGGAAGAGAAAATCTTTCTATTCTTCTCCGTTTGCAGACAGAGAATATCCAAGAGCAACCAATGTATCAAGTAGCGACCAAGGCTAAACGAACCAACCAACGAATAATACTAGTATTTCCAAACAATTCCAATGCAAACAATCAATCGATTAATCAATCAGATGGATAAAACCATCCTAGCAATCAGACGTATAAACGTCCTACTTAACCTTACCCGGACCACGTGGACAGTTCTTCGCCTTCCCCTTCCAGCGCCCGATCGTCCTCTTACTCCAATTTTTACCGCAGTACTCCTGTGGGATCCCAGTCAGGACAGCAGGTCACTCGAGAGAGGTCCGTTCAGAATCTGTGAAGTTCATTCGATCGGCAGCCAGACGAGGGTCCTCTCAAGGCAGGTATACTCCGAACGTTTAGATGTTCACCCCGTCGTCAGGACCTCTCATACTGAACCCACATGTCGCTGATGGGCCCCGCGTTGGGACGCCAATCGAGGAAAAACAGCCAACTAATAACGAGTGCCCAGGCTGCTGGCGCAAGACGCCTCTAATTTCCCATAGGAAGTAGTTACCAAAATAAAGAGACAGGCGCTGGAAGCTGGAACGCAAGAACAGGTTTTATTTCTCATGAGGAGAGCCTGTCATTTCGGACACACACACAGAATGTCTTCGGGAGGTGCTCTAAACGCATCCTCGAGGCCTGGCCTCTTATACACAGGTTTATGGCTTTATTGCATGAAACACATTCTTGTTAATACTTTGATGTACGGAAAGACACCCTCAGAATCCCGCTTCAAGCCCGTTCCCACACATATTCACAGTAGAAGTCCCCACCCCGGTCATAACAGGTGACGATGGTCACGCAGCTGGGTGTTCCGCCAATTCCCGGAAAGCGTATGGTTGATCGGATCTCATGGGGTGGGGGCTTTGATCAGTTGGATCCTTTAATGGGGGGCGAGCTTCCTACTGTATGGGGGGCAATAAAGAGCATCCGCGGGGCTAGGTGACGGCCTGGGGTCGGCCCGGACAATCGGGCACAGAGGAAAGGGGGTTTTATCAAAGGGCACGGGATCATAAAAGGAATGGAGGAAGGTGTTGGGCTGGGAACAGGATGGGGTTCTGAGGCAGGGTTGCGCAGAAGAGGGGTTTATGGCCCAAGCATGTGAGAGTGGGGGCTGTCAGCGCACGGGGGATGCTAGCGAGGTTAGGAGAGAAAGAGAGACGCGCTGGCTACCAGCAGTGGGCAGAGAGTCCATGGTTTTCAAAATGGTTGCCACTTACGCACACGAAGGGGCCTAAAAAGGGGCAAGATGGCGCCGTTAATGTTGATATCGCAAACCAGATTTTAACAAGATGACATATGCATTACCATGGGCAGAGGGAACACAGCTACCCTCATCCTCCAGGACCTCTTTGTAGCCTGTCATCCTATCTAACAATCCATCTCCATCTAACGCATTCACAACATTGTAGTCCAAGGACATGAACTCTGATGGATCCACTGCTTCCTGCATACAAAAACCCACTGTCAGATTGACAGTATATACCTCGGATTCCCACAACCTGAACTGAGTAGTTTGGCAAGGATCCTTGCTGAGCCCAACACATTTCAATACGTATACATTATCACTGTAACCTGCATCATATGCTTTCATAACAGCAATATCCTGCCCTCCATCATCAACTCCTAAGTTGTCATTTCCATCACTGACATGACAACCAATACCCAGATCAAGTAGAATTCCTGAAATTTCCAACTGGTTGGAGTCCAACTGTTTCAAGCAGGACATGGCCAAGCCAGTAATATGATTTTTGAGGATTAGATTATCACAATCGGACTCCACTTCGAGGGCAACAAAGCTCAGACCAACACCCACTAACACCACACACGCATCAGCAACAGGAAGTTCACACATTTCCAGCCTGAACAACCCTATACCCATCTTATACTTCCAGTCCCAGAGAATGCTGTGTAAGCTCTTCAGTTGAAAAAGGCTCAATTTGAACCCCGAACCCATCAGTTATAACATCAACAGAAGCAATGTCAACTAAGGAAAGCCACAACATACCATGTTTTAAACAGCATTCACCAGAATGCAAGCTCAAAAATGTGATACCTGATACAATATGCCCCCCTACACCACACTCACACCAAACCTGATGGCCCTGCCATGGCTTCCTAGACACAACTGCTCACTGTTCAAATTCCCCAGACAAACTTTCAAGGCACTATATTACACTGACACAGCATCCGTTTTCACACGCTTTCTTGATTCCTACTTACACTCATCTCATACATACATGTCGAGTAAACATCGACGTCACTCTTGAGGTGTGAAGCAACCTGGCACTGCACATTGGAGTCATTTCCTCAGTTCTCAAATACCACAAGCAGACAAAGGGTCATGCTTGTCAAGTAAACCCACAAGGCCTCACCTTTGGCTAGGCTCTCACCTGCTCAGTGTCTAGATACCCTCCGTTGTGAGAGTTCCCGATACATATCTACATATCACCACACATGTGCTAACATTTTCCCGACAATTCCTGGAAATATGGGCTCTTGACCTCCTGCCATGATGAGATGAACTACTTTAGAAGATGCACATAAAATTCCTTTAAACACTTATTACATGTTGTTTTTGATAGAAATATCACCTTATGTTCATGGCATGCCATGCATCAGACACACACATTTGCACCATAGTGCATAGTGCAAGTGTGCCTACATGAGTCTAGCATGTGATTGCCATTGAACGTATACCATACTGTACAATATGCTATGATTAGAATATTTGTTCACCTTTCCCCACTGTGTGGTGTACAGTGCAGGACACTTGCAAAGTCGGAATTGAAAGGAGAGAATTGAGCATGTCTTGGTGATACAGCCTATATGTAATGGGTGCATCAGTTTGATGCACAAGACTGTCTACTTCTTTTGATCAATCAGCTTTGGCACCACTATCCCACGATGGATGTTTGGGAACGGCCATTGTCCAGCCATGGAACCTCTCCTTGGTGCCAATTAACGCAATGCAACTGTAATCAAAATATTGAACGCCATTTGAAAGGGGGCGTTAGAAGGAGAAATGTTTTCATTTCTTCTTTCTTTTCTAACTTTGTATGTGTGGTACACTGTGCAGTACACATACAAAGTAGGAAAAGTTTTAAAGTGTCTCTAAGCATATTATTTTGTACTGGAAGGTTACCATTCAAGTACAAAACCTATTGCAGACTCACGCACACACCCTTGCAATATGGTGCAGAGGTGTGTCCGCAGCGCATGGCAGGTAATATCAGCGCCGGCCTTTGGGAGAGGGAAGGATGAAGGCATATCTCTGTAAATATGGCACTACCATGATCCCTCCTTGTCACGCAACACATTGCAGCAATTTTGGCTGCTGTGCTGCATACCATGACTGGGCCTAAGTTTTATGCAGGCCACTAAAGAGGGAAAAATCAGAAGATACAGCATTTTGTGTCATGTATGTGATGGAACCACAGCAGCACATCATATTGTTTACACCCCGATATTTTCAACTTTGAACTTACCAACTGGTCCATTCACCTCAATCTCATGGTGGTGAAGTAGGTCTTGCTCCCTTGCAACTATGTCAGCCCACATATGCTGCACCTTGTGCATCGACCTCCCAATACCACTGGCTTGCGTGACACGATAAGCAACCAGCACCATCTGTTGCAACGCTTAGGCAATAGGTACCCCTGACCCACTCGACCACCTTCCTGCAGCATGCTGGGCAGATAGCCCATCACATAGTGGACACCCAACTGCTCTGCGTTTAAGATGGCTCATGTGGTTGGTACATCATCTGGATCGTCTCTGGCTAAAATCAGCAAAAAATGGGGATTTAGTATCTGTTCCGATGTGGATGATACACAGCTGTTGATAACCCTTGAAGAGACACCGGAGAACACCAGGATTAAACTAACTAACTGTCTCTCAGAAATGGCGGTATGGATATCAGACCACTGTCTAAAACTGAATGCTGATAAGTCAGAGATCCTACTCTTCGGAGAAGCCCATCTAATCTGGGACACAACCTGGTGGCCCAAATCACTTAGAACTGCACTCGTGTCCAAACAGGTCACAAAAAACCTGTGCATTTTCATTGACAATGCACTAACCATGCAGAATTAGGTTAGCGTACTATGTGGGAGAAGCTTTGCAACATTAAAACTTCTAAAAAGACTTTTATGGACCCCCTTGGAGTGTAGTAAAACCATCATCCAGGCTTTGCTTTTAAGTAAACTGGACTACAGGAACGCGCTCTAAGTGGGCATGGCAGACTATCTCTTCTCACGTCTGCAGGTGTTCCAGAATGCGGCTGCCAAACTGGTGTGTAAGGAAAGCAGTAAGGCTCAGCCTCCAAATGTCTGAGGGAGCTCCATTGGTTGCTGTTCGTCAAAGGTCAACATTCAAGCACCTGGGTCATGCTCACAAGGCCTTATCCCATTATGGCCCTAGAGTCCTGCAAATAAAATTGAATTCTATGTTCCAACTCAGAATTTAAGGTCATGCAATCAGGTGCGGCCAAAAATAAAACGCATTAAGAGGAACAGAGCAGGGGGGTCGCTCTTTCTGTCACCTGGATGCAACTCATTGGAACAAACTTTCGCTGGAAATTCGTCTTACCGATGACTATATGTCATTCAGAAAAAAGCTAAAAACCCATTTGTTCCCTAGGGTTTAATTAAACAACTAGAGTTTTTGAATGTTCTCTTACTCTCATTTTAGGTGTTTGCTTTCCTAGCGCTGTGATAGCCTCTCGGATGAATGCTGCGCTTACAAAGAAATAAATAAATACGTCATCATGACACAACATGTCAATTACACGTAATTCTACATATACAACAAGAGTAGATGACTCGTACACAATACACTTATTAGTGATGCTCGCCAAATATCCACTGGTGCCTCTGAATGCTCCTGAATGTGTGTACTCCACTCTGTCCAACCAGGAAGAGGATTTTGGGTGAGAAGGATCTGTCAGGAAATGGTGACAATTGTATCCACTATTATGTCATGCGCCTGCGTGACTTCACATTACTTTTAAAATGGTCTGCTTAGTTTTGCGTGACAAATGGAATGCTTACAAATGTATATTTTTCTGGCTACATAAAGTGGTCGAAGAGGTCGGGATCAGAGGGCCACTATGTGCCCATACTTTTGTAAAAAGAGTAAAACTGGTCCCCTAATGTTTGTCCACTCACACTCATTCCGGGACGGTTTATTCCAGTGCTATTTAGGCCTCAGGTGTAGTGTCATTCAGTGAGTCTCCTGTGCTGTGAAACCAAAATCGGGCAGACAAGTGAACATACCTTCCTGCCAAGGTGCCTGCTTGCATGGAAAAAATGCAAATGTGCACAAGTTCAGTCTGAAAAAATAAAGGGTAATCTGATTAAGTATGCTTGGTAGCCAGCACTGGCTTTAATTTATCGAATCCCGCAAACCGATGTGATGACAAAGATTAATTCTGAGTGGCAGGGCAATGAGTTAGCAACTGAGCGGCGAAGTGGCTGCTTGAGATTGAATTTTTGCTTCCATAGAATTTACTACTCTATACGTGTTGATGGGACATTTATGTTTAAAAAGTTGCAATATGTACAGTCTTGGTATGACTACGGGATCTACGTTTTGGAAGCACCATTTTATTATTTAAAATTGTGCACATTTGGTAGCAATCTATCTTATGCTGTGTGTAATACAAGTAGAAAATAATAACAGCTATTCACCGTGCTTTCTGTCCCAGGCTGTGAGCTCGTAGCACTAAAAATACACAAGTAATTGTTCTCCACAGCACCGACCTAGATTAACATCTGTGGCTCTCTAGTTACACAAAGACTACTGCAGTGCATTAACTAATAGACTTTTCAAAATGTCCTACAGTACATTTCCAATGGAGAAACGTAATTTGTTCTATACTTATCATTTATTTTGTGATTTATGCATGTATCTGACGCTGACAGACCACACACATTTTACAGTTTATCTCCTATTTTTTTTCCCAGCTTTCTCACCGCACCCACACTCACTGACCCTCACATCCATTGCATGCAGCATCACAGTTGCCATACTTTGTTTTTACTGCAATTCGACCGCTGGCTACATACATAGACACAACTCTGACACAACCAATTGCTGCATGGGTACACTATTGTACTGGGCCTCTTTCAAAAGTTGAAAAAGACATTTCTAGGTATATCTCTTAAATTGATGATGTGCATCAATAGTTAATTTATATATGATCATGTTACTTTTTAATATGTCTCTACCGTGTAAACATGTCTAATACACATCTCCATTACCATATTTCAGTGATCTGCTAATATACAATTACAATTTCTGTCTCATGGCGGAGTATACCATTTATCTTTGCCTTATGAACTGTAAAAAATATAATTTTTCTTAAAAGGTGTATAATTAACCGAAGACCAAAAAAATGACATAGATATTTGCCATAAAGAATCTATATTGATTCCTGGCAGATCATTCCTCCAGATCTTTGACGTAAGTTGAACCGCTCTTCTCCTGCTTGTATCAACATCCAATACCTTCATGCTACTTCTTTTCACTGGACTATCTTTTTATGTATCTTGTCTTCCAAGACTCGATTAGCTTTTGCATCTTTACTTAACCCTCTTGTCCAGCTTGCTACTACTCAGATCTAGTTAATTGCCTTCAGTGATTTCTACCAACTCATCCCATGAACGAAGGCAATTATTGATCAAGAGCTGCCCCCATTTAAGAATACCTTAGTCAGTCAAATGTTAGCCAGCTTATCCTTAAGATATGTTGGTGTACCCGGGGAGTTCCAGATTGGAGGGTAAGTACTATAATATGGTATTCCCAACGCTCTTCTAATAAGGTACCATGTTTTACATGTGTCTGCCAGGATTTTAAGTCTTATTTTTTTAATAAAATACTTTGGGTGGCCATACTTATAGACAAGAGAATCCCCTCCCAAGGGGAGATTTTTTTGCCAAAGCTCTTATCAGTGGAGAGAAGGAGGATATATCCCAGAGCAAAGCTCTAATATTTTTCAGGTTAAAGGCACAGTCATAAATATCTGGTGATGCAATACCCTCATGCTCTTTTTTCTTTCGTATTTTGCTCCAGGCAATTCTCATGCCTTTTACCCTCCATACAAAACTAGTTAGTTCCCCCTGAAACTTCTTGAACCATGTTGATTTTAACACTAGAGGGATTGCATTAAAAAGAAAAGTGAATTTTGACACGATCGACATTTTCAGGAGGTTAGATATGCCTCAGGAGGATATCAGAAGGGCGCCTCATACTTTAAGCATTTTTTTAGCCTCCAGGGCTACCTTATCAAAGTTTAACTCGGCCAACTTCTTCAGATCATGCATCACCTGAATTCATAAATATCTTATTTCTCTCTTTGTCAATGGATTCACCAGTTGGCTGTTCCACTGCATAATTTCAGGTTTCTGTTGATTCACCTGGTATACTGATACTCTCCCAAAATGTTTTAGAGTATCCATATAGCGGGGAGTGAGGTATCAATATCTCCTGTATATATCATTAAATCATCAGCATATAGGCCTTTTTTATTTCTCCCAGCCATTAGCAACAAAAAGGGTAATATCTGTACTTGCTCTAATCTCATTGGCTAAGGCCTCTATATATAGGTTGGAGAGCAAAGGAGATAGTGGGCATCCCTGTTGGGTTCCTCTTTTAATATTAATTCTTCTGCTACTGAGATTCCCATTCACTAGGATCTTAGTCATAGGATTTTTATACAGTAACCTAGCTGCGCCCAAAAAAATCTCCGCTAGATCATAATGATTAATGACACTGTGCAGAAAAAGTCAACTCACCCTATCGAAAGCTTTAGCTGCATCAATCGCTAGGACTATCAAGGGAATTCCTTCCTTAGTACCCAGATCTTTTCCCCCTACTAGACCGCGTGCTAACTCATTTAATTGCCTCCCCTTAACTAAACCATTCTGATAGTTATGTATCAAAAGCTTCCTTATTGGTTCTGATCTGCCAGAATATGATTTTATAATTGCTCTTCAAGAGTGAGATTGGCCTATATGACTCGCAGCTCTTCGGGTTTTGTTAGGTTTAAGAATTACATTTATGATGGCTTCATTCCAAGACTGTGGATGCTCCTGATTTTCTTTTTTTTATTAATTATTTTTATAAGAAATGTTATAACATTGTTCCCAAGAAGTCCAATAAATGTCAGAGCACACTTATACAGATTATATCATTACAGTCCTGACACAAATATTTACAAGTTAATTCATTACACCAAAAAAAAAGGAAGATTACATTTTTTTTCAATTTTTTTCAACCCGTAATGTCAAGTGTATTGACAATAGCAGCAACGGCCATCTCCCGGTTAATCAACACATTTTTCCAGTTTGCTATCGGTTGCCATATCTTCCTACCCAGAGTTCTAGCTCTTCGTCCCTTTCTGTCATATATTGCTTTTTCCAAATTATAAATTGACAGTAACCTAGCAATCCAAGTTTGGAAGGTTGGTGGAACCCTGTCGAGCCATGATGTTGCTATACATATTCGATAAACTGTGGTTACCATGAACATAAACTCCGTAGGAATATCCACTGTCCCTACCAGCACCCCAGCAATATTAACTCATCTGAAAGCTTAATTTTTAGCCCCAGTGATGCAGCAATAACATTCTCAATATCGTTTTTTAAAGAATACAATTGTGAACATTGTGAGAACATGTGAACAATGTCTGCATTCGTTGATTCGCTGCGTGGGCATGTTATTCCCGTGTTGCCTCCCCATTGTGCAATTCTAGCTGGGGTATGGTAGAGCGTATACAGGGCCTTATAATGCTGTGACTGTAAAGTTGCTGAGCATAACACTGTACGCCCCAAATCTAAGGACAGCTGAAATCCCTTCGGCTGTAATCCTACTTTTTTGGCCCACTTCTTGGCATATTTATCCCTGTCGTCGCTTTTATATGCATACAGTTCTGCGTATAACTGTCGGTTTGTGCAGTGAGTGCAACGCTCTATGTAGTCCATTATGCAACAAGTACCAAAGCCCATTGCACCCCCCTGTTTATTTAAGAGATACCTTCTTATCTGAAGATATTTAAAGAAGCTATTACTTGCTACCTTAAATTTTATTTGGAGCTCATGGAACTGCAGGATTCCCCCCTGTTGGTCCACGAGGTTCCCAATCTTCTTAATCCCTTTATTGTCCCAATCCCTCATAACCAAATCCCTAAAAATATCCCCAGGTAAAGAATTATTCGTATACAGACGTGTATAACTATTGTACCTACCTAAGCCCATTTTTTTTAGATCGCCTTCCAGATGTTATAAGCAGCTTGTAAAGTCTTGAATCTTGTGTGTTTGAAATAACTGAAATCAATTGTGTTCAAAAACCCGTTCTCAGTGCCGTCACCCAGGAGTGCAGTATATACATTAGTGAATCCAGGTGTAATGTCCCCTTGCTCTGTTCCCCCGCTCCCAATTAGCCCCTGGAAATACTGCACAGCTACAGCCCAGTAATAGAGCCTAAAATCAGGTGCCCCCCATGCCCCCTTTTCCCTTGGTAGTGTAAGGTGTCGATAGGCTCTCCTGGTCTTACCCTGTGCCCAAATAAATTTGTTTACTATTGCTTCTATTTTGTTGAACCATAAATGGTCAAAAAACAATGGGATGGCTCTAAACAAATACAAAAACCTTGGGAATGTGATCATTTTAACCACGTTTATACGACCCATCAGGGTCAAGTGTAGTTTATGTATCCTTTATGTATTTTCCTTTACTTTATTTAATAGGGGTCTCATATTAAGCTCAACTAGACTGTCTAGATCTGCAGTGACTTTTATTCCTAAATATGTTGCTTCATTGACCACTCTGGTGTCTTGATATGTCATGAAGCTGTTCTGAACTATTTGCGTTGTCTCTCTGTTAATCCGGTATCCTAAATTTGCTCCAAAACATATTGCCTCCCTCTCTATCTCCGGGAGAGCCCTTTCTGGATTATTTGTAATAATGGCCACAACGTCCGCATACGCGAATACTTTGTAACTTATACCATGTAGTTTAATTGGAGAAATCACATAGTTTTTTTCCAGTCTACGCAAAATAGAGTCAATATACAGGGCAAACAGAAGCGGTGATGCTGGACATCCCTGTCTTGTCCCGCGCTTTATCTGCACTGCCTCAGTGTAGCCTTTGTTAATTCTTATTTTAGCAGTAGGGTCTGAATATAATGCCTGAATTGCCTTAATATACCCATTGCCAATCCCAAACCATTTCATTACCTCCCACAGGTAGTTCCAGGAGACCCTGTTGAAGGCCTTCTCCGCGTCCAGGAATACCGCCGCGACAGGGTCCCCTGCAACCCCCATAGCATCTAGAATAGTGATCATTTGGCTCGTGTGCTGTGTGGTCCCCTTCCCTGGGATAAACCTGTGCTGCGATGTACTAACTAAGTGCTCTATAATCCTACTTAACCTTTGTGCTAGAGTTTTAGAGTAGATTTTTGCATCCGCATTCATAAGCGTTATCGGTCGATAAGACCCTGGCTCTAGCGGGGATTTGTTCTTCTTGAGTATCACAATGATATCCGCCCCTGCCCAGGATTGTGGAACTGATTTTCCTGTCTGTGCCTGGATGAGAGTCTCATGCATATCCTTCCCCAGTGTATCCCAAACAGTTTTATAAAATTCTGCTGGGATTTGGTCCGGGCCTGTGGCTTTCCCAGAGGGAAGGTTATTCACCGCTCCCTGTACTTCTTGTGCTGTAAATATGAGATCTAGTTTTTCCTTCTCCTCGTCCTGTAACACTACGTGTGATATGTCTTTAAGATACTCCATGATTTCCAGTTTTGTATTGCTAAGGGTCTGTTCATAGAGTGTGGCGTAGAATTTCCTAAATACCTCCTGTACATCTGCTACCTTATTTACTACGACTCCTGCCTCATTATTTATTTCCTTTATTTCCCCTGCCGTTGTCTAGTCTGAATTGCTAGGAGATGGCCTATTCTCTCGTTGTACTCATAACATTTCTCCCTTTTTGCTAGGTAGTTGGCTGCCGTTCTCCTACCTATGCTCTCGTTTGCATCTGCTTTGTTCATCTCTATATTTAATAATAAATCTTCCAAATGGGTCTTGGTTAGAGATGGCTAAAATTAAGTGGTCTTCTAAGTCTGCTAAGTCCCTTAACTTTTTATCCATTTCGACTTTCTCATTCTTAGTCCTTTGAAGCGTGTAACAAAGGGTCTCCCCCATGATACCGGCCTTAAAGGCATCCCAGATAGTACCAGCTGAGGTTGAGCCTCTATTACTCTCCCAAATTTGTCTGATCCAAATTGGCATTCTCTTCACATAATTTTCTTCTTTTAAAAGCCCTCTCTCAAAAGTCCAGGTATAAGGCTTTCTTTCCCCCCCAGTAACCTGTGGGAGAGTTAGCACAAGTGGATTATGATCTGATAATATCCTAGGGAGCCTCTCCAGCTGACTACCACCTAACAAAGAACTAGAGATCAAAAAGTAATCTAGTCTAGCCACCATCCTGTGCGGCGCCGAGTAATATGTGCTCCCCGTCCCAGGTGGGTATTTCTGAGCCCACACATCAACTAGTGCGTTATGAAACGCTAGATTACATATAGCTTTACACATTTTCTTCTTCCTTCCCGCATATATCCCCCCTCCCGTCATACCCAAGCCTGTCAAACCGTTACTATTAAAATCCCCACAACATATGATCGGTTCCGGCCACAGCGGTAACTCCTGATCTAAAAATTCAAAAACCTCTGGGTCATCATCTGTGGAGCCGTAGACAGAAACAATAGTACAACATCCTGCAGCTGATTCACCGTCAATCATAACCCATCTCCACCATTGATCCTCTTTTTTTCTTTAGTTTTGAAGACCCCCTTCTTAGCTAATATGGCCACCCCCCTTGTCTTAGAATCTTGTCTAGTGTATGCTAGTACCTCGAAGCCCATTTGATCTAACACATATTTATTGTTTCCCTCTTTGTGCGTCTCCTGAAGACTAGCTATGTCTAGTTTCAGCATTCTTAACATAGCAGCCACTTTCTGTCTTTCCCCCCCCCATCATTTAGCCCGCAGATATTTATAGAGGCGATCCTTAATGCCATCTAAAATTATTATGCCTCTCCTTTCTGATATTCCAGTTAATCCTCCCAACAACCCTTATGTGCAATACTTTTACCCCAAAAACCTTGTGTCTGTGTAATTCCTCCTCGCGTGCTGTATTTACCAAACATTCACCCTTCTTTCTCCCCCTGCCCCCCCTGTCCTCCCCCCTCCCTCTGAGATCCCACCCCCCTTTCTACAGGCAAATAGGTCAATTATGACCTATGTGTAGCCTATATAGGCTGTAGTGTCACCTCTCTCTCCTACCCATACCTACTACCTTATCCTGTTCATTTCAAGCGGGTAAACTATATGTTTCCTATATTGTTTTAGCTGGGCTTCTCCCTCTATTATTCCTCCCCCTATGCTGCTCAGTAAGTTCTGCTAGGAATTCCCCTGCCTTGATTTCCGAAAAGAACATCCTGGTCTGCCTCCAATTGATAATCTTTAATCTTGCTGGGTACAATAAGTATGCCTCCGCACCTTGCTTCTGAAAAGGGGTGATCATTTGCCTTAGCTTCCATCTTCTCTCAACTGTTACGTGACAGAAGTCAGGCCTAGCAAAAAATGTAACACCATCATATGTTTTCGTAGAATCCGGCCGGGCTCTATCTATGATCTCCTGTCTTGCAAGGAAGTTCCCTAAGAACACAAGCATTGCCCTAGGTAGTGCTTCTTGTTGGCCCCCTCGTTTCTTCCAAGAGTTTAATGACATACCCTCTCGGATCTTGCCCTTCCACCCCTTCTTCTAGTCCAAGGAGTCTCACATCGTTCCGCCTTCGGCGGTTTTCAAAGTCTTCAATCTTCCATTGGAGATCTTCCACAATCTTTCCTTGCTCATTTTTTAAATCCTGCCAATTCGTTGACTCATCTTCCAATCTCCCAGTTCGCTCTTCCACTTGGGAAACCCTCTCCTCAACTTCTTCATACTTTTTGTTTATCTTTCTGAATGATGCTTGGATTTTTTTTGTATCTCGCCTTGCTCTCCGACTTTCCGTCCTAGCCTCAGTCCGTATCTGCTTTAATGTATTAAACATCAGTTCCATTGTTACGTTTCTGAGGTGTAGGCCTTAGTGTCGTTCCTCCACTTGCCCCTTCTCCATGACCGCTTTCTTGGTATACTCCAGAGGTGGCTGAGTAATCCCATGATAGTTTTTTATTCATGCTGCCCGGGGACCCCCCTCCGTTACTTCTTGCCCCCAGTTTATTTTTATTTTTCATGCTTTTGTCCCTGGAGCCTCTGCTTGTATCTGAGCCTGTAGTAACATCCGTGGAGCTTTCCCCCTCATGATCACTTATATCGGTAGAGTCTGACCCTTCGTTAACAGAAAAGAACTCGGGCGAGCCTCCTCTGGTTCCTTTGCTCCCGGCCCGCTCTTGCTCCTGCTGAGAGTCTAGACTTAGCAGGCTCCCCCATTTTGAATTCTGAGTCTGACTGTTGTCGATATTCAGCCCTGCTTCAACTGACATTAATGCAGAAACAATTCCCAACTGGTATCACGTAGAGACAGTTTTAGTTGTTGTATGCCGTAGGCATTACAAAGAAACAGAAAACAAGGAGTCAATTAAGTTTGAAATAGTGGTATTATTCACCAAGTAACAGCAGGGGAAAAGGTTTTATTATAAAAATACAGTTTAAACAGCACTGTAGAGATCAGATCTTATGACAACGTAGTGACACTTGGTGCAAAGTGCTATATACAATTGGTGAGGTGCAGGTGCAAGTGCTTTTAAAAACAGCATTGGCGACGCATTACTGACAATATATACATCAATTCCAGGCTCCGGAAAACAAGTTACAATCACTTGGAAAAACAATTATTCCTATGGGAGCATTGAAAAGTGGTAAGCGACAATTGATTCAGGCTGTAAGGTCGACGGCGTTTCGATCCCCTTTAGTCGGGATCGTCATCAGGACGGAGTTGTCGATGAGTACAGTGGTAGCTGCCAGGCAGCGAAGCGCAGCTGGCTATGTACCAAGCCAGCGTGGGTAGGTCGAGGGCTGGTTGTAGGATTTCAATCCGGCGGCACGCAGGGATTTGGCAGCTTCTGAATAAATCAGAATGTCAGAAGGCGAAGGCTCATCTGGCGTAGAGGCTCAGGGCACCGAATGCGGTGCCCTGAGCCTCTACGCCAGATGAGCCTTCGCCTTCTGACATTCTGATTTATTCAGACGCTGCCAAATCCCTGCGTGCCGCCGGATTGAAATCCTACAACCAGCACTCGACCTACCCACGCTGGCTTGGTACATAGCCAGCTGCGCTTCGCTGCCTGGCAGCTACCACTGTACTCATCGACAACTCCGTCCTGATGACGATCCCGACTAAAGGGGATCGAAACGCCGTCGACCTTACAGCCTGAATCAATTGTCGCTTACCACTTTTCAATGCTCCCATAGGAATAATTGTTTTTCCAAGTGATTGTAACTTGTTTTCCGGAGCCTGGAATTGATGTATATATTGTCAGTAATGCGTCGCCAATGCTGTTTTTAAAAGCACTTGCACCTGCACCTCACCAATTGTATATAGCACTTTGCACCAAGTGTCACTACGTTGTCATAAGATCTGATCTCTACAGTGCTGTTTAAACTGTATTTTTATAATAAAACCTTTTCCCCTGCTGTTACTTGGTGAATAATACCACTATTTCAAACTTAATTGACTCCTTGTTTTCTGTTTCTTTGTAATGCCTACGGCATACAACAACTAAAACTGTCTCTACGTGATACCAGTTGGGAATTGTTTCTGCATACACGATACACCCATCCCAACGAGGTTTATGGGTTTTTCTCCTGTTATTTCTGCATATATCAACTGACATTAAGGCATCTAGCATTTGTGTATTATTCTGCCTTTCAAGTGCCTCCAAAGCATCTCTACCCCCCCCGGCTCTCCCCCGCTCGCCATGGGTATAGTCCTCTCCTTTCCTGCGAGGCCGGCGTTTCCGCGAGATGCGTGGTAATTTTGGACGTCTCTGCCGGTTGCCCGGCAACTGTGACGCTTGCGTCCTCGAGGACGGCTTTCTCCGTTTCGGCGTTCAGCACGACTAGATGATTCATGCCGCCGGCTGTCTCCTCGTCTAGAGTCAGGGGGTTGGGGAATACCTTGGTCGAAAAGGACTCCGTTAAGGTAGGCTGCCTCATAGCGATTGCATCTTTGTTGGGGGGGTTTTACCCATTGCGATCTGTGTGTTTCTTTCCCGTTTAATGCGGCATCTTGCTATATCTCTCTTTGCGCCTTGCTAGCTCCAGCCACAGTCTGCCTTGACTCCGGTTTCTATTCGGCTCTCTCTGCTTTCTTCTGCTGAGCCTTTGATAGTATGCTGGATGCAGGGATCTGTTTCTTGTTTGTAAGTGGCATCTTTGATATTGCTCCTGGGCCTGAGCCGTCTCGTAGTACCGGACCTTTAGTCGTACTGGTTGTAATCGGCGGTTTCTCCTTCTCCTTCTCCTGCTTTGTGCGTTGTGACATCGCACCAGATGTAGAAATGGCTCTGACTACGCTCCTTCAGTATTTCCTCCAATCTTGCAGAACTGATAGAACCACTTGTTTGAGCCGATACTCTCTTCCACTATCACCATTGCCACCGCCTGTGATGATGTGAGTCAGCCTGTCAAATAACTGCATATCAGCATTCAGAATACCAGCATCTCGATCTTAGACAGGAGAGAGAGTGATGTGCGACTTCACTCTACAGCGCTGTAGCGGCCATCTTGCCCCGGATGCTCCTGATGTTCAAAGAGTACCCAATTAAAGAGCTCTGTTAGCATAGGTACTAATTCTGCGCTTGAGGTGATGTATATTTTGGCAACCCGGCCGGACTGACTGCCGTCCCTCTTTTCAGGTTTTGAATAACCCTGGTAAATTCATCAATGGTGATTTCTGCATTCAGCCCATCCTTATGAACCTCATCTAACGGAGGAGATTCCACCTCACTAAGGTACTGCCTAACCTGCTCTTCATCCACCTCCTGGTCTTCTGTGTATACGTTTTGAAAGAATCGTGTAAACTCTTACTCTATATCGTCATCGCAGACCTAGGTTGCCCTTGTGGTTTCATTTTTAATAGCCTTAATGGTATTCAGTACCTGTTCTGTTTTATTTTTCCAGCCCAACAATTTTCCGCACCCTTCCCCGTATTCATAACATGACAATTTTCTGGCCTCCCACTTTCTTCTAACCTTTAAATCCAATAAGTTTCTGAACTCCCACCTTGCTACCTTGCTTCTCTTAACTGCTCACTTAATAATATCAATTTTTGGGAGTCGCAGGCATTCTCTATCTCACTCATCAGAGCCTTAATTTCAAGCTCTTGTTTAGTTAATTCCTTTTTTAGTTTTAGCAATGTTTAAGCCTTTCAAGGAGCCTCTTAAAAAAGCGTTATACAAATCTCAGACTAATTGTAGAGGCATTGACGACTTTTTTATGAGAAAAAACTCCTTTGTTATTTCTCTGAGGCTTTCTACAATGGGTGGATGTGCAAGAAGGACTTTAGCTACAGTCGATTTCCCCAGCGCAGGACGATCACCTATACTAACCTCCATGCTAACTGCTGAATGATCCGACAGATGTTTTACCTTATGTTTCACCTCAAGAACTTCTTTATGTAAGGAGGCATCTACCAGGAAAAAGTATATCCTAGATCTTTAAGCATTTTTTTTGTTATGAAAGGTAAATCTTTCTTACTTTCTAGCAGCTATACCACCCGTTATCCTCAAAATGTCTTGTAGCCCAAAGTCGCCCATCATTTGCTTCAGTAGACCTCTCATTTTGGGAGTGCTGTCCGTCTGTCCAGAAGTGGATTTATGCTGTGCCGGGTCCATTACGATGTTGAAATCCCCTCCCAGTGTAATCAGTTAGTTATTTCCAAGTAGTTGGTTATTTAGCCCTTGAAGGGTAGATATATTGTCTACGTTTGGACCATAATATCCTATGAAGGTCAACCAAGTTCCATGTATTCTTGCGTAAACAGTTAACCACTGCCTTTCTTTATCAGCTGCCTACTCTCCCATATTGGCCTGAACAGATTTTTTAAAGAGGACTGCTACCCCCTTTATACAACAAGTCTGATCTGTACACTTGCAATACTCTACCCATTTTTGACCTTTCAAAACTTCTTCGCATTCTTCTTTTAGAAGGTGAGTTTCTTGTAGTATTATTATCTCACTGTCAGAAAGTTTTAAATATTCTAAAATTCTTCTCCTTCTACTTTTAACCCTAAGTCCATTAACGTTCCAGGTTTGTATTTTAAGTGTTGTAACCTTTGCTAATCCTCCCATTTTAAGTTATGAAATTGGCTTCAGGACTGACTCCCATGAGATGCAACTTCTGGACAGCATTCTCAAAATATTCACCACGCCCAATGAGGACTCTGTATTTTGTATTTCCCACATGCTCCCCCACCCAGTGCTTACTAGATAGATTAACTTAATTCTTGTGAAATCTCCCCACCCACCCCATCCTGGAGATCCCTCCCTACCTGCTATGGGTGCTAAGTAGGTCTACCCATTCAAGCTCCCTCTGCTCCGCATATCTGAAACTTTTAATTCATTTATTTATTTAATTTTATGTAATTTAATCTGGTCCAGTAGTGTATCTACCTTCTTTGGGCCTCTAATGTCGTGTATTTTATTGTCCCACATTGCCCTAAGGGAAGCTAGAAAGTGTATCTGTGCAGTAGCTCCTAACTTCTTAAGCTCAGGGATATATTTTCCCAGTACCCACTGCCTATCTTGAGTGGCCTTTGAGATATAGGACCTTATACAAAAGGACCAACCGTCCTTTGAGTAGCTTCCTGCTTTTAAAGCTGCCAAAAGAATTCTTTGTTTATGGGAATACGTTTTGAAATTCACCAATATTTTACTAGGCGTCTTCCTAGCCAAGCCTCTGGAAAATGGATCTCTAAGTACCCCCTGGATATCTTGTTCTAAGTCATCTACCTCTATATCAGGAATAAATGTGTTCAATAGGCTCACAATAAAAGCTTTAATATTAACTCCTTCAAAGCCCTCAAGTACATTTAAGATAGTGATGTTGTTTCTCCCAGCATTAATTTCCAGCTTTTCTGTCTTCTCATAAAGATCCCTGTCAGTGGGCTTTAAACACTGAGGGCCCGATGTAGGTAAACTCCAATTTACCACTTCTTAATTACCAAATCATACCGATTCGGTATTTAAGAACTGGTAAATTGGAGGGGGGGGGGGGGGAGATGTGGGTATTTCAGAATCGGTAAATACCGAATCTGTAAGATTCGGTATTTACCGATTCTGTAAATACCGAATCGGTATCCCCAATTGATTCCTATGGGCCTCGAAGCCCATAGGAATCAATGTGCATTACCGAATCGGTATTTACCGATTCGGTAATTACCGATTTCTGCAAGGGTGCATGGGGTGTCACTTTGACACCCTCAAGCACCCCCAATACTGGCTTGTGTGCCATGTGGCACACAGACATGCCCTAAGGGCATGTCTGTCTGTCACATGGTATAGGTGTGCATGCACACATGTGCATGCACACCTGGATTCGGTATTTTAACACCCAATCGGATTGGGTGTTAAAATACCGAATCTGAAGGGCCTGTGGAACTGAAAGTAGTCCCACCTACATCCCGAATTTTAAAAATCGGTAAACTTACTGATTCGGTATTTTTCCGATTCTGTAATTTTACCGAATTGGTAAAATACCGAATCGGACACAAAAAAAGGTCCCCCACATCTCAAAAGGCCAAATACAGGCCAGAAACGGCCGAATTCGGCCGTTTCCGACCGGTATTGGCCACCTACATCGGGCCCTGAATCTCCTTCTTGTTCAGATCTACCACCTTTGTGAGCTCCCCAATAGTTGTTTCCATTAGAAAGACTCTATCCATTAGGGAGTTAAGTTTAAGTTCTATCTTCTCGCATGCTTGCTCTATCGCTTGCTGATTTTTCTCCGAGGTTGCAAATGTAACCCTTACCTCCTAAATTAGGGTAATAAGCATTGCCTCTTCACTCGTATGCAACCCCACTGCCCGTGTGGTGTTAGCTGGCCCTGAAGTCTGGGAAAAGTTTACCTGGGTGGACAACCCGTTAGAACCTGGAATCTATTTTGTATCTCCTTACTTGGTTAAGCATCTGGACGTCTGTTTGTAACTTGCTTCCAGATTCTGGAAATTCCACCATGATGCCTGACTCTTTATCCTGCCCTTACTCACACTGCACAATGTCCTTTAAAGTAGCGGAATGGGGTGGATGAGGTTGCTCTTTTTTAGACTGAACCTTGAAGTAGGACCATAAGGAAAGGGTCATTTTAACCTGGTTCAATGCCTTACCCCTTTCTTTCCAACCCCCTTTATAGAAAATCTTTATAGGGGCCCTTGGTGGATTCTGTGCTTGAGCCCAGCGCGCCAAAGGTAAAACTCAATTCTTCGTAGTGGGTGGATCTTTAACTGGGGGCTCCTGACAACTTGACAGGATAATACAACTGGGTAAGGAGGCAACGCACTATTTCTTTGAGCTAGGGTCGCTACATCATTTTCAGTCCAAACACTCCTATTTGTCAATGCATATCTATTTAATTCGGTGCTCAATTCATTACATATTTACAACAAGGGGTGGTGAGGGACAGAGTCTCTGAATTAAGCAGAAAGCTCTCACCCAGTCAAGAGATCAGGGCTAGATCCAACACCGTTTTTTAGCTCACTGCACCATCCCAGTTTCAGAACCTGGCTGTATGCAAATTAGTCTGTTCCTGTCCCAGTGCATGATGGGAACAGGGCAAACCAAACTACAAAAGCCAATTCTTACACTGGGAAGGAAACAAGCTCCCGGGGACCGGTTTCTGGCATTACAGCCGTCTTCGGCCCGGTTTGCTTGAATCCTGATGGTGCAATGAGCAAGGGTCTCACATCTGAGAATACCCTTCCACGCTTAGGGTGGACAAAAATATTTACAACAAGGGGTGGTGAGGGACAGAGTCTCTGAATTAAGCAGAAAGCTCTCACCCAGTCAAGAGATCAGGGCTAGATCCAACACCGTTTTTTAGCTCACTGCACCATCCCAGTTTCAGAACCTGGCTGTATGCAAATTAGTCTGTTCCTGTCCCAGTGCATGATGGGAACAGGGCAAACCAAACTACAAAAGCCAATTCTTACACTGGGAAGGAAACAAGCTCCCGGGGACCGGTTTCTGGCATTACAGCCGTCTTCGGCCCGGTTTGCTTGAATCCTGATGGTGCAATGAGCAAGGGTCTCACATCTGAGAATACCCTTCCACGCTTAGGGTGGACAAAAATATTTACAACAAGGGGTGGTGAGGGACAGAGTCTCTGAATTAAGCAGAAAGCTCTCACCCAGTCAAGAGATCAGGGCTAGATCCAACACCTTTTTGTAAATCAATTCATTACATGACACCAACAGAGGACCCTCTGCAATTCCGGCTTCCTCCTTACCTCTAGTCTTCATTTTAATTTAATTAGTCCACTCGAGGAGGCCCCCGTCGATGATTACCGCTAGCGATTTTCTTCTCTACTGGGCTCATAGAGGCTCTCCCGTTTCCCTGTTGCTTACCTCTGTCTTCTTCCCTCTGTTGCACCGGGACAAGCGTTCTGCAGACTACGCAGCAGGCACCACCTATTGTTCCTTGGAAGTCAATTCTAGCCACCGCATTCGTCCCCTTCCAAGCCAAGACGCTGCCTCTGCCGCAACGCCTGCTCTACCTCGGGATCTGCATGTGAGAAGAGACGCCGTCATAGGCCGTCAAACGCTTCACAGCCATGGCTTAAAATCTTTTTACAAAATAGTGCTCCACCACTTCCTGGTCGGCGCGTTGACTCACCCACTCACCGCTGACCTCTTGGGTACTTCAGTAGGCCATTGTAGGTAGATATCCAGGCTTCCTTTACCTTAATGAACCATCCAATCATTTTTCTACAAGTGTGTTACTTGAGCAGAGCGGAACTCCCGACCGCCACTACCTGCGGCCGCCATGTTCCCCCTCTCACACAGCATTTACTTTGCCTAACTGCCTATTTCCATGTGGCAAGACACAATAAATAGTTGCAACGAGTAGCAACATTGATTAAGGAGCATGTTTTGGTAGTCATGCTTGATTTTTCATATGACCAAATTTGCCACAGACCGTTACATATGAGATGGCTTGTTGACAGAGATTTTCTGACATTTACCATCACACTTGTGACACTTGTAACACAGATTACCTTTTCTACAAGCTGATTTCCCCGCACGGAACTTGCCCAGCACTGGTAAGTGCCTTGGTCAGAACGTACAGAAGACTGTAGTGCTGCTTTGAATTCTCTGGCGCAAAGGGGACATTTTCTGAGTGGTGGAAGGGAGCACCTATGCTAAGACCCATGGTTTGTGTCACTTACGCTGTCTATAGTGGAAGGGTAGACAGCGTTTGGTGTACAATTGTGTTTCCAACTATTGATTTTGGTCACTCTCAAGGATGGATGCTTTTGTTGTTCATTTGGTTTTCCTAGTTTGCATGTGTACTGTACTGTGCTGCACACATAGAAAACATTGCAATTTTACGGTCTGACAGTGCATGGTGTTTTGCCATGAAATGATATCGTTCACGTTCCAAATCTATGCTAGCCTCACAAAAACACCCTTTTACCATGGTGTGGCACACACCTACCGATTTAACTCCGGCAATAAGGAAAAGTGTTGGGTAGTGCCATTTCTCTGTTAATGTGGCTCTCTTCTTCTCACACAGCACATTACAGCATTTTTGGCTCCTGCACTGCACAATATTATACCCCTATGACTCTCCAGTTGGGTGGCATCGCAAGGAATACTACCCATTCCAATGGTGGGACACATACTTTCAAGGTTACACTTATGGTCCATTATGGCCCATTAAGTCTGCTGCCCTCCAAATCATGTTACATGAGATTGGAATTATCTGACAATGTAGTTCAGGGATTTTTATTGGTATTTTTATGTACAGCCACATACATTTGACTTATATACATTGCGCTTGTGTATGCGATATTGTTGTGTGATCAGTATCATGTGTACATTGTCTGACTATGCAGGCCAGGAATTCAGATTCCTTGTTGTGTACAATTTGAACTTCAGACCTTGTGATGTTGTGTGGTGGTATCATTGACATATGTTATCATAATTTATACTTTCAGTAAGTTGATTTAACTTACGTGATATATGTTTCATATGTCCATTCGTTATACACCTTTATTTTGGGAAATTAGACATTTATAGTGTCGTTGTACTCAACACAGACTTTTGGGGGACATCATGTTGCTTTGTATTCTTGGCTGTTGCAGACATGGCGCAGAGACAGATCACAAACACATATGTAAGACACTTGGGATTTCGTTTGATTGGTTCACAGAGCGTGTTTACACACCACCACTACCTGATTTGAGTTTAGATATTTTTGGAATTGTCTGTCACATTATGTACATCCTACGTGAAAAATAAAAATTGTATTTGGTTGTGTGTGGGTCTCATTAGTTCAACCTAAATCAGGTAATTTATTGATCTTTCATGAGAAAAATGAGCTACAATTCCATTCCTTCTGAGATGTCCTTCATGTGAAACCATTTTTGCATGTGGTACATCATCCTTATTTGGCATGGTGGAATCATTATTTGCAGGATTTGTTTTGTCCACAATGTCCAATTTCCCTCTAATTGCTATGTTGTGTAGAATGCAACATACTACAATTATATTGCAGACTGTTGTTGGCCTGTACAATAAAAGTCTAACTGCTAGGTCAAGGCATCAAAATCTGGATTTCAATATCCCAAAGCAACAATCAATGGTTCCTCTTGTCCTGCTGTAGGCTGTGTTATATGCTTCTTCTGCATGACTGTTTGGATGCCCAAATGGAGCCATTAGCCATGGCCTGAGAACTTCTATTCCTGATCACCTGGGGAAAAAAGTTTACTTTAGTGTTGAAATAACAGGTTTACTGTTATGAATGTTTGACTTTGACACTTAATACAAAGTACACATTGATGTTGAACACAGCTATTACAGGAAGAGATGAGGATGACTACGTGTCATGCAACAAAGCGATTATGACAGACATTGTTCATATATTTGACTGTATGACATCTATAACACATGACCCAGATTGAAGACACACATGCACTGACATACTGATACCATTTTTTACGTAATGCTGCATCACTGTGACCCCACTATACTAGTAAGTGATTTTCCTAAGGGTTTTGTTTAAACTATTTCTGTGAGACAATTCACATGGAGGGAAAACAGTCCTTTGTATTCCTTAAAACTGCTTTATCTCTAACATCTGACACACATACATACCCATTAGTACGTCTTGTCCATAAATTTCACTTTCAAACTGTTCATCAATCCTTGAGTGCCAAATATGAAGGAGTCATGTGCAGAGCCAGCATATGTACATTGATTTGGCACGCCTGTTTGCAATTTCTGTACAGATATGCTGTTCCAGATGGTGGGAAAATGTTCAAATGGGTATTATCTATTGCACCAACTACGTGGTAAATTTGCTACTTGGAAGAAGCATTGCTTCACTTTTAGAATTTGTGAACCAAGTGTGGGGAAGCTTATGTGCTATGGCATTAGTCTCAAAATGGCTTCTAGAACTTTTGGCAAGAAGGCAGACAAGGCAACCTGAGACAGACCATCCACTGCAGCCACTGTATTCTGGAAGGATCTAGCAGCCAATAGATGTAGCACTGACATCAGTTTCACATGTGCTTGTATGGCATCCGATCTGGTAGTTTCTGTTTCAAGTGCTGGTGCAATTTGGTGGGGCAGCCATACAGTCATGTCCCTGCTTAGTCTGTGTTTCTTCATGATCTCTTCCTTAACCTGGTCAAACAATAATACCCTTTGTTTGAAGATTTTCTCCTTGCGTCGACTTCTTTCTCCTTGTGCTAAAAGGCGATGCCTATGTCTTGCAATGAATATCTCCATTTGGTTCCCCTTATGACACTTTTTTCTATGATGTACCTTTTGCAGTCTCTCCTTGTTATGGTAAGCCTACTTTTGCCCCTGCTTTGTATGCAACAATTGTGGGACGCAAATGATGCATGCACTACTTTTCGGGGATTAGTGTTAGCTTTGTAAATTGTGTTTGCGCTGCTTAAATTTTTATCTTGCATGGGAAACACCCAATCCCGCCCACTTTTGCATACGTTTTGCATACTTGTCACACAAAACAGAACCAGACTTGTTTAGCATCATGTAGGCATGTGAATGTGGTGCTAAACTTGTTAAGTGCTAGATTGTAAATGGATGCTAAATCGCACCCCCCCAACAATTGTAAATCTGGCCCTTGATGTGCTCTGTACACAGATGTTACCATGATCCTTTTTGTGGTGGACGGTGAGCCAGAGAAAAAAAGCTGCCTTTCTATTGAACTGTTATATTTCATGTCGGTACCCTGATATAGAGCCAGGGAACATTGTACACTTTCCCTACATTATCTCCCCGTCATTTCATATGAAAGAGCCTTATAAGGACATAACTCCAAATAAGGACAGAATGCCTTATAGAGACAGAATGCCATATAAGGACTGCAGCCTTTTATGGACTAAACCTTTCACCTAGTTCCATGCAGAGGGGGGTTTTTCCCAATCGATATTGCTAAGACATCATCCTTAGCACATATAAATAATTTGTGAGTACACTCTCCAGGAGGTACACTTTACCTCTCTCATAGACGCACAAGGTTTAATCCCCAATGTCATCCTCATAGTGAACAATTGGTAACACACTCACATAGACTGTATAAATACAGAACCTCTTGTTATCAGTTGTCAGGAGGGAACTGAGACTTCAAGGCCGACACACTGACCAGAGACGCTGCGGCTCCGACATGCAATTGCTCCAGCTGACAGTGGTCTGACTATCCCTTGCGGGGTGTCCAACTCAAGTCCAGCACAAAGTCCCACACTCTCACTATTTAGTTTGACTAAATCCTAGCGGGATTCTTGGCTCTTAGATTCTTAAAAATCTTCGTTTTTTAGACTCTTAGGCTTAGGCTCTTTTTCGCACCTACTCACATGCTATGTACATTTAAGTACATCTAGACAGGCATCCTAGGAGTACGCACTTTTTAAAAAAAATGCATTTTATGTTCATGTATGTGTTCATGACTATTGCAAAATGGTAGAACAATACTATTCCTTTTTAATCACTGTACTGCTGGTTCTATATCTCTGCTACTGTGTCACAGTTGTAGCAGCACATTTGTTTTACATGAGAAGAACAACGGTACAATAAATTCTTATTGGAAACACACCAGACTGTTTCTTCTATGTAGCTCTCTGAGAGCAAAACAAGCAAGCACGAGTGACTGCGCGAAAAGTAGTATATTTTTTACACAAGTCTGAGGAATCAGGGTTTGTTGTGGTCTGAGGTTGCCAAAAACAAATCGCGCTGATAATAGGAGATACTAGTGGCACTGCGAGCTAGCTAATGCAAAACATAAGCTAACATATTCGGCAGGGGTGTATAGAGTCAGTCTACCACTAGACCCACAGTATATGTTATCCGTAAACAACGCAGGTCCTGCATGAAGGATACAATAAAAACAACACTATATGGCGCCCAACGTGGTCTAATGGTACCCAACTATTTGGTTAACAGTAGAATCTGAGTAGCTCAGTCGTGCTTATTGGCAGCGACCCTACTTACAAAACCCAGAGACGTCTGGAGTGGGTAGGCAAAAAAGTCTGCCACAGCTTAGTAGGCCAGATATCCTATTTATTGGCTGTTGGTTAATCAAGCTTAAAGGACAATTTTCCTAAAATTGTGCATAAAACCTTTTTAAAATTTCCTTGGACAGTTATTCAGTGTCTTAAACACAATGTCTATCGAGAACGGAGATTTAAACCCAAAAGACCAGGTACTTACTCACTCAGAGGGAGAGGAAGATACCGATGCAATACAGATTGCACCCAATGTAAGACATACTCTGACAGTTAGACTACTCAAACATGGGTTAGCACCTATAGGAGGTGTAGCAGTATTCGTGATAGAGGCACACGAAGATTTCAAAACAGAGGTATTAAAATCATGGATTACATTCCCAGCAGCGAATGCCATAACAAAAACTTTTCATTATTATAAACAGTAAGAAGAAGTTCCAGGGGTCTACAATCCGTTTGAGGAGATTGAGATTCTCCTTACTTACCAGGAGCATATTTTCCGGTTTAATGGCACCCTAACCCATACATGAACAAGAGCACAGCTTGGTCCTTTAGGAAGACCAGGAGCAACATGGCCGATATTAGCGACCTATGCACCACATCCAGACATTGACACAATGCCAGGTGATGAACTGCTTGTTCAACACAAAGAGTTGATAAAACTCTGCAGAAACATGACACACTTCGACTTAAGGACACTTGTGGTTCAACCAACAGTAATTACACCTACTGCAGCTCCTACACAGAGCACAGGTACTAAAATGACTCCACATACATTACATGCGTTAATGGGCAAAGTGCCCACACACATGAACATGTTCCTTTCTGGGCAGCTCAGAAAATAACCCAGTTAGAAGCAGTATTTCCAAAATACAACACCATTTGAAAAACACAACATGTTAACAATCTGCTTGCTCATGGGATTATACCACAGTTAGATGATTGCACCACTTGGGTACAGTCTTTCCTGTCATTTATACCAGAACTCATGGTATTGCTTCATTAGCAGTAATACCAGGTGTATTAAGACAAATACAAAATGAATATGGAGCAGAACCTGCCTTCAACTTAAGGATGAAGTTATTAAATAACTAGGACAAGGTAACAGCTATAATACTAGCTAATATGAAAGGGGAAGCAGCATCAGTGTCAATCTGCCAATGTCTACGGAAGTTCTCTCCATTAGAACAGGTGAAGAATAATGAAAAATAATTGAAACTGTATATGTAGAATTAGGCAGAGATAGTTTAGGGGGAAGAGCTTTAAAACCTCAACTACAGGGCAGTCCCGAAAAGGACAGTTCTAAGCAAATACCTACTTCTTCTAAAAAGAAGTGGGATAATAAAAAAGAAAACTCTAAGATAAGAGATCTTAGAGACTTAAGCATGCTCAGTCCAACTGATCCCTTAGATCGAATCACCTTCGCCTCTTGAGGACTCCCCGGTTTTGTTGCTTTAGAATGGGGGGGAGAGCTTTCGCAGTAATTACTGCTCAAACTTGGAACAGCGTAAAGCTGTCCCTACGTATGACAGAATCTGAATTTACATTTCAACGTAACTTGAAGACTTGGTTGTTTACAAACTCTTAGCCACTTAGTGATACCTACAACTGCTAACCGTCCTAGCACCAGGACACCCCAGTTTGGGGTAGCTGTGTGCTATATAAGTTTACAAAATAAATAAAAATAAATCTCAGTCCCAAGTTAGGTCTCCTCCACAGGAGCCGTCTGAAAAGAGGTGCAACCTTAGGAATTGGGATAATATTAGGAAGCCTGACAGGTATCAGTATACTGATACACATTCCTCTCGTTCAGGGCTTGAAGAAAAGCTCCGAAAGAGAAGAGACAAGCAGCGCGCTCAAGACTTTACTTCTAAAAAAGAAGATAAGCAAAATCCAAATCCTCAATTTAAGAACAAGAAAGTTGCTTGTTTGAAAATCAGACATGCCCAGAATTCTGAGGACACAACGTGTGAATGGGGAATGGGCTCTGATGATGCCAGACAGTGCGGCAGAAGTAAGAATAGCTCGCCTGAACCTGAAGGAATTTCTGGTGACAGCGGAGTAGAATGATTACATCACGGTGGAAACACCAGACACCAGGGTGAGGTCCCACATAAGTTATATGAAATAACACTCCGAATGAAGGGGAACAAGCTCAGGAAAGTAAAAGGTCTTTTTTTGAAGAACTTATCATCTGGTTATGACATCCTGTTAGCAGAACAAGATTGGCCGCCTGCATTCGTAATGAAGCGCCCCAGGGGAAAAAGTATAATTTTTCCTGCATTTTCTAAACATGTTCCCGTTCACCTTAAACATACATATGCACAAGAGTGAGCAGTAGCCCAAGCTCTGGCTTTGTGCAAGTATTACAGAGGGTGGGATGAGAACTCAACCTACCATGTGATTCTGTTAAAAGTTTCACCTAATGCTCAGAGGCAATATCCAATAAAGCAAGAAGCTAAAAAAACAGGTCAGGGAGATCTTAGACCAACTTGAATAGCAGGGGCTATATGTACCTCTCCAATGAACACTCCTTTGTTTCCTGTCGCTAAACCCAACAATACACATCGTCTAGTTTTAGATTACAGACATTTAAACTCATGCACAAAGACATTTGCAGTCCAAAATCACATTGTACCCCATTAATGAATAACCTTGTGCGCAAAAGTACAAAACCACACTTGATATCTCAAATTGATTTTTCTCCCAAAATATAGTGCCTGAAAGCAGGTATCTGACTGCATTTAGTGTGTTAGGGTCGCAACAACAATTTTTTCAACTACCACAAGGGTATAAGAATAGCCCCGGTGTATTTTCAGCAAGAGTAATAGAGTTGTTTCATGAATTTGATAAAGAAGTGTTGTCCTATGTGGATGAAATGTATCTGACAGACAATTACTTAGAGAGGCACTTGGCATGGGTAAGCACCAATATTATTGGATTTGCCAGAGAGGACTACAAATGTAACTTTAAAAAATCAAAAAAAGCCCACCTCAATATCCTATTTGTGAGATATGAGCTGTCAAGTGAAGGCAAAAGTCTGGCAGCTAAATTTTAGAAAAGTGTGCGCTGCTTCAGCCTCCAAAATCATAAAAAAATTTCAATCAATACTAGGATTCCTAAATTTCAGCAGGACATACATTTTAGATTAGGCACAAAGGGTAAAACCTTGCTATTACTACATAAAACCTGACTTTTCAGCCAGAGATTGGACACAAGAACATACTAATACTCTCCGTTTACTACAGAAAGACATGATTGCTTCCAAACACTTCCCAACCCATGTATACGTACGCCACTTAGTGATCCGAATAATTGCGGGCCAATGCAGGCACACTTATTTGATATTTAATAAAGGAGAAACTGTACCAATCGCTTACAAATCACACCTGTACACAAATGCAGAAATGCGTTTCACTTCAACAGAAAAAATACTGACAGCCATTCAGACTGCTGTTGCAAGAGAAAGAGCACTGGCTCAGGGGAAACGCATTATTGTAGCAACTCCAGTACCAGCTTTAGAAGCAGTTACAAAGGACAGCATCCCAAATGCGAAAGTGTTACACCCAAGATGGATACAATGGGTTAATTCTCTTACTGCAACAGATGTTGAATACAGATTTGATCCAAGTTTGAAAACACAAGCATTCCTACAATATGAACAAGAATATACTTTACCTAATGAAATCTTACCTCTAGAATGATATAAATATATTATTTATACTGACGGATCTGCGCAACTAGCCATAGAAAGTAAGCAGCAATATTTTCGTCATATGCTATCGTTAAAGGTCAAATGCATGATGGCAAGATCCATCCTACTTGCAAAAAAACTCAATCTCTAGGAGACTGCATGGCTCAGTTGAGAGAATTAAAAGCACTAATACTGGCACTTGTAAATAAGGTTGTTACAAATAAGGTCGTTACAAATAACGGGGTAACCCCAAAAGTCAACCGGACCTGGGTACATTACGAGAATACAATAATGGTCCGTAACCAATAATTGAAAAAATAAATTAATTACAAGAAGATTCTAAAAGAATGCAGCAGGGGGTTCCAAGTTTCCTCCGGTGCTGTTTCAGTCATTAAGTGAGGTCGAGCAACATCATTTGAACATAACCATGGTTATAATCCTATGGTCCAGGGAGCTATAATCCTCAGTTCTGCTCACCACTGGTGCTGTTTCAGTCATTAAGTGAGGTCGAGCAACATCATTTGAACATAACCATGGTTATAATCCTATGGTTCAGGGAGCTATAATCCTCAGTTTTGCTCACCAGTGGTGGTGAGCAGAACTGAGGCTTATAGCTCACTGAACCATAGGATTATAACCATGGTTATGTTCAAATGATGTTGCTCGACCTCACTTAATGACTGAAACAGCACCGGAGGAAACTTGGAACCCCCTGCTGCAGTCTTTCAGAATCGTCCTGGTTAGCCACCTTGGCAACAGGAGTAGGTTGCCCCCTCTTTGTCCTGAAGAAGACACGCCGCTGAGGTTGCAAACTTCCCTCGCAGCACAAGTCGAGTCGAAACATCGACGCCTCTCCACCCTGTAGACCTGTACCGCCTTTCCCTGACTGATCCATGAATATGCATTGTATACAGGACATCTGAATTTGCAGATTACTTGTAAATATAAAAAGCGTATATTGGACAGGCCTTGTTTGACTGGATTACAATACCAGTTTGTTAAAATATCCGATTATTATTTTTGTACTTTTTTCTCTGATTCACACCTTTCCAATTCACCACTATTACCCCTTCTCTTTCCTTCCTGGCAACCGTTTTATATGCTCTTAAAAATTAAAACTGTGTAAATAAACTAAAAATAAGCAATGACATAATTGTTTTGACGCTTTTTCTATTGTGGTCTTTCTGTATACATGTACTCGTTAAATTGTGAATCGAGTACAAATGCTCTTAACAACTGTTTTGGATATGAATTATCAGTATTGTAGCTTACTCACAATACCGAATCTCTCTTCTTGTAATTAATTTATTTTTTCAATTATTGGTTACAGACTTGCAAATAAGGATCCCGAATTCCCCACACTAATCGTGTGTGATTTTTTTTACTGTGTACAGTCGTACAATGAGTACTTACAGCATTGGGTGCAAAACGGGTTTAAAGACTCAAAAGGAGGCACAATTAAGTACAAAATGCTATGGGAACAGGTAGCAGAATTGAAAGCTGAGCTACAGAGGAAGCACGTAATCCATACACTGAGTCATCAACGTGATGGTGTTCACGTTGAAGGGAATTCATTGGCTGATGAAGCCGCCAAGGGGGCTGTTCGTACGGCTTCTGTAGCTGCACTGACTCGTTCAAACACAAAAATCGATGGAGATATTATGGATTCTGTCATCGCATCACCGAAAGGCAGCACAGCAGTACCTAAAAAATTTCCACTCAAATACTCCTACATGTTAGATGCACAAAACATTCCATATGCTCAGATTCCTGGAGTGGGAGATAGAGTAAAACCAAATATGAATCGTAGACAAGGTTTAATACTAGCTGCAAACAAGGTTTTGGGCTCTGCGCAAACAGGCATTACAGCGACTATTTCTTTACTGAAACAGCGCTATTGGTGGCCAGGGTTAACTAAGCAAACTAAAGACTATGGGGGTCATTAGGATGTAGGGCGGATCGCCACCGCCCGCATGGTGGTGGCGATCCACCCTACATCCTGCTCACAGGCAGGTCACTCCCCACGCCACCACACGGCCGCCAGCTGCCTCATACCTGCTCCCTGCAGTGCCCCTGTTTTCCTGCAGTTTCCCGCTTCTTCCCGCTGCTGCGTCCCTGCGGCTCCGTCCCTGCTCCCCATTGGCCACCCCGCTCCCGCCTCCTAGCTGCTCCTCCCTCCCTATCCACCTCTTATGGAGGCCGCGCAGCAGCCGTGCCGCTGGCGCACCAAAGGCAAGCCCATCTGCCCCATCCACGCCTGGACCGCGCCCGGCACCAGAACCCCTGGACCCCGTGAACACCACAATACCAGACTCCGCTATGACGCCAGCACCCTCTACGCACTCAACGCCGGACGAAACCACACCTGCTTCAAAATGCGCCCCAAAACGGACTTACAGACCTTTCTCCTGCCACACATACAGCTTTCCATGCGACAAAGCCACCAAACCTCCAAGGACTGGACCCAACCACCTCCTCTGCATACTCCTCAACAACCGCTCCGCACGCAAACACGCCGTCAAGCTCTGGAATCTACTCGACTCTTCCGTCACAGGCGTGGCCTTCCAGACAGAGACCTGGTGGAACGACTCCTCAGTGACCGACATAGCCATAGCCATCCTGGATGGCTACAAGATCACCCGCAGGGATCGCGCCAATGGAATCGAGGAGGAATAGCCATCGTCCACAAGTCCACCCTCAAGGTCACCACCCACGCAGACGACACCCTCAACACCGCCGAACACCTGCACTTCCGGATCCACCCCAACCCCAACACCACCCTCAGAGGAAAACACTCATCTACAGACCCCCCGGACCCGAGCTCAATTCCGCGACTCCATCGCCGACCTCGCCAGCACCTATGCACTCGCCTCCACAGACTACATCTTCCTCAGGGACCTGAAATTCCACCTCGAGAACAACAACAATGCCTACTCCGCCAGCCTGATCGACAACCTTGACAACCTCGGCCTCAGAAAACTCGTCACCGCACCCACCAACACTGTTGGCCAAACGCTGGACCCCGTCTTCACCACAGGCAACCATGTCACCTTCAATCACACCGCCGAACTGCACTGGACCGACCACCGCTGCATCCATTTCACCTTCAATAAACCAACCACGCACCACCGCACCCAACAACTACCTCGCCGCTGCTGGAGCAAAGTCACAGAAGACCAGCTAATCACCACCCTCACCCAAAACCCACCCACCGACCTCACCAACCCAGACACCTCAGCCCGCAACCTCAGACAGTGGATCGACAACTGCGCCAACACCCTCGCCCGACTCAAGAAACCCTCCAACAACCATGCCAGCAAGAGAGCCACCTGGTTCACCGACGAGCTGCAGACCTCCAAACGTGCATGCCGGAAACTGGAGCAGATATGGCTCCACGAACGCACTCCGGACAACCACGCAGCCCACAAGGATGTCACTCACAGACATCACCACTTCATCAGATTAGCCAAGAGATCCTCCTTCAAAGACTGCCTGGATAACAAAGCACATGACAGCAAAGAGCTCTTCATCATCGAAAAGGAACTCTCCAACCCCAGCACCAACGCCAATGACATACCGCCCTCACAAGAACTGTGCAACTCACTGGCCATCTTCTTCCACCGCAAGATCGCTTACATCCATGACTGCTTCAACACCATGACCACCCCAACCATGCCAGACCCCACCTCCCCTGTGAACACCACCAGCGCCAACCACCTGACCTCCTGGTCCAACGTCAACGACGACGAGACACACAAGGTCATGAAATCCATCCACTCAGGATCTCCGTCAGACCCATGCCCACACCACGTATTCAACAAAGCAGACTCTCCCATTGCACCTCAACTACGGAAGGTCATCAACATCTCCTTTGAAACAGCGACATTCCCGGAAAGCTGGAAACACGCCGAAATCAACGCCCTCCTCAAGAAGCCCAAGGTGGATGCCAAGGACCTCAAGAACTTCCGGCCCATCTCCCTGCTCCCAATCTCGGCAAAGGACATCTAGAAAATCGTCAACATGCAACTGGCCCACCACCTGGAAGACAACAACATCTTGGACCCGCCCCAGTCCGGGTTCAGACGAAACCACAGTACCGAGACAGCCCACATCACCACCACAGACGACATCAGGTGCCAACTAGACAACAGCAAAACATCAGCCCTCATCCTCCTGGACCTGTCAGCCGCCTTCGAGACGGTCTGCCATCGCACTCCAAAGACAACCCTCCAAGAAGCTGGAATCTAAGAGAAGGCCCTTGACTGGATCACGTCCTTCCTCTCCGGCAGAACCCAGAGCGTCCGCCTCCCGCCTTTCCGATCCGAGGCCACCAACATCATCTGCGGCATCCCCCAGGGCTCATCCCTTAGCCTGATACTGTTCAACATATACATGGCCCCCCCTTGCACAAGTGGCCCGCCAACATGACCTCAAAATCATCTCCTACGCTGACGACACCCAGCTCATCCTCTCCCTCACCAAGGACCTGCACACCACCAAAACCAACCTCTACGAGGGAATGAAAGTCATCGCCGACTGGATGAGGAACAGCCGTCTGAAGCTGAACTCGGACAAGCTGGAGGTACTCATCCTTGGACCCACCCCTCAGCCTGAGACAACTCATGGTGGCCAACCACACTGGGAACAGCACCAACACCCACCGACCATACACGCAACCTAGGATTCATCCTCGACTCCTCCCTCTCCATGTCTAAACAGGTCAATGCCGTCTCCTCCTCCTGCTACAACACCCTCTGCATGCTCCGCAGGATCTACAAGTGGATCCCGACTGAAAGAAGAAGAACGATGACAAAGGCCCTCATCAGCAGCAGACTGGACTACGGCAACGTACTCTACGCAGGAATCCCAGCCAAACACCTACGACGACTACAACGCATCCAAAACGTCTCCGCCCGACTGATCGTCAATGTACCCTGCCATAGCCACATCAGCCTCGCCTTCGCTGCTGTCCCCGCATCCAACGAACAACCTTTGGTGGCAGATCCTTCTCCTACCTCACTGCCAAAACCTGGAACACCCTCCCTACCCACCTACAGCAGACCCAAGACCTACTCGCCTTCAGAAGAGTCCTCAAGACTCAAGACCTGGCTCTTCGAGCAGTAGCGGCACCCCCTCCCCTCAGTGCCTTGAGACACTCATGGGTAAGTAGCGCGCTTTACAAGTACTCTGATTGATTGATTGATTGATTGATTGATTGATCCTTCCAAGGCTGCCACCCATTTACCCCCCATATTAGTATGGCGGGGGTACATTGGCAGACGGGAAGACGGTCCGCCACTTTTCCACCCGGTCGAAAAGTTGAGTGGGCAAAAAAAGGTTTAATATGGTGGCTGTGTCTGCTAGACACTGCCATTCATATTAGTATGGTGGTGCAAACATGCCTATTCGTGGTGGAAAGGCATGCAGATTCTGCTTACGGAGGCCCGTTGCGGGCCCCCAGGGTATTGGGGGGTGGGGACAAATGGGGGTACCCATGGTACAAAAACCACACGCAAAAAACACAGTTGATGGACAGAATGCAGAACAATGTTATACATTCACCCCAGTACCGAGATGTGGGCCTAAATCCATCGTTTTTTTGCACTCCACACCACCCCAGTTAAGACATGGCCATATGCAAATCAGTCTGACCCTGTGCCTCATGGGAACAGTCCAGCCCGAAGTGCCAAGCCATGCCTTTCCTGGACGGGAAACACGCTTCCAAGGACCGGTTTCTGGCAATCCAGCCGTCTTCAGCCCCGGCTTGCTTGAATCCAGTGGTGTGGAGTGCATGGCACTCACGTCTGAGTATACCCATCCCACTCGGGGTGACAAATGCAAAAACCACAGTTGATGGACAGAATGCAGAACAATGTTATACATTCACCCCAGTACCGAGATGTGGGCCTAAATCCATCGTTTTTTTGCACTCCACACCACCCCAGTTAAGACATGGCCATATGCAAATCAGTCTGACCCTGTGCCTCATGGGAACAGTCCAGCCCGAACTGCCAAGCCATGCCTTCCCTGGACCGGAAACAAGCTTCTGAGGACCTTTTTCTGGCATTCCAGCCGTCTTCAGCCCGGCTTGCTTGAATCCAGTGGTGTGGAGTGCATGGGACTCACGTCTGAGTATACCCATCCCACTCGGGGTGACAAATGCAAAAACCTTTGGTACCCCACTTGATTGTCAAGGACATGGGGGCAGGCACCTCGCTGTGCCTTTCACCTTGTGCATGACAATGCACGCAGTGCATTCCCAGCATTACGGCAGACCGTGCAGTGAGCACCGCCCTCCACAATGCTAGGAATGGAGGATGCCACTGCCATGCTGGCGGTGGCATCCTAATCGCGTGGCAGGATCGCCGCACCACTGGCAGCCGATCCCAGCACTGCTAGGGTGGCGAGCGGACTTCTGTCCTAATGTGCCCCTATGTATTGAAATGCGACGTCTGCCTGGAGTTGAAAGGCTCCACCGTTGCACGTCCGACACAGACGCCATTACTAAAATCTGACAAACCTCTTGCATGTGTGTACTTGGACCACTGCGGCCCCAAACAAATGGAAGGGGCTTACAGATATATCATGGTTGCAGTGGATTCATGCTCGAGATTCCTTTGGGTATGGCCTCAGTGTTCAGCTGACGCTCGAACTGTTTAAAAGATTTGCGATTCTTTATCAGCACATACGCAGTTAGCACGTTACATTCTGACCACGGCCCTGCGTTTAGCTCTCGGGCTTACAAAGAGGCCATGCAAGAAAAAGGGCACAGCATTGCTGTTCTCATCTCCGTACTATCCTGAGGGGAAATTCAGCTGTGGAGAAAAAAAAAACAGACTTAAAGCAATCTTTAACAGCTAGGGTATTAGGCAAGGGCGGTAGTTGGGTTACACACCTTTTTGGGGTACAGCAGGCATTAAACAACCAGCCAAGAAGCTCTCCAGGAGGTGTCACTCCATTTGAGGTCCTCTTTGGGACATGCATGTGGGTAACTGATCTTGATTGTGAAGGCTCTGTGGCAGATGAAAAACCATTTGATATCAATGATCGTTTGGCTGTTTTACAGGATCTAAAATAATCAAGGACAAAACAAAGCAATGTCCATCTAAAGCAGACCACCTTTGAGGAAGTCAAGGTAGTTACGGCAAGACCTGTCTGGATCCCAAAAGTTGGGGATCTGGTCAACGTGAAAATTGCGGACAAAAAGGAATTTGGACCCGCTTCCAGAAAACCTGAACCAGTCCTTGCAGTACACAGAACAAGAACTGTGCTGCTCCCGCCTCTTGCTGGAAAAAAGGAGAAAAGATTTGTCTTAATCGACTTAATCAAACCACATTATGTGGCCGATACTAAACAGTAGGCCTAGTGGACTCCGCTGAAGCAGACGCCGTCCTCTAGCTACAATCCAAGAAGCTTCAACAGAAAGACTCATCACGTTTGAAGAGCCACCTGTAAGGAATGAAGGACTAAGCAACAATGCTATGGAACTTGTTCCACTTGAACTAGACATTCAAATTCAAAATGAAAATCAGAACAATTCACAAGTTGCAATTAGACCGAATACAGACGTCTAAATCAACATACCTCATCGAGAGGAAAATAAAATGTCAACTAATCCCGATGCAATTCCTACAATTGATCGAACAGCTTCTGGCTATTTCATTAACTTTGATACGCTTTCTCTGGATCCAAGTGAGCCGGAAATGACTCCAGCAAAAACAATATTCAAGGAAGAATTAAAGAACTTTTTTCTCTTTCTTCAAAAGACATACCTGGTATCACCTTGGATTGAACTCTGGGTAATTTCTGGGATATTGTTTTTTCTTTTCTGGCTAGGCTTAGTATTGACTTTTAGTATGCCTATCAATGGACATTATCTACAACAAGGTTCCACCGCCCAAAAGGTCAACATTCTACTGAAGCCACATTTATCATCACATCGTGAACAAAGATATTTGTCATCAGTGAACATTACAGCTGTTCCTATACCCAATGGTATAGTATGGGCCAAGATTGATTTCAACATTTTCTGCCCGACCGAACTTTTAATAAATAATATGTATTTAAAATCTCATTAAGTGATTTCATTACCTCCAGTACATTTTCTGATGATTGGGACACTGAAACAGTAAATAGCATGTTGTCTGATTTGGAGAAAACTGCTGCATGTTCTAATAATGAAATGTTAGAGGGTTCTTTAGACTATGACAAATTGTACTTTTACCAACATTATGGTCATCATTTCCTGCACAAATCCATTCGGCTAGGAATGTTTTTGAGTACCATCCGTGGGAACATTGCCCAACACCACCAAAAAGTAGTTCACAAATGTTTACACAGAAATTTGCATACTTTTCAGGGTTTAACACCACAGACCCAGCCTCATTTTATTATATGGTTGAACCAACATCAGCACTGAAAATTATGTTGACAAACACTAAAAAGATTTACTCTGCTTCCTTTTTGGCCCAATTGTCTGAACAGGGTTTCAACCTATGGAAAGACAAAATTGACTCAAAATCGATTTGGGTTTCAAGGGACTGGCAAGTTCAGGGTACAGAGGCACTATTTAGAGCATGTATCATTCCACAGCAGATGATCTTTTTAAATGATACTGTGCAACAGACATCCTGTCTTGGAATAGAAAAGATAAAGGACCTGAATACTCCAAAGCTTCCTACACTAACACAGGGGTGGCAGAATTCTTCTTCAAAGGAAGGAGAAACAGTTGGTGACATACTAAAGTGGAATAGATGAAACCCAAATTGGAAGGAGTGGGTGTTTTAGCCCTTAGACACAAACACATGTCCTAAATGGTTCCTGCACATCACCAAGGGACTCAGTATGCATAGGCCAGACCCACGATATGTACAGAGAGAACATGCAGGGGTAGTGACATCCTACAGTGTTGGAAAGTTGTGCCTACATTGGCTAGAAACCTCAACACTTGCAGAAGTGAAACACCACTTATCTTTACTCTCACAAGACATGGATCTTAGAGACTTTTTACTAGGACCTAGGAAACAACGTCAAAAATGTTTCATATATGCAGGCATTTATGCTGCCTATAATGAAATCTGGAAGATTTCCCAACAAGAAGTCACAGAGAGAATACGGAAAATAGACCGTATAAACTTGGAAAAAGAGTTAGCCATAGTGGATAATGGGTTAACAACTTAGACCTCCAGAGTATATTCATTGGGCAACATTGTATCTTCTGCTATTGACATACTGGAACAGGATTTATCCACATTACAACACGGCCAATCACAGTTACGTTCTATTATGTTATTGAGCTGGACGCTGCAATCTTTGCATACAGGCTTTGTGCGTTGGCGTTTTAAAAACAGTACGCTCAGTTTTCAGAATACAATCTAACTGATACTCAGATGGAAATGGAACAAAGGGGAGCAAAATATACAATGCTGCAAATTTGAAAGCTGGACAGGCTAATATTCACAGTGGCCGAATTACCATCCACTGTGGCTAATCCATGGTCAAATCACTCTCCTGGTCACTACCTTTCAGTTTCACTATTGCCTTGAGCAAAGGCAGGCAGGCAAATATGAAAAGTTGGGTAGAGAATACATTAGGAAATCCTGGGATTTACCATATAGATTTCATTGCCGGAGTGGGGACCGAGAAGTGTTTCTTAGTGGTACCAACTACAAGAGCTCTTTAAGCAGTTCTCTCATGTACCAAGATATCGTTTTACACAGGGCCTGTACTGGTTCTGTTTTGAATCTGTCTTGCCACATGAAAGGAACTCCAGCTGCCGTGATCACACCAGCATTCGAGTTACTTTCGAATGGGAGTTACTTTATGCTGAGCGATCAAGGTTGTTGTGGGATGCTCCTGGGCATTGCCTATCTGATCACCGTGAACACCAGGGTTACTTGCTAAATGCAAATATTGTTTCCTCCTACAAATACAGTCAGGGAGGCGCCAGTTTGGCCTTCACTGAATGTTTCTTTTATTCAGTTTGATGCTTTGAGCAGAATAAAAGCCATGCTTTTATAGCAAACCGTGCTGTTAACCTCCGCTCTAGAAACCTTTGAACTTCAAATTGCAAGGACCTCGACAGAGATACAGGCACTAATGCGTACTAACTGTGGTGTGAGAACCCAATATAAAGTGGAAAAAATGGAAAAAGATTTTTGCCAACTACGCAAGGGTTTGTGGTACTAACCTCAGTGCAGAAAGAAAGCTAGCTCTTCTCTTACATTGTTTGGGAGGAGAAGGACAAGACGTTTTAGAACATCTTCCTGACCTTTCTCCTGGAGAACAACGTAATTTAAATGAATACGAAATTGCAATTGCACAACTAGATAAACACTATCTTCCAAGAATTAGTACCATTATGGAACGTTATCATTTCGGCTTAAGAGAACAAAAGAGGGATGAAACTGTAGAAGACTATGTTTCTTCATTAAAAAAACTGGCTTCCTCTTGCAATTTTGGTTTAACACTCGATGAAAGGATTAGGGATCAGTTTGTTCTCAGATGTGCTCATGACGAAATAAGAAAAGAACTCTGGTTAAAAGATGAACCACCCCTTGAAGAAGTTTTAGCCATAGCTAAACAAGTAGAACACATGACAAAGTGCGTTGGCGAATTAAAAAAAGAAAAGGATAAAACATCTATCGTTGAAAAGAAAGAAGACACAAAGGTTGAAGAAGTTATATGTCAAGTCAAGAAACATGAAAAGAATGAAACTCAGTCTGTATCAGAAAAAGATAATTTTGCTACAAATTCTATGTTTCAAAACAATCTTCTAGGACAAAGTATTAAGTTTGCATGTTTTAGATGTGGCCAGGTAGGCCATCTAGCTAATTCTCCAATTTGTCCTGCATTAAGAATTATATGTAATGTATGTGGCAAGAAGGGACATTATGGTAAATGTTGCAGAACAAAAATGTTTAGACCTGACATGTCTAGAAAATGTTGGAATCAGTCCCAACCACAAGTCAGAACTTGGAGTTCTGGACTTTTTGGTTCCGTCCAGAGGTGTCAGGGATAACACCCGAAGACCCCGGAGTTCTACCTGTCTCGGTGCACAAATAAACAGAAACACGGGCTTCTCGATGGTGGCGTCAAAGACCAAAGGTTTATTACTGCAGGGACACAGAAGTCACAGAAACTACACACGGGCAGTGTCTAGGAGCCTGTTCGATTTGTACAAAAAGGGTTGCTCCTTATATACTGAATATTGGGCTTCAGGCAAATTCTTTACATGTTAGTACATTCCAAAACCTTTGTGTCCTAAACAATAAATATTTGGCGTTGCACAGGAATCGTCAACAATATCTGATGTCAAAACATTACGAACGAGGGGTTCCCACTGTTCCATCATAATCCCATGTCAACTTTTCATTCAAGACCCGGACCGCCTCATCGTAAATTTCGTTACCTCCCCCCAATAAAGGCCCAGAAGGAAAGGAGCAGAGCCAGGTGCAGAAGATAGAAAAGCAGGATAAGAGATGTTTGTGGGTCGTAAATGGGCAAGGCTACCAGCTTCGGCCGCCTAATCATGATCAGGCCAACGAACACGAGAACCAATATAGCAGGACTGGCCTCGGGCAGAGGAGGCAGTTTCTGTCGAGTCATGTAGCCATGGCGTGTTCCGTTCTAAGGTTCACGTGTCACTAGCAAGGTGAATCTCCGGCTAAAGCTTACGTGTCCTTAAGTGAAAGAGGTCACTGCGTGTCCATTGTCTATGTGAGGGCAAGAAACACAAAATGGCTTCCGTGATCTAAGATGGATGCCATGGGTAGATCAGAAATGTGCTCGTAATAGGAGTGCTCTTGCTCGTAGCATAGCGAAAACACCAGGATATACTAAATGGATCATTTGCGGTTCACTGATACCAAAATTATGTATTTACGACAATGTTGAAAACACGGGTTCAAATCGTCACGGAACCTCAGACCCTCCTTTTGCCCTTACATAGGCAAATACTCTATGTCCGAGTCTATCTCTATGCTCATCAGGTCAGTGACATGTTGTTGTATCATCATTCTTTCTCGCGCCTTTTCTCCAAACGCAGGTGGTTTTCTGAAACAAGTTGCAGCACAAAGACTACACAAAGCGGGACCACACTGGATAATCAGGCCGCATGAGAATAGAAATACTAGGATGACACCAATGACCATCAGAACCTTCCATGCCCACGCTGATATCAGAGTCCAAAACCACTCCATGAAGGACCAGTTTCCCTTATCTACGTGTATAGAGTCGGAAATCTTGTGTAGCTTAGAGATCGCCTCATAGACAGTCGGATCATTATTGGGAATAAAAACACAGCAGCTCGATTGGATCATTCGGCATACCCCACCTCGATCTGCAAGTATTACGTCTAGAACCATCCGGTTCTGCAACGTCATGAGTCGATCCGCCTGAAGCTCAGCTGTTAAGTTACTAAGGGCACCAGCAGTTTCTGTAATAGTAGATTCAACTACCCGTGTTAGCTGACGTAGATTTCTACTATTGGCCATAGGCCCCCAAAACGGAAGGAAACCTTTGAAGAAGTCTCCAGCTTCCTGACCAGCGGTATCTTCCTTGCTGAAAACACCTCTTGCTACTCTGGTCTTGTGATAATCTGAAGAAGCAGTGTATGTCGGAGGCAACAATCGAGCAATATAACATGAACCTGAGAAGTCAGCAGGCAGCCATGTATACGCTCTGTCTTGACAGATGAAGTAGGTACCCCTAGTAGTAAGGAAGGCAGGGGAACAGTTAGACGGAAACACGTAAGTCTCAACGCACTCACTCCTCCCTAGCTGAGCTCTCGGATTTCTCCCATTTCCTTGCAAACAGACCTGACCTCGGTGAGGCACGACCCAGACTGGAGTTGAGCTTTTACGCTTGCTTTCTCCCAAACTAAGGCGATACTCTGTAGAGTTCCAACTCAAATATACCCGTAATTCATCTCTAGGGTAAGATGGAGTATTATTGACGTCCTTAATCATGTCAATAATTCCCTGGACTAAAGCTTTGTTGGCTGAGTTGTATTTAGTGGAACGTGGTGGACGCGGAGGATAGGTCTCAAGGGCATAGGCAAAAATGGTCTGAAAGGCCTGAAATGATCCATTATAGCTAAAAGGCAAGACTAGATAGGGAATGCCTTTATCCATAGTGTGGGGTATCAAGCCACACACCCAGCAGTCTGTAGTATTAACTACCAGTTGGTGTTGATGCAAGAGCTGTACAAAAGTGTTATTAATGAATTCTAAGCGTCGAGCTTGCTCATGTTCAGGAAACGAGTGAAAAGAATGCATAGAAGAAACAGTAGAAGTAGCAGGATCAAGGGGAGGTACTGTAGTTACCGGCATAAAAATCAAATGCACATCAAAGACGATTCCACCCACCAACGTTATCAGAACAATCAAAAACGTAACTGCACATTGCACTAGAAAGCATTTGCTGTGAAGAATTCTGTACAGTCTATTTCTGCGAACATAAATTACATTCTCTCGTTGCAGCTCAGGAAGCTCCATCTTCTACAATCCGCTCGCGACCACTGATGATGTGTACGTAGATGAAAATGCCTCTATCAGCCCTGGGAGTTCCCAGAACTAACAGAAAGATCGACCTTGTGTCTGACCCCCACAGATTCAACTAGGCACACAGCCACGACCCTACGGCTACCCAGACGGCAAGGCAATTTTAAAACAACAAAACAATAGCAAACTTCCTGGCTGGAGGCAATGTATCAGAATTCAAATGTATAAAATAGGCAGTTTCCTGCTTTATTTGTCCATATTTCGAGATCGTAAGTTGTATCTCAGTTTAGCAGGAGCTGTTTGATCTGGAAACAGTGTATTATCAGCAGACGTTGCAATGTTCAGGTTCGCAGATGGCAAATGATCTTTTGTTGCAGATGGCAAGAGTTCAAAAGAGCAGTTTCAGGATGAGAGTCAGAGTTCGATGTATCAGTGATTAGTTCAGCATCGCTGAAAGGGATAAACCTGGGTATTTGTTCTGTCTCAGAGGCACCAATTCCCTTCTTCACCCAGTTATCGTAAGGAAGTGGCAGGGGCACACGTTTGACGTGTGTCGTGTGTATCCAGTTCTTTCGTCCAGCCACACGAATAGCAGTTCTCGTTGCTAGCAGCACCTGGTATGGGCCGACGAATCTGGGTTGAAGATTTTTCGTCCTTGCAAAATTACGAATTACGACTTGATCTCCAGGTTTCAGCTGATGACCTGGACTCTCCGGTGGCTTTGGCAATGCATCGAAAACCTGTTGGTGAATAAGACTCAATTTAGCAGTCAAGTTGAAAAGGTAATCAATCAACATTGGATATTCCAGAGAACAGAATTCTTTTGGCCTTGGCACTCCCCAAACGTTGGCGGGACGACCAAAAACTATTTCGTATGGACTAAGCCCTACTCTAGAATGTACAGTCGCTCTCGTTGATAACAAAGCTAAGGGTAGTGCATCTGTCCAGGACAAACCCGTGGATGCCTGTATTTTAGCAAGTTTCAGCTTGAGGGTGCCATTGTAACCCTCAACTAAACCAGCAGACTGGGGATGGTTCGCACTGTGGAACTTTTGTTTAATCCCTAAACCGGCACACACACTCTGCATAACTTTCCCTACGAACTCACTTCCGTTATCTGACCATACAATCCGTGGCATGCCATATCTAGGGAAGTATTCTTTGAGAAGGATTTTGGCAGTGGACAAGGCAGTATTGTCCTTCAGTGGATATGCTTCGATCCATCTGGAGAAAGCACAAACTACCACTAGGACGTACTTTAGATTGTTGCAACGATCCATGTGAATGAAGTCTAACTGAATTACTTCAAAGGGACAGGAAGGAGGAGCGAAATGACCAGCGGGTGTGGGGATTCCCTTGCCAGGATTATGCATCAGGCATACCATGCAATTTCTCACCACTCTTTCTGCACATTTACTAATCACATCATTCTTCCAGACTGGAGCTAACATCTTACAAATCCCCTTAGAACTGATATGCGCTGCTCCATGTGCCATCGTTACTACTGCAAGCACATACGCATCAGGCAACATCCAACGCTGTTGTTCCGACAAATCAATCCAACACCCACTCGAATCCAATTTACCCGTACTCTCTTTCCATGCAAGCTTTTCCTCCTCAGTCGCCTCCTTCTGAATTTCTTTCTTTCACACTTTCCACTGTATCCTCACACATTCCAGACTCAGAAATCCATCTTGCAGACGTAGCAACATACATTCTACTCATCATATTTCTAGCTGTCTGTTTAGCGGTCTCATCAGCAAAAGCATTCCCACGACCAACATCATCCGTGATTGCTTTATGAGCGCTGCACTTCACAATCGCAACTTCAGTCGGCAAGGTTAGAGATTCCAACAAGTCATTAACTAGCTGACCATGTTGAATCTTAGTCCCATGGGACGTAATGAAACCTCTCTCTTTCCACAAACGGCCAAAACTATGGGCCACGCCGAACGCGTACTGACTATCTGTGAACACATTCACTCTCTTTCCCTTAGCTAAAACACACGCTCTCGTTAGTGCAATTAATTCCACAGCTTGGGCAGAATTCTGACTCACTCTTGCAGTCTCCACAATCGTACTCAAAGTCGTTACCGCATAGGCAGCAGTCACATCACCATTCTCCAATTTAAAGCAGGACCCATCAACATATAACGTGCCATCTGGATTTGACAACGGGGTGTCTTTAAGATCAATTCGTCCTTTTGTCTCTTCCTCGGTTCTGAAGCAACAGTCATGAGGTTCGGAATCGCTCGACTCTTGACTAGTCGACAACAATGTTGCTGGATTTAATACATTGCATCTTTTGATCTGAATATGACTCGCTAGCAGTGTCAGCTCGTAGCCTGATAATCTAGCACTGGTAAGATGTTGCGTCTTGGTTCGGTTCATGAGTGTGTCCACAGCATGAGGAACCATGACCACTAGCATGTTATTCATCACCAAACCAGCAGATTGTCGAATGGAAGCCGCAGCTGCCGCTGTAGCTCTCAAACAACTAGGTAACGCTCTAGCTACCGGATCTAATGTTGATGAAAAATACGCACAAGGGCGTTGTTTATCACCAAATCTCTGTGTCAGAACACTCAACGCACAACCTTCTCTCTCGTGAACATAGAGCGTGAATGGCTTACTGTAGTCAGGTGTACCCAATACAGGAGCTGAACACAGTGCATTTCGTAACTCAGAAAAACTCTGCTGACATTCGGCAGGCCATGGTACCGGACTCGGAACGTTTTTCCCAGTCAAAGCTACCAACGGTTTTGCCAAAAGAGAAAAATTTGGGATCCACTGCCTACAGTATGAGGTAATACCTAAAAAGGCACGTACTTCTCTCTGTGTGGTAGGAACATTCATCTGCGTAATTGCTTTTATTCTCTCTGGGGTCAACTTTCTTCCCTTCTTTGACAAGAGATGACCTAGGTAGGTCACTTCTTGGCAACAGTATTGCATTTTCGAAGGTGACACCTTGTGATTCAAATTAGACAAATGATGCAATAAGGAAATTGTAGCTGCTTTGCAAGTTTCCTTGTCATCAGCAGCCACTAGAAGATCATCTACATACTGCACTAAAGCAGAACCAGGAGGAAGTACAAAGGAATCTAACTGACTTTTTAATGCCTGACTGTAAATGGACGGACTCTCACAATACCCTTGTGGAGCACGTTTAAACCTGAAGCTTCGACCTCCTAAAGAGAAGCCGAAAATATCTCTGCTTTCTTCGGCGATCGGAATGCTGAAAAAGGCATTCTTCAAGTCGATAACCGAAAACCATGTGGCTGTAGCTGGAATCAACGTTAACAATGCAGTTATGTCTGGAACCAAAGGAAACTGTGGAATCACAATCTTGTTAACCTCCCTAAGATCTATTACAAACCTATAGACTGGAGGTTTTGAAGGATCTGTACGTTTCAGAATTGGCAAGACAGGACTGTTACAGACATTTCCCCTAGTTTCTTCTACTACACCTTTCTCGATCAAATCTTGCACAATTAATAAAAGTGCGCGTTCACCTTCACTAGAGATTCTGTATTGTGGAATTCGTGGAAATTTTACATTCGCTTTCAAAGTGACTACATATGGTGGAATTTCTAAAAGACCTACATCGTTAGGACCAGTCGCCCAAAGAGTATCAGGGAGAGAACGCAGCTCTGGTGGGAGCGCATCCATCGACAAGTACATCGGAGAGGTGATTCTTTTACCTAACGTAAGCTGTACTCCTTCCGGAGAACAGTACAATGTCGCATATAGGCTTTTTAACAAGTCTAAACCAAGCAGATTTTCATTACAACCTGTCGTCAAAATCAAGGGTGCTTTCAATTGACGTGGTCCAACAGAAATAGACAAAGGACCAGATACGGGGTTGTAAACAGGGGCGCCTGAAAAACCTACAGAAACATTCGTTAAGCCAGACAAAGGTGCGCCAGGGAGTTTCTCATGTATAATAGAACTTTTTGCTGCACCAGTATCCAACAGAAACGGTTCGACTACACCTGACGTTGCTACTGCGACATAAGGCCCACTCTGATCTACTGGAACTGATACTACTCCCTCTCTTTGTCCATGGCTGTCCTAGTACTCACTTTGCTGAAATCCTTCACCAGTTTCACAATAGTCTTCAACATGATACTGCTGAGATCTATTTTGTTGAGCAGACTGTCCATTTCGCTGATCAAAATGATTAGAAGGGCGATCATTCGTTTGTGGAGGCATAGCACCTCGTCCTCGACCCCTAGAATTTTGCATATAACCACCACGACCTCTCTGAGCTGCTGCAGCGTTATTCTGCGCTAAAACTGGACATTCATTTTTATAATGACCTTCTTTCTTACAATATGCACACTGATTCCACTGGTATTGCGGTCTCTGAGAATTATAATCTGTCCTTTGATATGACCCTTGCTGTGTATTAGTCTGATTCGTGCGAGGTGGATACGCTTGCTGTAAAAGAACTTTAGTTTTTAAATCTTTTGTCTTCTTCTCTGATTTTTCCTTCTCCTCTTTATCCCTATTTTCATAGTACTGGGCAGTCGCAAGTATTTGCTCAGTCGTAGAGACAGCCCACGCACTCTCGGAATCTTTCAATTTATTACTAAGTTCTGGCAACAAATTGTGTACAAATTTATCAACGAATAGTCTCTGTCCTCCTTCCGTACTCATATCTTGACCACTATGATCCACGAAAGTCTCTTCGAACCTTGTGAAAAAGTCGGAAACACTTTCGTCCTTCTTTTGCTTGCATGCGGATAATTTATCCCAGTTAACTCGCAATGCTGGCATCAGAGTTTTCATTAAGTCAATTATTCTACCTGGTAAATCAGCAATTAGAGGTTCGGGTTTGGAACCACCTATTTGTTGACCATCCGCTGCAATTATAGCTGCCCAATCACCACCTAGGGCAACTGGATGATTCTCTTTACAAATTTTAGCCCAGATTGGTTGCGGAACTACATTCCCAAATAACATGTCAATGTCCGCTAAATTCATCACACAAGCTTCAACTGTCTGCGTTAATTCCTTGTAATATCCGGCTGGATTCTTACGTGGATCAGGCAAGGCTTGTTTCACGGCTAACACTTCAGCTCGCTTCCACGGAATGTGTATCCACTAGGCCTGGGCGTAGTTCGCGTAGCCGCACTCCGCGAGCTATGCGAAGATGCACTTGCACTCCGCGAACTACGCATAGCTCCGCGAGCATGCGTAGTAGCTTGCTTGACCAGTTCGCAAGCCATTTTTCGTCTTCGGGAGCGCCGTGGAACTCTGGAACCTGCTCAACACCACATCTCCAGACGTCGCCTTCCTCACGGAAACATGGATGAACGCCTCCTCAGCGCCCGACATCGCCGTCACCATCCCGGACGGATACAAGATCACCCGGAGAGACCGCGTCAACGAGACAGGAGGAGGCATCGCCATCGTCCACAAGAACACCATCTGCATCACGACCAACTCAGACGACACCCTCACAGCCGCTTAACATCTTCACTTCCAGATACACACCGACCCCAAGACCACACTCAGAGGCACCCTCATCTACAGACCCCCAGGACCTCGCACACAATTCAGCGAAGACATCGCAGACTTAATCAGCCCGCAAGCCCTCGCCTCCGCTGACTACATCCTCCTAGGGGACCTCAACTTCCACCTGGAGAACAACAACGACAACCAACACCACCACCACCCTGCTGGACAACCTCGCCAACCTCGGACTCATGCAACTGGTGAACACCCCCACCCTCTACGCCGGACACAAAGACCACGACTCACCACCACCCGCAACAGGTTCCCCGCAGGAACTGGAACAAGATCACCACCGACCAGCTCACCACTTCACTGAGCCAGAACCCACCCGCCAGCTCAACGGACCCCAACCAAGCAGCCAACAACCTCACACAGTGGATCACCAATTGCGCTCGCCCAACCAGCCTCGACCACTCGCAGTCCGGCTTTCGCACCAACCACAGCACCGAGACCGCCCTCATCGCAGCCACTGACGACATCCGAGCCCTGCTCGACAACTGGGAAACAGCGGCCCTCATCCTCCTGGACCTCTCCGCAGCATTCGATACGGTCTGCCACCGCACCCTAGTGCAGCACCTCAGCAACATCGGAATCCAAGAGAAGGCACTGGAGTGGATCATCTCGTTCCTCACCGGAAGAACTCAGAGAGTCCGCCGCCCCCCGTACAGATCCAAGGGCACCGAAGTCATATGCGGCGTACCACAAGGATCATCACTCAGCCCCACCCTCTTCAACGTCTACATGAGCCCCCTCGCAGCCATTGTACGCCAACACAACCTCAACATCATCTCCTACGCCGACGACACCCAGCTGATCCTCTCCCTCACCAACGACCCAGGAACTGCCAGAACCAACCTACACGAAGGGATGAAAGACGTAGTCGAGTGGATGAGGAACAGCCGCCTGAAACTGAACTCAGACAACACGGAAGTCCTCATCCTTGGATCATCACCCTCCGCCTGGGACGACTCCTGGTGGCCCCCTGCCCTGGGCAGCGCACCCAAACCAGCGGACCACGCACGCAACCTGGGCTTCATCCTGGACTCCTCCCTCTCGATGACCAGACAAGTCAACGCTGTCTCATCATCATGCTTCAACATCCTACGAATGCTCCGAAAGATCTTCCCATGGCTCGCCACCAAAACCAGGAAGACGGTCACACCGGCACTCTTCATCAGCCGAATGGACTACGGAAACACCCTCTATACCGGAACCACAGCCAAACTCCAGAAAAGACTCTAACACATCCAGAACACCTCCGCACGACTCATCTTGGACATCCCCCGACACAGCCACATCTCCGGACACCTGAGAGACCTTCACTGGCTCCTTGTCAGCAAGAGAATCACGTTCCAACTCCTCACCCACGCACACAAGGCCCTCCACGACCTGGGCCCCAGGTACCTCAACAACCGCCTGACCTTCTACACTCCCACCCGCCAGCTACGATCGACCAGCCACGCCCTCGCCGCCGTGCCACGCATCCGAAGATCCACCATGGGAGGAAGACCCTTCTCCTACCTGGCAGCCAAGACTTGGAACTCCCTCCCCATCCACCTCCGCCTGACCCAAGACCACCTCTGCTTCAGGAAGCAACTCAAGACATGGCTGTTCGAGAAGTAGCGGACCCCCCTCCCCCAAGTGCCTTGAGACCCTCTGGTTGAGTAGCACGCTATACAAATATCCTGATTGATTGATTGATTGATTGCCTGCATGCTCGGGATGTGTAGCGCGCGAAGTTACCCATGAGGTTTGTCCCGCCCGCTCGCGTCCCCTTATTTCCGGTCACTACTAACGTGTTCGCGAGTTATTCTGTGCCAGATTGCAGTTTCTGCGTGTTCGGCAACTCAATCTTACCGACAAGCATCCTCGCGCACGCGAAAATGCTATTGAGCGCGCGAGAACTACGCTACGCAGCAGTTTGCGGAGTATTCAACAACTTCGCGTTCTCCGCGGAGCGCGGAGTTGCTGAAACTCCGCAAACTCCGCGAACGGAGCGTAGTTCTTCGCCCAGGGTTAGTATCCACACTCTCTGGAACTGGGCCGGAGCGGCAGCAATACCACGAAGCGCATCAGCTTGCACAGCGTCGCGCCAAATTGGAGGAACCTCCCTCATTGGATATTGGCGATTCTGCTTCGTACTACGTTTTTCTAACTCCCTCGGTGAACGAAGTGATGGATCATTCCTATAACTTAAAATCAGTTCCATCGCTTCTTTTATATTTTGACCGACTATCATACCTGCAGCAAATTCTTTCAAAACTACCATGCAGTGGCCAACTAAGGACACCGTCTTTCTCCGTATATCGGACCCATACCTCATTATAAGATATAGGACCCACTCCAAACTTACAATACAGATCATAAAGAGGAGTTCCAATCGGAGGAACCAGACATGAGTCCTCCAATCGGGAATCACTGTTGCAACCAAAACACGACAACATACAATTTTTCCGACTTACCATTTTATAATCCGGAACACAGAACAGACAAAAACACGAACAAAGGTGCGCACTCGAACCAAGAATTTAGGCCTACCAAAGCGAACAAATGTATCGATACCCAAAACTAAACCAAATGATTATCGTAACTAGAACGACCAGTGATAATCTTACGAAACCAAACCAAACCAAGAACTAAAAGGATTTTATCCTAACAGGAACAACCCTTACGAGATAAACAACTAGCAACCACTTAATACTTAACTGAGGCACTGAAGACGTCACCAAGGAGAAACCCGTCTTGTCTCGCCGTACTAAGGACTGCACCTCGGGTCCAAGACAGGGCGACGGTCAAGGCAACGGACCACTGCAGCCGTCCGAACGGGAACCCTCGTGGAAGAGATCGTCGGGCCACTTTTGCGATATGCCGGGATCGATGAAGTTGGGCGCCTCCCTCAGGAATCTTCACACGAAGCTTCTCGAACTCTTCAGGCTTTTGGACTGGTACCGAATGACTCGCCCCACGTTGGGCGCCAATTGGAGTTCTGGACTTTTTGGTTCCGTCCAGAGGTGTCAGGGATAACACCCGAAGACCCCGGAGTTCTACCTGTCTTGGTGCACAAATAAACAGAAACACGGGCTTCTCGATGGTGGCGTCAAAGACCAAAGGTTTATTACTGCAGGGACACAGAAGTCACAGAAACTACACACGGGCAGTGTCTAGGAGCCTGTTCGATTTGTAAAAAAGGGTTGCTCCTTATATACTGAATATTGGGCTTCGGGCAAATTCTTTACATGTTAGTACATTCCAAAACCTTTGTGTCCTAAACAATAAATATTTGGCGTTGCACAGGAATCGTCAACAATATCTGATGTCAAAACATTATGAACGAGGGGTTCCCACTGTTCCATCATAATCCCATGTCAACTTTTCATTCAAGACCCGGACCGCCTCATCGTAAATTTCGTTACCTCCCCCTAATAAAGGCCCAGAAGGAAAGGAGCAGAGCCAGGTGCAGAAGATAGAAAAGCAGGATAAGAGATGTTTGTGGGTCGTAAATGGGCAAGGCTACCAGCTTCGGCCGCCTAATCATGATCAGGCCAACGAACACGAGAACCAGTATAGCAGGACTGGCCTCGGGCAGAGGAGGCAGTTTCTGTCGAGTCATGTAGCCATGGCGTGTTCCGTTCTAAGGTTCACGTGTCACTAGCAAGGTGAATCTCCGGCTAAAGCTTACGTGTCCTTAAGTGAAAGAGGTCACTGCGTGTCCATTGTCTATGTGAGGGCAAGAAACACAAAATGGCTTCCGTGATCTAAGATGGATGCCATGGGTAGATCAGAAATGTGCTCGTAATAGGAGTGCTCTTGCTCGTAGCATAGCGAAAACACCAGGATATACTAAATGGATCATTTGCGGTTCACTGATACCAAAATTATGTATTTACGACAATGTTGAAAACACGGGTTCAAATCGTCACGGAACCTCAAACTGTTACATTTGAGATAAAATGTGAGGAAGGAGATCATCCTATTCATCCTGTAAAAGTAGGAAATGTAATGATTAATTTTAAATTTGACTCATGTTCTCGTATTACTTTAATGGATGAAGAACTATTCAATACTCATTTTGCTGGTAAAGTAAGATTAATGAAATCTGATGTTAGGCCTCTTGGGTATTCAGATAACCCAATTAAAATGGTTGGTTGTTTCATGGCGGAGATTGAACTCGGGAGCAGAATTATCGTAGGGAAAATATATGTAGCAAAGAAGGGTGATATTTTGTTAGGTTGGGTACATCAAGGCCAACTTGGTGTAACTTTAGATCCTAATGCAGATCCGCAGGTGCAAATTCATCAAGTAGACATAGTGGAGAAGAATGAGTCAGATAAGGAATTGGGAGAGGATCTAGCTAGTAAATTTCCCAAAGTATTCAGAGAAGATTTCGTAGCAATGATTGGTTGTATCGTTAATGTGTCAGATATGAGCAATAGTGTACACGTATTTAGGACCATAGGTCAGGATCCTTAACACCTTCCAGTCCATCCACAAAGTTAATACTAACTTTATACACTGCGTATTTGGAAGCATTTTTGGGGGTCTACCTCTAATCCTGATTGCTATTGCTGGAATCCTAATTGTCCTTTACCTGCTATGCAAAGGACAGACCATTCGCCAGCAAGATTGCAAAAGCTCTCCTGGAAAGATATTACAGTGAGCGCATGGTACAACATCTGGGTGCACCTCACCTTCGAGAACTAAGTGCTTCTTTGTTCATGTCATTCAGACCAGTCTTCTAAGACTGCATTGTACCTGTTTTCCGATGCCTGTTTTGCAGAGGATAATGCAAGTTGAACATCTGTCTGACACCTTTACAGGAGATGCCAGTGGACTTAGGCTCCAGGCTGGAACCACTGCAGTCCCATGCTTGTTTCTGTCCTCAACGCTTTCCCATCTTAACAGATACATTCCTCGAGGATCCGCAGGTGCCCTTAACTGAGTTGGATTTCAGCTCCACACTTGGCACCGAGGTATCGACTACAGCACCGGCTGCCTCTCCAACTCCTGTTGGCAGCACTGAGTTTCATCTATGCACTCTTGACTTGCTATGCGAGGTACTACAATGTTTGTCCCCTACGGAAGCAGGCAGCGACAATGTTAGGTCTCCCAGCCAGGACATATAATCTGAATCTGGTTCACCATATGCTGGGAACAAATTCAGTTCTTCTTTCTCCTTTTTCTCAAAAGAACTTTTTCCGAATTGACACTTTTGATAACAAATCATGGCCTTCTAAGTACGCTTGCAGTAGTTCAACGTGTGTGATCGAACTCATTATGCACTATGATTTGCTGACCTTTATTACAATGTCAAACACCAAAAAAGACAATTATTACTTGTTTCTAAACTAAAATGATTTTTAACATTTTTAGAAACATTTTAAATGAATGCTTGAAAATTTTATGCACTGACAAGAATTAGTCCGTTAAAAACAAGTGGGGCGGACACAGGTTGGTTATAAAATTGAACAAATTGTATCCTTAGTGTGAAAAGGTAATTTGTTTTAACGGACGCATTCTGATCCTTTAATAAAATTATTTTTGGACACAGTCTGCTTCCTTTTAAATCACCACTTATCACCAGATCACTTCACAGTCAAAAGAAACCCAGCTCCGCTGTAAAACAGGTGTTGTAGCACACCGGGGAGACATTTGGTCTTCCTGGTGGGAACCCGAACATGAAGCATGTCACCAACCAGGTTGGTGAGTGAGGGTTCTTTTTAAAAAACAATAGCTTTTTTTCCCCACAAGTCTCACACTTTTTCTTTTTCATTTCAGTCGTAACCATCAGCCCTTCCCTGGTCTCTTTGGTTTACACCACTAGTCACTCTTCTGTTGTTGAATTGTATTACACAGATGAATTGTCCATGTGAGGCTAAAGCTATAAATGCCCAAAGAAAAGGGGTACCCCCTGCCACCCTGACCCCTTTTCATGGTGATCATAGATATGCAAGGAAAACTCATACGTATTCTCCAGAAGGAGTTGAAGTGAAATTATCATCAAAATATTTAGCTATGAGGCCAACATTAATTTGCCATACACTAAACTTATTGCAAAGGAAATGAAAGAGTTTGGAAGGTGACACATAGATGCCAGTGTCTGTAGTCCTAGGCCAAATGAGTGGAACATCTTTTTCCGTTTCTTCTACTATATTTCTCTGCCTTCATTTCACATGCAGATTTAGTCCTGAAGTTGTACCACCAAATGTAAGTGCCCTAGCAATCCATCCAAAGAAAATTCTGTACACAGGGTCAATCACAATGTCACAAAACAATTTCACAGCTCACACCAAAAATTCCAGCATGTCCCTTGAAAGGAAGCTCATACTCCATATTGTAAAATACTCCTGTTTAGTAGAGCTCCTTCATACATGACTGGCAGAGAAGCAGGTGATACATCAACTAACCTCCCCTTCAAAAAACAACACAGTGATGTAAAACATTCCAAGCTGATGGCATACATTCCACATGAGAACCCAACACATCTTTTCGACTTATGCAAATTTCTAATCATAAACATGTGCTAACTAAATCACATATTTTACAACTCTAAGAGTAACTAAACAAAACTACTATTAATACAGTAATTTGTTATAAGGAAATAAGCCAACTGCAGTAAACATTTCTTCCCTTGAAGTAAATGACAAAAAATATCTTTACACGCAGACTAATTTGTACTCAAAATCCAGCAACTTAATGGGCATATATCGTTTACTATATGATCTCCTAATAGCATACACATGAAATCGTTTTATACTAGGAACATCCTCCATTTTCTCACTCTGAATCCCAGATATTTTCTCTTTGCTCCAGCATTTTCCATTATCGAGGGTCACAGAATGACTTTTCCTACGCTACTAGGGCTAGGAAACCGACTCCTTTGTTTCCCAGATAAAATTTTCTTGATCCGGACTATATTGCTTTCCTTCACCCTAAAATTTCTAAATGCATTCCTAACACACTTATCTTGAGCAGACTTTGTCTTCTCACTCACACTAACTAAGGTCTCCTTAGATTGCATCTCCTTCTGCATCCAAGTGTGGTTCATTTTTGACCCCTGAACTCTTCCTTTCATTAACCCCTTCGCTGCGGGGGATATTCCCCCGCTGTGCTGGGGGGGGAGGGGGGCGCGCATAGCTCTCACATGCTCATGATGAGCTGAGCTCCTCATGGGGCACGGCGCTCCTGTGCTCATGACGAGCTCAGCTCGTCATGGCCACACCCGTTCCCGTGGAACGCTCGCATGCGGGGATAATTCCCCTGCTGTGCTGAGCGTTCCACGGTAACGGGTGTGGCCATGACGAGCTGAGCTCGTCATGAGCACCGGAGCGCCGTGGCTCATGACGAGCTCAGATAAGTGATCAGAGGGACCCAAATGTTAACTGGACACAACCTGGCAGGCATTAACAGCCTGATTCATGTACGGGCCGTTTTGCGTGTCCCTAATAGCGAATAATAGCGACTCGCTATTGAGAAAACGCAAAACGGCATTCATGTATTTTTCCGGGAAAAAATAGCGACTCGCACGCGGGCGCAAAAGCCGTTAGCGACCTACAAAAAACGCAGAAAAATCGCAATTTCCGCCCACCAGCGATCGGGATTGCGACACGCAATCCCGATCGCACGGGATAGCGACTCGCAATCCCGTGCGATCGGGATTGCGTGTCGCATTATCGCGGGATCCGGAAATACGGGATTACGCATTCCGAGCACCGTGATGACATCACAACCAGGAAGCTGCCAAATCCCACCTGCAAACACCACAGTGACGCAAACATCCGACTCGACACGACGGAAAGCAGCCGCCAAACCGCCGACAGCGACTCCCGACCCGGCAGAAATTGCGCCCGCCATGGCTGAAGAACCACTGCCCGGCCCCAGCAACAGCGCTAGCCGAAAGCGCAAGCTGAAATTCTCCGAGTCGGAGTTGGAGAATCTGATTGAAGGGGTGGTGGCCCACCACGCCCAGCTGTTCGGTGCAAACTCAAGGAGGGTCCCCGAACAAGAGAAGAGGAGGATCTGGGTCGGGATTGCTTCCAGCGTGAACGCAGTTGGCGTTGCGGCAAGGTCGGTGGAAGAGATAAAGAAGCGCTGGTACGACCTCCGAGGGCGTGCCAAGGAGAGGGTGGCGGCGCGTCTCGGAGAGTCATCAGGCACCGGAGGTGGTGGACCGACTGTCCCACCCAACACCCCCCTGGAGGACAGGATTGAGGACACCCTTGAGACGGAGGCCTGTGTTGGTGTGACCACCCTGGACTCCTCCCACCCAACCCACAACACCCAAGGTAAGTGGCATGCGACTGCGACCCTGTCCCTTATGACCGTCCCTGCCCAAATAGGCTCACTCATTGGCCCCTAATCATGCCTATGTTGTGCATTGTGGGAGACGTAGGGGCAGATTTATGTTAACTGGCGCATCCCGAGGGATGCGCCAGTTAACATGCGCCACAGTGCGCCACAGCTACGCCACCCATGGTGCGCCGCATTTATGATGCGGCGCACCATGGGGCAAAAACGGCACAGATGCGTGACGCATCTGTGCCGGAAATGTGGCGCATTGCTGGAGTTGCGTCGCAAGCGCGACGCAGCTCCAGCAATGCTCTGGGGGGGCCTATTCTTTCAATGCTGCCTCAAGCCTTACGCCTGCTTCAAGCAGGCGCAGGGTTTTGACGCAGCATTGCCCTGAAAGTGACTGAGTGAAATCTTATAGATTTTACTCAGCCACTTTCAGGAGACGTTCCTGCGCAGGAACGCCCCCCCTGCGCAGGAACGCCTCCTCATGGCGCAGTGCTGTACAACGTGACGCATCTCCTAGATGCGTCACGTTGTAAATAGGGCGCAGGGATGCGCCACGTTTCCGTGCCGTTGCGTCACGCAACGGCGGCGTAAACGTGGCGCAAGCCCTTCATAAATCTGCCCCGTAGTATGTCCACAATGTAGTTGTACCACTATGCGGCCTGAAAGGTTCCTAAGCGCACATATCCACAGCCATCCAGGGAATGTCACCCAGCATGCATGTAACATCTGCACGTCTGACAGTCACATGCACCTAATGAGTATCCACTTACCCTCACAGGTGCAGACGATAGCAGTGACAGTGAGAGGCTGGTGATCGTCGAGGAGGCCCAGGAGGAGGTATCCCTACCCGCCACCCTGCCACCATCCCCTGCCGCTGCGGCAACACCAGCAGCCAGGCCCACCACCTTACCTGCAGCCAAATCTGCAGGACCACCGCCAGCCAAGGTCAGGCCCCCCACCAATGTGCCTCCAGTGCCTGCCGCACCTGCGACGCCAGCTGCCACAACACCTGCAGCTCGTCCTCCAAGATCTGGCCCAGCCACATCCGCAGCACAGCGGCAAAAGAGCAGGAGGGGCAAAGGGCATCTCCATGCCTGCATGTCCGTGGAGAGGAGAATGCTCCGTCTCCACCAGAGGCAGTCGCAGCAGCAAGGAGCCATCCAGCTCCAGCTGCAGAAGATCGGCCGCAATGTGGCAGGAGTGGGCCAGCGGGTGGACCGCATGACGGCGGCCATTGAGCGCATGGCGGTGGCTATGGAGGCCAACACTGCTGCGCTGGGGAAGCAGCGCAGTGCTGCACGCAGGCGCCACCACCATCTGGTGAGCCAGATGGCAACCTATAGTCGCTCCAATTATGTGGCAGCCAATGCCACCACACAGCTCTCCCGACGCTCAATGACCCAGCAGCACCAGCTGGTCCAGTGCTGCGAAGAGATCACCCGAGTGCTAGAGCACCTGACCACCGCCGTGGTCCCACTGCTCCAACCTGTGGTACCGGCTGTCGTTGGGGGAGACGATGGGAGTGAGGCTGCCTCCAGCGTGAGCAGCAACTCTGCCACGCAGGCCCCCCCACCTAGGCGCAGCACCAGGGCTACGCCTGGTCCATCTGCCCAGGATGAGGATGAGGAGCCACAAAGGCGGCTGGGAAATGTGCGCAGGAAGCAGCATTGACATTGTGTCAGGGACACAGGCACAGGCTGAGGATAAGCCTGCCAAGCAAAATAACATGCAGTATGCTGGAATACTGTACTTTTTTTTGTAAATAGTTATTTCCATGTCCCTTTTCTGTTGTGAATCAAAGAAATACATTTATTTTGGAGCATACATCTGCCTTGTGTTATCATTATATTTAGCATGCAATTGTGATATGTGGGGTGGGGGAAGGGGGTGGGCTAGAAATAGTTATCTGTGATGTGGTTGCGACGTCTGTGGCCTTCAGCTGGGTTCTCCCCGCGTGCATGGTGCGCATTTGCTGGTGGCCGGTCGTCCCCCTCAGATTCACTGCCTGAGATGTCAACTGGTATCCGCCGCTTGGTAGCAATGTTATGAAGCATTGCACAGACAGCCACAATGCGGCAGCACGCTGCAGGACTGTAATACATGGCCCCACCTGTCTTGTGCAGTATACGGAACCTGCTCTTGAGCAGGCCAAATGTCCTTTCAATACAGTTCCTTGTCCGGATGTGCGCAACATTGTAGCGCCGTTGCTGAGGTGTGGCAGGGTTGAGGTAAGGGGTCAGGAGGTATTCCCGTAGGGCGTAGCCACTGTCACCTGAATGAGAGGAGCAGATGTTGATTGCCTGTGCAGCGCAGTTACTTCATAGCAATGTGACATTGTCGGCAAAGTGTACTTACCAAGTAGATGTCCTTCCCCAAACTCTCCCCTGATCAGTCGTGTGTGGAGTCCGCTGTGCCTGAAGATGAAGGAGTCATGGGTACTCCCTGGGTACTGGGCCACAATGTCAGTGATGATGCTCTTGGCATTGCAGACCATCTGTATGTTGAGGGAGTGGTAGCACTTTCTGTTGCTGTACATATACTCCGTGCCAGCTGGTGGGCAGATGGCGACGTAGGTACAGTCTATGCAGCCGAGGACATGGGGTAAATGGGCAACATTATAAAATTGTAGTTTAGTCAGGTCCAATTCCTGTTGGCTCGTGGGAAATGTGATGTACCGGTGGAGCTGGCTGAGCATGGCGTCAACAAAAGTGTGGAGGCAGCGTGACATGGTGGGCTGGGATATCCCCCCAGCAGCGGCTACTATGCCCTGGAAACTGCCGGAGGCCAGGAGGTGCAGGCTGCACAATACCTGCACATGTGTGGGCACAGAATTGTTTCGCCTTGTTGGGTGCTGCATGATGGGGTCGAGTTCTTGTATCAGCCAGGTGATCATTTCCCCATTCAGCCTGTATTTAGCATAAATCTGTTCTCGGGTTTGGCCCAGCAAGGTGACCCGCAGCCGGTAAATCCTTGCCTGCCTCATGCGTCTCCTCCGTGCTGCTCGCTGTAGCCTTCGCCGCCTCACCACCATGTACATCCCTGGCATTGTGGAAAGCCTAATGCTGCTGCTGAATGTCCTTATGTGTGATTGGTCAGGCCTGGCCCTGTTGGTGATAGGTCAACGGTTTTTTGAAAAAAAATTTCAATGCCTTTCATGGTTACCACCTGCTTTGAGTTGTCCTTATTTTGCGCCGTGCAAATAGCGATTTTTGGGTTTTTCGCACATTGCGATTGTTCTTGAATGCCGATAGCGATTTTCTATTGCGAATTCGCTATTATTTTCGCAGATTCCGTGGTGTGTCGCAATTTCCGAATCGCTAATGCTCAGCAGCAGGGATTCTGCGATTATATTAGCGACTTCGCAAATATGTGTTAGCGAATTCGCTATTTTGTTGTTGAATGCCGATTACGGAAATAGCGCCCGCATTTGCGTTTTCGCAGCGATTGCGGGCGCAATTTCACTTCATGAATCAGGCTGTAAGTTCCAGAACTCCGACAACAGAGTCTGACATCAAGAAGCACCCTCTAACCAGCACGGGGCCTTAGGAGCAGGCTTTCGGCCTTAGCACATTGCCACCCGGCGCCTTGCCAAAATCAGTAGCATCGCTATTAAGCATCGGGAATCGTCCGGGCAGAATTTAACGAAGCCAAGCAAGAACAGGGAGGGTCTGGGTGCAAAATAGCACCAGTCATGTCTGAAACTATGGAGCACACTGTCCGCCAGAATTCAGAGACCTTGGGGCATAGCCACACTAAATGTGCAAAGTCTGCCGCAGGGGCAGTATGCACCGGTCAGTCGGGATGAGCCCTAACTTGTGTAGCTGAGCAGGAGTGCGGTAAAGCCGGTGCAGGAACTTAAAATGAATCAGACAGAGCCAATAATTTGGCAACAGCTTCTTGGTCTGGTTACAGTAGTATAACCAGTCCACCTGTGCAATGTCCATGCCCAGATCTGTACCCCAAGCCTTGCACCCGCGATCCGTGGAGATAGAGGTTGACACCAGAGTAAACGCATACAGTTTAGTCCAAACTATTGAAGTTACGGTGAGAGTAATGCCATTGTGCGCACAGTGAGGTATTCCTGTGAAATTTTGGAACTATTGCCCAGATGCATCAACCTTTTTAGGAAGTGCAAACGGTGCGATTCGCATAAATCGGCCTTTTGCACTTCCTAAATTGGTTACTGGGATGCATCAAGCATTTTTTGGAAATCGCTTTTTTTTGCGAGTTCCAAAAAATGCGATTGCTGTTAAGGAATCGCAAATTTGCGATTCCTTAACAGCAATACATCATCCTCAAAACATTTGCGATTTTAAAAATTGCAAATGCAAATTACCACGAAGTTGAACTTCGTGGTAATTTGCAAAAATGTTTAAAAACGCATAAAAATGCATTTTTTAAACGTGTACGTTACAGGCACACATGTCCTTAGGACATGTGTGTATGTAACTCACATGTAAAAGTGCATTTCATGGGTGCAGGGGGGGGTCCTTTGGACCCCCCTCTCCACCCTTGAAAGGCTTTGATGCATTCCGATTTGGAATTGCGAATTCGCAATTCCCATTAATTCCTATGGGCATTTCAGCCCATAGGAATGAATGGGAATATCGGATTCGCTATTTGGAACTCGCAATTTTATTGGAATTCGGTAAAAATTGCTATTTTTACCGAATTCCAATAAAATAGCGAAATTAATGATGCATTGCCATTTGCGAATCCTTAATTGCGATTCCTTATTTTTCGCAATTAAGGAATCGCAAATGACAACGTTGATGCATCTAGGGGTAGCTGTTTAATTATTTGGCGCTCAACTCCCAGCGGCTCACCATAAAAGCCACTCCTCATACACCTACAACTATACATAGAAGGAGCGTCAGAGAGTGTCATTAAATTATTGCACACATATTAGTGCTAGCATAAGAAATCATGAGAAATAATTACAGGCACATATCCTATAAATTATTGATTTGTTATTGTTTAATTGTTATTTTCATAATATATTCCAAGTCAGTTTCTATAGACAATAACAATATGTTCCCAATCAGTTTCTCTATACAAAAAACATTTTTACATTTGAGAATAATGATTATTCAATACATCAATATAGTTTTACAAAATCACATGATGCAGTTCATGATCTCCTTTGCATAATCCACAGCCTACGCGTTTCGTCCCATCCGGGAAATCATCAGGGCTGTAATAGGAAAAGAAATATAAAATCAGACATACTGCAAATTTATACAAAAATAAGATAACATCCGTCTTGATCCCAACATGAACTTCCTGCCTATATACCATTCTAAGCAGCTAAACCATCTCATTGTACATTGTCTAGGTAAGCCAATTGACATGCCATTCAACGCGTATGATGAAAAAAACTGAACCCTGCCTGTATCACAATCTACAATGCTTATAAAAGGTGAGCACATCTCAAGGGGGTTATTTCATATAATCATAAAAAGAGGTCAAAACGAAAAATCTATGCATGCTGCAATCCTAATGCACCCCTCAATTATCAAAAACGACATTATATGAGAAATCAAACTCCTTTATCCTGATCCATGTTGAGAACACATCTTCTCAAAATTACATTAGGTAAAAAATCCACTTCCTGTATCATGATCTAAATTGAGGGCAAAGTTTCTCACCTGTAAAGAAAGTTCAACACTCGAGTATCTTGGGCATAAGCACTCTGTATTGTTTCTCCTGCTCTCACTTATTGTCTGCATGTAAGTTTCCTGATAAAAAGAAACATGCAAGGCATCCCTAATTGAGTTTCTGAATACTTCACTCTAATCTTTCACAACATGTATAAGAAAGTGAGTATTTATATTACCTCTCTATTCAAAATCCCATCAAGTCTAATGCTTTAATCGCCTCCGCACATTTGCGTGAGATCCATCCCCAACAAAAGGCTTCTATTAATGCAAAAAAAGGGGAAAAGGACCTGTGTCAGCATGACAGAATAATTGAAAGGTGAGCCGAACAGTGGGGCTAAGAAACTTAGAATAAAGTGTAATAGAAGACTGGGTAACAGTCTTTGAAATAGGTTTTCCTGTTTTGGCTTATTTCACATGCATACATAACTTTTTCTATAGATATAAAGGAAATTGGTTCTACATTCAAGGGTGAAGCAGGTGGAGGAGACAGGGTTAACTGCACCGTCTTTGTGATTTATTTATTTATTTATTTATTTGCGGGTTAGTAAAGCGCTAGAATAAACTCCCGAAGGGGTATCTCCGCGCTAAAAGACAACAGTAGCAAAAACCGGGATAATAATAATAATAATGATACTGATACAGAATACAGGACCAATACTCATGTTTTAATTGATATTTGACTACCTTGAAACCTAGCTAATTAAGCCTGAAACAAAAAAGTCTTTAGTAGTTTCCTGAAGGCAAAATGATCAGAACACTGTCTAAATTGGAGAGGGAGGCTGTTCCACAGAATAGGACCCACCACTGACAGAGCCTTGCCACCCAGTCTGGTCCTACTAATCTTGGGTACTCTTAGCAGCAACTGATCACTTGACCTGAGGGTACGAGTGGGAACATAAGGAATACATTTATTTGCCAAATAAAGAGGCCCTAGATCATGTAGTCCCTTATGCACTATGCAGCAAGTCTTAAATTTCACTCTCTGGCGAACTGATAGCCAATGAAGTTCTTGCAGCAGAGGTTTGGATGGAGACTTTGGGGGAGCATTGAGAACCAGCCTGGCTGCGATGTTCTGAATCACCTGCAGTCGGTCCAACACCTCATCATTGGCAGACCCCAGGAGACCATTACAGTAATCAAGCCGGCTGATCACTAGAGCCTGAACCAAAGTTCTTCTAATGGAGTTCGGAAGGAGCGGGAATATCTTACGGAGGAGTCCTATCACATGAAAACAGGACTCCACCATGTTGTTTCCGTGTAGTTTCATTGTCAACTCCGGCTCCAGGCGGACCCCAAGGTTCTTGATAACTTGTTTTGGTTCTGGAACTGGCCCCAGACCTAATGGCCACCAGTCCGGGGATCATAGTATCTTGGCCTCACCGAAAAGCATCACCTCAGTCTTGCCAACATTACACTGAAGAAAGTTGGAAGACATCCACTGGGATACTGCTTTCATCCCCTCGGAGAAAGATTGTTTAGCCTCCGGGGTCAAAGATTTAAATGGGAAAAGCAGCTGGGTGTCGTCAGCATAGGACACTGGACAGAAACCAAAAGCTCTTGTTATATCTGCCAGGGGGGCCACATAGGTGTTAAAAAGAGTAGGGCTCAAACAAGAGCCCTGTGGCACCCCCTTGGTGATCTTAACCTCATCCGACCGAAAATCACCCATGGTGACACATTGGGTGCGGTCGGAGAGAAAGCTCTTTATCTAGTCCAGCGCCTTGCCACCCAGTCCGTTCACAGTCAGTCGTTCGATCAAGATCTTATGAGAAACAGTATCGAACGCTGCCGATAGATCTAGCAGCACCAGGACAACAGAAATGCCCCTGTCCTGGTGCATACGAAGATCATCAGTTATTGACAATAGGGCAGTCTCGGTACTATATTTGGGTCTGAAGCCAGACTGTGAAGGATCAAGGCTTCCAGATTGTTTTAGGAAGTTAGACAAATGCTTGTTAGTATGCTTTTCGCTGATTTTACCCAAGAAAGGCAACAGGGAGATGGGTCTAAGATTGGACAGGTTGGTCCACGGAACGGTGATGTTCTTCTGAATAGGTCTGACTTGAGCCTTTTTCCATTCTCGTGGGACACGTCCAGTATTTAGTGAGAGGTTTACCAAACTCTGAATTTCCGGACCAAGCAATCTCCCCACCACTCCCATTGATCTCACAGGTAATAGATCAGAGGGGCTCCCACTTTTGATGTTGTCAATCAGCATCTCTACCTCTGAAAGAGTGATATCAGGAAATCTAAGAAATCTGTCAAGCTTGGCACCTACTGCTAGCACCGGTGTGTGAGCATCAAGATTGTTTGTAGATGGAATAGATGCCTCAATCTTTTCATAGATAGAGTCAATCTTATCGGTGAAAAATCCAGAGATGTTGTCACAAAGTTGTTGGGATGACATATCGGCACTTTCACATGCCACCGGTTTTAAAAAGGTGTTTACAATTTGGTATAGTACTTTAGGAGTATTGCCTGCCGCCTCTAACTGAGAGGTAACATAGCTCTTGCGTGCCACTCGAATGGCTTTATGATAAATACTTATTGCCGTCTGGTAGCTGGTTTTATCCCCCTCCAAGTGCGACTTTCTCCAAACTTTCTCATATTTTCATGCAGTTTGCTTAAGACGCCTCAGCTCTTCGGAGTACCAGACTTCCTGTTTTTTCGCTGGCCCGTTTTTAAATGTTTTGAGTGGGGCAATCTGTTCTATTGCAACGTGGATGGCAAGTTCATATTTAATTAGGGCAGAGTCAATATCTTCAGTAGGCAGAATTTTTGGGGCGGTATAGGCCTTCTTAAAGGTCTCATAAGATATTTTATGCCATGGCCTTCGTTGTGGCGGGATCTGAAAAGAGCGGTTAAAAGGTACATCAATTTTGGGCATTGAAAACTCCAAAACAAAATGATCTGTCCAGCTGGCCTGTCTAGGTGCACAGCACTTAACATCAGGAAAGTTAGAAAAAATGAGGTCTAAAGTGTGCCCCGCCTGATGGGTAGGCCCGCTATTACACTGTTTTAATCCTAACAGGGAGATATCATTTAGAAAAGATTGGACCTCCATGTTATCTTTCACCTCGCTGTGGATATTGAAAGCAGTAGGAATTCTTTGTCGGTGTCAATATGCGGGGCCAGTGCTTCCACCAAAGAACTAGAAACTTTTTTGATAGGGCCTGGAGGGCGATACACTAACGCTCCCTTCCTGCTGTGTTTGGCTGAAGTACCAATTTTAAAGACCATCATTTCAAAAGCAGCATAGCAGCATTGATCTATAATAGAAACAGCAATGTTGCTTTTATGCACAATCGCTATGCCCCCTCCTACTTTCTTCTAATGATTTTATATCCTTCCGGGATTCCAAGTGTAATGACAGGGATTGAATGTGGTTTGAGCCATGTCTCTGTGAGAAAACACAGGTCAGGGTCATATGTAGAAATAAGGTCCCAAACCTTGACATAATGTTTGGGAAGAGACCTATATTACACCGCAGATTCGTCCCACCCTGAATGGTTTCAGTGACCGTATATGTAGTCTCATGTTGGATTTGGTCTATTGGCCGAGGGGTTGTTTCACATACCGCTTGAAAATGGCATTGCCTGCATGCGAACGGTCCTTCGGGAGGGGTGTGTACTTTTAACCCACAAGCTGTCTGTGAGTTAGGTCTTAAACACATCAAGTCCTGAGAGGAAAAGCTCACCCCACCCTTAGTAGGGGCACTTACCCCATAAGAAGTTAATGCCATGGCCCCTGGCCCCGTCCAGTCGCGGAAGGGCGCAGACGGGCTTCTCTCTGGCTTGTCTCAGGCGCGTCCTCAGGCGCTCCCCTGCGTGCGACCGCTGCACGCTCAGAGTGACGAGAGGGCTAAATAGCCCCTCCTTGTAAAGAGCTAGACCGCTACCCGCTGCGTGTAAGCGGAAGTAGAGTATGTGAGTGTCTCGCTCTTACCTGTCCGCCCTCCGCTCTACGGCGCTAATTGCCGAGTCGGACCGGGGCGGGCAGGCTACAACATCAAGCTGACTTCCTTTGCTATGAAAGGTATTATTTTACTTACTAACACACAGTAAAGCCAAAGATCGGTTTAAAAACGGCGCTACAAATTTGTGTTAAAAACCATTCAGAATGTGCAGTTTTAAAACATCAGATTTCAATTACCAACATAAAGGGCTTGGTCCCCTTACAATTATGCTAGTACTCGCTAACTGGCGTCCAGCGGGTCAGGGAGACACTGCCACTATCCTCCCTAGCCGCGTCAGCCGGCAGCTCCTCGCTGCCTAAATAGCCCCTCTTGTAAAGAGCTAGACCGCTACCTGCTGCGTGTAAGCGGAAGTAGAGTAAGTGAGTGTCTCGCTCTTACCTGTCCGCCCTCCGCTCTACGGCGCTAATTGCCGAGTCGGACCAGGGCGGGCAGGCTACAACATCAAGCTGACTTCCTTTGCTATGAGAGGTATTATTTTACTTACTAACACACAGTAAAGCCAAAGATCGGTTTAAAAACGGCGCTACAAATTAGTGTTAAAAACCATTCAGAATGTCCAGTTTTAAAACATCAGATTTCAATTACCAACATAAAGGGCTTGGTTCACTTACAATTATGCTAGTATTCGCTAACTGGCGTCCAGCGGGTCGGGGAGACACTGCCACTGTCCTCCCTAGCCGCTTAGGTGAGAGCATTTTATTTTCTGTGAGTGAACGGTTACTGAGTTTACAGGGCATCTATGGGCAACTAGCAGTGGTGCCCTTTATGCTGACACAGGTCCTTTTCCCCTTTTTTTGCGTAATAAAAGCCTTTTGTTGGGGATGGATCACACGCAAATGTGCGGAGGCGATTGAAGCATTAGACTCGATGGAATTTTGAATAGCGAGGTAATGTAAATACTCACTTTCTTATACATGTTGTGAAAGATTAGAGTGAAGTTTTCAGAAACTCAATTAGGGATGCCTTGCAGGTTTCATTTTATCAGGAAACTTACATGCAGACAATAAGTGAGACCAGGAGAAACAATACAGAGTGCTTATGCCCAAGATACTCGAGTGTTGAACTTTCTTTGGAGGTGAGAAACTTTGCCCTCAATATTGATGATGATACAGGAAGTGAATTTTTTACATAATGTAATTTTGACAAGATTTGTTCTCAATATGGATCAGGATAAAGGAGTTTGATTTCTCATATAATGTAATTTTTGATAATTGAGGAGTAAATTAGGATTGCAGCATGCATAGATTTTTCGTTTTGACCTCTTTTTATGATTATATGAAATAACCCCCTTGAGATGTGCTCACCTTTTATGAGCAATGTAGATTGTGATATAGGCAGGGTTGAGTTTTGTTCACCATACGCGTTGAATGACATGTCAATTGGCTTGGCCTTCCTAGACAATGTACAATGGGATGGTTTAGCTGCTTAGAATGGTATATAGGCAGGGAGTTCATGTTGGGATCAAGACGGATGTTATCTTATTTTTGTATAAATTTGGAGGATGTCTGATGTTATATTTATTTTCCTATTACAGCTCTGGTGATGTCCCGGATGGGACGAAATGCGTAGGCTGTGGATTATGCAAAGGAGATCATGAACTGCATCATGTTGTGATTTTGTAAAACTATATTGATGTATTGAATAACCATTATTCTCAAATGTAAAAATGTTTTTTGTATAGAGAAACTTATTGGGAACATATTGTCATCGTATATAGAAACTGGCTTGGAATATATTATGAAAATATCAATTAAACAATAACAAATCAAGAATTTATAGGATACTTGCCTGTAATATTTTCTCATGATTTCTTATGATAGCACTAATTCGTGTGCAATAATTTAATGACACTCTCTGACGCTCCTTCTATCTATAGTTGTAGTTGCATACAGTTTAGTGACTAGTTTCTGTGGGGACGAGGATGTGTACATGAAGTCAAGAGCCTGCATGGTGGGCGGAGGCTGAGGAAATGTGGGGTGCAGATTCCAACAGATGGCGCATAACTGATAATACAGAAGTGTATCCAACTGGCCAGAGGGGGTGGGAGGGGAATAAAAGGAATTGCCAGGGTAGAGGTCCGCAACAGTCCGCAATTCTAAACGCGTCGCATGTTTTGACATGCATGAGGGTTGGAGCGGCAGAAAATCGGGATGGTTCACTATTGGCACCGCATTGGCAGAAAGAAGAGGAAGATTCGAGATACGGTGGACGCCGGACCAGGCCCATCGCAAGGTCTTGACTGTGTCAACCGCCGCACACTGCGGGAGCAAAGAATGCAGTAGACAAAGGCCAAGGGGAAGCAAATGTATGTCTCGACGGCCACGTAAGGTTAATAAGGGGTGGGATGAATCAAGAAGTGGAGAAAGCTGGCCTAAGCACACAGGGCATAGATCTTGAAATCAGGAGCCCCCCTCCCCCCGACAGACATTCGGAGAGTAAGGACCTCATATACCACTCGCAGGTGCCTGCCTGCCCAGATGAGCAAAATGATGAGGGTACGCAATTTGTGAAAGAATTTGGTGGTAAGAAAAATCGGAACGTTCAGGAACAAATATGGAAATTTCGGCAAAACCACCATCTTGGCAATTGCGATCCGTCCAGCCAGAGAAAGTGGGAGCCGGCTCCAGATCGGGATTTTAGATTCCAGCGGGTCAACTGCACAACGGAAATTGAATCTCTATAGTTCGTCCAGATCCCTACTGAGCCAAATGCCAAGATAGCACGTAGGTCCAGAGGCCCACAGAAAGGGAAGTCAGGAGCAAAGGGCGCAGTGGCATCTTTCAGAGGGAATAACACAGACTTACTCCAGTTTACTTGAATCCCAGAGAGCACACCAAAGTGAATTATTTCATGAACGAGAGGACTAAGGTTATCCTTAGGATGACGTACATATAGGGTGACGTCGTCCCCATACATAGAAACGAGGCAAGAGCGGGCAGAGAAATTGATTTCCCTATGAGTGTGGTGCTGACGAAGTCTAGCAGCCAGAGGATCCATCACAATGGCAAAAGGCACTGGCCATAGAGGGCAGCCCTGCCGGGTGCCCCGGTTGATATTGATAGGGTCAGAAATCTGGCCGTTGAAACAGAGACGCACTGAGGGGTTTGTATAGAGGAGCTTATCTTGCGTACAAACACCTCGCTGAAGCCCATGCGTGGCAAGAGGTAGAAGAGGAAAGGCCATTCCAGTGTGTAGAACGCCTTCGTAGTGTCTAGCAAGGCCGCCACTTCAGGGAGGCCAGGATTAATTTGGTGGAGGACCGAAAAAATTGTGCGGAGATTGTGTGAGGTAGTGTTGCCAGGGATGAAGCCAGACTGGTCTGGGAGAGCAATGAGATGCATAAGCAACAGGAGTCGGGAAGAGAACGTTTTGTTATTGATATTTAATAATGAAAGGGGGCGGTACGAACCGCGACGGTCAGCCGGTTTGTCAGGTTTTAAGAGCAGCGTTATCATGGCTTCATGGGGTAAATCACTGGTATCGAAGGACTCACTATACATAGCCACCAAGTGTGATTCCAGGAGGTCCGCGTACGTTTTGTAAAACGAGGCCGTAAGCCATCAGGGCCAGGGGCCTCTGCGCCAGGAAGGCTGCTGATAGCGGCGAGAATCTCCTCCCTAGTGAAGGGTTTGTCCAGGAATTTTCTGTGATAGTCTTCAAGCCAGACCAGCGAGAAAGACTCAAAATATTTATCAAAGTCCTCCCTCGATGGGGAAGTGCCGGCGGAGTACAACTGTGAATAGAAATCAAGAAAACGGGATTTAATCTCCTTTGGTGAGTTGGTTCTAGAAGAACCCCCATCGCTAAGAGCCGTGACATAGGAAGCCGAGCGTGGAGGGCGAAGGAGATTGGCCAGTGTACGTCTGGGGCGGTCACCTTCACCGCAGCGGCGGGCCCGACCCTCCCTGCCCAAGAACGAGAGCCTGTGTGCTTTTGACTCATTTTGGCTAGCGTGTCGGGACTGGGGTGCAAAGCTTGAGCGGCATTCAGATCCTTTATGTCATTCTCGAGCTTGGATAGTGTAGAGCGGATGGAACAAAGAACACCTGCCTGCTTAGAAATACATTCACCTCGTATGATGACTTTAAAACCTTCCCAGAGGACGGAGGGGGAGTTGACGGATCCTGTATTTAAGTCAAAGTAATTAGTGATGGCTGTTTGGATGTCTGCACAGAAGATGGTGTCCCGAAAGCATTGTGGTGTCCCGCTGCGGGGAATGAGGAAGGCGGATACGGAGCCGAACCGGCGTGTGATTAGAGAAGGTATGTGCCATATGGGCAGCTTCAATAAGACAGGTCAGGACGTCCAGGGTGGTCAGCCTGAAGTCTATGCGTGACCAGCAACCCCTCGCGCTCGTGACACAGGTTCCCTCGTGCATATCCGGCTGGAGGTGTCGTCAGGCGTCATATAGAGAATTGTCTGCTAGAATAGACAGAATAGTCGAAGGGGCACGCGGGTGAAAACTATAGACCCATTAGTCTGATAGATACAGCTCAAAAGCTAATGGGCCGACTTGTGCAAAATAAATTGCAGCAATGGATCGACGAAAATAACATCCTGTCATCTTACCAAGCTGGGTTCAGGCCTCTAACCAGTAGCGTCGACCAAGTCCTCCATTTTTTAACAATTTATTGGAGAAATGTTACATTGAAGAAGGGGACATTGTATGCAGTTTTTGTAGATTTAAAAGCCGCTTTCGACCTGGTCCCCAGGGAAAAACTCTGGCAGACCTTGGCGGACGCAGGCTTAAACCAGGAATTGCTCACTCTCCTTGTTCGCCTACACGAAAATAATTTCGCTAGGATACGATGGGGCAAACAAGGAGAAGTAACTGATCCCTTCCCGGTCGAACGTGGGGTGAGGCAAGGGTGTGTCCTAGCGCCAACCCTCTTCTCAATTTATATAAATGGTATTGTTAAACATCTAGAGAAGATTGCCAGTGACGCCCCTGTAATAGCCGGCACTCGTGTGCCAGTCCTCATGTTTGCGGATGATACATTATTACTTTCCCGCACCCCTAGTGGGTTACAAAAAGTAGTTGATGCCTTTGGTGTATATTGTGATGAAAGGGGCCTAGAACTAAACACCTCTAAAACGAAATTTATGTGCCTCAACCAGCAGTCCTCTTTCAAGGGTATAATAACATACAAAGGAACTCCATTAGAAAGAGTGGACTCTTTTTCATACCTAGGCATCACTCTACAAGAAAACATGAGCTGGAAACATCACATAACCACAACCCTACTAAAATTCAGACAGCTGGCAGGGGCCATCTCTTTAAAACACCGAACCTCACTAACAAAGCCGGTTAATTGTGTGATGGAAATTTATTCTATGAAAGTCCTGGGGGCTTGTCTGTATGGCTCTGAATTGTGGGGTTTCTCAAACTTGAGCGAACTGGGCCAAGCTGAAAACAAGTTCCTAAGAGGGATCGTAATGGTCCCTCAGAGCACACCAACAACCCCGTTAAAACTAGATCTGGGGAGAAAATCAGTTGTGGATATAGCGAGGCTTCGGCCTCTTCTATATTGGAGACGAATCATGGTGACCCCAGAACTAGGCCACTATGCAGCAGCATTGATGGATGTCATAGAATTCGACCGTTTCCATACCATCCCTTGGTTAAGGGAGCTGCGGGGTCTACTCAAAAAATTGAAATTGGATTATTTATGGGACAACAAAGACCAAGCTTGTTTTCCAACCAAGGAAAAGTTAAAAGAATTATACTGGGAAATGGTATATTTTACAATGTATAGTGGCAGCACAAGCGCAAATTTAACATCTCGCTTTCTAAATATAAAAATGTATCCCTCATATGAACCTTTTTGGGACCTAATTGAAAAACCTTATGACAGAAAACTTTATTTTCAATTTCGCATCGGTACATTACCTTTGAATGCGTTCAAGAAACATTGGTCCCAGGCATGGGATGAACACTGTCACCATTGTAGTGAAGAAATAGAACACATCTCCCACTTTTTGTTTTGTTGTCCATTGTATTCGACCCCTAGACGAAAGTGGCTAAAACCAGTTTGTGTAAAGTTGGGAACCCGAAGCCAATCTGAAGCCCTTAGGATACTTGAAACAGACTGTACAACATTATATGTGGTTGGCGTAGCAAAATTTTTGGCCTGGGCATGGCTAATCCGAACCCGATCTCTAACTGCCATTGTGTTATAATGAAATTATGTATATCCTTAATATGTTTTTATTTGCGACATAGACTATTGCTTCCTGTTTTTTAAGATCAACGGTACGTGACCTTTTAAAATGTGTTGTAATTATAGTTCTTTTTACTGTGTATTATTCGACATTGATTGTTTAATATGTATTTTTAGAAATATTTTTAGAAATAGTATTTATTGTATAGGGCTAGGTGAATGCTTTTATGACAAATGTCGAATAAAGCTTTATAAATTGATATCCGGCTGGAGGTGTCGTCAGGCGTCATATAGAGAATTGTCTGCTAGAATAGACAGAATAGTCGAAGGGGCACGCGGGTGAGACCTACACGAACCAGACCGATCGAGTGATGCGGATAAGGTGACGTTGAAGTCCCCTCCCCAGACCACAGCCACAGGTCCACAGGCAGAGATGAGATGCCACACGTGATGGAAAAAATCCGGGTCTTCGGAATTCGGGCTGTAGACTGCGGTGATCATGATGGGCTGTGCCAGCAGCGAACCATGAAGTATTACATATCGCCCTCCGGGGTCGATGTGTACCTGCACAATGTGCCAAGGAAGCCCCCGTCATATTAAAATAGAGACGCCCCTTGTGTAAGAGGAGTAAGTGGAGGAGTGGGATTCTCCCTAGTAACGTGCCCAGATTCTAGTGAGGGAGTTGGGCATCAGGTGTGTCTCGTGTAGGAGGCAAATGTCAACTTTTGCCATACGGTGATAGTTCAGACCCCGAACATTCCAAGTGCAGCATACAGTATCAGTCATGATGGTGCGGTCCCAGTCATAGCAAGAGGCAAAGCAGGTGAGGCCACCTCAGTCAGGGGCAGTGAGTGATTGGAGGACATCCCCCGGGGGATGATTAGGTAGGGGAAGCGCAAGCGACAGACAGACAGGAGTGGCCCTAAGTTGTAGTGCGCGCCAGGGAGCAGAAGCAGCACCCTGTCTTCCCAGGCCCAGTGTGCACACCCAACAAGATGGAAGAGGGATCAGGGGAGCAGCGTGGGCATGTAATATGGATAATAGTAGACTTGATTCAAAACTAGGCATGGAGCACAGTGCAGTGTCAAGATCTTGACTTGTGAGAACAAACCAGAGCAAACATAATGTGGCAAAATGAAGCCACCGACCCAATATAGAAACAACAAACCCCAAGAAGGACCCCCCCACCCCGTCCCGACCACACCTACCCGGACAAAGAAGTCCCACCAACCCCACACCCAATCCAACCGCCCAATTAGGGGAGAAACCCAGCAACCCCACCCCGGGGATCCCCAACTGGGGAAGGGAGAAACATCAGTAGAAAAGGGAATCATTCCGTGGGGGCATGGCCTGGCTAGGTGAACACCCCCACTACAAAGCAGGGTGGCCAAGCTAAAATCAGTCTAGGAATCGCTCAATGAGGGAGGGGTTTAACGAAACAGTCCAGGTATTTGAGACTTTTGGCAATGATGGGACGTGGAGGAAGCCCGGGGCCAGGGCGTGGACCCAGGGACAGGTGTGCCCGCTTGACGATAAACACTGGGGAGAGGATATTGCCAAGGAGCTCCCTAGCCAGCTGTTCCACAAAGTCCTCCATCCTGGAAATGTTGGTGGACTCCGGAAGTCACGTGATGCGGAATTACTTCAGCGAGAGCGGGCCTCGAAATCCTCATTCTTTTCCCAGATAACTGCTTGGATCTTGTCCTTCTTGAGTAGTTTCTGACGGTCCTGGGTGGCCGCATCCTCAGCGTCTGACACCCTGAACTCGACGTGGAGCAAGTGAGAGTCCTGGGAGTCCACGCGGGCCTTAACCGTGTCCAAGCGGGCAGAGAGTTGGTCCAACTGGGTTGAAATACCAGTAACGGTAGACTTTACGTCCAGCATGATTGCTTTGAGATTGTCGTCTCGATTCGGAGAGGCGCCATGATGGCAGCAGAGCCGGCACCCTCCAATCTGGCAACGTCCTGCCTAGCAGATATTCGGAGGTCGAACGCAATCTTGGGTTGCTTGGGATCTGATTTCCCCATGATCAGGGTCCCAGTTGGAAGAAGAGAAACCCACTCAGGGCAGGAGGCAGTCAGACCAAATCAGCAGTCCCCAGCCACCGGCCACCAACAGCATAAGACTGATCTCTACGCTTAGAGCTGCCAGACCCTACAGAGAGACCCCCCGAGCAGCGGAGCAGCAGTCGACCAACAGGAAGAAGAAGGTGGAGGGACCAACAGAGCAACCACGGTGGCGGGCAGACAGAAGAAGCCATCGGAGAACCCAGCAGGTGCCAACCCTGCAGCCAACAGGCGGGGCCCTGTCCAGAATGGTCACAGAGGCGATGGTGACGGAGGACGTGGCCAGACAAGCCACCAGCACAGCTGGGGCAGTGTCTCAGAAGGCCTCCCCACCTGCCTCAGGACGCCATCCCGGGCCCCAGCATCTAGGAATAGTGCCGGGCGCACCACAGTCCCCGAAACAGCAATCAAGTGAAGGGAGGCGCCACGATGGGTAGCACACCCGCGGAGGTCAAAGAGGTAATGGAGGCACAATGGTAGAGTGCCCGGACCCCCGCGGCGTCCACCTAACCACGAGGAGGCCTCAGCGCCCATCAGCGATGAGACCAGGGCACCACCAGGAGAGGCCCATCAATGCGGCCGCAGCATTGGCACCACTCAGATGTTGTTGGGGGTGGGGGGCACCACTGGCCCCGTGGTCCCCCGGGGGAGAAGTGAGCAGATGGAGGTTGGTGGCCAGCCCAGACTCAACAGTACAGCAGTCCCGGGCCCTCAGTGTACCGGGGCCCGGCGGTGGCAATGCGGTCCACGCCACAAATCTATGCAGTGGCACAAGAGGGGTGGGCCGCGCCTGACTGACAGTAGCAGAGCCGGCAGGGGGTCACCAATGCCCCATCAGCAGGGCCACTCAAATGCAGTAGGTGCGGGGGCGGAAGCTCCTGGCCCCGCAGCGTCCTCTCCGCCAGTGGCTGACAAATGAAGGACCGCAGCCTGGCCCAGGAACGGCAGTAGAGAGATCCCGGGACCACAGGGCACCAGGGCCCGGAGGCAGAGATGCAGTCCTCGGGCAGGGCCTGCACCACGAGGCAGGTCAGCGGCTGGCGGAGAGGGGGTCACGCCCGCGAGACACGGGTCGAGCCAGCGGGGATTCGCGGGGGGCCCGGCGCTCACCTCAGTAGGTCCGGGTACTCGAGCCAGCGGCAGTCAGCGGATCACGAGGCGCCTCAGCGATGGCGCCTCCAAAGCAGCACTCCGGGCCGGGCGGAACAGCCCGCTGGCCCCCTACCTCGCTGGTACAACCAAAGAGGTAGCGCGACTCACCCAGAGTGTGGGGGGGTCGCCAGCAAAGCAGGCCGCGGTCTTGGGTGGCAGAAGACAGCCTCCACAGCCGGCGGAGGAGAAGGCTGAACCACGAGGCCCAGGGGCTCAGGCTGCGCGTCCGTACCGGATGGCCACACACCGCCAAGGGGTTGAGCAGGAGAGCAGTGGAGCTGCCAGACAGCGCCTCAGGTCGCGGAGATCACAGGAGCAGCATGGATGGACCATGAGGTGAGGATTCCTTCAGGATAATGCTGGATTGTCAAGCTTGGCCGGCAGAGCCCACTCAGAGTGCAGCTATCTTGCAGCCGGCCAAGCCACGCCCCCCCAGAGATGACCTCATTTGGCACACTTCTCTCAAAAATAAATTCTCCAGCATGCATTTCACTGCCCAAGATATAATGTTATTTACAAACACAACTTCATGCCATCTAGAATGATAGTCAACCACCACAATGGCATACTTGACATGACTGTTCCTGACACCTTAAGGACCAATTATATCTATGGCCAACTTAGACCATGCCTTATCAGGAACAGGGTTTGCACTTACACCACTAGAAATTGTCACCTGTGACTTATCACTGGCCAAACATTACATAATTGCCTGAAAATGTATTCCACTTCCCTGTCCATTCTAGGCCACCAAAACATGTCTCTTACTCTTCTCCTCATGGCTCTCACCTCTATATAACCCCCATGACCCAGGGCAACCACTTCAGACTTTAAATTCTCGGGAACAACTAAAACATCAGACCTATACAAAAACCCTTTGACTTCTGAGAGTTCAAGGCCTACATGTCTGTACACATCCATTGTGGCATTCGAAAGCTTGCAACTTAGCCACCTCTTTCTTACATAATTCATTACTTGCTTCAAAGTACTATCCTGCTAAAAGGCTTCTAACTAATCCAGCTCAACAATAGCCTCATGCATTGTACTTGACAACTCATTACCGACAATTTCATCTTAAGCCTTCCAGGTTGCTTCACATTTCTGATCCCCAACTTCCAAGGGTAATCCTGAAAGGCAGTTAGCCATCCAATACCAGTACTGCAATCTGTACTGCCACATAGCAATTCTTAGTGAGGATCTACATGACCCTTATGTGGTAAATAGATCAACTAAGGGTTTGTGGTTGTTGTCATACTTCAAACTCTGATCGTCAAAAATAGTGTCAGAAGTGATCTACTCCCCACGAACAAGCTAGTGGTTCACACTCTACCACAGAATAAGATGTTTCAGCACCCCTAAGACTGCGGCTTGTGAAAGCAACAACGTTGTCCTTTCTGTCTCTCCTTTACATCAAGACTGATTGCAACCCATACTGACAAGCATCTTTGATTACAATGCTGGTATCTTTTGTTTCAAAAGGTTTAAGTGGAATAGCTTTTGCCACCAAATTCTTAATGTCCTCAAATTCATGGTTGCACTTGTCATTTCATACTTATTTCTCACCATTCTTGAGGAGAGCACACAATGCATGTGTCCTCTCAACACATTTCAGAATGAATTGTGTATAAAACTCCATAAGGCCCATAAAGGATCGCAATTGATACTTGGTTTCAGGAACAGGGGTTTCAACAATGGCCCTTACTAAATCCTCCTTTTGTTTTACTCCTTGTGCCAATAACTTGTGACCTAAATTCTCCACACTCCCTACTCTGAATTTGCATTTCTATGCCTTGAAAGTAACACTCTTCTTCTCCAAAATGGTTAATAATTGAGCCAGTTTCTGCCATGCTTTGTTTGACCTCTGCATACACCAAAAGCTCATCTTGGAAACAAGTAACTCCCTCTAAACATAGTGTCCATAAAGAGCTGAAAATCAGCTGTTGTGGAGGCAAATTCAAAAGGCATTCTCTTGAATTGAATGACCCCTTCAGGGGTGATAAAGGAAAGGTAAATGTCAAGAGTCCTAATCCAAGACAACCTGGTGGTATGCAGATGCCATATCCAAGGTGAACAATATCTTGGCTCTTTTTATCTTGGAAAGCATCAGAGTGATGTTAGGTAAGAGATGTCAGTCAACCCATATTCTGGAGGTCAAATCCCTCAGATCCCCACACATACCCAAACTGCTGTTGGGTTTCTGTGCTAACACAAGCGAAGACAACCATTCTGAACCCTCAATGGCCTCAATTATGTTTTGTTCGCACCGTTTGTCTAACTCCTTATTTAATTCAGGTTTAACCACTCATGAAACCCTTCTAACCTTGTGTACTACGGGCATCTACTCATTCCTTAAGTTGTATCCTGTGTCTGAATACCATGATTGTTCTTAGATTCTCTGTGAACACTTTTTGTAATCTTGCTTTCCATTCACACTCTTGCAGAGCCGACACAGCCACACACTCCTTTTTCAAAAGCACTTGTTCGGAATTCTTCAGATCCAGAATCATCCCTAAGACCCATATTTATATCTCAGCGGATAAACTACTCTGTCACAAACGTGACGGATATCCCACCTAATATATTACGATCTCCATAGGATATAATAGGATCATAATACTGAGGATGGAATATCCATCATGTTTGTGACTAAATATTCTCCTCCAGCAACATCTAAATCATCCTCTAAGTTTTGTTGTTCTAACCAACCCACAAAAGATGACCCATACTTAGCAACATGCACAGTGGCACTCAATGCGCTTCCTTTGAAAGATCCCATCGTATCAAACTCCTATGGGCTTTCCAGAAAAAGCTACTGGTCTGAAGGCAGATTTCCCCAAAACAACATACTTGCCCTGAATGTTTTTCCCATCATCCACTCCAATCAGCGTAAAAGATGACCAAGAGTCAACCATCATGTTCACACACAAGCCTCCAACATTTACGTGGCAATAAGTTTCTGAATCATGGAAATATCTGCGAGCTAAGCATTATTGTTAACATTCTGAATTTGTTCTTTGACATACAGAATAATACTCTCATCACTTTATTATGAAAATCTAGAATCATTGGCAGCACTGGCTACTTTTTTTCCCCCTTCCCTTTAGATTTACAGACTTTGGCAAAGTGTCCATTTTTATTACACACAATTTGCTTATAGCAGGACAAAATGTTGCATTTCCTAAATGATTGGCACGCCCCAAATCTGTAACACTTTAAATTCTTAGACTTGACTTTGCCCTTCTTACTGTGTTTGGTTCCTAACTCAGCCACTACTTCCTTAGATGGTTCGGATGCAGACATTTGTGCCATATAAGGCACAGTGCTTTCAATGCCTGCAGCCAATTCCATAACCTTGTTCATGGGTAAATTAGGAGTGGTTTGTAAAACCTCTTGAACTTTCCTGTTATTGGTATGCTCCAATTGATATCATTAAGATATGTTTGAGAAAGCTATGAATGAGATCACTGCACCTATTTTCTCTAGAATTGATTATTGTAGTGAACTACTCCTTAATGTGCATAAAAAATCCCTACATAAACAACAGATTATTCAAAATGCGGCAGCTAGGTTACTTCTTGAGATCCCCAAGCATCAATCGGTCTCCAACACTTCCCCTGCACTCCACTGGCTACTGGTCAAACAGTGGATTGAGTTCAAATCTCTTTGTGTTGCTTTCAAGGCACTGCACCACGACAGCCCTGAAACTCTGAGGCAATAAATTCAAGAAAGCTACTTCGGGTGGCAGAAGGTTTGTAGGGAAAATGGCCAAACTCTGGAACTCTATGCCCTTGGATTTGAAAAAACATACAACCTCTTGGCATTCTGTAAGGCTTTAAAAACGTGGCTTTTCAGTAAATAGGTGCGACAAATCTGATACGTTACATCCTCAAGCATGTTACTCTGTTTACCAGGTCTTTCTATTAGGTCTCTTCTTCTCTCATGCCAGAATATTAGTGCCTAGACACCTTCAGGTAGTAAAGCGTTCTACAAATTTCTATTTCATTTTATTTCAAAACCTTCCCTCCATTGTTCCAAATCTATGTAAGGATGGCCCGGAGTGGGAAGAAACTATGGTGGAGGAATTATATTCTGTTATATTCTCTCAAAAGTGCTGTCAACCCGCTCAATGGAATTGCACCAACTGAAAAAAACTTTTTGTAGATTAAAGTGTAGTGACCTAAATAAGTACCATAAAACTAATCACAAATTTAAAACTTAGGTGTGAACATCACAGCTAATTCTCAAAATGCACTTCACTGTTGCAAGGTTTTATTAAAATCCCAGTATTCACAAATGACCAATTCAGGATCTCTCTTCAAGTGTGCAGCCTGTGTTCAGTGCACAGAAATTAGGAGTGCATATCACCATAGGTGTGGAAAACAAAATATCTGTGGTACACTATGCCGACATGCTTAAGGTGCACAAATGCCAAAAAGTACCTGTACATTGGGGTGTTGCCAATGGAACCAGTTCCTGGATCATTAATGCCAATAATACAGTATGCTTAAGGTGTGTGCATCACAAACGTAAAATTTCAAATGTTGAAGTTCAGCTAATGGACGTAAACATTTGTGGCAACACTAGACCGCTGGTCTAAACTTTGGTATCCCACAAAGATGGTCACCACAATATGTCAATATGTTTAAGGTGTTCGCATCACCAAGTGCTGGATCAGCCTCTGGCAAAGTATTTGGAAATGTATACAAAAAGGGGGGAGATCTGTCCTATCGGGAGGGTGAGAGTACCACTCAAGGGGACCACTCACTACTGTTTATAAAAACATGCTAGCGGCACCACCACTAGTATGTCACTGTGTGTATCAGGTCACGTTGAGTTTGGTTGTTGTACTTTATCTGTTTTGATTTGCTGCCTTTGTCTCCCAATTTAGGCAAGGAACAGTGTAACACAAGTATTTCATTCCATAATCTGTAATGAGTTATTGATACTAAGGTAGATCAAGTTCTGTAGACAGATTTTTTTATTTGATAGGTCCTGATGAATCGCGTGTCACTGTACTTTAGCGAGAAACATGTCGACCACCCTTTATACTTACTAGTCTAGTCTTCAGCCAGGAAACATAATTTTCCAGCTAGTACAGACCAGTTTCTATTTTTAAACCGCAGCAAGGGACCCCCTGAATAAAGTTTGTTCCTGGTACCCTTTGCCTCATTTTAACTCACTACTCTATCTACACCAACCTGGCCCCTCACCCGCACTTCACCTACAGGCAGTTGGATGAAAAGATCTCCACTAAAGAACCCCTCTTAGAGGTGTTGCCCGTGGAGGATTGCACCGCCTACCCAACGAGGAGCATTGCCTATGATGAAGCATGACACCTGCAAGGGTGTGTGAGGCCATTATTTCCAACAAAATGGATACCCCTCGGTAGGATCCCACTGATCTTTCACCCCAACTTTACACTTCTGTGACCTGCACAAACACCCTCCCCAGGAAGAGCCCGGTACTCTTTTGTAACACAGTATTTGGAAAGCCTGGCCTTAGCCCAGTGTTCCTAGAAGCACACTTCCATTTATCAGTAGATAGTATTCATTTGCAGACATGCCCTAGAAACGTGTTATTTGTAATGGGCACACTGCCTAGCATCTTACTGACATAAAAGACAAGTTAAAATTCACAGAAAAGTATTTGAAAATCTGTTGAATATGTATCAAGCTTCTGAGCTGAAAAATAATAAACCATACAGGCAAACTATAATAAATCTTTAGAAAAGACTGTTAAGACGTATAATAATGTTCCACAATTAATGCCTAAAATATTTAAACTATTATAAACCTTATTCACCAATGTGTTTATAATTATTGAATGCATTATTTGTATTTAAACAGCAAGCTATTTGAAATAGATAGGATTTCTACCACAACCTACCACGTTTTTCTCAGCTTTCCCTTTGTGTTTCCAGGTATTAACATCTCTGTACCACTCTGTATGTCAGGGACTTTGTACCCTCTTACAACTTGCCTCAACGTCTTGTGTCCACCGTCAACTGCTTGTCACAATCATTAGAAACAGGAAAGAGCCTGCTCTGGTTGACAGAGCAAGTCACTCTGAAGGTCTTCCTTGAAGAAACGTTCCATGAGGCTGCTGGTCATTCATGCTGCCATTGCAGTGAATGAGTAGCTCATTCGGTGCTAGCAAGTGGTGCTCTCATGCAGCGGTGTAGTGTGGGTTGCCAGCGCCTGAGGCAAGGCAAGTAGTGTGGCGCGATTTGCGCCCCCAATTTTGCCACCTAAGAATTTTGCACCTGGAGCAGCCACCCCAGTGGCCCGCCCACCCTATGCCACTACTTGCATGTGTTTATAGCTGCAACTTCTATTGCTCCATACCATGGGCAGCTCCTCCATGTGGGCGGAGGAGCATCGCTCCACTGCTATCTTGCAGTGTGAGAAGCAGAAACATAAAATAGTCTTAGAAATACTATTTTATGTTTCTGCTTCTCCCACTGTTCGAAAGCAAAAGGGTTTGGTTGGGGGCAGGCGGGTGGGTGGGCCTGCTCGAGGGCAGAAGAGACGTGGTTAGCCTAATGCTATGTGCCCTGACTGTTTGGTCGGCCCTCTGGTGCCCACCAAATCAGTCCTGCGCACTCTCCTATTTCTTCATGTATGCTGCATGCCGCCTACATGGAGAACATTGAACCAATGAAGGTTTTGGATCCTACATCTACCCAGCCCGGATCTCCACAACATGAAAAACAGAAAGGGGTGGCTGGACAGGACAATTTAACACAATATCTTACAGGCACGCAGTCTATATGTACTACGTGACCACTGTATTTATATTCCAGAACACATTTCTTTTTCTTTTTCTCAGATTCTTAAGGTTTCAAAATACACCGGCACAAACAAAAGACCATCAAGACAGTAGGTTCATATACACGGTATCTACAAAAATACAAATTTGCAAATGTACACTATTTACAACTCTCGAGTCAAACGAAACAAATAATAACACACCAAGACAATAGAACATAAAGTGGTTCAATTCAATTGCAGATTTGAATAGTGCAATACTAATGCAAACAACAAGAAGGAAAACCAGTCCTTAGAACTATAAACCCAGGGGACAGGCGGGATGAAGGTGAAAATGAGTGCCTGCCTGTCTACCAAAACCTGTGGTCAGATATTTAAATGGGGTTGCGCTGCTAGGGGTCCAAAAAAGTGGAATTAGTTGTGTCCTAGCGGCACCCTTTGAAGTTGCCACAGGGTGGGGTGTCGACGCGTTTCGAACCAGGGTGTCTTAGGTTCTCTTCAGGACAGGGACTGGGAAAAAAATGAATCTGTGGAAACATACAGGGTTGGTGTCAGGTTTGTATATCATAGTACCATTAAAATATATACTCTGACTCCAAAGAAACAAGGGAAAAAAATTACCTGCGCACTGGCACAGACGTTGCCGTAGTGTGGGCAATTCTCAGAAAACAATCAGTTCTGAAAAGGCATATAGGGAAATATAAGGAAAACTCAGCACAATCAATAGCTCGTTGTATGTGGGGAAATAGAGCAGTCATACATAACATGCGCCCTTCCCGGGGGTAGATCATACCTGCAGTTGGTACGTGGATGGCCTGAAAACGTGGTGTCCGCCTTGCGGAACACATTCAGGGTGGGTATGCAGCTCTCATGGTTTGCTGCACCGATGTGATGGGCTAAGTAAGTAAATGGAAACAATTCCAGGGTAAATGCGCGTGTTATTTATGAAAAACGAAGTTCAGCCACCTAAGCCACGGAAAGGAAAACGTTCCTACCTGAACGCCAAGGGTTAAATGAATTTATGAGGCGCACGGAAAGCAGAATCCAATTCTGTCCGGCTACGGTGTCAGCTTTACCGAGGCCCGCTGCAACAAAGGGAAAGGGCGGCAGCGTGTTAGTTTCATATTAGTGAAACCGGCAACTTAATCGTAAAAACACGCGCTCAGCGTTTGCGTGAGGGACTTACTTCTGTCGGGGAAAATCAATCCATCAATTACGAGCAGAGTTCTGTGAGTGAGTTAAGCGCGGCGCCTTTCAAAGAGATTTAAAGAACCGGGTCATAGGGTAAACAGGTGTTTCCAGGGGCGGCTCCTATGGAATGCTGGGCATTGTAGTCTGACTTTTACACGCTTGTGGTGCAGCTCAAAACCACTACACGGACCCCAAGGCAACCTCGGGTACCCGAATTGCCTATTAAAATTCTCATGCATGGCACAATTGATATACAGTTCAAAGTGTATGGTTAAACATTATCAACATTTTTAAAGTTATACCAAGTAGTATGTATAAGCATAGCATATTTGTACTAACACCTCCAATTATTTAGCATGCAGTATGTTCTATTATAATTTTGACCTACTCCCAGCAAAATTCGAGAACATGGTACCCTTTGGCATTGAGGCTTGAATTACTATACTTAGCACAACAAAACACATGTCCAGAGATGCAGTTTGATTGTGTAATTACATCTTTTCAGTCCTTGCAATATAATACTGTGTGGTTTACACGAACATATCATGGGCATATTCACACCCCACTTATTGGCATGTAACTGGTGAAAGTTCAGGCTGCTCACCAATCCCATTGTCATACAACGAGCCACAAAGCAGTTAAGAAATTGAGTAATTCAGAGGGGGGAAAAGACATGCAGCACAGCCATGCTCAACAGCAGCAATTGGAACATCTTCACAAACTGGCAGTTTCGGACATTTCATTCAGCCCGGAATTAGCTGTGTCAAACTTCAAGATAAGATACGCCTCTTTTTGAGACAATCGAAGATCAGGATCTCCGCTGCCACCTCTGATAACAGCTAGAACAGTCCATCTTATATCCTGACTCGTATGTTTTTGTTGCAGGAAATGGGAGACCAGAGGCGCTGTCATGTTTTTGTTATTGATCCTTGAACGATGTTGGATGATTCTTTGGCGAACCTCCTGTGTGGTTTTTCCAATATACAGCTTTTTGCACGGGCATTGTATGGCATATATAGTGTACTTGGTCTTACAGTTTGTGTGTTCATTATGACGCCAAAACTTGTTACCGTCCGTGAAAAGTGAGCCTTCTATGGTGAGGTCGCAGACAGAACATGTCCCACATTTTCGGTGCCCTTTAACTGGATTGGCCCCAAAGATCGTGCCTTGAGAGTCTCTTTTTGGAGGTGGTCTGGTAGATGTAATCATTTCACCGATACTCCTGTTCTTTTTAAGAGCAAACAGGGGGGCACCTATGTCAGGTAGAATTTCCTGGATCAAATGCCAGCTTTTTTTGATGATGTTTTGTAGTTGGTTGGTGTGTGGACCAAACGTGGATACACATACCATCCTCTCAGTTGCCCGCTTTGGTCTCTTCTCCAGAAGATGTTCCCTGGGAGTCCATCTCGCTCTCTTCATAGAGTGCTTCAAGAGTTTATGAGGGTAACCTCTTTCTTGTAGCTTGGACGTCAATCCTTGTCCATGCAACTCGAACTGCTGAATCGTTGAACAGTTTCGTCTGACCCGGAGGTACTGTCCATACGGGAGATTATCCCTTAGACTCCGCGGGTGGTAGGTCTTGTAGTGGAGGGCATTATTCTTGTCTGTTTTTTTCTGATATAGTGAACATGTTAGCACTTCATCTCTGACTGATATTTCAACATCCAAGAACGGAAGAGATCTTTCATGATAGCTCAGGCTGAATTTAATGTCTGGGCTCCTGTCGTTTAGCCATACATGGAACTCTTCCAGTTGTGTCGATGTTCCGTTCCAGACGCACCACACGTCGTCTATATATCGGAGCCATTGCCCGATATGGCCTCTGTAGGGATTGTTATTCAAAACATATTTCTCCTCAAACTGTCCCATATACAAAATAGCCATTTCAGGGGCTAAGGGACAGCCCATTGCAGAGCCTTTGATTTGTAGAAACATCTCATCCTCAAAGGTGAAGAAGTTCTTCTTTAGGGCCACAGTTGCAAGTGATATTATAAGTTCAGTGGGGACCCTATGTGGACGTGGTCTATTGTCCAAATAAAGTTCCATGACATCCAGACCGTCTTGCTGGGGAATTTGTGTGTACAGCGATGACACATCCATAGATGCCAACAGTTGGCAAGAAGGATCGAATGACAGGCCTTCAACCTTATTTATAAAATCCATTGTGTCTCTCAGATAGGAGGGCACCTGCACCACAAGGGGTTTCAAGAAGACATCCACAAATTTGGAAATAAGTTCGAGCACAGAATCACAACCGGACACGATTGGGCGTCCTGGGGGTACTTTCGGGTCTTTGTGCACCTTGGGAAGAAAGTACAAGTGCGGTGTCCGTGGGTGTTGCTTGACAAGATATTCTGTTTCTTTTGGTCCAAGAATCCCGACTTCCCAGGCGGTGTTGACAAGTCTTCTCACTTCATCCTGAATCTGGGCAGTAGGGTCGTGGGTGATACGGCGGTACCACTCTTGATTGTACACATGATTCCTACCCTCAGTACGGTATAAGTCTTTGGAACACAGGACCACCGCACCCCCCTTATCAGCTTGCCTGATGACAGCTTCTTGTTGAGTCTTAAGTTCTTGGATCGCTTCTCTGTGTTTCTTCGTGATGTTTTTTGGAACAAAGGGACGTTTTTTCTCCAACATGTTCAGGGATGACATAACTGAACGTTCGAAGGCTAAGATGTTCTTGGAGACATTATGGTTGGGGGGACAGAAGGAGGATTTATTCCTCAAGCCTGAGGCCTCAGTAGAAACTTGAAAGGTTCTTTGTTTCGACAAAAAATTGTTTGGTCGATTTTGCACATTAATTGAGTACAGGAGGGTTCGCCTTCCTGCGAATCTCACATGGCCGAACAGGATACACTGTCGTTCAGTGAGGATCATGTAAAAAAACTCCTCTCTGACTCCACTCTATTCTCTTCTGTAAAACCTAGCAGCACAGCCAAGCAACTCAACTATGCCGACAAACTGACTAGACTTCGGAAAAAACATGTCCGAACGGAGCTCCATGCGCATTTCCTACTTGCCAACCTGAGAGCTGGAACGATCCCCTGGGGTCTCCAGATTAAAAATGTCCCCGTCATCTTTACTGATGATCCAGTCTATCGTAAAGGATTCAGCTTTATTAGTACCAAATGCAGCAGGGATCTGATGGTACACACGGTGGAAACTGCCCAACGAATCCTTAAAAAAGAAGAGGAGGAAATTGAAGAACAACTCCAAGCTATTATGGACAACCACACCGAAATAGAGGCAAAGAACCTTTTAGAAAAGATTGAAAAGGAACTGGTCACATTCAGAGACAACACCATCAACTTCAAGACCTCTAAGTTTGAAAAAGACCAAAAAAACTTTAATATCGAGAATGTGTACCCCTATTTGAAGGATGAATTCTACAGTAGATCAGATTCGATTAGGTACTTGAATACCAATCAGGGGAGATCTAAGAGAAGATTCACTACATTTTCGGAGACATCCTCGTCGGAATCAATGGAGGAATCGGATGCAGGTGAAGGCACCTCAAATAGGAACCAACAGAATAGAAACACCCCCAAGAGGCCTTTTTTAGGCCAGGGCCAACAGCCAAAGCGGACGAGGTTCAAACCCCAATGGGAGATGACCACACGCAAGAAACATTACAACTCGTGAGACCGTCTGCAATCATCAACATCTCCGAAAAGAACTTGACAAGAGCTGAGCAGGAAGTTCTAGAAATGGGCCTTTCTTTTGTTCCAGGGGTTGCCATGGATTTCACCAAAGTCAAAATGGAAATGATGGAATTTTTCCGAAAAGTTCGTCTGAGATGGTTCTTCAAGGATGCGATCGATCAAGTTTCTACTGAGGCCTCAGGCTTGAGGAATAAATCCGCCTTCTGTCCCCCCAACCATAATGTCTCCAAGAACATCTTAGCCTTCGAACGTTCAGTTATGTCATCCCTAAACATGTTGGAGAAAAAACGTCCCTTTGTTCCAAAAAACAACACGAAGAAACACAGAGAAGCGATCCAAGAACTTAAGACTCAACAAGAAGCTGTCATCAGGCAAGCTGATAAGGGGGGTGCGGTGGTCCTGTGGTCCACAGACTTATACAGTACTGAGGGTAGGAATCATGCGTACAATCAAGAGTGGTACCGCCGTATCACCCACGACCCTACTGCCCAGATTCAGGATGAAGTGAGAAGACTTGTCAACACCGCCAGGGAAGTCGGGATTCTTGGACCAAAAGAAACAGAATATCTTGTCAAGCAACACCCACGGACACCACACTTGTACTTTCTTCCCAAGGTGCACAAAGACCCGAAAGTACCACCAGGACGCCCAATCGTGTTCGGTTGTGATTCCGTGCTCGAACCTATTTCCAAATTTGTGGATGTCTTCTTGAAACCACTTGTGGTGCAGGTGCCCTCCTATCTGAGAGACACAATGGATTTTATAAATAAGGTTGAAGGCCTGTCATTCGATCCTTCTTGCCAACTGTTGGCATCTATGGATGTGTCATCGCTGTACACACAAATTCCCCAGCAAGACGGTCTGGATGTCATGGAACTTTATTTGGACAATAGACCACGTCCACATAGGGTCCCCACTGAACTTATAATATCACTTGCAACTGTGGCCCTAAAGAAGAACTTCTTCACCTTTGAGGATGAGATGTTTCTACAAATCAAAGGCTCTGCAATGGGCTGTCCCTTTGCCCCTGAAATGGCTATTTTGTATATGGGACAGTTTGAGGAGAAATATGGTTTGAATAACAATCCCTACAGAGGCCATATCGGGCAATGGCTCCGATATAGAGACGACGTGTGGTGCGTCTGGAACGGAACATCGACACAACTGGAAGAGTTCCATGTATGGCTAAACCACAGGAGCCCAGACATTAAATTCAGCCTGAGCTATCATGAAAGATCTCTTCCGTTCTTGGATGTTGAAATATCAGTCAGAGATGAAGTGCTAACATGTTCACTATATCAGAAAAAACAGACAAGAATAATGCCCTCCACTACAAGAGCTACCACCCGCGGAGTCTAAGGGATAACCTCCCGTATGGACAGTACCTCCGGGTCAGACGAAACTGTTCAACGATTCAGCAGTTCGAGTTGCATGGACAAGGATTGACGTCCAAGCTACAAGAAAGAGGTTACCCTCATAAACTCTTGAAGCACTCTATGAAGAGAGCGAGATGGACTCCCAGGGAACATCTTCTGGAGAAGAGACCAAAGCGGGCAACTGAGAGGATGGTATGTGTATCCACGTTTGGTCCACACACCAACCAACTACAAAACATCATCAAAAAAAGCTGGCATTTGATCCAGGAAATTCTACCTGACGTAGGTGCCCCCCTGTTTGCTCTTAAAAAGAACAGGAGTATCGGTGAAATGATTACATCTACCAGACCACCTCCAAAAAGAGACTCTCAAGGCACGATATTTGGGGCCAATCCGGTTAAAGGGCACCGAAAATGTGGGACATGTTCTGTCTGCGACCTCACCATAGAAGGCTCACTTTTCACGGACGGTAACAAGTTTTGGCGTCATAATGAACACACAAACTGTAAGACCAAGTACACTATATATGCCATACAATGCCCGTGCAAAAAGCTGTATATTGGAAAAACCACACAGGAGGTTCGCCAAAGAATCATCCAACATCGTTCAAGGATCAATAACAAAAACATGACAGCGCCTCTGGTCTCCCATTTCCTGCAACAAAAACATACGAGTCAGGATATAAGATGGACTGTTCTAGCTGTTATCAGAGGTGGCAGCGGAGATCCTGATCTTCGATTGTCTCAAAAAGACGCGTATCTTATCTTGAAGTTTGACACAGCTAATTCCGGGCTGAATGAAATGTCCGAAACTGCCAGTTTGTGAAGATGTTCCAATTGCTGCTGTTGAGCATGGCTGTGCTGCATGTCTTTTCCCCCCCCTCTGAATTACTCAATTTCTTACTGCTTTGTGGCTCGTTGTATGACATGGGATTGGTGAGCAGCCTGAACTTTCACCAGTTACATGCCAATAAGTGGGGTGTGAATATGCCCATGATATGTTCGTGTAAACCACACAGTATTATATTGCAAGGACTGAAAAGATGTAATTACACAATCAAACTGCATCTCTGGACATGTGTTTTGTTGTGCTAAGTATAGTAATTCAAGCCTCAATGCCAAAGGGTACCATGTTCTCGAATTTTGCTGGGAGTAGGTCAAAATTATAATAGAACATACTGCATGCTAAATAATTGGAGGTGTTAGTACAAATATGTTATGCTTATACATACTACTTGGTATAACTTTAAAAATGTTGATAATGTTTAACCATACACTTTGAACTGTATATCAATTGTGCCATGCATGAGAATTTTAATAGGCAATTCGGGTACCCGAGGTTGCCTTGGGGTCCGTGTAGTGGTTTTGAGCTGCACCACAAGCGTGTAAAAGTCAGACTACAATGCCCAGCATTCCATAGGAGCCGCCCCTGGAAACACCCGTTTACCCTATGACCCGGTTCTTTAAATCTCTTTGAAAGGCGCCGCGCTTAACTCACTCACAGAACTCTGCTCGTAATTGATGGATTGATTTTTCCCGACAGAAGTAAGTCCCTCACGCAAACGCTGAGCGCGTGTTTTTACGATTAAGTTGCCGGTTTCACTAATATGAAACTAACACGCTGCCACCCTTTCCCTTTGTTGCAGCGGGCCTCGGTAAAGCTGACACCGTTGCCGGACAGAATTGGATTCTGCTTTCCGTGCGCCTCATAAATTCATTTAACCCTTGGCGTTCAGGTAGGAACGTTTTCCTTTCCGTGGCTTAGGTGGCTGAACTTCGTTTTTCATAAATAACACGCGCATTTACCCTGGAATTGTTTCCATTTACTTACTTAGCCCATTACATCGGCGCAGCAAACCATGAGAGCTGCATACCCACCCTGAATGTGTTCCGCAAGGCGGACACCACGTTTTCAGGCCATCCACGTACCAACTGCAGGTATGACCTACCCCCGTGAAGGGCGCATGTTATGTATGACTGCTCTATTTCCCCACATACAACGAGCTATTGATTGTGCTGAGTTTTCCTTATATTTCCCTATATGCCTTTTCAGAACTGATTGTTTTCTGAGAATTGCCCACACTACGGCAACGTCTGTGCCAGTGCGCAGGTAATTTTTTTCCCTTGTTTCTTTGGAGTCAGAGTATATATTTTAATGGTACTATGATATACAAACCTGACACCAACCCTGTATGTTTCCACAGATTCATTTTTTTCCCAGTCCCTGTCCTGAAGAGAACCTACAACACCCTGGTTCGAAACGCGTCGACACCCCACCCTGTGGCAACTTCAAAGGGTGCCGCTAGGACACAACTAATTCCCCTTTTTTGGACCCCTAGCAGCGCAACCCCATTTAAATATATGACCACAGGTTTTGGTAGACAGGCAGGCACTCATTTCCACCTTCATCCCGCCTGTCCCCTGGGTTTATAGTTCTAAGGACTGGTTTTCCTTCTTGTTGTTTGCATTAGTATTGCACTATTCAAATCTGCAATTGAATTGAACCACTTTATGTTCTATTGTCTTGGTGTGTTATTATTTGTTTCGTTTGACTCGAGAGTTGTAAATAGTGTACATTTGTAAATTTGTATTTTTGTAGATACTGTGTATATGAACCTACTGTCTTGATGGTCTTTTGTTTGTGCCGGTGTATTTTGAAACCTTAAGAATCTGAGAAAAATAAAAATAAATGTGTTCTGGAATATAAATACAGTGGTCACGTAGTACATATAGACTGCGTGCCTGTAAGATATTGTGTTAAATTGTCCTGTCCAGCCACCCCTTTCTGTTTTTCATGTTGTTGAGATCCGGGCTGGGTAGATGTAGGATCCAAAACCTTCATTGGTTCACTGTTTGGTAGAGCGGGTGTTTGCTCGCAAGGTTCTTTGTTTCGACAAAAAATTGTTTGGTCGATTTTGCACATTAATTGAGTACAGGAGGGTTCGCCTTCCTGCGAATCTCACATGGCCGAACAGGATACACTGTCGTTCAGTGAGGATCATGTAAAAAAACTCCTCTCTGACTCCACTCTATTCTCTTCTGTAAAACCTAGCAGCACAGCCAAGCAACTCAACTATGCCGACAAACTGACTAGACTTCGGAAAAAACATGTCCGAACGGAGCTCCATGCGCATTTCCTACTTGCCAACCTGAGAGCTGGAACGATCCCCTGGGGTCTCCAGATTAAAAATGTCCCCGTCATCTTTACTGATGATCCAGTCTATCGTAAAGGATTCAGCTTTATTAGTACCAAATGCAGCAGGGATCTGATGGTACACACGGTGGAAACTGCCCAACGAATCCTTAAAAAAGAAGAGGAGGAAATTGAAGAACAACTCCAAGCTATTATGGACAACCACACCGAAATAGAGGCAAAGAACCTTTTAGAAAAGATTGAAAAGGAACTGGTCACATTCAGAGACAACACCATCAACTTCAAGACCTCTAAGTTTGAAAAAGACCAAAAAAACTTTAATATCGAGAATGTGTACCCCTATTTGAAGGATGAATTCTACAGTAGATCAGATTCGATTAGGTACTTGAATACCAATCAGGGGAGATCTAAGAGAAGATTCACTACATTTTCGGAGACATCCTCGTCGGAATCAATGGAGGACTCGGATGCAGGTGAAGGCACCTCAAATAGGAACCAACAGAATAGAAACACCCCCAAGAGGCCTTTTTTAGGCCAGGGCCAACAGCCAAAGCGGACGAGGTTCAAACCCCAATGGGAGATGACCACACGCAAGAAACATTACAACTCGTGAGACCGTCTGCAATCATCAACATCTCTGAAAAGAACTTGACAAGAGCTGAGCAGGAAGTTCTAGAAATGGGCCTTTCTTTTGTTCCAGGGGTTGCCATGGATTTCACCAAAGTCAAAATGGAAATGATGGAATTTTTCCGAAAAGTTCGTCTGAGATGGTTCTTCAAGGATGCGATCGATCAAGTTTCTACTGAGGCCTCAGGCTTGAGGAATAAATCCTCCTTCTGTCCCCCCAACCATAATGTCTCCAAGAACATCTTAGCCTTCGAACGTTCAGTTATGTCATCCCTGAACATGTTGGAGAAAAAACGTCCCTTTGTTCCAAAAAACATCACGAAGAAACACAGAGAAGCGATCCAAGAACTTAAGACTCAACAAGAAGCTGTCATCAGGCAAGCTGATAAGGGGGGTGCGGTGGTCCTGTGGTCCACAGACTTATACAGTACTGAGGGTAGGAATCATGTGTACAATCAAGAGTGGTACCGCCGTATCACCCACGACCCTACTGCCCAGATTCAGGATGAAGTGAGAAGACTTGTCAACACCGCCAGGGAAGTCGGGATTCTTGGACCAAAAGAAACAGAATATCTTGTCAAGCAACACCCACGGACACCACACTTGTACTTTCTTCCCAAGGTGCACAAAGACCCGGAAGTACCACCAGGACGCCCAATCGTGTTCGGTTGTGATTCCGTGCTCGAACCTATTTCCAAATTTGTGGATGTCTTCTTGAAACCACTTGTGGTGCAGGTGCCCTCCTATCTGAGAGACACAATGGATTTTATAAATAAGGTTGAAGGCCTGTCATTCGATCCTTCTTGCCAACTGTTGGCATCTATGGATGTGTCATCGCTGTACACACAAATTCCCCAGCAAGACGGTCTGGATGTCATGGAACTTTATTTGGACAATAGACCACGTCCACATAGGGTCCCCACTGAACTTATAATATCACTTGCAACTGTGGCCCTAAAGAAGAACTTCTTCACCTTTGAGGATGAGATGTTTCTACAAATCAAAGGCTCTGCAATGGGCTGTCCCTTTGCCCCTGAAATGGCTATTTTGTATATGGGACAGTTTGAGGAGAAATATGGTTTGAATAACAATCCCTACAGAGGCCATATCGGGCAATGGCTCCGATATAGAGACGACGTGTGGTGCGTCTGGAACGGAACATCGACACAACTGGAAGAGTTCCATGTATGGCTAAACCACAGGAGCCCAGACATTAAATTCAGCCTGAGCTATCATGAAAGATCTCTTCCGTTCTTGGATGTTGAAATATCAGTCAGAGATGAAGTGCTAACATGTTCACTATATCAGAAAAAACAGACAAGAATAATGCCCTCCACTACAAGAGCTACCACCCGCGGAGTCTAAGGGATAACCTCCCGTATGGACAGTACCTCCGGGTCAGACGAAACTGTTCAACGATTCAGCAGTTCGAGTTGCATGGACAAGGATTGACGTCCAAGCTACAAGAAAGAGGTTACCCTCATAAACTCTTGAAGCACTCTATGAAGAGAGCGAGATGGACTCCCAGGGAACATCTTCTGGAGAAGAGACCAAAGCGGGCAACTGAGAGGATGGTATGTGTATCCACGTTTGGTCCACACACCAACCAACTACAAAACATCATCAAAAAAAGCTGGCATTTGATCCAGGAAATTCTACCTGACGTAGGTGCCCCCCTGTTTGCTCTTAAAAAGAACAGGAGTATCGGTGAAATGATTACATCTACCAGACCACCTCCAAAAAGAGACTCTCAAGGCACGATATTTGGGGCCAATCCGGTTAAAGGGCACCGAAAATGTGGGACATGTTCTGTCTGCGACCTCACCATAGAAGGCTCACTTTTCACGGACGGTAACAAGTTTTGGCGTCATAATGAACACACAAACTGTAAGACCAAGTACACTATATATGCCATACAATGCCCGTGCAAAAAGCTGTATATTGGAAAAACCACACAGGAGGTTCGCCAAAGAATCATCCAACATCGTTCAAGGATCAATAACAAAAACATGACAGCGCCTCTGGTCTCCCATTTCCTGCAACAAAAACATACGAGTCAGGATATAAGATGGACTGTTCTAGCTGTTATCAGAGGTGGCAGCGGAGATCCTGATCTTCGATTGTCTCAAAAAGAGGCGTATCTTATCTTGAAGTTTGACACAGCTAATTCCGGGCTGAATGAAATGTCCGAAACTGCCAGTTTGTGAAGATGTTCCAATTGCTGCTGTTGAGCATGGCTGTGCTGCATGTCTTTTCCCCCCCTCTGAATTACTCAATTTCTTACTGCTTTGTGGCTCGTTGTATGACATGGGATTGGTGAGCAGCCTGAACTTTCACCAGTTACATGCCAATAAGTGGGGTGTGAATATGCCCATGATATGTTCGTGTAAACCACACAGTATTATATTGCAAGGACTGAAAAGATGTAATTACACAATCAAACTGCATCTCTGGACATGTGTTTTGTTGTGCTAAGTATAGTAATTCAAGCCTCAATGCCAAAGGGTACCATGTTCTCGAATTTTGCTGGGAGTAGGTCAAAATTATAATAGAACATACTGCATGCTAAATAATTGGAGGTGTTAGTACAAATATGTTATGCTTATACATACTACTTGGTATAACTTTAAAAATGTTGATAATGTTTAACCATACACTTTGAGCTGTATATCAATTGTGCCATGCATGAGAATTTTAATAGGCAATTCGGGTACCCGAGGTTGCCTTGGGGTCAGTGTAGTGGTTTTGAGCTGCACCACAAGCGTGTAAAAGTCAGACTACAATGCCCAGCATTCCATAGGAGCCGCCCCTGGAAACACCCGTTTACCCTATGACCCGGTTCTTTAAATCTCTTTGAAAGGCGCCGCGCTTAACTCACTCACAGAACTCTGCTCGTAATTGATGGATTGATTTTTCCCGACAGAAGTAAGTCCCTCACGCAAACGCTGAGCGCGTGTTTTTACGATTAAGTTGCCGGTTTCACTAATATGAAACTAACACGCTGCCGCCCTTTCCCTTTGTTGCAGCGGGCCTCGGTAAAGCTGACACCGTTGCCGGACAGAATTGGATTCTGCTTTCCGTGCGCCTCATAAATTCATTTAACCCTTGGCGTTCAGGTAGGAACGTTTTCCTTTCCGTGGCTTAGGTGGCTGAACTTCGTTTTTCATAAATAACACGCGCATTTACCCTGGAATTGTTTCCATTTACTTACTTAGCCCATTACATCGGCGCAGCAAACCATGAGAGCTGCATACCCACCCTGAATGTGTTCCGCAAGGCGGACACCACGTTTTCAGGCCATCCACGTACCAACTGCAGGTATGACCTACCCCCGTGAAGGGCGCATGTTATGTATGACTGCTCTATTTCCCCACATACAACGAGCTATTGATTGTGCTGAGTTTTCCTTATATTTCCCTATATGCCTTTTCAGAACTGATTGTTTTCTGAGAATTGCCCACACTACGGCAACGTCTGTGCCAGTGCGCAGGTAATTTTTTTCCCTTGTTTCTTTGGAGTCAGAGTATATATTTTAATGGTACTATGATATACAAACCTGACACCAACCCTGTATGTTTCCACAGATTCATTTTTTTCCCAGTCCCTGTCCTGAAGAGAACCTACAACACCCTGGTTGGAAACGCGTCGACACCCCACCCTGTGGCAACTTCAAAGGGTGCCGCTAGGACACAACTAATTCCCCTTTTTTGGACCCCTAGCAGCGCAACCCCATTTAAATATATGACCACAGGTTTTGGTAGACAGGCAGGCACTCATTTCCACCTTCATCCTGCCTGTCCCCTGGGTTTATAGTTCTAAGGACTGGTTTTCCTTCTTGTTGTTTGCATTAGTATTGCACTATTCAAATCTGCAATTGAATTGAACCACTTTATGTTCTATTGTCTTGGTGTGTTATTATTTGTTTCGTTTGACTCGAGAGTTGTAAATAGTGTACATTTGTAAATTTGTATTTTTGTAGATACCGTGTATATGAACCTACTGTCTTGATGGTCTTTTGTTTGTGCCGGTGTATTTTGAAACCTTAAGAATCTGAGAAAAAGAAAAAGAAATGTGTTCTGGAATATAAATACAGTGGTCACGTAGTACATATAGACTGCGTGCCTGTAAGATATTGTGTTAAATTGTCCTGTCCAGCCACCCCTTTCTGTTTTTCATCTTACATGGAGAACATGGCATCCCCATAGACGTCTGTGTGGCCGGCGTCCCAGCCAATCACATACCCGCCATTGCAGCGTTGTGATTGGCTGAGGAGAGGTAAGCTGCCTGCTTCCTATTGCAGAGAATGACGCAGGACCGATGATGCGAGACCTGGCCGGCGAAGGTAAGTTTTTTATTTTAAATGAAACTTCCCCCCGCGCAACCCAGCGAGTCATTCCGGACGCAACTGCCCAGTACCTTTGCCAATGTCCCTTCTCCTTCTTTTCTGCTGATTTTGCATTTGTCCATATTGCCTGGAAATCTAGATTGACAGAAAATCTGCAGGACTATTTACAATTTGAAAAAATCTGTTGTAAATATCCCAACGTTAATAAAACCTACAATAAATTTTGAAAAGCTCAGTAATCAGTAATGTGTTTTTATTCATCTTACAAAAGCAGATTTTCTTTCATGTGCATTACTTCTCCTGCTACCCTACTACTGTGTTACTAGTAATGCACCTCAATGTTAAGAAAGATACTTTTTCTGCAGTTGAACAGATTAAGTGAGAATGTTCCAAAGGAAAAATTTACGCATGAGATGTATCATTGGAAATTATGAAGAACTGTGTCATTTTTTTAGGACATTATCAGATTTGTCTTTTTCATGCTTTCAGGGATTAGGCAAGGGAAACCACTTATCAATGCTGGACAATTTTGCAAAATTCCTGAAATTCAAATTGAAAACGTCTCAAAATATTGCAATACGCAATTTCATGTAACTAACTTAAGTGCAGATCTTGCATAAAAACTCCCATAAAATGCCAGTGGGGTGACTAGTTAAAGGTCTTAGAAAAAGTCTTAGAAAAACCACAATTCCACTCGAAAGTGTAGTTTCATATAATATTCTATAATATCCTATATTTTGACACATGTTTATAGAATTTTGACACATTTGGCATGCAAAACACTAAATTAACACACCCTTACTTTGTAGTCACAATGAAGAGATAAAAAATAGTGAGGACTGAGATCTGTTACAGTTTCATCAATATAATTATATAACTTATATTCCCTGATTCCAGTGTAACTAAGAGCATTGGCCCAAGTCTTTGGCACACCTTCTAAGTGTTGAAGATTGAGGTATTGAAGTTACAAGTAGATATGAAGGAAACAACTTATCACCCCCTGTAATCCCTCACCACTCTTCTGAGGTATAATCAGGTAATTTTCTGGATCTGCCAAACAGAGGAAAGGTTTTCTTGATGACGAAACAGGAATGGACCAGTCAAAAACACAACAGTTCAGTTCACATTTATGGGGGCAGAGTAAGCACAAATGAGGGATTTCCTATATGCCGAAAACCAAGACACTTTCTCAGGTTCCCAGAGGAAGTACAGAGCGTCATTATCTGAGGTACTATTGGCCTGAGTCAAATTAGATTGGAACACAGAACCACTCCTAGTAGCTACACAAGTTGTGTAAGTACATGCTTTTAACATTGGTCCTGAAGAAAGCCCCATAGATCCGACTGGGCACAGTGGGGCTGAAACATGTCGGCCTAATTTTTTACTATTGTATAGAGGATCTAGTAACCTGATCTATAGCTACACACCAATTTTTAATTTCTTGAATCATCTTTTTCTAATGAATTCTCATTTTCTGAAGATGACCCAAAGAATTTTAATTCACTATATTTTTTGGGCACTTAATAATTCTCTTTGGACACTACTACGCATCCAGTGGTTACCTCCCATCCAGTGGTTACCTCTGGGTGGAGGTTAGCATACAACAAAACAAAAGACCCTATGATGATGCACTAACGCAACGTAAAAAGCGGAGAATCAAGATATACCGCCATACCATTTACATGTGTGTATGAGGGTTTTTTTATGAAGGCCAATCAGCACCATAAAAAACCCTGGCTACGTAGTTACTAGTGGTCCATTCCCCCTCAATTGATTTTTTGATCGGTAGAGCATAGCAAAGTGGCAATTTGCGTTCAGGTACAACCTGGTGTGAAGAGTCTCAAGCTTTGTTTTTTTAAACAAAGTATTGTAAGTTGTGAAAAGCGATTGCCATACGCTTTTCCAAAACTAACACAAACAATATGCAAAGCCTCAATTTTGATGGAGAAACTACTGTCTACAAAAGTTAGAACCCCGCATTTCAGATATGTTTGTGAAATTGCACTCTAATGTGCACCTTTGGTCAGCACAACCCTACCAACACTTCCGCCGAATCAGATTAGAAAATAAATTAAGGCAGAAAATAAATCATGAATTCTACCAACACAAACAGGATTTCGCGCAAGCTGTTCAACTGCTGATAATATTACAACACTGGCTCTACTTGGGAAAAAATCACAAATACAGAAATCAACGCTTTAGGCCTGATTTATGGACTATTAAACAGCTTTCGACAAAGTGAACCCGCAAAGGTTGTAGGACATGCTTATAACTTGGTAAATAGATCTTAACTTTTTGCATTGTATCATTGAATTGCATACCGAAACATGGCTACAGGTAAAGCTATCAACTGACAATATCCTTTCTTCTAAATTTTGCACCGAGAGTGGCCTTAAACAAGGGCGTATCCTGGCTCCTTTATCATTCTCCCTGCACAGCGCTGATTTAACAGAGTCACTGAAGTGAGATCAAGGTTTTCCTCCAAAGCTAGGAGGCACAAAAATAACACATATTGCCTACCCCGATGACTTGGTGATCCTATCACAGATGCCAAATGGTTTACAGCATCAATTAAATCAATTGCATAATTACAGCTTGGAGAATGGGTTAATTGCCAATCTGTCCAAAATGAAAATCATGACCTTTAGGCAGCAAAGTAAATCTGTGGGATGGGTTCTAGGAGATACTTCAGTTGAAATAGGGAAACAATATGACTATCTCAGAGTGACATTCAGCTGTAAGATATTATGGTTGAACCAGCTGGCCACTAGAAAATTGAAGTCAACAATGATCACGAAATCGGTCCTAAGATTCACAAATGTGTTCAGCGGAAAAGCAATTTGGCCATCATTGAAAGCGCTAAACATAAAATTGGTTCCATATCTGTTGTATGCTTTCCCACATTGAATCACAAAGTCATTTCTAGTCTTGATAAAAAATGTATGCATAGAGTAAGCAAATTATTACATCTACACACAGCAACTCCCGGCTGTGTATCAGACTAGAATCAGGTTTAAAATCTCTAACATCACTCCACTACAGAAGCATCATGAATTACATCTGTGAATGCGCAAAAGCCGACCCAACCTCACTAAAACATCTAATATACCAAGAACTGGGTAAATATATATACAAGGAATTGGAGTTGCAAATCTTAATAGCGGGCTTAGAATTGTATAATTTACCTGATCGACAGACATTGGGGCAAATGAATCGAATAGTCTGAAAAATCCTCCTCTGTTACACCTTTACTGTTAAACAGTGGGATTCTGACTTGACAAATGCCAAAAAAACAAGCATACAGACCTAGTGTTCGATACCTCCACTTTGCAGAGTCAAGAATATTTAGGGTGAAATTTGCCTGGCTATGTTAAAAAAGAATTTTTAAAGTTTAGATTGTTTTATATTCCGATTTGTGAGTTTGAAGGGAAATAGAATCAGTTTTTAAAGAAAAATTCCTGTCGTCTCAGAGGACTTACAATTGAATCTCTTCTGCACATCCTATGTATTTGTGCTAAATTGTTGCATTTAAGGAAAAAATATGTACGCTCCATGTTTAATGAAGAAAAAATAGGATTTACTGTGGAAGCCATCAGGTATTGTTTTAGAGTCAGGGAAGACAGTTCAATAATAATGTTGATAACATTTTCAGAACAGGCTTGCAAAGCCTTAGCTGTATGACTTTATGCCATAAACTGTTTTATTTATATAAAAAGATGAATATAGCTTTAGTCATAAGATTTTATTAACTATTTATATATCCTGTATTGTCTCTAGGAATAATCAATTTGTTGCACAAACCTGTTGAACTTATATGCTCTTTTTCCACATTTGTGCGCATTTCCACTTTATTGGACCTCTTAAGAAAAGTTAGTAAGCCAGATAAGATTAAGGGAAGAGGTTGAACGTGTTCTGGTTAACAGTATGAATAACAAGGCCATTGCTGTTATTGGTTGAAACTTAAAAGGTCCACTCTTGCATTCATGTAAATGTTAAAACTACAGCGATTATGCATGTATTAAGTTTCATGTAAACTGCTTCTAAATTCTGACTAGAAAATATGTCTTAGGATGGTAATGCACTTTAGTTATTGTATTTAAGAAACTGAACATTTCAAATCAAATTTTTAGATTAGATGCACTAATTATTAACTTGTGATATAAAGATTACGCTCATACTTGAAATTGTACGGCATGAGTTTAGATACATAGAACCTGTCCTCTTGTATGTCATAATCTTAGAATCCCATTATCTTAGACGTTTTTTCTGACATTTTCAGATTTATACTACGTGAGATGTTTTGTACCTATTATTTTAATCTTTGATTAGTACCATAAACTTTATACTACTACTACTGAACCAGCTTGGTGTATTTGGTAACATGTCTCTTTAAGTAGCACTTGAATTTTCTGAGATCCTGTGAACGTCCAGCAATCTTAGTCTTAAAAATTATTCCAGTACAAATCGTTTGAAGTCATTTTTTTTAAAAGCTCATGTCCTAAAAGGGTTGACCAGCCTGTGTTTTGTTGATCATTTTCCTTTTTTGGAAGCACTCTTTCCCCTTTGGCTCCTGTCGTAATAACCAGGTGCAAGCTCTGGTTAAAATGCAGTGATCACACAAATCCAAAAAAATGGGGCACAGTATAATCTGATGGGACTCCTCTCCGAGTGTCACTGAGCCATGCCCATAAAAGCCTGTTGTAGAAAGATGAAAAAAATATGTTGAGCTCTTGAAACTGTGTATATCGCATAAATCTGAATTTTATTTGATTTATTACCTCTAAACATTGAAGAGCAATGTGTAGGAGGCAGCCCTATTAGGTGTCAATGGTAACCAAGCAGTATCATTATTCACTTTGGTGTGGAAAATAAATGCTTTATTGCAGCACCGTTATTAAATCAGACTTGGAAAATGATGTTTTCATCTCCATGTCCCATGTCGCTGTTCAGCTACGCGAGCTGCTGCAATTAAATTACATTCAGTGTCTAGCAATAATATACACCTACACTGCTATAAAGACTACAATTATTTAGTCAAAATGTGGTCAATTACTTGTTCTCTGCTTCAGAGTGTTCACTCTTTTGTATCTTGTTTTAATTGAATTAAGGCAGCGTGAAGCCAGTTAGGTCGTTCTGACAGGTGGCATTTTTCAGTTTTCTAATTAAGTGAGCATCTTTTTTTCTTTTGCTTCCATTCTCTGGGGAGAAACAACAATGGCCAAAGTGCAATTATTTATTTTCAGAAGTACTATGTCAATTTTAAACATGTCTATTTATTAGTGTATCTGAGGCTCAGAGGCCTTATCTATCGCCAGTGCATGTCTTGACATAAACAGATTCGTGACAGCCATATCTATCGTTTGCCAGTTGTATGGGCCATTTCCTGTAAACAGATTTGTGATACAGTGGAAATGTTGCTCTTTCATTTTGTAGGGGTGCATTATAATCATGGGTAGTCCACACCTACATATAATCCTCCGTTGTATTTATTTAGGACATTAGAACGTGAAATGTCATAAGATGCAAGGTGATGTTTTAGGGATATTTCTAATGTAAACGTGAAGAAGTTAATGTTGCAACTACATGCTTTCAGGTGCGAACATTAAAACATGCAGATTTTGTTCGAGTCACTAAATAATACTCATACCATTGATGTGCTTATGAAATGTGTTAATTTAGAGATACTTAGTGAATAACGTTCATATATGCGTAATTTCCTGAGGCCATTTGTGCCCTTTCTTGTTTTGGGCGATTTCTGTAGGCCCGAGTAATATTTTTCCCCGGGAAGCTCTTGCATTAGATTTGCTGGCGAATTTCATGTACATGTTGGATTTGTTGTTTTTCACGTTTCTGTTGCCGGTGGAGAATGCATCCTTGTTAGTTAGCTTAATGTCTTTGTTTTGGGAGTTAGGCTTTGGGAGAAGAGGCTATATAAAACGTTTATGCTGCTAATAAAGAACTGTTGTACTTTCTCATCGAAGCAAGCCTGGGAATCAAGGTCATCTTGCCAAGACCTGGGAGCATTGCTGCCAAGTGGAAAATCATCTAAGAGGAGGTGGCTTGGCTGGATGGTGTGATGTTGCAATGCATCTTGGGATACCACCTGCAAGATAGATGTATTGGAGTTAGTGACAGTGTCCGGGGGACTTCTTCCTTGCCTTGAGAGAGAGAGCATCTTAGAACGAGCTCTGTAACCTTAATGCTACTTGGCCCATCTAAATGTGAAAAGACTTCTTAGGAAGACTTCACATGCTGACACCTTTATGGACCTTGCCTTGGGAAATGCAAAGTAGGGATGTCACTCTAGTTGTAGTGTGGGGACAGACTAATGCTTTATACCCACAAACTTTCAATGAAGGGGAATCTCGACGTCTGCGCCATCATTTTGTGTATCTTGGTTCTCAAACGGATTATATTGTGCATACAGCACCGCCTTAACTCCACCCGTAGATTTTGCTTTGTCTTAGTTCCAATGTAGTTCTACACTCTCATCTTGAGGTGTTTGTATGTCCAACTGTTCTTGGCCTTGTAATAAACTAACTAAACTTAATTGAGAGTCTGTGATTCTTATGAGTCATGGTAAATAGGAACTGCATGTTTAATTGGCAATGATTTCTCTCCCCTCCAGGCTTTCATGCTGATAAAGAGAGCCATCTACCAAGGGTTCCAGAGCATATCTAGAATGTGGAACCCGGCTTCTTCAGTTGATAGCAGAGTAGGATGGTTTTCACATGATGCGGGTGGAGAATCTAGAAAATTCTAGAACTGACCTAGATCTACGAGTGAGTGTGGTGTGTGTTGTGGTCCTGAGGCGGAAGCCGGGACAGCGATAAAAACCTTGCTAATAACTTTGCCGCTTGACTTGAAAAGCCATATTTTGTTTTAATCTCGCACCTAGAAAAGCTTACTTTGTAGAAATTGCACCTTTTTAAAAACTACATTCTGTACTCTGGTACTTAAAAATCAGGCCGCCGCTGAGTGAGAGCGGATCCTGCCCCCCTCGAGAAATCGACAGAGCCTCCGGCTCTCCTGCTGCATTAGAACGTCCGGGCCCGCCATCTTGGGTGAGGATCCCGATCACCTGTGCTAGGCCCCTCCCACCCCGAGGCCCTAGCTACTACAAAATGATTTCCCTACCCAGGAGGCGCAGCGGACGGGAGCAGCGGCGGCGCCGGCGGGGCGCCGAAGGCGCGCCAAAGGCAAGCCCGTCTGCGCCCGTCCGCGATCGACCGGGACCAGGGGCCATGATCGCTGGCCAAAATTCCCCCACAGATTACTCTTCCAACAAGCTACATCAACTACGAGGATAAACTAATGATCTCTGCCTCGCATCATGGGATCCCACCACAAAACACTTCAACTGCCCACACTGTAAGTATCAAAGCCACCCACCCACACCCCTCCCCCTCGTTCCGCATTCTTCTGCTTAGCTGCAGATCCCTCCCTAAACATGCCACAGAAATATCCCTGCAGAATACCAAATACTTTGAGCTGATCGCTCTTCCGGGAAAGGCGGCGGCATAGCTATCATTTATAAAAATTGCTACACCTGCCGCTTATCTCCAACTAACCTATCCAGCTGCGAACACCTCACTTTCACACTGGACTTCTCCCCACCTGCACTTTTTCAGGGACTCTTATCTATCGACCACCTGGCACTCCGACTAACTTTATAAACCAGCTCGCCCCAGAGATAGCCAATGGTATCTGCTCTTCACCAAATTACACTCGATTAGGTGACCTAAACGTGCACCTGGACGACCTGCTGGATTCGGCTGCCGCCGAACTTTGCAATAATCTACTAGCACTAGATCTCTCCCAGCTAGTACTGCAACCCACCCACGAAAAAGGTCACCTTTTGGACCCAATCTTTAGTAACTGTACCCATTTTACAGTTAGTCCAATCATCACCCTCCCATGGACGGACCACTTTCTGATCCCTTTTTCATGGGCACCATCAGAATCTCGCCCCACTCCACCCCCCGCCCTTAGTAGAAACCGCAAATGGTCACATCTCAATACCAATTTGTGGACATTCACACTGGAAGCTTCGGCTCCAGAAAACAACCCCGATCCGATTATCAGCAACAACAACTTTAACACTTGGATTACCACCTCTTTAGACTCTACTATTCCACTTAAGGACATCAAACCCCAACAAAGACCAAAAAATGCCCCTTGGTACTCACAGGACCTGTGCATTCTTAAGAGAGAATGCAAAAGACTGGAACGGAAATGGCGCCTTGACTATTCACACACCAGCTAAATTGAATATCGGGCATCCATAAAAATCTATAAAATCAATTTAAAAAAATCTCAAGCCAGTTTCTTCGAAAACAAGATTAAGGAAGCAGCATCCAAACCCAAGGAGATTTACCAGACTGCAAAAAGCTTGCTCAAACTCCCCGACAAGCTACCGGTTCCTCTGACCGCTCAAACTCGTTGCAATGAACAGGCCGACTACTTTTACAACAAAATAGCCACGATCTACTCCTCCTTCCCCTCACCCCTTCACCCACTATCAGAACAGCAATACACCAGACCTACCCCTCCTACCTCCCTTGAAACCTTTTCTCCTCTGGAGCCCACCAACCTAGAAACCATAATACTACAGGTTAAGTCTGGATCCCCTAGTGACCCAGCCCCAGCTCGTTTCCTAAGAACAATTACCCCCACCATCCTCCCCATCATCCTGAACTTGATCAACAACTCTCTCGCAGCAGGGCTTGTTCCCCCGAAGTGGAAACAAGCTGCAGTTAAGGCCCTCTTGAAGAAACCCAATCTCGATCAGATGAACCCGGGGAACTACCGCCCGATCTCCTTGTTCCCATGGATAACAAAAATCGCGGAAAACACGTAAACCAATGCCTCACAGAATTCCTGGAAACAAACAACTCTCTGGACACCTCTCAGACGGGGTTCCGCCCCATGCACGGAACAGAAACTGCTTTATTAGCAGTAACAGAAGGAGCTAGAAAAATCGTGGATCAGGGAGGCACTGCCGCCATCATCTTATTGGACCTCAGTGCTGCCTTCGACACTGTGAACCATGACATCTTATGCAACAGAATGTCAGAGCTAGGGATAACCTCCACTACTGCAGCCTGGCTACACTCCTTTCTTTCAGACCACTCTTTTCGAGTCTGTGAGGGCAATATTACCTCGCCCAGCAAACCGCTCAGTTGTGGGGTTCCCCAGGGCTCGTCCTTGAGCCCCACACTGTTTAACATTTACATGCTTCCCCTTGAGGAAATAATACGCCCTTTCAGCGCTCAAGTCGTGTTCTACGCCGACGACACGCAACTGGTGGTTACACTGACTCATCCTTCCTCCTACTCCAGCGATCTCAGAGGCTGCATGGAAGCAGTATGCACCTGGATGAGCCAGTCTTACCTGAAGCTGAACGGCGACAAAACAGAGCTAATGGTGCTAGGCAACTCCCCCCAAAAATCCATTGACTCCCTGTGGCCACCAGCACTAGGCCCAGCACCCCCAGCCAGGGATACCATCAAGAGCCTGGGCATCTGGCTGGACAACTCACTTACCTTCGGCCACCGGGCAACCAAACTAGCAGCCACCTGTATGGGCATCATTAGACTCATACGAAAGATCCTACCGCTCCTCCCTTTCAAGGCCAGACAGATCATGGTCCAGGGTCTAATCCTCTCCCGGCTGGACTTCGGAAATGCCCTATACCTTGGAGCCCCCGAATCCACCCTAAAAAAACTGCAGGTTATCCAAAACTGCGCTGCCCGTACTCTCCTGCGCATTCCCCGCCGGCAATCAGTGAAATCTGAACTAAGAGCCCTTCACTGGCTGCCAGTAAAGGATAGAGTTAACTTCAAAAGCATGTGCATCGCCCACCGTGCCAACTGGAGGAAAGGAGCAATCTTGAATCACACCTTATTCACCCCCTACCACCCCAATAGGTAGCTGAGGTCAACCCTCGCCTTCCAAGTCATCAATCTCAGGTTCAAAAGAGAAAGAAGTGGAGGAAGAATGTTCTCAACAAACGCAGCTAGGCTCTGGAACTCCCTTCCACTCTCTATCCGCTCGGAACCTAACATCTTGCTTTTCTGAAGAAAACTAAAAACCTTTTTCTTTAGCAGATAAACTCTACCCGCCTCTCCCACCTGTATTCTGCTAAAGCGCTAGGACGCCTGCGGGTAGCTATTGCGCTATATAAAAACCTATTCTATTCCATTCCATTCCATCCCTAGAACCTCAAAGTAGATCCCAGTGATCGAGAGCGGTAAACGATGGAAGTTAGTGGAGACTGACGGAGATTGATGGTGCGGCGAGAACGCATCAAACGGAGGAGTGAGTTTCAATAGTGATGCGTCATGTGTTAGATTGTTGGAGTGTGTTAATTGTATGATGTCTGGCGAAGCTTGCATGAAAGTTGAGTGAATGTGGTTTTGAGCTGGGCGTGGTCCAAGGTTTGTGATTTGAGTTTCAGGCCCCAAAGTGGCCTAAGAGCCAGGGATATATTAAATGGTGTAGAAGACATTGATTTGTTGTGATTGTCTGACTGCAGGTTTGAGGAGTTGTCGTAAGATGTCATTGGCAATTCCACTTAAGACAGGGAACTTTGTGTGGGTGGGACATGTGGGGAAACCTTGTGTATGGGGTGGACGATATTAATTCAGGTGAACAGCGCAGGGCAAGGGTTAATGTGTTTCGATATTCTTGAGTGATTGAATTCTACCAATCTTTTAGAAAGGCAGACAATTACTGCGTTAAGATTGTGTGAGTGAATGCGAACAGAGAAATTGTGAAGGAGGGTGAGCTGCTGTGAGGCGGAAAGTGTAACGTCAGAGGGTGCCGCTTTTTGATGTTTTAAGGTGTTACGTGATCTGTTCAGGGAGATCCAGAGTGGCTACTCGAGTAGGTGAGGAAGCACCGCCCAAGGATTCTCCAGCACACTATATGGTGACCAATGTAGGACTCCATACTATAATTTGGCTTCAAAATTGGCACAAAATCACTGAAAAGAAGAGAAATTTGGCTTTCCCATGTTATGGTTCATTTCGATTGGAGGTGTTATATCAGTTCAGGGGAGTGATGTCTTCACTACAACCTCCACACAGATCAACACAGTTTGAGGTATTACATGCTTGGATGTAAGCAGCTCAGGCAAGAACAGGGAGAGATTACATGGGAAGATGTAAAAGGCAATGAAGGCATACTAGGATGCGCGATGGGATGCACAACTAAATCCATGGAGAGATATTCTACCCGATGCTGTTGAGAGAGAGAGATGGTCAGGATAGGAGTGGAGTGAGTGATGAAGACGACAGTTTGTTATATGAATTGTTGTCAGAGCGCCCTCCACCTTACAATCCACATTTAGAGGAAGGAAGGCGAGAACTGTCAAATGCAGCGAATAATGGAAGAGAAGTAACATCACAGACAGGACTTAGTAGCGAGGAGGATTTCAGCTGGAGTAGAAGGAACAGGGACGCCAGTGCTAGGGGGTGCAAGGTCAAGTGGAGTTAATGCTGCTTTGCAATTGCTGGAAGCCCTTACAATACCAGTCACCATTGAACCTGACGTCTTTGAGTATGACCTGAGCTTAGTGGAGAACATTAGTCAATAACAGTCAGGGTTAGAAGAAAGAGTCAGCTCAAGGGTAAATGTGACTATAAATAGGAACAATCCATTTCTGATGCCTATAGAATCTAGTACCCCGTTGCCAGCAACTGTAGTATACGATCTGTGTCATTGGCAAACTCAAATTCAGATTTGAGGATGTGGCAAGCTCCAGTCAGAGGACACATGGGAAGGATACCAGAAGTAGGGGCAGGTCAAGGAACCTCTGAAACCAGCATATCTCGAAGACTCCAACTTTAGAGAATTGGCAAAGTAGTTGGATCAGTAATAGGGAAGGGCAAAGTAGCATGTTGAGTCAGGGGAGAATCAAAACTGCAATAAAGGCTAAATTATTGGATGTAGTGAGTTTGAAGACTGAGGTGGATGAAATAATTAGTGGGAACTTCCCTTTGGAGAGGATAGAGATTTATGAGCAGGATGAGCTATTGTTTGTGGTGAAGCATGTCAATCATAAAGCGAGACGAACACATGAGAAATTAGCACAATTGCCCCAAAAAAATGATGTAGACCTAAACAAAACGAAATGTTACAGGGAAACCATAAGTTGAATTACAGTATCAGGAACTGGAAGAGAAAAGGGTAACAGGTTTGAAAACCCACATTCGAGATTTGATCATAGGGATTCGCAAATGGAGCAAGTTTGATAAATGGGAGGAAAGATGGTAAAAGAAAAAGAGTGTTATGAAGGTGACAGGAGAAAGGCCGCCTCCAGGAGAGGGAAAAACAGGAGTGGAAGCATTCCCCTAGGGGGAACTGCCTAGTGGGGGGTATGTAAATGTGCCTTGAAGCAGGAGTGATTTAGCAGTGTTCATGAACGATTTTCTGCGGCTGAGGGAGAAACTTCCTGAATGTTATAAGCAAGTTGATCACTTTGTAAAGATTTCAAAGGTGTTGTGGATTGATTTGAATACATTGTTTGATATTGTGGTTCCTAGTGATTTATGAATCGCTTGTAAAATTTCTATTGATTGAACTTCTACTAAATCAGTCAGAGATCCCATAACACACGATCCTTCACCTTTGGTTTTGAAAAAGAAGTTCAAACAAGTAATCACATAGTTACAGTCTAAAATAGCACCACAAGATATTGCTTGGGTTAAATTTGATAGTATGACACTGGAGTCCAAAGAATCTATACATGTTCATTATGAACAGCTCTTAAAAGTCTTTAAGCAATACAGCGGGTAAGATACTCTTGACCCTAAGGACATGGGACAGTTGTTTCCAAATTTGTACTGGGACTGAGAGTAGAAATTAGTGTTATGAGTCAACAGCATATAATCTGCTGGCAAAACAAGTCAGTGGATGAAATCCTATAAGATATTGTAGTGATGAGGTGGACTGCAAGCACATGACAATAAAGGACAAGCTGGGGAATGCAAACAGATAAATGGGTGAACCTTAGGTCGGAATCAGTGGAACAATCAAGGAGGGATTCAAAATGTTCTGAACAATTCTGGACTGGGAAAAGGGAAAGATATAGACCCAAAGACAGGTGTAGACATTGCCTTGCTTTGTCACTCCTCTTCCTTAGAGCGATGTGGAGGAGCATAGAAAGTCAACAAGGTGACAGATTGTCCCAAATGGAAAGGTATTACCACTTTGGGGAGGAAAGCGATTCTACTTCAAAGCACAAACTTGTCAGGAAATATCATCAAAAAAGGAGGCTTGGACGATACAGCTTGTAGCTCTCTCACACCTTCCTGGCAGATGTGATTGCCATTAAAAAGGCAGTTTTTATTGTGAGCAGCCAGAGGGGGCAATTGTGCAGCTCTCGAAAGGAGCACACATGAGGAAGGTGAGAACCAAATTAAGGTCCCCCTGAGGCATAACGAAGTGGGAAGGTGGAAACATGTGTACAAGGCCTTTTAGGAATCTATGTACATTGGGGGACTTAAATGAAAAAAGTAGTCTGGCATCCTCAGGAAAGCAGACACATACCCTTACAGGGTGCCGAGAGCAGAGCCTTGCTGGGCAAGGTTCAAAATAAAAAGTAAAACATCAGAAAGGGAAGCAGAAAGATGCTCGATAGACTTCTCTGTGAATACATTGCAAATTTCACCAGCTTAGTGGAGGGACGCCTGACTGCCAGAATAACATTACAAACTTTGGGAGGAAGGTCGAAAGCTATCAACTGCTGCTGCTCAATCTCTAGGCAAGAAAGCATAGAGTTTACAGGTTTGGGTGGAGAACCCTCCCCTGCTGCTGTGACAGAAGATCCTCCCAAAGGGGCAGCCTGAACAGAGGATCAATGCTCATTTGCAGAAGTTCGGGATACCAGACTCTCCATGCCCAGTCAGGAGCCACATGGGCGACTTGGGCTCTGTTGTTTCTGATCTCCTTGAGAACTCTGGGCAGGTGTAATATGGGAAGAAAGGCATGCAGGAGGCCTGAGTTCTATTTGAGACGAAAATCACCTCCAAACGAGAGCCACCTTGGAAACTCAAACATGCAAAACTGCTGACATTGCGCCTTCTATTCGGAGGTGAATCGATCTAACCAAGGCTCTCCCCACTGCTGACAGAGACCTTGTGCTAAAACTAGATGGAGATGTCACTTGTTTAGTTTGTTTGCCCTGACATTCAGGGAACTGGACTGGTGTTGAACCACCAGAGATATGTCCTGCTATTCCAGCCATGTTTAGAATACACAGGGCCTCTTGACAAAGAGTACAAGACCCCACTCTGGCCTGGTTGTTCCACTACCACATGGCAGTAATGTTGTCACTGAACACCTGAACTAGCCTTCCTTTGAATGAGGGTTGAAAAGCTTTTAATGCCAATTGGATCACTCGGGGATCCAGCATGTTGTTGTGGATTCCGAATTCCACTTTTGATCTCCACCTCTCTCATATGGCAGCCTCATCCCACAAGTTATGTATTTGTCACTACTGTGAGATCTGGATGGAGAAGGGAGAGGGGTCTACCTCTGACCCAACTGCACTTTGTCAGCCACCACTGCAGGTCTCATGCAATTCCCTCTGAATTCTGGACCATGTCGGAGAGATTCCCATGATGCTGCGCCCACTGGTCCTACTGCAGAGCCTGCATATGTCATCTGGCATGTGTCACTGAAGGATGCAAGAAGCTATGAGTCCCAGCAGTCTCATAGTCATTCTCATCAAAAGTCAGGATAGAGGCTGAAACATCAGTGTCATAGCCCTAATATTCTAGTCTTGTCACTTGTGAGGATAGGCCCAAAACTGCACTGAGTCCAGAACAGCTACAATGAAAAGAAGCATCTGAGATTGAGTCAGGTGTGACTTTGGCATGCTTATAGTGAACCCCAGCAAAAGCAGGAGGTCCGCCATAGTCTGGGATAGGGGAAGACTGGTACCCCTCATCTCTGCAGATGAGTTTCAACCACCGATATCACCTTGGTAAAAACCTGAGGGGCGCTGGTGTGGCCGAAAGGGAGCACTGTGAACTGAAAGTTCTCATGGTTCATCATAAATCACAGGTAACACCTGTGGGCAGGCAGGAGGGGGATGTGTAAATATGCATCCAGCAAATCTAATGCTACCCTCCAGTGTCCTGGGTCCAGGGCAGATAAGACTTGAGCCAATGTGAGCATTGTGAATTTCTATTTTTTTAGGATGTTGTTGAAGGCTCCTTGGTCTAGGATCGGATGAAGTCCCTTGTCCTTTTTTGGTACCACAAGGTAGCTGGAATAGTGACCAAAGCCCACTTCTGGCTCCGGAACCCTCTCTATGGCTTCTTTGGCCAAGAGAGTCATGTCTTCCTCCTGGAGCAAAAGTAGATGATCAGCCAGTCGAAGGATGGAGGCATGAAGGGAAGGATGGTCTGGAAGGGAAGGGAGTAGGCCCTCATCCACGCAGGATTTGTGAAACTTGGGCTGCTCAGTCGCTAGGGTCGGACTGGCATGGTTGAAAGCCCCTTGCATTGCTGCGAAAGAAGCGAAAGGCAGACTGGGAATGGGAGGCAGCTGAGAGGCACAAGGACTTGGCCATAGTCTATGAGTCCTTAAAGTACTCTAGTGCAGTGTCTGCCTTGTCTCAGAAGAGATGGGTGACATCAAAGGGCATGTCCATGAGCGAAGTCTGGACATCGTCTAAAAAGCCAGGTGTTCTCAGCCAGGCCTTGGCATCTAACAGCCACTATTGTAGAAATTGCTCTTCCCAGTGAGTCGGTTGTGTCTAAGCCACATCAAATGGCAAACTTTGCTGCATGTCTCCTGTCTGTTACGGCTTGGGAGAGGATGACACGGGCCTCCTCCGGGCCCTGTAGCAGCACTTGCGCTACTGTTTCCCACAGAGAGTTTGAATAAAGGCCCAATAAGCATGTGGTGTTCACGGCCACAATGCAAGGCTGGAGGAAGAAACATTTTTTTTGCCTCAACTGTCTAACCTCTTGGATTCTTTGACCAGAGAAGTGGCAGGGAATGCGCTATGAGAGGTAGAGGCTTGAACTAACTAGTTCTCTAGGGTGGGGTGGGTAGTGAGGAAGTTTGGGTCACCCTGGGAAAGGTGGTGGCAGAGTGTGATTGTCATGTTCACCGGAGCCTCTGTGCTGGGTTTGGACCATGTTTCCAGAAGGCCATCTGTGAGGGCTTAAAGAAAAGGGAGCTAGGGTTCTGAAGAAGAAGCTCCCGGCTGTAGCACCTCTGTCAAGATGTTAGTCTTGACCGCCACTGAGGGTAGCTGGAGGTAAGGACCTCAGCCACCTTGTGCACCACCATTGCAACAGATGTTCTCTCCTCCATAGCCACAGTGGGGGGAGAAAGCAAGCCAGTGCCTGGAGAGGTGTCAAGTCCACTGGCTTCACCCAATTCCCCATACCAGTCCATATCCTGTTCACTAGGCAGGTCTTGCAAAGGGTCGAGTGACCCCACCCATTCTTTTCCAAATCTTAGCCCTTCATAATGAGACCCAGGAAACGACCTATGACCTGTTGGTCCTGCCAGCATCGGAATCAGAGTTAATCGACGCGGTTCTGCCTATATTTTCTTAGGAATCTGAATAGGGCTGGTGCTACTGGTGGACGCCACTTTTAGGTTTTATATTTCCTGGTATGTAGTAAAAAAACTCCCACATTTGTTTTAACTACTGTGAGGCCTACCCCTCCCATATGATACAGTGGGATTCCTTGTTACATTTAATACGCTGTAATTTCTAATTGAGAGGCGGTAGATATGCAGATATTTAGTACCTATGACATTGTAATCATAACCCTTCTTTAATGGTAATGTCAGATTTTTCATTATCATTTTGAGAATGGGCACTTTCAGAAAGTTGGTATTTTCCTGTTTCTAGTGCTTTTGTGCATGCAGCCTGTCTTGGGTCATATGACTGGGTGTGGCTAACAGTTAGACTTTGTGATTTTGTCCTAGACAGTCACACAATAGCGGGATTAGGTGGGCCTCAAGGGGCCATCTTCTGGTAGACTGAGGGTGGAGCTCAGCATAGCCCCAATTACACCTGAATAGCTTGTGCTCTGCCTCCCCACAAAGGGCTTAACACCCCTGTATTGTCGTTGCAGCCAGCTTGGAGCCAGGGCATGGGAGTCAGGAAACTCTGTGCGCTTCAAAGAACCTTTCTAGGAGCTTTTTCCACCTTCCAGAAGAAGGGCACTAGTGTATAAAAATAGGACCCTCAGACCCACTCTTCAGTTCACTACTGGTTCTGGGGAAGGACTCTTAGAGGGCTGCCTGCTGCTGTGACCTGTGGCGCATTCTGCCAGATGGCTGCTGTACCTAGACGGACTGTCCTGCTGCCTGGAGCCTGCCTTGCACCCTCATAGGCCAGCCCTGCTGTTGAGCCCTGCATCTACACCTGCAACCAGGACTACCAGAATTGACTCCAAGGGCTAATTTGCTGGCCTCTTGATCAGAGCCACAGGGACATAACAGGCTCTCACCATCTTAAACCAGCTCCTGGACGCAGCCTGAGTGTGTCCCGAACCCCCAAGAGATGCCCCAGCAGTCCTGGACCCTTGGTTGTGGTGCTAAAGGTGCCCAGATAGCCATTTTCCAAAAGTGAGGCATGAAGAAAATTGTCAAAAATGTGCTCTGACAGCCAAGAGGAGACCAAGCCCATCCTGCTCACATATCCGCTCAAGGTGCATCTCAAGTCGTATTGACCCTGCGACTTCTGCTACGTTCTTCTCTGCTAGTTTAGAGCTAACAAAGGTCCTAAGCTTTTGGTAGATGTAAAGTGAAATAATAAGCACAGACTTTAAATAAGGGCTGTGTATCTTTTACTCCAGTGTCCAGCCGGACAAGGAGGTATTTATTTCAAAGATTTCAGGGAATATATACAGGATTTAGGAAGTGGAGCAAGCCACAGTTAACTGGGCACAAGCCTGTACCAAGTCAAGGGGAAAAGAAAAGACAATACATGGGGGGAAAAATAGAATAACAGGCAAACAAGTTGGAGAAAAAATGGTGGCTTATGATACAATGAAATATTACATAAGCTCAGAACCCACAGTAACTGCAACACATATTACAAAATTGAAAAGGGAAGCAGTACTGCACAAACTGTCGACGTTACACTTTCAATAACATCACGGTGCAGAGCAATTCCTTTTCAAATTGTAATACATCAAATGTTGTGTACTTGATCCAATGCCCTTGCCTAAAGGTTTACATAGGACAAACCACCCAGAAAGTCAAGATCCGAATTGGACAGCACCGAAGCAGAATACGCTGTGGAACCCCAAATGCGCCACTGGTACACCACTTCACAGCATCAAAACACTCAGAAAATGACATCAGATGGACTGTACTAAAGGTTGTGAAGCTTCCACCCAGAGGAGGCAACATTGGACAGCTGTTGAACAAGGAAGAATTGAAGTCCATTATTCAATTCAATTCCACACAGGATGGCCTAAACAGAGCTGAGGATTGGACAGGACTAGTGTGATTTCCTCAACACTCTTGAACTTTATGCAATAATGAAATGGAATATCCTGGCTAATATCCTCAATAACACCAATGGACTTCCAGACCATCCTTCCCTTCATGCCTCCATCCTTCGACTGGCTGATCATCTACTTTTGCTCCAGGAGGAAGTCATGACTCTCTTGGCCAAATGCAGATCGGGCCCAATCCACTTCATGTATTTGAACCATGCTCCTTCGCGGTTATCCTTAACTTTGACCAGGTCTTGCGCGACTAGCACATTGATTTCTTAGGTGCGATTTTGAAACTTAAACCATAAAAATGTTTAACTCTGCATCTACTAAATGAATTATTGTCATTTTGGTGTCAAATAATTTATTACAATTTACTCTATTTTTCTAATTTGGTTTGGGATGTTTTTTGTGTTGCTTTATTACTGTATTACTGTTTGTGTGCTTTATAAACTCTTTACACATTGCCTCTGAGTTAAGCCTGAATACGTTTTGTGCTAAGCCACCCAGGGTCAAGCACAGTTTAAATTAGTGGCTTTTTGTAGTTCACCCTGGAAGGGAGTGTGGCTGTTGGTTGACCAGAGCTCACATTCCTGTGAACCAACAACCCAGATTCTCACAAGACCTTTCTCCTATCTTCATGTAATTTTCTTTTCACATACTCATATTTTGTGGACGTTGTAGTTATTGGGACAGAAATGGTTGATGTATTATTTTGAACATCACTAGAGGGTTTAAGATCTGAAAGTGCCTATGATGATGGTGCAGTACGAATGTCACAATACCAGTTCATGTCCTGTCATAATAACTGGACACTTTCATTTAGGTGACAGTATACTTAAGGCCATGTGTGTTTGTGCTATTGTATTGTAGCCATCCTCTTAGAAGCCAAATTTGTAGGGGTTGCCATCTCTCCATCATTTTTCAGATCCTGTTCTTTCTTGAGGTATATTGTAATCTGCATCACACCTCATCTGATCATTGATTGTGTGTTGCATTGTATAGAATATCTGTTCACCCTCTCTGGGTGGTATTAATGCAATACTGGTGCAGTCTGACTCAACTTCAAGTATGACATTGGGAAGCCCTCAATTGCGTAAACTGCGATTTCTCTCTGTTGCCTGTATGTGGGTCTGTGGGAAACACTACGTAATGTGACTCCAACCTTAGTCAGCATGCAGACTTCCCATTGATGCCTGTAATCCCACTGTTACAAAAAAGTGTAGATTCATGGGGGTAGTGGTAGGGCAAGGCTTGCAGTATATATGCCTATATTAGACTGCAATGTTTCTCCTTTGGCAGTCACTGGGGCCCTTGGCAATACGGGTCCTTCCTACATGTGGTGGGATACAGCTGAAGCTATGTTCAGAGAGTCCATGCATCTCCTACTAAGCCCGAGGTGTCTTCTTCTGGGAGGCTGCAAAGGTTCTCAGAGCAGGGGAGATGTGCCCTCTGTTGTGCCACTATTAGTACTTGGACTGCATTCTGTTCAGCATGATGCCCTGGTCCACGTCTCACTGTAATGTGTTGCTTAAAAGCCTAAAGAAGTTGAGTTGGATGAGTTAATTATAGTCGTTTTTGGTTTAACATCAATCGTCCTCTGGTTTACCAACCGTGAGAGGAGCGCTTTCTTTCACTAGGTTGCTAAGCAGGAAGAGTCTTCGAGCTTTTATACTCAAGAGCAAATGGTACGTAGAAGAGAAAATCTCCGACTTTTTCTCTCATGTATCGACATTTATTGTCATTTAATCGTAAAACACATTTGAAATCATGATAATCTTCCAAACGCAATATTTACTGTGCCTTATTTGTTTGTTTTTTGTAGATTTCTGTTTAAGTGCAATTGGTTCCCAAAGAAGGGATGAGAATTCATGAGAAAGCCCATAAACTGATAAAATATCAAAACATCGACAAATAAAGGAACCGCTAAAGAGTCCTTATAAGGATTGTTTTAATGTGTGCAATGAAACATTAATCCTGAAAAGTAATAAAAGGTGTGCATATGGCCGGAGGGGAACCCGGAGCTCTGAGGCAAAATCCAACAGCACCTGGACATTTGCATGTTGCAGTCATGTTGAATAAATACCGTTAACCAAGGATTTCATTGCTCTGTGAGAACAGGACAGAAACAAATGAGCCCTATAAACCTTTCAACTCGTGCACTGGGATTAATCAGAACATCTCAACCTTAAAAATGTTTAATGTATGTGGTGTAGTATCAATCAAAAACAAACCGGGAGAATAGGGTCAAAGGGAAAAAGTTTAAAGACCTACAACTGGTTCACTTCCCCAGTAACAACAATTGGATAACATAACACACAAGAGCCTAGAAGGTCTATAAGCCAAGCAAATTGCTGGCAAAAACTGGCAGGTATATCTCTATGTCAGTTGGTGCTGCAGTCATTATGTAACAATGTATAAAGAGCAAGAGAAGAAAACAAGGGAGTGGTGATATCTAATAATCAATTGGAAAACTGGTCAAACCAAATCCAGCACATGTGTATTTTGTGGATAACCATCAAACAAACCAAATGATCAGTCCTATCACTTGGCCGTCCACACTGTGATCTGGCAGGTCCTTAGATCATCTAGACCGTATGCCACACAGTCGTAGTAAGTACTGGAGTGCGGTCCTCAGTGTACTTCCAATTGTTAGTCTGATTGTGATGGTCAGTAGAGAGTGGTGAAAATACAGTGCAACATACAAAAAAGTGGTAAGTCTAAAACAGGGTGTCTAGACAATACTTTAATAGAAACCAGGCACATCCCCTAATTAAAAAATAGGAACAGCGCAAACGACAGTATGGAACAAATGACTGTCGCAAATGGGGCCAACATGTTACTGCCTAACGGGCAACACGTCCCTTGGCTTTCGTCAGGGCCACTGCTCTAAAAAGTTGCTACTGTTGTGTGTGTTTGGAAACACTAATATATCTGATAAATCAGTGAAAAAAGAATAAAAGAGTAGGGACGATACAACCTGTACCTACAGTTATTTACTCATCCTCCTTGTCAGTAGGTGTTCAACGCGATCCAACATGACAGGGGACTGGACCTCACCTCACCTGGACCGTGCTCAGGTATACGAGGCCCCGCGCTCTCAGTCGGTGCCACCAAACTCGCCTGTTTAATGTGTGTGGTGTAGTATCACCCTGTGCAAGCACTTCTGCGATTTACTCATTTGATAGGTGTCAATGACCAGTCCTGAGAACTTATTGCATGCAAAATGTTAAGGGTAGATTAGGCGAGATTTACAATATACTGTAGGATGGTCTGACACCCCAACCTGTGTTCAGTTCCACGTTATGTAAGCGCTGTTGAAGTTGCTTGGGCCAAGGGTTATTGCTCTACGACTCATTATGGTTTCCAGTATCCCACAAGAGCACTGGTTTTAGTGACCTCTTATTAGAATACCTGACCTGGAGATGTTACATTTAAAATTGTGATTAAGTAGGAGAGACTTGCCTCTAGAGGGAAAACTTAAAGTATTTCTGGGTGGAGTAGGTTGAGAGTAAAGAGGACACAATATCGAACGGTCACAATATTGAGTAGAATATGCAGGTGCAGTTGTGTTCTCAACATTCCCCACCACAATCGCTGCTGGGTCTGTTTGGAGGGTGCATGTAATGGAAATACAAACCTAAAAGGGTACATAGTGCAAGTTGCAGCAAACTAGAAAACCTACCTCGAAATGTTTCCCGCATTATTGCTGTTTAATTACAGAATATGTATGGCTTCTATTACTGATAAACATGGTTGCACTGTGGGGCTTAAAGATTGTAGATAAATCCTCAACAGCACATAGATAGGCCAACAGCCTTAGATTTTAAAATAACACGTTACATCTGAGATTTCCGCTCAAACTCAACTAGAAGCCTAGGCAGTTATATGCGTATACTTGCTTTGCCCTACCATCACCCAGAAGACAGTATCTAGTGCTGATAGTCTTTCATTCAAACCCAAACCATCATTTTGTGTGAGATAATCACCAATGTGTGGTCACCGATGAAAGGATGTAAGGTAACCCAGTTCTCAGACCTATTCACGTTTGATTAAAGATTACTGTGTCATCAACTTTTTTTTAACATTGAGAGTTCAAGTCGTTGCACATTGGGAGAAGAAAAAAGAGGTAACAATACAAGATACAATATACAGCCGTACTTATTATCCAATTTTACAATTGTTCAAGAATACTTAAATGCAAATATATATAAAAATATATTCTGCAACATACATTACACTTGATATAATTATAAAAGACTAATATCTTCTATATCTATATGTGTCATCAACTTTTTGAAGGAATGACAGAAATACTCCTGGTGTTTGGCATTTACCTTCGTGGATAATCCCCAAATCATCAGAATAAAAGCTGAAAGGATGGGTAGTAAACATAACCCTGCTTTAGCCCCTGGTTAGAATAAACGTTCACAGACGTTCCATTTAGTAACTTAATAAGTATCCAGTTGTTAAAATTCAAATCATGTCTTGACATAAAAAGTGTTGAGAGGCAAATTCAAATATAACGGACACAAAGTTGTTAATGTGACATATGACCAGTGATAAAAAAAGAAAGGCAGGTTTACAAGGCTTCCTGAAGGGAATCAGTGTAGGAACAGAACTCTTCACAGCCGTGCCCCTGTGCAGAAAATCTCCAGTGTCCTCTGATTTGGAAAAAAGATCTTGAGACATACTGGAGGCCCAACACAGAAGATCTCATTCGACAGATGATTGAGAGTATGTTATCTATTAGTTTGTTGTTCCTTTCAAAGATCTATCGCCATTTTACATGTAGTCACTGCAAATGCGATAAAATTGTATGATACATTGATTTGTACTTGATGAGACAGCGGTTCAAAGGTGCTGCTACATCATTAAGGTCTCTATCATCCACCATTTATGTAGAATCATTGTTACGTGAGCCATTTGATGCAGATGTCATCTGGCCTTAATCTCTCTAAGAACTGTGTAATTGTCAAAACATCCGACTGAGGACATAGAATAATCACCTGGTGCAACATCAGTCTGGGTCGAGTCTCTACATGTCACCATTTCTAGGTCAAATAAGAACTAAGTCTGGACATATAGTCAAAATAATGTGAATTGACCATTTTTGACTCATTCTGCAAAGAAAGGGGTCTTGAGGTTAATGTAAACAAAACAAAGTTGATGGCCTTTGGGCAAAAGCGTCAATCTCGACCCAATGTATTTTTGAATAACGCCAAATTAGAGTTGGTAAATGTTTTCACATACCTTGGGGTTGAGATTTCAAGCAAACTTGGTTGGTCACGTCACATAGAGAAGGCGGTGTTGAAACACCAACAGATCTCGGGAGCCCTTAGGGTTGAACAAGTAAAATCCAAAACCAGGCCTGTAAAACCTGTTCTGATGGTCTACGACGCTAAAGCCTTGGGCGCAACCCTCTACGGGGCTGAAGTCTGGGGCTTTGAGAGTCTTACTACCCTACAAAGATCAGAGAACAGGTTTATGAGAGGGATAACCAGCCTACCCCAAAGTACACCACTGATACCGCTTGGTTTGGATCTAGGTAGAAGATCGCTTAGTGACCGTGCCCGTCTGAGGCCTATCCTCTATTGGAGACGCCTATGGACCACAATGGAAATTAGACACTACGCTGAGGGGTTCTTAGCACTAGCCAAATTAGATGTTTTTCACAAAATCACATGGTTAAAAATGCTAAGGGACACCCTTGCTGAGCTTGGGCTCTCCAAACTATGGGAAAACCCCCTTGGGGAAGTATTCCCAAGTAAATCCAGTATTAAAGAACTATATTGGAATTATGTCGACCAGAAACTCTGGAGGAGAGTATCCTCGGAATCCATGGGGGGTAGATTTTTGGAAATCAAACAAAGACCTTCCTTAGAAAAATACTGGGACAGCATAACTGTCCCATTAGATAGGAAATTATTTTTCCAATTAAGGGCAGGTTCTCTCCCCCTGAGGTGCATGACGTCGAGATGGAGAACTAATAGTGACTCGTGTTGTCCGACATGTGGGGCCCCTAAGGAAAGCATCGCACACTTTCTTTTTTTATGCGTTGCTTATGTAAATCCAAGAAATTCTTGGCTGGCACCAGTTTGTAGGAACCTCGGTGTCCAAAGTGGTGTTGAGGGGCTGAGAATTATTTGTTCCTCCACTGAAATACCAATCGTAGTTGGAACTGCTAAATATCTGGGGTGGGCTTGGTCTATAAGGAGGAGGGCTCTTACCTCTAATGTGTTATGAATTTTACACTTTCCTATGTACGATTTATCCTTGCAGGCAACAACTGGGAGATATATATGAATTTTAAATTAAAAAATGCGGCTAATATGTATGGCATCAGCCCCTATTGTATAAATTTAGGAATGGTCCGCAAATTGGAGGTTGCTATATTGTAACATGCATCTAGTTTCCGCATACTATGAAAAAGCTATTTTTAATTCTAATTGATAACAATTTTTATCTTATATATTATGTGTTTTTAATTATAAAATTATTGTCATACGATGTTGATGCTTTTAGAAATGTATGCATTTTTATGTGTGTGCTTTTATGAGTGTATAACTCGAATAAAGCTTTTTCTACCAGTGAATTGACGTCCTCTTATGTCAGAAAATTCCATCTCTGATAAGATTTCATATATAAGGACCGCCATTTTACCATTTAGTTGAGAAGACCATTGTCCAGATCATCGCCCGAGATTCTGCCAGAAGACGGTCTCACCTACTGCTTGTACACTTTGAAGATATGACACCTCACTCCATGCACATCTCGTAGACTTTGAGTTCTGTAGACCAGGACCTGAAACAGGGAAAACCCTATTTCTTGTTGTGATCGACTTCTAACATTGAGCCAGGTCAGTGAGGTGCTAATTAAAGAATATTGAAGCAGAGCTGTGCTGCCACTGTATGAGAGAAGGGGTGATTAATTAAGCATCCATTCTTGTGCCTAAAACAGAACAAAGAGAAAGACATGTGAAATGAGGAATAGGTTAAAAGTGAACTTGTGCACAACATAAAAACATTTGACCATGTGCCATACATAGGGGAGACATGGCAATAGGGGTGTCAAAAGAAAGGCAAGAGAAGGAGGAAGAGAACTAACTAAAAGATGATAACAGTAATGACTGGGGGAAAGGAGAATTCGAAGGATATATAAGGCAATAGTAACAGGATGATGATGCAAGAAAGAGGCAGGAGGTGAGTCAGGGGAAGAAGAAAAGACGGTGCTAAGGAAAATAGATGAAACCTGGGGAACAGGATGACTAGTGGAGGGGCAATTGAGAAGATTGTTGCAAAAGAGCGACATGGTACTATGCTCAGTTGTTGCAATCTGATGGTAATACAATGCAGTCAAAATGGAACTGCCACATAGCACCTAGGCATGGATGATTGTCATCAACTGCTGCCCCAGTGGGGTACTTCAACACGTAATCCTGATCACCTACCAGGTCAGCAAAATGCAACATGTTTCTTAGTGACTTTCTGTTTCACATGCATCTTCTCATTCTTCCTTGTAATCTCTTACCATGGCGCGCTGCTCCAAAGTGAGAGCACAAAAAAGATCTGAGCAGTGCTGCCTCAGGGCCTACCTCTGTGCATTACATCTCTGTATGTGGAGCAAACTGAAGAACTCATCATGAATTTGCACAAAACCCCAATGACTGTCTCTATTTGCTTTGTGAAGTTTCTCTTTCTGTTCAAGATGTTGGGTTCTGTCATTGGGGAAACCTGTTCCAGCACACCACAGCAGATGAAGAACTCATTGGTTTGCCCTCCTGCTATTTATTTGTTTGTTTGGTTGATTGATTACTTGTGAATGTAATTGAAAGGTGCTTGGATGTGCGTTAAGATTCCATTGCAAACTTGTAGATTCTTTCCAAAACCTTTTCTGCTGCAGGGCCCGCATGAACCTTCAACATATCATATCCATACATACAGAATACACATATGACGCCTAGAGAGATTTGTTTAGAGTTTAGAATAATTACAATTGTATATTTCAATTAACTGAAGTCGATGGGCACAAAAATGTGCAAATTCATGAAAGAGATTCTTCCGTCAACGTAATCATACATTTCCACAGGATTTCTTTGACTCTCATGCTTTCAGAAATTGACAAACACTCATGGGCGTAATTATGCATGTGCAACATTTGTGGTTACATTTTTATTTTTAAGTATTTGGTAATTGACTCACATCAACCAAACTGGCTCAAAAATTCTCTTAAAAAATTATACAGTGCCATGCATGTGGTACAGATATTTATATGCACAGTTTTATATTGGTACACAGTTCTTTATATGTAGATACAGTTTTTGCTACACTGTTTACTTCACCTTGAGTACATGCATTTTCAGGTCCTCTTAAGTTCTATTTCCCAGTGAATTTGTATTTACTGTACCTGATACACAGATAATTTTCTGAGGGTAGTTGTGTCACACTCCTTCTGTGGGTGTGACTTGCTCTTACGTTTGCAGGAGTATGGCACAAAAATATTTTTTGAATCAGATATATAGTGTTGTTCTCTCTTCGTATCCATATTCTATTCATTTATCTCTCTACACATCACCTTGCACCGCAATTATTTTGGATTTTAGACACCCACAGTAGATCTTAATCTGGTTTGCCAGCTCTGAAGAGGTCCTTGAGTTGATTGTCTTGTACATCACCTAAAAGGTTTTGAAGGTGATGCAGGTGGGGCTTACGAGTCAATGGAGTTCTCCAAGGATGATAGTAATGTAGACACATTTTCCAAAATCATTTATCAGGAATAGAGTATAATGGACAATACTCTTTATGTGTAGGTAATATGTGTATTGTGGATACCAACAGGCGGGCTGATGATGCCTTGCCTGATATGGAATACAGTCATTTTTAAATAGGCTTTCTGTAGGTCCATGTATGAATGAAAGACCGTCAATTTGCAAAGCAGGCGCAGTTGAGGCCTGGTGTTTCTACTTATGATATGCAGTAAGTTCTGAAGCTGAGGTTGCCACTCTCAAAGCCCAGAAACTTGACAATGTTAACACATTGTTGGCTGAACTCTTCAAGATTCACTTCTGAGAGCCAGCATACACTTGCAGCTGCTTTTTGCCACTGCCAGTGAGGACAAACTCATTACATGTTTGGTTGAGATGGAGGCAAGCTTTTGTCATTCATCCTGAAATCATGAATATATTGCTGTGGTGGTGGCAATAAAGGAATATTGCATAATATTAGCCTCCGGTCTTGTCATAAAATCAGGTAGCATGAAGTGTTATCTATTTACTATCTTTTGAAGATGTTATCGATGCATAGGATCAAAACTTGCTTCTGCTGTGATGGTGAAGCTTTGGGGAAATCCCAAGTCTCAGAACTGTGCTGTCTTATGTGGAAAAGAATATATATGTTGTTTATCTATGATGTGATTCAGTGCTGGTTGTCACATCAACACTCATGCTAGGTGTGATGGTGTCGAGCACAGCAACATGTTTAACATTGTTCAAGGTTGCAGAGAGGCCAAGGAGGAGGAGGAGGTCTGAAGTAGGTTATAAACAATTGAGTGGATACAGTCTCTGTTCTGTATTCTGGCATGAACCCATGGCAATGCTACTCACAACTTTCCCAATTTGCTGGTTAGTGATTGGCTTTTTGATTATCAACTCTAAAAAAAGATAGGTAATTGATCAAACAGTAATCTTCAAGATTGTCGGGGCCAAAGTAAGGCATGAATTTATTTAATTCTTCACAAGTTACCTATAGAATATTTAATGCAAGTAATCATGTTATCTCTTTTAAACTAGTACTCATCACGTTGACCCTGAATGGAAACAAGGCTGAGTATAATCAGTCACTGTTGGACCTGGCATCCTTGGTATGATTTTCCCCTGATGTTCTGCCTTCGCGCCCCCCTATTTTGCTGACTTTGTTTATGCTGGCTTTATGACTCTGCACAGTTTACTGCTGCTTATCAGTGCTAAAGTGCTTGTGCTTTGCTTTTAAAACATGGTAGGATTGGCTGATACACAATTGACATGTTCAATTTACTTGAAAGTCCCTAGTATTATAATGGAAGAAAGAGGTTGGTCTTTAAGGCACTTCGCGCTCCGATCATGGATCATGGTTTATATGATGTCTGGAATTTAAAGCATCCAGAGGATGATGGGTTTACATTCTAATCTGCTACTCATGCTAAATTTGTGCGTTTAGATTACTTTTTTATTACATTTTCACTTACGGCAAGTGCTAAAATTGAGATTCATCCTAAGCTGGTCTCTGATCATACCCTGGTGATACTGGAGCTTGATGTTGAGCAGGAAGAGAGGGCAGAGCCTCAGCAGTGGTTGAATAGGAGACGGAGAATATCGTCAGTTTATAATTAAAAAAATCCAGGAATATTTTGAGTTCAATAAAGGTACTGCCTCTATAGCGACAGTTTGGGACGCATTTAAATCAGTGGTCCGGGGCAAAACCCCTAAGTTTTTCCCAATTTAAGCGTAAAAGGAACCTGTTTAAGCACCGGCAGAATTTTGATCAGACTCTACGGGCCGAGAAGTAGTTGGCAGAGGCGTTAAGGGTTGGCGTGGAGGCAGATATATTTAACCTGATTCAGAAGGAACTCACCATTAAGGTCTAGGGATTATGCGAATATAGCTGACAATATAGCAGCACAATATGTTCAATATAAAGCAGAAGTGTATGAGTTTGGTGAGAAAACGGGTAGAGTATTGGCCAAAAGGGTTAGTGAAAAAGCCGCCTTTAATGATATTCCCAAAGTAAGAGATCTGCAGGGGGGTGTTACAAGAGACTAAGGGAGGCGTTCCAAGGATTTTACCAGGATTTATATACTGATGATATTAGGGAGGTTGCCTTGGACAAGTATCTAAATCAGGTAATCCCAGCAACACTGTCCGAAATGCAAAAATCTATTTTACAAGAGCCACCAGAATGGGGGGAAATAGAGACGGCAATATTAGGACTCGCCCAGGGGAAAGCAATGGGTCTAGATAATATCCCCTTGGAATTCTATCGGTTATTTAGGGATAGCCTGAGAGCGGAATTGGTTGAAGTTTGCCAGGAAGCCTTTCTGGGGAATGCTCCCCCGTCCTGGGCTAATGCCACGATAGTGGTGTTTAAAAAGAAGGGCAAAAAAGATATTGAAATGGGATCTTATAGACCAATATCCTTGTTAAATTCGGATAGTAAAATCTATTCGAAGCTGATAGCCAATATGCTGAATGATATGATGCAGGCTTGGTTTCGTTAAGGCAACATGGCTTTATACAACATAGGAAAACCACTGATCAAATAAGGCGGATTATCTCAATATTGCACTGGGCACAGGGGAAGAATTCTCCGGTTGGGGTGGCCCTGTTGGACGCTGAAAAAGCGTTCGACAGGGTCTCGTGGAGTTTTTTGTGGCTAGTCTTGGCGAGGAAGGGGTTCCCCGAGGCCTTTATTAGAGCACTTAAAGTGTTATATGAAAGAGCCAGTTGCATTAATTCGGATCGCAGGGAAATTATCAGAGAAGGTGTTGATAGAAAGGGGGACGAGGCAGGGTTGCCCCTGCTCCCCCCTTCTTTTTGCTTTATATATGGACCCTTTTATTTTAACATTAGAGAACAACCGGGCTATTAAACCTGTCCAGATTCAAAATAGGGAGTTTAAAGTCTGTGCATATGCAGATGATATCGCGGTGGTATCATCTGACATCGCCAGCGCATTACTTAATACCATAGAGGCTGCAGAGGCGTTCAGCCGGCTGTCCGGCTATAAACTAAATGTAGAAAAGACTCAATTTATTCACTCGGAAGGCGGCCGACCAGGAAATATTACATTTGAAAATGAGGCGACATACTTGGGTATACAACTTATGGCTAATGTTGAAAATATTATCCCCCCCCCCCCCCCAACTTGGATTCTATAATAGCTGCCTCCAATAAAACATTAGACAGATTAGATAATTTAAAACTTTCACTTGCTGGGCGTAGTAACGTATTGAAAATGCTTATTTTCCCCAAATTTTTGTATATATTTTGGGCTATTCCCTTTTTAATGTCTTCCCATTATTTTGCCCGAATAGATAGAATGTGCTCTAGATTTTTATGGGGGTATCATCGGGCCCGGAGATCTTTTAGAAAATGTACTTTATCTAGAGACAGAGGAGGCTGGGGCATCCCCAATTTTCAGTTTTATCACTGGATAGCAATATTACAGCATATGGGGGTGCTGGTCTTACTAGTTGATCCATCTGAATATTTTTCTGCCCCATCTATCTATGAGATGCTTCTGGGTGAAGAGGCTAAGCAATGTTTAAATAGAATTGTGGAACCAAGTTATTACAAGAAGACCAAATTTAAAATAATTTACCCAGCCTATTTGGTATGGAGGATAGTTAAGAAAAAACTTGGAATCACCCGCAATTTAACACTATATACACCTCTTCAGAAGTGCTATCTCTTTCCTGAAATTTTTAATGATCAGGTGATGTTAAGATGGAAAGATCGGGGTGTGTTATCTAGGAGATCTGTTTCAAGGGAATAGTTTTGCCTCCTTTCATCACCTTATGAGGAAATACAAGCTGCATCGTGCTGATTTTTTTAAATATCTTCAGCTTGGGAGTTTTTGTGAGCAGAAGCTGTCAGGAAACATGATTGTACTAGGAAAGATAGAGATTATCGAAGCAATTAAGGGTAGGCATAAAATGGGCCCCCTATATCAATTGCTTCTTGCAACGGTAGAAGACGATCTCCGGGCAAATGAAGAGAAATAGCAAGATAAGTTGGGTGTAGAATGAGTCAATCTGTAAAGAAGCATAGAGTTAGCTACTACCGTATTATTAAATGGGTCTTTCCAAAGCCAGCACTATATGTCGGTGTTTGATCTATACTATACACCAGGTAAATTGGCAAAATGGAAGTCGGGACAGGGGAATAACTGTAGCGGATGTAGCCTATATGCTGCTGATACTGCTCATGTATTTTTTCTATGTCCAAAGCTTTCTCAGTTCATTGGGGATGTGGAGCTGTATATTACGCAAAGCTTGGGCATCTGTGTTAGACTAACTACACAACTGGTTATATTTGGTGTGGAAGAAAATATGTTGTATAAATGGTCACCTGCAGAGGAAGCCTTTATCTTTATATGTATGTCTGTATATAGATCTTGCATTACATCGCAGTGGATTGACACAGAACCACTAAACTTTATAAAATGGCAAGCAATATGACTGTCAATATATCACCTTGAATCCTCATTGTATAAAATTAAGGGCATAAGGCGGAAAATGTTTGGGTATAAATTATGGTCGCCAATTGCCAATTGGTTAGGTCTGTAAGGGTTACAGATGTGTTGTTTTTTTTGGTTTGTATTTGTGTTTGCTTTTGTCCCAGCTGGTATTTAGCATTGTTATGAATCAACTTGATCAAGCTGCTTAGTGTCATTCAAAGCATGTAAATTTAAGTACTTGTTTACTTATCTTTCTCCTGTCTGTCTGCTGTTAAACAAAAACAATAAAAGTATATTTTAAAAAAAAAATGAAAGTCCCTAGTAAAGTGGCACTACATGTGCCCCAGGTCCTGTAAACTAAATGCTACTACTGGGTCTGCAGCACTGATTGTGCCACCCACATAAGTATCATATTGCAGCCTGTGTGCAGTTTTTAAAATGCGACATCAGCCTGGCAAAATACACCTTTTGCCAGGCCCAAACCTTACTTTTTAATACATGTAGTTCATCCCTAGATTAGACCATGGACAGTCCAGAAGTCAGGTTGCAGTGTATTTAAAAAGTAGGAAGTAATTTTAAGTTGTGCGTTCCTTTAAATGTTGCATGTCCGGGCAGTGAAAAACTCTTAAATTTATGTTAACTCCTCCAAGGCCTGTCTCTCTCCATAAGAGAACATTGGGGCTACCATATTACTCCTAAAAGGCATATTCTACAAATGGGAGCCTATAAAAGTTTATGTTTAGTATCTTTAGAATTGTAAGGAAAAGTTTTCTCTCATGGTACAGTCGGATTTTGAATTACAATTTAGAAAATGCCACTTTTATAAAAATGCAAAAAGAACAATTGTTGGACAGAATGCAGAAAAATGTCATACATTCACCCCAGTACAGAGATCTGGGCCTAAATCCATTGTTTTTTTGCTCACCATGCCATTCCAGGTTGTACCCTGCCATCTGTAAATCCGTCTTGACCCTGCGCCTATTGGGAACAGTCCAGCCCGAACTGCCAGGTCAGGTCCTCCCTAGACTGGAAACAAGAATACTAGGACCAGTTGTGGGCTTTCAGCTCTCATCAGCCATGATAGCTTGACTCCTGTTGGATCGTCAGATCACATGGTCGGGGAACATGAAGGCTCGTTAATGCCAGTCGGGAGAACCCCTGTACGAGGCGAGATGAGTCCAGCGGCGCAGCAGCAGTAAAGAACGGATGGCAAAGGCTAGCAAGTGCTGCCGTGGTAAAGCGAGTGAAGAGAGGCGTGAGAAAACGTAGACGTGACGAGAGATAGGGAGCAGATAACTGCTCTCCACAGGACCGGAGACCGGCTGCAGTTATCGCTGCTACGGTAAGGCTGCGTATGGGCTGGGACACTGGCCTCCCTACCGCCGAGATACACAGCTCCGCCACCCTAGGGAGTTGGAGTCGGGCGGCAACGTTTTGGAGAAGATTCCGGGCAGCCGAGATAACTTTTCATGCTGGTAAGAGCAGTATTTTTTTAGCTACCGGACGGTTTAACAGTGCATATGAAAAAGGGGAGAGATATAAGAGGTATAAGAACAGAATTGTCAAGCTTGGACTGCCTGGACTGCTTATCGGTAATTTATTAGGCCAATCTTGTCCCTCTCAGAGTCCTTACAGCAAAGGGACGGAGTCGCTATCTCTATTAAAGGGTGGACGGAGTGGATAAAGAGGGAGTCTCACCCTCGAGCCCCACATTCTAATGTACAGCGCCCTATAAGTTCTGGAGGAAGGGAGGCTGGGGCGCCTACATTTGACCATGTTTGTGTTCATGACCTGAATTCCTGTTGTGATAACGTCAAGGAGGGGGAGGTCTCTACCAGAAAGGAGTAGATATCTACTCAGATCAGCTCCTGAAAAGAAGACAGGCGAGGAGAAAGCTGATAAATCACCTTTAGTGGTGACCCCTAAAACTCCTGTTAAGAAAACCTCTAACATCAAAAAGTGTCGGTCAAGAGAAGTGCTTTCTCTGCCTAAACTACCCCCTTCCCTCAGGTCGCATTTCAAAATAATGGGGCAGGTCGCAGGGTCCCCAACAACTGTGGGAGAAAGTGAGAGTTTATTAAAACCAGCAGAGAAAATGATATTCCCAAAAAAGCAGGGTAACCCACTGAGGCTTGAGAATCGTTTTTCTCCTCTCGCAGAGGTACATGAAAACATATCTGGTAATTTTCAAAATGGTATGAGACCTGAAAATAATGATGCAAGTGGAACAACTTCGAAGGGCACTTTGTGTTCCGGCTTGACCATGCGGATCTGATTAATAGTTTGAGAAGAAATCTTAGCTAAATTTGAGACATCTGAAAGTAATCAGAAGGACATCCAAAATAAAGGGGAGATTCTTGAACAGAAGATCGATGGATAAGCTAAACGTACAGAGAGCCTGGAAGAGGAGGTGAAGGTTTCGGGTGTGGCCAATGCTACTAATCTTAGTGAGATTAAGAGGCTCAAACAAGGGAATAAGGCACTACAGCAAGATATGGAAATGCTCGAGCTTCATGCCAGGCGAAATAATATCCGCCTCTTAAGTATTAATGAAAATGCAGAAGAGGCGGATTTCAAAGGCTTTGTCTGTAAGCTGTTGATAGAGCTGTTTTCAGATAGAATGGATATAGATTGGGAAAAAGAGCTCCAGATGGTGCATAGAGATCCGTATACGCTACAGACAGGGAGGAAAGCTCCTAGGATTTTAACTTATTTTCTCACCTATTCTATCAAGGATCTTGTCCTGGCCCGATCATTAAAAGAACGGTCGTTGACTTATAGGGGTTCTGCCTATTTGATACGTTCCTATTTGGGCAAAAGAACCGCTGAGCGGCAGTGGCTTTTAGGTTCAAAAATGAAAGAACTCCGTTTCAGGTAGGCACAAGTACATAAAAAAATCCCCGCCATGTTGTAGATTATGTGGCAGAACAAAATGTACAACATTCGAGAGCCAGATGAAGTAGATGCCCTTTTAAAGCAGATGGGAGGATCGGGATAGAGTTTTTACCCATACTAGTTGTAGGTCAAAGATATATAGCATGCAAATAGCATAACACTGAGTTTTGTAATAGGGTGTTCTAGAGGAATAGAGGAATATACTTAGCTTAACACTAATGTTGATAAGCTTTCTTCACTCTCTATTAGGATACACTTTGTATATTTCACATACTTCATACACTTTATATACTTTTTATACCTTTTATATCACGGCATCACTATTTTTATTTGGGGATATAGGTTTAATTTTGGTTGTTGCATTTGTCTCGTTAGCATACGGGTATCTCAAATGTGCTTGCACCCTAATAGATAGATAGGGGGCTCCCCGGGGAGGGGGGAGGGAGGGGACACAGAGTGTAGGGAGCATGTGGGAGAAAAAAGGAAAAAATAGTGTCCTCAATCTGCCATATATTTGGTTCACTTTGACAAAACCTTCAGCATTCTTGGCCTTCCTTATTAAAGGGGAGTTAACGGAACCTACAGGAAACCCATTTAGAAAAAAGTGAATGTATGAGCGCATTTAAAAAATGGGCCTGGGTTCAGGATATTTTCTGTTCTAACCAGCGAGGTAGTACAAGAAGAGTAGCTATAATTATAAGATCAAATAGCGGTACTAAATTGGAAAGCCACCACACGGATACATCTAGGAGATGGATATTAGCTAATGTAAAGGTTCAAGATAAGATGTTAGAGTGTCTCAGTTACTATGGCACGAACCAGGACAACCCAGACGCGTTACATTAGAGGCTGCTCTTTTGGCATCTAATAGCCCAGTGATAATCGGAGGTGATTTTAATTTAGTCCTAAGATCAGACTTGGATAGAACATCCAAAGCAAAATATGTTACCCCACCAAACTCAATGGCAATACTAACAACCTTGATTCAGAAACTAAATTTAGTCAATGTTTGGAGAATTAAGATGGGGATAAGAAGGGATATACCTTTTTTAGTAAGAAATATGGTCAACACTCCCACATCGATTATTTCTTAATAGATCATCTCTTACTCGAGGGAGTTGAAAAGGTTAACCATCTCCCCGCTACCCTCTCCAATCATTCTGCGGTTTGCCTTTCTTTGAGGTTCCAAGAAAAGAGGGGTATAACAAGATGGACCCTGGATCGGACAATTTTGCTAGATGAGGCTGTCCAACTTAAGATGCGAGAGGAGTCCGTAACTTTTTTTATTGATAATAATGGGTCCGCAAAAATTCAGGTAATCTGGGACGCCTTCAAGTCTTTTTGAGAGCCTTGGGCTCCTCTATTATGGCTTGAAAAAATCATAGTTTGAGGCAGCGAGAAATCTACCTCTTGAAAAACATTCAAAACAAAGAGCTAGAGCTGCAAAAGGCATTATTAGAATGCTTTAGTAAGGCGTCTCTTTTGACTAAGAAGTTACAGCACCTCCAACAAGAATATCAAAGTGCCTTGGATAAAATCTTATTAAACAGATGGAAGGTCAGTGAATTTCAGAATTTTTCATATGGTGAGAAGAGCGGCTGCCTTCTTGCCTGGAAAGTCAAAAGCGACACAGCGACAAAGCTTGAAACCAAATAAGCAACTTAAAAGAAATCTCAACAGGTCATATAGTAGACACCAACATAAAGATGGGGCCGAAGTATGCAGATATATGGCTAAGTTATATAAAGAGGATGTTATGCCAGGGATGGAAATATCGAGGAGTTTCTGGAAAACGTTGAACTCCACCACTTGAATGAATACCAAGGAGAGTCTCTTGCCTCTGAGATTAGTGAAGTGGAGATTCGAGCACAGATGAGTAAAATGGCAAGAGGGAAGGCGGCCGAGCCAGATGGCCTTCCGATTGAGATATACCTGTCTCTTGTAGATAGCATTGTATGTGTTTTTAAAAAGATTTTTCATACTATCTTGATGGAAGGGGAGGACCCCGCCATCTTGGGCTGAGGCAACTGTAGTATTAATTCTAAAACCAAACAAGGACCCGTTGCTCGCAGAGTCTTATAGGCCTATATCTCTGTTGAACAAAGACTATAAAGTGTTCACAGGGATATTGGCAGCAAGGGTTGCTAAGATAATCAAGTATGTAGTGCATAGAAATCATAGGGGTTTCATTCCCGGAAGGCAGCTCAATGAATTGACCTTTACAATGCTCTGCGTAGTTGACCTGGTGGAATACTGTAAACTGCCAGTAACAGTGGTGGCAGTTGACGTCACCAAGGTGTTTGATCAGGTCCATTGGCCCTATCTTTGGGAGGCCCTAAGAACTTTTGGATTCCCTAACAATCTAATAAAAGCTGTACAATCATTATCTCGCGTGCCAAGAGCTAGGGTTTTAGTAAATGGGGAGTTAACAGACTGGTTTAGTATTATGCGAGGAACAAGACAGGGATGTCCGTTGGCTCCCCTGTTATTCAACATTCACATTGAACCCTTTGCAGCTTTAATTAGACAAGATACCTCCATTGTTCCATTTAGCTATAGAGACTTTAAGGTCAAACTAGCTCTATATGCGGATGATCTTATTTTGTACACGCTTAATCCCAAGGAGGCTATCCCCATATTGATGGCTACAGCAGAACTATTTGGGAAGATTTCGGGTATAGGGTAAACAGAGATAAAACCGAAATTATGGAGTTGAACCAACCGTCACAGATCTCCGGGGTGAAACATCAGATGCGCTATCTAGGTATCATAGTCACTCACAAGGTCGCTGATGTGTCACTTTTCTTTTTAATACTATACCCCTCCCATTCGATAAAGGTGAGGTAGCATAACTACAGTTTAAGATTGGCAGCTTCATTTGGGCCTCGAAGGGTCCCCGTATATCGTGCTAAGGAGAAAGCTGCAGAAGGGGGGACTGCCTCTTCCAGACCTCTGGGTATATAGGCATGCTTTTCATTTTAAGGACTTTCAGATGCTGTTAAATAAACCAGAAGATTCTGCATTAGGTTTCCTTTACGCTGCAATGCTTAGCGATTTGGGGGATGAACAAGAGGAGTTCTTTTTCAAGTTAAGGGGACCCCAAATGTTTCTAAAAAGTCAGACTGAAGATTTTGTTGCAGGCTGTGAAGAACTGGGTTTATATACGGAAAAACTTGGAATATCCTACTATTCGGACTACGCACCAATTTTGGGCTCCCCAGGAACCCCAGACTGTTTAGATGATCAGCTCAGCCTACCATTGAAGCAAGCGGGTATCTTTCGTTGGGGAGATTTGAGAATAGGTATGGATCTGGTCACCTGGGAAACTTTGATACTATGTACACGAGGGCAATTAACTAGATTTAAATTCTATCAACTCTCTGCTTGGCAAAACTGGGAGGAACAGAAGGATGATTCCTGGTTAAATAAAGCCATGAAAGTTGGTGTTATTAATAAAGAAGTGACTTTGTGGTATCGAACTTTGGTGGAAGCAGAATATGATATAGATCAGGATATCCAAAAGCTGTGGAGTGATGATGTTGTCAACATTAATTTGAGTGAAGTTTGGATGGACTCATTTGCATTGCTCCGGGAGATAGTTAAACCTGCCTTTCTTAAACGTAACCATCTTTTTACCTTATATCAGGTATATTGGTCCCCAGCAAAATTGGCAACATTTTCTGGAACTCAGTATGTTTGTTCAAGGTGGCGAGATCCTTTAGCAGATGACCGCCATATGTTTTTAACCTGCCCAGAGATCACTAAATTTTGGATGGACCTTTGCGAATTTCTGTTGGATGTAATTGGTATACAGATAGAAGTAATTCCCTTCCCTATATTCTTCGAAAGATGCCAAGACAGTATTTTCATTTCAAATAAAAAGGCTGCAAGACTAATCTTTTATGTTGTCTTAATGGGAAGACAGTAGAATTGTAGAGCCTGGAAATCAGCTGTTCCACCCCTTTTCTCACAGTGTAAAAACAATATTATATACATAAGACAACAGGACATGGCATGTGACCCCAAAAGTCTGGAAGAGATATGGGCTTTGTTGGTCGATGGTGTCAAAGAACTGGGGTCCAATGATTAAGCCAATAAACAGCTGTCGGTCCTGGTCCCTTTATGCTGGAGAATGGTAGGAGTGGATGCAGCTAGATTTCTTGAGTGGAATGATTTTATTCCCATCCGGCTCTCGGTAAGGGAAGGGAAAGGGAGTGTGGCCAACAAGTAAATTGCCAGAATGAGCACCATTTTCTTTTTTTAAAGAAGGAGAGCTTGACTCCAGTGGCATGGAGAGCGCAGGACCCACGTCTGGGCATACCCGTCTCAATCAGGGTGACAAATGCAAAATGAACAATTGATGAACAGAATGCAGAACAATGTCATACATTCAACCCAGTACATCGATCTGGGCCTAAATCCATTGTTTTTTTGCTCACCATGCCATTCCAGTTTGGACCTAGCCATCTGCAAATCAGTCTTGACCCTGCGCCCAATGGGAACAGCCCAGCCCGAACTGCCAGGCCAGGTCCTCCCTGGATTGGAAACAAGCATCCTAGGACCAGTTTCAGGCTTTCAGCCCTCATCAGCCAGGATAGCCTGACTCCAGTAGCATGGAGAGCACAGGACCCATATCTGGGCATACCCTTCTCACTCAGGGTGAGAAATGCAAAAATAACAATTGATGGACATAATGCAGAACAATGTCATACATTCACTGCAGTACAAAGATCCGGGCCTAAATCCTTCGTTTTTTTGCTCACCATGTCATTCCAGTTTGGAACCAGCCATCTGCAAATCAGTCTTAACCCTGTCCAATGGGAACAGTCCAGCCCGAACTGCCAGGCCAGGTCCTGCCTGGAATGGAAACAAGCATCCTAGGACCGGTTTCTGGGTCTTACCCTTCATCAGCCAGGCTAGCTTGATTCCAGTGGCACAGTGAGCAAGGGACCCACATCCGGGCATACCATCCCACTTAGGGTGAAAAGTAGTACAAAATAGTTGTTTTACTACTGTGTTGCCTCTCCAATAGCATAACAATTGATTACCGTATTGCATTTAATGAATGATAACCTTTGTTTAGGAGCAGGTAGAAATGTCATGTTTGGTGTCTAAGGAATTCTAATGTCAAATCCTCTTTAATACTAAAGATGGATTTTAAGTCACAGTTCTTTAGAACTTTAGAACTTTAGAAAGTTGGGATTTTCTTGTGCTAGCCATTTGGTGCTTGCAGCTTGTTTCCTGGGTGCCATGACTAGGTATAGTTGACACTTAGCCTTTGTGTATTCCTCCCAGACAGCCACAAAATCGAGGGACAGGGTTTTTGCAGGATTGGCAATCCAAGCAGGATGGGGGTGGAGGTGTGTGATTGTGCACAGTCCCACTTGCATTTCACAGAAGCTGCTCAGCTCATACACAAAGATGTTTGTACCAAACTATTGTGACTGCAGACCCGGTGAGGACATCTCCTCCTCGGAGTCCACCAGCTGTTTAGCCACACTGAACTTTACCTTCTCAGATGTTTTTCTTCAAAACTTCTTCTATGTCTGAGGGTAAGCAGAGACCGGGCTAAATCCACTTTGTGTATCCGATCTGCACTGCATCATCGTTGGCCATAACTTTCAAAAAAATTAGTTTTCCGCAGTTGACTTTGATCTTTTAGATGCAGTTTTTCACTTTAAACTTTAAAAATTCATACCTCCGGTTCAACTGATGGAATTTTTGTTGTTTTGGTGTCAAATAATTTTTTATTTGAATTTACACTATTTTTCAAAATTAGTGTGGGATACTTCTTGTGTTGTGTTTTCACTTTATTACTGCTTAAGTGCTTTATAAATACTTTACACATCGCCTCTAAGTTACGCCTGACTCCTTTTGTGCTAAGCTACCAGAGAGATAAGCACAAGTTATTTTAGTGACTTTTTTGTTCACCATGACAACGGTTATGACTGTTGCTTGATTAGGGTTTAACCTCACTTTAAGCAACAACCCAATTTCTCACAGTGCATCTCTCTCTCACACCGTATCATCCACCACACTGCAAAGCCCTATGTCCTATAACATTATAACCATCAGTGCGGCTCATTAATAATTTGTAAAAGGGCTGCTCCCCTCTTTTTCTGAAGAGAACAGCTGAGAGTAAACAAAAAAAATAATTCTTCTGCTTCTTCAGCAAAAAGAGTAACATTATTGCCTATTCTGAGTGGTACTTTCTTTGCTCAAATGTGGAGCTTCCACCGACAAACTGTTTTATCTGTATATGTTAGGGCACTCTCTTCACCATCCCCAAATCACCCAGGGAGATGTGTTAAGTTTCATGGGGAGATAGTGAACGGAAGCAGACCAGCATAACAGAAATTTCATGGGAGCGTTCCATAGCAGCTCAGCGTCATCCTGATGACGTCAGACGTTTCCATCTATCAGCATAACAATAACCTCTCACCTCCTCTTTCTGACGCCGTTATGGAAACTGGTCACAGAAAAGATTAGTATTTGTAGATGTGGCGTGTTTCAAGGCTGCTCTCTGAGGCAAATGTGCAGGTAAAGAGTAAGGGTAAAGGTAGACATGCCTCCTCAGCAAGGGAATACATGCTCTGAATTGAAAACATAAACAGCTCTTACTGTGGAGCCCTGCTAAATTTAATTGCATCAAACAATTTAAGTTCAAGACTAAAAGAGCGCGTGCTCCATTGTCATAAAAAAACGCTTTGTTCCTAATTATACATATTATCAACCTCATTTGTAAAAGTCTTACCCTTTCTGTCACTAGAAATGCTTTTGCTGTTTCAACAAAGCCTTTCGGAGAAAAAATAAATATGGATTATTTTTAATTTGGCTTACCTTGCAATGAAATTTTCCACTCTGCAAGTTAACCCTTCTCACTCACGCTTTCACCCATCACCCAAAACTAAAGGTAGAGCATTAACCATTGATGTAAAATAGGTGAGAGAATGAGCTTCTCATCGAGTGGCAGAATTGCACATAGTGAAACCTGAAACACTGTTCTCAATCCTGGCTTCCCCGCTTTACCAAACTGTATGATTGAAGGCAATTATTTTATTTTGCCATGCCTTCGTTTTCTTCAGTATCACCTATGAGAGCATCTTCAAATACATGAGTTCAGGATGTGTGCTATCCAAAAAACCGCCCTTGTCCTTACTATACAATGTTGCTCCATATGTAATAACAAGACTTGGCACATTTAGACTGTGCGTGACTTGCCTCTTGTTTCACTACGGACAACGTTGTTGGTGAGGAGGTGGGAGCATGAATGTATGTTTTAAACTATCACTTCTAATAAATGCCTCTCAATGTAGTGATAAAATCTAAAATACTAAGTTGAAACTCTTTCCTGTGATAAAGAAATACACTTGCTTGAACTGTGAAGACATCTTATCTTGTTTTTACATTATGTTTTTTGTACGATTAAATGTTAGACAGTCTTGTGGCTGTTCACGGGCTCTTACAGCCAATCCAGAACATTGTTCAGCTCTGCCTTGGCTCCTCCTTTTAATCTATAGAGGTATCCCCCTCTTTTAAATAGTATGGAGAAGTCCGTGCTTTCATTTGATCATCTTTGCAGAAATACAAGGAAAGGCATGATCAAAGACCGTAGTAGCACTTGGATAATCTTAAAATACGGGGAGAAACTGTGCTGAAAACACAATGCCTTGCTACCATTTTTGGAAACCTTTCTTAGGGGTGGTGAACCACAAACAGTCCTAAGGACGGTAGGGCTTTTCTGTCACACCATGAAAGTATTGTAATATTTCCTTAGTGTCTCCCCAGAATCTCTGGATTTTAAACTGAATTTTTGGGAAATTGTGCTAAGAAATGTACCATTTGGAGTCATATTTCAGGAAGTTAGGTTTGCTTGCTCTGTTAAACTTGAGGCAGGCATTTACGCCCTACCACTTTCAAATTTTACCAGCCATCGCTGATAGCCATACCAAAGTGGTCATTACACACAACATAGACAAAGGATCCAAAAAACAAAGACATTACCATACCAATCACACGCCATACATGACGTGGCTTTGAAGCCCGTTTAGGTAGGTGCTTCAGATCCCCACATTGGGGTAGTAAGTGCTATATAAATGCTGCAAGACAATACAATACAAAACAAATATGTACACAGGCCCCACTCTTACAGTCACGTATTGTATAATGTCAAGCAGTTCAGATCCTCCTTGTTACCAGTAGTCCACTAACAGTACTCCCCTGGAAGTTGGGCCCCATCTACTGTGATTGTCCACCCTCTACACTAAATTCTCGAGGTGCCTTCCCATTTAGGGACCATTTAGGGATTCCCCACCGTGTTACCATTTATGCAGTTTGTCTTTCAGAGGATATCATTCATCTGCAGATGCCCCCACTTATATGTTGTGGCCGCAGACTTTCAGCTTGTTTTACCACAGAGTCTTGCATGCATGCAGGCTGCTTTGGTCACTGTGGAGTAGATGGAATCAGGAGTGAGATTACACCTAGTGCCACAGCATTTTTGGTGGTATGCTATTGCACCTCCCTTGCTCCTCCTGGAGCAGATTGGGGAAAACATCTGTGAACGACCTCCATCAGGTCATGCAGGCCAACCAAGCCGCCCACCCCAAATGGATCAAAGAAGCCTGCCTTAAGTCAGGTATCAACATTTAGGATGGGGTGAGAACTCTACAGAAGTCTAATATAGGACTAGAGTTTGTATATTGTGCCAGCAGATCTGGATCCCCCTGTGACTGCAGTGCTTGCACTCCGGTATGAGATTTGTTGTTCACACCATGCCCACAGGCACTATGTTTACTGTGTATCCATCACTTGTGGTTTAGTTCATGACACAGAACTTTGGCACAGTGCGGTAAATGGGATGAAAGTTAAGGCTCAGGTGGGCTCTCATAGCAAGACTTTTGCACAATGTTCCCCAAGCCACAGGTTTGCAGAACAAATGGCTTCACAGTACACTAGCAGAACAGGATAGTAATCAGCTCACTACAGCTACAGTCTGTCTGCCCTGTTCCTGATGTCGCTCTCAGTACTTCACTCTTGATACTCGAGGCCTGATTACGAATAGGGTGGTCCATAGTACCGTCATACTCGCGGTGGAGGTGAGGTGGAGGTTATGGACCTTCACACCTGCGGGCCAATGTCCGAATTATGAGTTTGGCAGTTAGACTGCCACTGGATAGCTGCAACTGCCAATGATCCATGATCTCCGGTGGTTGTGAGGCGGACAGTGAAAGCAATATGCTTGCTGGTGCAGTTGCTGCTCCGCCAAACATATTATGACTTTCCTCACTGCAAGCCTTTTCATGGCGGCGAGCCTGCCATGAAAAGTGAGGTTGTGGGGAAAGAAAGGGGGTCCTACAGGGCCAACTGCTGCCCCTCCACATGGGCATGCATGGTGCCCCCTGTATGCATCAACCCCCAGCACCTGCGTGGCATGAAATGTACTGTCCAAGCTGTGCAGGTACAGGCTGTGGTGTTCCCATTGAGGTACCTTTGGACAACAAAACAACGTATTATGCTGGCAGGCAGCCGGTGGCCAACTTTGGTGGTCTGGGAGCCGGAAGCTGCCGATGTACCCTGCTCCGAGACTTTCAAAGTTGTAATCAGACCCTCAGTGTTTTCCAATACAGATTCTCATTCCTCCAGGCCGCTGATCTGTGGGTTGCTTTCATCGTAGGCACATGCTATCTATTGCCAATATCCTTTTGTGTGCAATAGTATTTTTTTCCTTAAAGCCTATTCCCAAGCAGGGCTTCTAGCAGTATTATTGCAACCTCCAAGTATGTTCCTGACCTAGCATGGGCACCAGTAATGAGAAATACATAGAACATTGATATAGATATGATATAGATGGTCTGCCTAAAATGTATGCCTTTCTAGAAGACTACAAAAACATTTTCAGAGATCTGCTCTGCTTTAATTCCCCTCTGATCTCAGAGACATTCCAAGGAACTGCTCATTAATACATACATTGATCTGGGGTTCTGGAAGAAAGGTGCAGCAAGGTGAGCCATGACTTAAATATGAAGAAACAAAGCCACAAAAGTTTCTGGCTAACTTGACCTCTTCACATCTCTGTCTGCACCCCACTGTTGAGAAAGGAGGAAAGCAAGAAGTTAAGAAAAAAGTTCACTACAGCTACAGTCTGTCTTAAGAAAAAAGTTAACAAAAGTCTCTCTCAAACTTGGCCTCTATACATCTCTGACTGCACTCAACTTCTGAGAAAGGAAGAGGCAACTAAAAGGAGAGCTTGGAACCAAGATGTCCATCAAAAGACAATCTGATCTCTATCTGTCCTTCAATGGAGCCTAAAACCCTTTTAAAGGCACTGCAGTAATGTACTAGGGGGCTTCCGTATACTCACATCCCTGTCTGGCAAAGCTCAGCTCTACCCTACATTTAGTTGATCACTTGCACACGAGTTCCAAAATGGATTCTTGTCCCCATACGGTCAAGCGTGCATGCCCAACTCATGTTTATCCTACCCTCATATGCAAAGTAGATATGGATTAGTCATCTAAGTTTCAAATGAATATCAATCCAATTTGTAAAGTTTATTCTCATAGTAGAACAAAGGTTAAACTAGGAGTGCCTCCCAGACAGAAATCGCAAGCCGTTATGACAAGAAATCTGTCCGCACTGTTATTTTATGTTCCCAATGGTGCCGTGAGACCTGAGCATAGTAAGATTTTTTTCGAAATCTCTTACAAATTGATGCTGTAGGTGGTAATGGGTCTAAAGCATGGAAACGCTCTATTTTCTTATCACCTCCCAGTAGCCTATGAAAGCTATCACCATTATTTGTTTGAATGACTTGTTTCAATCGACCTATGTCAAACAATGTTAATTTTATTTCAATTTTAATACAATAATATTGAAAAGAAGCACATTGACACTTTATAGACCTAGCTGATCTATTCGACTTTCACGAATTTTCTAAAGGAATAACTTATTTAATTACTTCATATGGCTAATTGACAGTGTTATCTGACTATAGAGGGGAACATTAATAAGCTTATAAATCTTATAATCTATGAAGTGCAGGGTCCTTGTGTATAGTGACCCTAGATCATTTACCAGGAGAAATTGAGCTCATACTTGGGGCAGCAAGCAAAAGTTATTTGATAGATCTAACATTTCCCAATTATTGCAGCTGAACTGTTATTAAATGCTATGCCTCATTACTTGTATTTCTAATAGATTTAGTTTAGATCTGAGAAGAAGTTTACTCATTGCTGCAGGTAAACCATTATGAAACTATACGCCCAATTACATAAGATTCTAATAAATTTAGCCTAGCCTTGTGCAGAAGCACGGGGACATTCTACTGATCAAATTCAAATGTGTTTCTTTTTATTTCGCATGAAATATAACTCTAGAAGAAGTAGCACAGTTTGAATGAAAAGCACAATGGCACGTTAATAAAGGAAATTGCAAAGAAATAAGGTAATGGCTGTTGTACGAAAGGTTTTATTAGTATATAGAGAAGCGATGTCTTAATAATGAAAGAAATTTAAAAATATGACATGAAATGTAAACAGTAGAATGGAATGCTATTCTAGTGATGGAAATTGTGATACCAATGATCAGTATGTCATGTTATCCCTAAATCACCCTAATACTAGTAATATATTTGTTCTGAATTTGATGATTGAAAAAATTAACACTGGTCCTCTATGTACTTTTTAACTTCATTTCAACCAATTTAAAGTATTTTATATATTCTTCGATTGTAATGATTTTTATTAATTGACAAAAAAGATTGACTTTACTTTTCTTTAAATCAATACATCGAAGGACTCAAGTAAAATGTTACTGAAGGATCAATTTAAAAGGGAGAGGCCAGGACAAACTTTCCCACTGAGCTAACAGAAAAAAATACATTAACTTATAGCTTTCTCAACCTGGGGACATGAAAACAGTCAATCTCTAAAAGGAGGGGTGCACTTTGAGTGCCCCTTCCGACTATTATGGGTCTCAATCAGAATGCCATAATGTCATTTAGTCATAATGCCCGCAGCCAACAAGATTGTCTGAGCTATGGCATATGATCAACACCTACAGACACTTAGTGAAAAGGGAACCCAGGGCAGAGGTGCAAACTTCACTAGGTACGCAGGTAAATTCTCAACCCAACCACACTCAAGGGCAGGTATGTTAAATGATTCAATGCCTTATTTTAACCATTTAAACAAATATAAAAACATATTCACCGACCATGTAGGAAATATATTGCTCATTCCTAAATACCTATCACATATTTATCTTACTACAGAAATGCAGACCCCAAAGCCATTATTTAAACAAGCATTGAAAAAGCAAATAGGCTGGCCTTGTCAAGACTGCAATGGTTATTTCCTTTCTTATTTTCTTATTTGCAATTAATTGCACTATGTAAAAAACTGTAACATTTAAAAAAGTCAAAATTTAAAGTGGCCGAGTAGCCATGTAATTGAAGTGTGCTGCTGTGCAGGTAGCTACAAAGTATAATATGTATGTTAAAATAGCTTATATAGTGAATGCGACTCACTCCCAAAGGAGTATGTAGGTGCTTCATGGAACAAAAGGAGAGGTACAAATTCAGAATATACATTCAACAAGGAGCATAGAGGGAAAAAGGAACCCGGGTCGTTCTCCACTCAAAAGTCATCAAAACGAAATGATCCGGTTCCTAAACTACAGAAATCTCTTCTATTGTATTTCTGTTTGTAGTTCATGTGAAGCTTTGTAGTTTTCTACATAACCCTCACTCAACTTTAGTTTGTGACGGATTTCAATTATCTTGCATAAAAACCCCCTTAAACTTCGTTGACAGTTTTAAAGAAATCTGGGACTACTGAAACACGTGGTCATTAGAATCCTCATTCATTCAGTCCCACACACATAACCGTTGTGAAAAAATGTGAAAAGGCAAAATGACCCCTCACGGGCGCACCAGCAACAGGGTAAGTGGTAGGTACTCACCAGATAAGCCCATTTTTATCATCATTGGTGGTCATTATGCCCAAAGAAAAAGTGTCCAAAAGAAAAGAAAAGTGCGTGCAGTGAAGTGACAACAAATCACACTCCACGTTGTGGCAAAAAGTGATTAAAATTGAAAGGTTCACTCAACTCGCAACAACTTTATTCTTTACTAAGTAAAAAAAGGTAGAATGCTATTCATGCATACCATTACCGTATGCCAACATGTTTCTCTGCCAGAGGGTTTTTTAGGCAGATTCTTCAGGGCCAGACTCTTTGCCACAGCACCTAAGTTGGACACGTCATTCTAAAATACTGTCAACAATAATAAAAACAGACACACTGTGTGAACATTCTGCTATTCAACCTTTATATCAGCCATTCTCCATTCCACACATAATGTCATGGTCATATTTACCCTCAATAAGCCACCATGTCGCCTACCGGCTTAGAGGTTAAAGAAACAAGTACAGGCTCCTCATGTGAGTCCTCCTATACGATTCAAACTTCAGTTGTTGCATGAATCCAAAAAAACAGGGTCAGCCTGTTTATTACTGTCACACATGTAGTCCCAGCGGATCTCACACACCCTAACTGTGGCCACACTTCGCATACCATATACTTCTATTGTTAGACACCATGTAGAATGTTACTGCACAGCGACCCAATATCGTAACTCTCTGTAGATCGTTTCTAGATTCACTCAATGCTGCCGCATATACCTGCCGACTTACTTAAATCTAAGGGAAATAGCAGAATCTCCTAAGCGTCTTGCTCAAAGTTTTACCTGCACACGAGCGCATCATCACCCCCGGTACCCCTCACTCCTTACCGACCGAGGCCTCACGGAGCGTGTTGTCTCCACCTCTGTGTCTCGCTAAACGCCGACTGTCCTGTATTTCAGATAACGCAGCCCCCCGAGTAATCACGCGAGAGTTTCACGGCCATCTTGGATTGGGAGGCACTAACGAATCTCCATGTTACCAATCGCGTATTCACGCGGAAATCTCTTAGCCATATTTGATTGGGGAAACACACCGTCCAAAGTCATAGCCTCACTCGTGACTCTGTTTATTGATGACAACAACTTTATTCGACAGCAGGCAGACCCACAAAGATCGCGTAACTCCCCCAACTTACCGCCAATCTTATTTGGTCCTTCTAACAATAATATTCTCTTCATTTCACCCAGTCACAAATCTGTGACAAAGACATGTCATGGAAAAAACCCCAAGTCCATTCTCATAGGGCCACTGTAGTTTCTCATCTTCAAGAGGCAACTTTTTCTCATGCAAAAATGTGGATGTCATCATCCAAGTACTTTGTATAGAATGCAATATCATGATCATGCGGCAACTTTTTCACATGCACAAATGGGTTGTCATCATCAAATTGCTTTATATACAGTACAATATCATGATCGTCAGAAAACCAATACTGCCCCATTTTCAATATACAGTTGCTACCATGTGGGGTATCTATTGTTATAGAGAGTCTATCTAGCTACAGCAATACGGCGTAGCCCCGGAAGGTGACATATCTCTCTCATCAATACCAAAGTGACATATCTCTATCACCAGTACCAAAGTAGTGTAAGGGTGGAAAGAGGGGAGAAAAAAGCCTGATGTTATACTACTCAGCCTACCCTATTCCACTCGATCAATTTATTGAGTCCCACTTGGTCTGTTTTTTCTTGAAAAATCAATTGCGCTTCTTTGTAAAGAAGTATCTTGTCAATGTTTTGGAAATCACCATTTGCTTTTTCAAGGACTACCCATGGTCATTTCATTTTGATGACAAATTGAGAAGAGCCAGGTTTTCAGCACTTTTTAAAACAACCTTCCAAGATCAGAACATGATTGAATTTAGCGAAAAAGGCTGTTCCGATCATAAGGGGCTAGGTAGGAAGATGAACAACCTCCAAACTTGGAGGTACGGATGCGACAAGGATTTACAAGCTTTCATCCTTGGACCTCAGAATATTTACTCGGATATTACCAAATAAGCCTAGCTCATAGGTAGGAGGGTACATTCCCCACCAAGGATGTGTGTGTAAGATATAGGAGCTTAAAAAAGTAGCGCTGCCTGACCAGTAACCAGTGTGATGCTCTTAAGGTGGGCACAGAGGGGAGCCAGGAGGAGGCTTACACACAAGCCCAGCCGCTGGTTGTGTGCCACCTGTAATTTGGAAAAAAGGGTTTGGTTGGTCGCTACCAGAAGAGTATTTCTGTTATTAAGGTGACTCATAATGAGGGCCTGGAGTCATGTGATAATACAAAATGCTGCCACTTGTAATGCACGATATCTAATGAATATATTAGGCTGACCCAATTCCCCCATTCCAGTATGTTATGGTGGATGGAAGCAAAATAAGAAGCTGAACATGTCAACGGATGAAGAAGATGTTCTCAAAATACCTGTCCGTAGATATATACGTGTTTTTGGTATTTTTTTGTGTTTCTTTTTTTAAAACATATGCGATAAGCATTAAAAATGTAAAACTAACAAAATTAAAATTAAGATTCTTAAATGCAAGCATATATTTGCAAAAAGTAAAAACAAAGAATCACAAAAATACATCAATAAAAAATGAGCAGCTCTGTAAACTTGGGTAACAAAAAACAGGGCACAGGCATAGAAACAGGCAGGGGGCACCGATACACAACACAAATAGTGTGTGCACATATGTGTATGAGTATGAGTAGGAAGCTGGCTCTGCATTAACTATACCAAAGTAAGGTATCATTTGCACCGAGTCCGGAGAGTCTCCAGAGGTATAGCAGAGGCTTAATTCGATTAATACTAACAGCTCTCTTTGTGGTAGTGTGGGCAAGCAGTTAGGCTTATCCAGACGGTGTGTTAAGCATTTATTGTATTCACTCAATCAAGTCTGATGGCATCCACTCAGAGACAGAATCCAAGGTCAGAATAAAAAAGGTATACTTGTATTTTATTTCTAGATCCAAGCAGGACTTAGTACAGGTAGGTAAAATATACTTTCAATTGCACACCATAAATGCAATTGAGGATGGATTGCAATTGTTACAGGCTGGTATTACTTTAAAAAGCAGTTTGAATAACACAGTCATTACTTTTTAAATACTTTTTAGTTACTTTTGGATTACTTTGAATATTGGAGTGGTATGCCTAGATACACAACCAAATGATCTCACAGTACAAGGTAAGTAAGACTTTTCTTGGCTTGAATTATAGTTACTGTTTTCCCATACAAAACAACAGTTCAACACAGAACATTTTAGGCCCAAAATCTCATGACATAGGTTCCTATAGGAAGAAATAGTTATAGGGTTTGCAGGTAAGTAAACATCTTACAAGTGGGAGTTTTGGGGGTTAGGACTAAGGTTCCCCAAGGGGGCGGCAAGGGGAAGAGAGCAGGGTCCCAATGTTAGCTAATGGTGCTAAGGGGGCCTTCATTTAGGGACTTATTATGAGCAGGCCACTCTGGTTGGTCAGCAAAGCTCCTGGGTTAAGGTTTTCAGTGCAGGGGCTAATGACCATAACAGGAGCTGCACAACCAGCTGCACTGGGGTGGCCATGTGCAGGGTTCTAAGAAGACGTTGGGTACTCGGTGCTTTTTGATGGAGACCCTCGGTTTGGTAAAGTTGCTGCAGGGTCGGGCAGGGAGGCTTCCTGAAGGTGAATATCAGCTAGAGAGGTAAATGGGGTTCTTGGGGGGTATTTGACCACTATTGGTTGGACCATTAAAGGCCATGGGGAGAATGGGGGAACAGGGGTGTCTTCTGGCGTCGGGTTTTTTTACCAGTTCCCATTGCGGTCGGGGTACCCTTCAGGTTGAGGCTGCAGGTATCGTCTTGTTACTTGAGAGAGGTCGGGGATCATCAGAGCCCAGGTCAGGATTGCTGGGGAGACCTCGTTGTGGTGTTGAGTCACTCAAACTCAGGCTGTGGGTGTCAGGTGCAGAGTGATGAGAATTGCAGAGTCACATGAATCCAGATTCTGGACTTGGAGTCTTTGTTGAGCAAATACGGTACTCATGGGAGACAGAGTCTGTAGGGTGAGTGCAGGGCAGGTCTTGGGGGCTCTGGGACATGCTGGTTTCTTCACTGTAGGCAGGTCGGTGTTGGGACAGGCGGGTAGGGTTGGGGCCAAAGCAGTAGATATCCTCTTCTTCCCGGGTCAGCATGGCTCTTCGGTCATTCTTTCTTCTTCAAACCTGAGGAGACAAGTTTCAGGATTTTCCCTACATAATAAATTTAGGGGCATTTAAAAGGGGTGTGCAGGTCGGGACTAATGAGTCCCTTCCTTGGGGTGGGTACCCAGTGGAAAGGGGGCATGAGCCTCTCACTAATTGGTTGGATACACTCATCTTCGAGATAGAGTGGACTGAGATGTGTGTTTCACCTTGCCTCCCACACCTCAGGGCTGGTGTTAGCAAAGGTGGGCACACTTCTCATCCTAGCTTGGATTTCAGGCCGATTCTCATGAGGGATAGAACAGGTACCAGTTGCTGGGAGCAGCAAAAGGCAGGGACAGTTTCCAAAAGCGGCAGGGCTTTGAAGCTTGCCCTTCGTGGACCCAGTCCATTCTGGCGGAGAAGGCATGACATCTCTGCCCAGGATGGGCTTTGTTTCTGGACGCAGGGAGTGGAGGTGTGGTGGCGGAAAATGGCCAGCAGCCATTCAGGACCCACACCAGAGCTGGTCAATTTTCAGGGGGCATCTCTAAGATGCCGTCTGAGTGTATTTTACATTAAATCCCACACTGTCATCACTGTAGGTTTAATGTGCTGAGAAGTTTGCTAACAAGCTTCCTCGTTTTTAGAAAAGCCATTATGGTTCTGTGGAGTTCATAATGACAAACTCCCAGACCATATACTCTTTATGGCTTTTCTAAACTTACAGTGGCTATGAATGGACTTAGAAACTCTAGGGGCACAGGACTCATGCTACTGCCTGTGGGATAGTGCACCCTACCAAAGGAATGAGTTACCAAGGCCTCAGGCAGTGGGATTCAGGAATGGCGCACAGGAATGTGTGCCATGTCGACTCTTCACTTTTCTATGCACCAAAACACAGCCTGCAATGGCAATGTGTGGGTGTTAAGGTACAGGGCCTCTAAGAGTGGCACAATAAGTGCTGCAGCCCTTAGAGGCCTTCTCTGGTCACATTGCCCTTGGTACCGAGGGCACCTTTTACAAGAGGCTTACCTGTGGATAGAAATGGGCCAATTATGGGTACACATGTACAGTTTTGGGAAAGAACACAGGCCCTGAGAACATGATTGGAGGGACCCAGGGCCCATCAAGTCAAAGTGCATTAGAAATATGGCAAAAGGTGTGGGGGGTTACTACAACAGAAACCCACTTTCCTGCAGCATGTCATTGTTTTCAGGTGTTAGAGCTATGCTGAATTATGGGTATTTTGGAAAGCAGATATTTAGTGTGGATGTAGGAGACTGCCTTAGTATATGGTGCACACTTATTTAAGTAAAGAACCTTGCACTAATCCAGACAACTATTATGGTGATTTTAGTGGTCTTAGACAACTATAGAAAGAACACTAAGTGGTAGATTTGGAGAGCAGCCTTCTGGCTTACTCCAGAAGAAGTGCTAATACATTGGTATATTTCCTACCTGGAGATATCAAAACAAATACACACACTACTCCAATTGTAAGGAAAATACACAGTGGTCTCCAGGGGAAGACCAAACAATATAGTAAGAAACTGGAATGCAAACTGCAAGCAAAGTCGGTACTTGGACCAAGAGATCAGAGGAGCTGGGGACCCAAGGAACCACACATTAGGTAAGTACCTAGGAACCCACGGAGGCTGTGTGCAGAGTGGAAACACAGCCGCATACTCAATAGAAGTCAATTGGAAAGTCACGGTTGCAGTTTTGAAGAAGAACCACCCTTCCCAGTGGATTCTGAAGAAACCATTGGCAGAAACAGGAGGTTAGAGAGTGAATCCACCCGTAGATACCCCAGGAACCAGGATGCCTACACCATGGAAGCCGGGTGTACAAATGCGAAGTGATGTCAGAAATCGTTGTAGACCACAATGGAGGACTTCAGAAAAGATGCTGCTAGCAAAGACTGTGCAAGAGTCCAGTGGAATCCAAGGGTGGATTCTTGAAGAGAAGAACTTGCAAGAGGAGGGGAAATAATCTTTGCCATCGCAGGTGACCAGGAGGCTTGAAGATCAATGACCACCGATGACGGAAGATGCAGGAGTGATGATGGTGACCTTGTTGCTGCAGCTGTGAGGAACAGGTGATGCGGTGGAAGACCAAGAGCTGTTCACCTACATTGGAAGCCAAGAACCAGGGTTCGGTGTCTGGCGGGAGCACCAACAAGCCTTGACAGCAGCAAAACATGTGGAAAACGATTAAAGAGCAACATTGGGACCAGCAAGATCCAGATGACTCACCAAGTGCAGGAGAGTTAGAGCAGGCCTGAGCAAGCAGGGGAGCCCACTGAAGCAAGAGACGTCCCTCGAGAGGACCCACAGGGCGAAGGCACAGGATTTGCAAGAGGACCTTCAGCAGCTCAACAAAGATGAAGGCCTATGGTGCAGAGGAAATGGCGAGGACAAAGTTCTTGGCAGGAAGAGATGCGGAAGGCTGGAGCTTCTAGTAGGCCAAAGATCTCTGGAGTAAAGAGCCAACAAGCCTTGGCAACAGCAAGATGACATGGTTCAACGGGGTTCAGTCACAGCTGTTCTGATCAGGGATACTGGCCTCAAAATTGCAGAGAGGACAAGTTTGGCCTTGATGGAGTTGCAGGACCACTACCTGTGTTGCTGAGTCTTTAGAAGTTCATGGGACATCAGGAACAGCAGACCAGTCAGCTTTGTTGGAGTGCCTGCAGATGCAGGAGAGTGACTCCTTCACTCCAAGGGAGATTACTGCAGGTGTCCTTGATGCCCACATGTCTGTTGAACATCCTGCAAGAAGCACAGACACAGACAATGAAGAAAATTTGCAGAGCAGCAATACCAGGAGCAGCAGTAGTCTTCTTTGATGAAGTTTTGGTTCCATGCGAAGTCCAAGTGTCCAGACGGTAAAAGATTGACATAGGTCCAGGCTTGAGTCCTGTCCCACGATGAATCTGAGGACCCACCCAGTCTTATACCCTAAGAAAGGGGTTGGAACAACTCAGTGGTCGCTCCCAGAGGAGTGGCTGGGCAGAGGGAAGGATACTCCAATGTCCTTTGTCCAGTTTCACACCAGAGCAGGAACCAAGAGCTTCCAGAACTGGTTCTAACAGGAGTATGCAAGGAAGGCACCATATGTGCGCTTCAAAGCAGTCTGGTGGTGCTGGCAACTATCCCCTCTCCAGCCCAATACAATTAGTAATGTCTGGGAGGTGACCACACCTCCCTGTGACAGGAAACCTATTATTCTACCTTCCCCTGCTCAAGCTCAGCCGAGCATCAGAAGGGCATAATCTTCTCTGGGGTCAGCAGCAGCACTAGGTTGTTGGCAGACCCTGAAAGGCTGTTACCGGGAGTACTGGGAGCTTCCTGGATGAACACCCCCAGTGCATGGAATCATACCCCACCACCAGTACCAGTGTTGGAGTAGGATTTCAACATGTTTGATACCAAAAATGCCCAGGTTTGACACAGCATATATAGTTAGCCATCGCGTAATGAGGCATGGCCATGATATGTATCAAAATGGCTAATCGCACATACAAAGCCTAGATATCAACTCCGGGGCTTGTAGGGGGTGTCTTGCTCATGCAGGGCACCCTCACAATTATAACCCTGCACTCTGTCTTCAGGATTGAAAGGTCTGCCTTAGGGGTGACATAGGATTTAAGTGAAGTGGCCTCAGATATAAGGAAATGTATATCTGTTGTAAGTAGTGCTAACACCATCTTACGCAGGCTGCTGGGGGAAGCGCGCATGGTGCCAGACAAGATGGCCGCCTAGATTCGGAGCTCCGTATCAAGGCGAGAATGTCGAGCTGATTTCCGTAACTTTTGACCTTTTTTAAGCAGCGAAACGGGGAGATATCTGCAGCGGAAGTGTCCCTGAGTGGTACCATGTAATTTTCAAGCCTTTTTCTCAACTCTTTTGAGGTAATGCCTGTCTTCATTGCTCCAGCCCCCTTGCGTCTGCCATTTAGTGAATCTTACCTGAATGACTCTGCTTGCCTCTTTTTCCAGATATAATGCGCATCTTGTGACTCTTTATCCTTAAGTATTACTTTTTTTTTACATTTGTTGCTTGACCAGACTTTTCTTTATAACCTAAAGAAGGATTTCTTGTCACTTTGTGGTCCTACGTAGCTGCTTTTGGAGCTCGCTTCATATATTGTGAACTGAGTGCTAGTTTGTGTTGCTGTTATCCTTCACCCCCACGTAGTTTTCTCCTTCCTTACTTTATGGGTAGGACTAGGAAGCTATTAATTACACACAAAAGATCTACGCCTCCTTCTCAAGAGTTGCTCATCCTGTTGCTTCAACACAAGATACCAGATTTATGGTGCAATCTAGATCTGCAAAGTCAACAGCTTCGTCGCCCTCTTCTACTAAGTCGCGGGTCCCAGCTCCTGCGAACAAATGTCACAAAGAGGACCCTCCCTCTCCTCCAAAGACTGTTTCTTTGATGTCTCTAGACTTTTTTTTGAGGAAATCTGCGCTCTGCGTCCCTTTATCAAGGAGACCAACTCTTTTCTACAAACTATGGACGCTAAATGGGCTTCTATGGATTCTCGCATTTCCACAGTGGAGCAGCAAGTTGATGACCCACAACATGTTTCCACAAAACTGGTCATCCTGGAGAGGGAGGTCCTTTCATTGAAGAGAACAGCAGAAGACTTAAAAAATAGAATTAGGCACAATAACTTGCGTTTATATGGTCTTCCTGAAAATTTGGAGGGGGATAATCCTGTCTCTTTTTTCAAAAACGTTCTTATAAAGCATCTTGATCATCCTGCGTCTACAAATTTAAGTATTCAACGAGCTCACTGATTGGTTCCCTGTCTGTCCTCGTGATCTGCTCCCTCCAAACCAAGAGGTGTAATCTTTTTATTTTTTAAATTCACAGACTTGCTCCTGGTTTTAAATGCAGCTAAACATAAGAAACAACTTGTCTGGCCAGGCTCAAAGTTATTTCTTTCTCGAGATGTCTCCTCAGCAACAGCTAAACAGCAGAAGGAATTCCTGGGTCTTCGCACAGCTTTACGCTCACTTGGAGCCTGTTATGGATTGTTTCATCCGAGCTCCTTCAAGGTTACCTACCAGAACAAAACTTCTACTTTTGAGGAACTGGCAGACTTGAGGAAATGCATCCACACATGCTCCTCTTCGTCAATAGAAATCTCTGGTTCTCTTCCTTCCACGTCCTCCGTACCTTGACTTTCCTGTCCTCTATTACAGGAATTGTCTCGCTTGACTTGACTTAACATTTTTCTTTCCACAGGTTAATTATTAAACCCTTCGCTGCTAGGCCTTTCCCCCCCGTGCTAAGCCTTTTTTGGCTATTTGGGGTAGTGCGCGCTTAGGCCCCTGTAACTTAGGTACTTACGCCAATTGTGCGTACTTTTCTTCCAACATCATGGGGATTTCAAAGGTACCCAGGGTTTGTGGATTCCCTTGGAGGGTCCTAGAAATTATCCAAAAAACAGCAACATTTTGGTTTTTTTCGGAAAAATGGGAAAATACGGGCTACAAGTAAAAGTGCCTGGGTTTTTCCTTGCAAATGTTATCAAAAAATGGTTTCTGGGTCTAAAATCACCATTACCCCAGCTTTTAGGGAATGACTCACTTTTATCAGAAAACCAACTTTTTTTACACAGTTTTGGCATTTTTCTGGGACATAGCCCATTGTTGCTATTTTTTGTGCTTTCAACCTACATCCAGTTAATGATAAAAATGGGTGTGAAAGCAATAATGGATGCTGTAAAAATATACATTTTAGAAAAGTAGATGAAATTCTGAAATCAGCAGGGGGTCATTTGTGTAGCTCCATCAAGGTTTCTTTAAATAAACTAACAGTTAAATGTAGGAAAAATAGAAAATTCGTTGGAAAAAACACCCTTTTGTGTCAACATTTTCACCTGTAACTTCTTGTAATTATGACAGTTCTTTGAAAGCAATATACCGTTATACCCACTGGGCCTTCCTGGTTGTGGGGACATATAGGACTTGTAGGTGCACCAAGAAACAGACGAACCCAGAGTCAAAAACTGAGCAGCAATTTGCAATGGCTTTTTATTATGTACCTGGTATATAGCAATTATTGTGTGAAAATGTATACATGAAAAAATCGGTATGAAAGACATCTATGTATTTCTGAAATGGGAACAAATTACAGAGTTTAGAAACAGTACATATTTGCACATTTTTGAAATTGGGAATACTCATTCTAGCATGAGAATTATCGGTCATTTTTCAAAATGACTTCTTTTTACACAATGTACTTCATTTGGAAGGCAGGAATGCATCTAAAATCAATAGGTAATAACAGTTGCTTTACAAATCTGAATTACCCAAAGTCTACCGATAAAAATGGTACCTCACTTGTGTGGGTAGGCATAGTGCCCACGACAGGAAATGGCTCAAAATCCAACGTGAACACACTGCATTTTCACAATGAAAGTGTACCATTTTTTTGCGAAGTGTCTAGCTGTAGATTTTTAACACTAGCTCTGCCGGCACCTAGGAAAAACCTATTTATTTTATTTATTTTCGAGATTTTTATAGCGCAAACAAATACCCGAAGGTGTCTCGGCGCATGTGGAGGCTAGAGGGACCGAACAGCAAGCTTACTGGTTGAACAACGATGTCTTTAGGAGCCTACGAAAGCTCATCAGATGGGGGCAGTTTTAATCATGAGTGGCAAAAGGTTCCAAAGTTTGGGAGTAGCAACCAGGAAACGCCTGTCTCCCCAGGTTGCCGTTCTCGTGCGAGGTACCGGCTGGAGGCAGGTGTTGGCGGATCTCAGCTGCCTTTTAGGGGCATACAACTGAAACGCTTCAGTCAGAAACTTAGGTCCAACGCCGTGCACTGCCTTGTAGGCAATGCAGAGGGCCTTGAATTTAATGCGGCCCTCTACTCTTACCCAATGCAGATGACGAATGGCGGGAGTTGTAGGCTGGCGGCGGGGGATGTCAAGAAGGATTCTTGCAGCCGCATTCTGTATGGACTGCAACTTAGATAGAACGAGTTTCTGAGTATTAAGAAAGAGGGCATTCCCGTAGTCAATTTTAGAAAACACTAGGGTAGAAACCAGGGTCTTCCCAGCTGAGGTAGGGAGGTAAGGCAGTAATTTCCTAATTTTCTTTAGGATAAAGAACGCGGATGACACAACCTTATTGACGTGAAGGTTGAATGACAGCTTGCTGTCAAAAATAACTCCCAGGTTTCTGGCTTTTTCTACTGGGACAGGGGGAGAGCCCAGCTGGTTAGGCCACCAGATAGAGGACCATTCCGGGTAGAGTTTACCGAAGGTCATGACCTCGGTTTTGTCCGAGTTAAGCCTCAGACAATTGGAGGACATCCAGGTACTGACAGCAAGCATAGCCCTTTGGAAATTAGCTGCCACCACTGGGCCGTCCTTATGGATCGCCAGAACCAGTTGGGTGTCGTCTGTGTAAGATGTAAGTCGCAACCCATGGGCTTTTATTACCCTCGCTAAGTCCGCTACATAGATATTGAATAGCGTTGGACTTAGCGAGGAACCCTGTGGGACTCCACATGGGAGTGCAGAGACAGAAGAATAGAAATTACCCAACTTCACTGTCTGGGTACGGTTGGCCAGAAAAGATGAAATAAGATCTGTAGCCATGCCGTTTATCCCCAGGGCTGTGACACGGTCGGCCAGAATAACATGGTCGACCGTGTCAAAGGCTGCGGACAGGTCCAAAAGGATCAGGACGGCCACCCCTCCCTGGTCCATAATGGCTCTGATCTCATCTGAGGCCTTTATTAAAGCGGTCTCGGTTCCATGCCCTTTCCTGAAGCCAAACTGCGTTTCATCGAGCAGTTGGTGAGTATCGACGAACTCTGAGAGTTGTTTATTCATCAGAGATTCGCATATTTTGGCAGGAAAGGGGAGACACGCAATAGGTCTATAGCTGGCCAGAGCTGTAGGGTCCAGGGAGGGTTTTTTCAAAAGAGGTATGATCACTGCCTTCTTCCACGAAGCTGGATAGTGCCCAGTTTGAAATGCGGTGTTACAGATTTCCATAAGTGGACGAGAGATCACCTCACTGAGGTTAGCCATCACTGAGGGGGGACAGGGGTCCAAGGGGGAGCCAGACTTGATAGTAGACACAAGTCTGCTGATTTGATCTTGCGTGATGGGGGCAAAGGAGGAGAAGGGATCATGGTCAATGGCTAGTCCTTTCTCGCTGCAGGCTCTGGATCTGGTCCTTGCATCCCCTGCAAAGGATGCGTAAATATCTGCCACCTTAGTGGTGAAAAAGCTGGACAGAGCGTTACAAAGAGACTGAGAGGGTTCAGCCCCGGGACCCATAGAAGGGGTGGACAGAGTAGTGACCACTGAGAACAGTTCTCTAGCAGAGTTCCTGGCATTCTCTATTTGGGCCGAGAAGAAGGCACTTTTTCGGACAGTAATTGCCTTTTTGTATACTGTCAGGGCATCTTTGTAGGATTGTTTGGCTATGGGGCAATAAAATTTCCTCCAACGCCTTTCTAGGTTCCTGCAATGTTGTCGGTGGAGCCTAAGCTCTTCGGTGTACAAAGCCGCCGACTGAGCTGTTCTATTGGGTCACATAAACTTCTCCGGGGCCACCTGATCAGCAGCGTTCCGAATCCAATCTTGGAAGTCGGAGGCTGAGAGAGCAGGGTTGGCTCTTCCCGTGGGAGAGGAAAGTGTCAGGATATCCACCATCTGAAGAATATCTGCATCCTTCCAGGCACGGGTCCCTATCCTAGTTCGTGGCCTGGAGGGGGGGGGGGTTAGCAAGCCGGGTATGTAAACCAAAGATAATAGCCCTGTGATCTGACCACGTAAGAGGAAGAGTGTCTAATACAGAGATGTTTGGGTTGTTGGAAAACAAACCATCTAGTGTGTGTCCCGCCTGGTGTGTGGTTCCCTTTACCAGTTGTTGAAGTCCTAAAGTTAGGAAGTCAGCAGTGAGTTGAGTGGTGTCGTGGTTGCCCTGTTCTTCCAAAGGGAAGTTAAAATCTCCCAGTATCATGTATTCCGTCAAGCTTATGATGTGGTCATTAAAATCAGAAAGTGTAGCAAGAAAAGAATTTCGAGGCCCAGGAGGTCGATATAGCAAAATTCCTTTGAGGGCTTGTTTGTAATTAATATTAATAGAAAAAGTAGCTGCTTCACAATTAGTGGACTGTATAGGATCGAATGTAGTACGGTACTGATTCTTATAGATAATGGCGAGTCCGCCACCTCTTCCTATAAGTCTGTCATGCCTAGCAACACTATAGCCCTCAGGGGTTTCAAGGCAGAAATCGGGTCCTGAGCCAGCATCTCCCCAGGTTTCAGTGGCGAAAAGGAAGTCAAGATCATGAGCGAGAATGAACTCGCTAATCTGTAGGCTGTGGCACGGAAGGGAGCGCGTATTAATGAGCGCTGCTCGACAGCCATGAGAGTGGGCGATATCCGATTCATGAGAGAATATATTACTGGGGGCGTCTGAGGCTGAAGAACCTGGCAAACGAGGTTGCGGAAGTTGGTATTGGCACCCAGAACAAGGGGAAGGGGTAACGCCCACTGTAGTAGAAAGAGGCAGAATGATACAGTGTTGGCGAGAGTGGCCAGGGTTCAACTGTCTTAATTGCTGGGGTGAATAGCGTACTAAAGGGCCAGGGGTTATGGCCCTTGGCCGTGTCCTGTCGCGGACGGGCGCAGACGGGCTTGGCTTAGGCGAGGCCCTAGCAAACCAATACATTTTTTTAAACTACACACCCATGGGAATCCAGGATGGGGTGAACTGACTGCCTCCCACCAGGTTCTGTTACCCACAATCCCTTGCAAACCTAAAAAATTGTCCAAAAAAAGACATTTTCCCCACATTTCTGTGGTGGAAAGTTCTGGAATCTGCGTGGCTCCACACATTTCTACCCACCCCGCGTCCCCAAAGTCTTACGAGAAAAATGGAACCTCACTTGTGTGGGTTGGCCTAGTGCCTGAAACGGCACAAAACGCAACGTGGTCACACCTCAATTTTGCAGTGAAAAATTACCCTTATTTGGCAAAGTGCCTAGCTGTAGTTTTTTAACCCTAGCTCTGCGGGTACCTAAGGAAACCTAGCACACCTATATATTTTTGAAGAATAGACACCCAGGGGAATCCAGGATGGGGTGACTTGACTGCCTCCCACCAGGTTCTGTTACCCAGAATCCCTTGCAAACCTAGAAATGTGTAAAAAAAACACATTTACCCCACATTACTGTGGTGGAAAGTTCTGGAATCTGTGTGGATCCACAAATTTCTATGCACCCCGCTTTCCCCAAAGTATTCCGAGAAAAATGGTACCTCACTTGTGTGGGTCGGCCTAGTGCCCCCGACAGGAAACGGTGCAAAACGCAACGTGGTCATATCTCAATTCCGCAGCAAAAAATTACCCTTTTTTTGCAAAGCGCTTAGCTGTAGTTTTTTAACCCTAGCTCTGCCGGCACCTAGGGAAACCTAGCAAACCTATACATTTTTGAAAATTAGACACCCAGGGGAATTCAGGATGGGGTGAATTGACTGCCTCCCACTAGGTTCTGTTACCCAGAATCCATTGCAAATCTAAAGAATTGTCCAAAAAAACATATTTTCCCCACATTTCTTTGGTGGAAAGTTCTGGAATCTGTGTGGTTCCATAAATTTCCACCCACCCCGCGTCCCTAAAGTCCTACAAGAACAATGGTACCTCATTTGTGTGGATTGGCCTAGTGCCTGAGACAGAAAATGGCACAAAACGCAACGGGGTGGCATGGTGAGCAAAAGAATGATGGATTTAACCCAGATCTCTTGACTGGAGGTGAATGTTTTGATTTGTTCTGCATTCTGCCCATCAATTGTGTATCTTTTGGTTTCTCGTCCTAAGTGCGCCAGGTATGCCCAGATATGGGTCCTGGGCTCACTGTTCCACTGGAATCAAGCTATCCTGGCTGAAGAGGGGTGAACCCCTGAAACTGGCCCTAGGATGCTTGTTTCTGGTCCAGGGAGGACCTGGCTTGGCAGTTCGGGCTGGACTGTTCCCATGAGGCACTGGGTCAAGACTGATTTGCATATGCTCAGCTCTAAACTGGGGTGGCATGGTAAGCCAAAGAAGGATGGATTTAACCCAGATCTCTTGACTGGGGGTGAATGTTTTGATTCGTTCGGCATTCTGCCCATCAATTGTGTGTCTTTTGCTTTCTCGCCCTAATTGCGCCAGGTATGCCCAGACGTGGGTCCTGGGCTCACTGTGCAGCTGGTATCAGGCTATCCTGGCTAAAGAGGGGTGAAACCTAAAAACCAGTCCTAGGATGCTTGTTTCCGGCCCAGGGAGAACATGGCTTGGCAGTTCGGGCTGGACTGTTACCGTGAGGCACGGGGTCAAGACTGATTTGCATATGGTCAGGTCTAAACTGGGTGGCGTGGTGTGCAAAAGAATGATGGATTTAACCCAGATCTCTTGACTCGGGGTGAATGTTTTGATTTGTTCGGCATTCTGCCCATCAATTGTGTGTCTTTTGCTTCCTCGCCCTAATTGCGCCAGGTATGCCCAGATGTGGGTCCTGGGCTCACTGTGCCACTGGAATCAGGCTATCCTGGCTAAAGAGGGGTGAGACCCTGAAACCCGTCCAAGGATGCTTGCTTCCAGTCCAGGGAGGACCTGGCTTGGCAGTTTGAGCAGGACTATTCCACTGAGGCACAGGGTCAAGACTGATTTGCATATTACCAGGTCTAACCTAGGGTGGCATGGTGAGCAAATAAATGATGGATTTAACTCAGATTTCTTGACTGGGGTGAATGTTTTGATTTGATCTGCATTCTGTCCATCAATTGTGTGTTATTGCTTTCTCACCCTAAGTGGGCCGGGTATGCCCAAACGCGAGTTCTGGGCTCACTGTGTCACTGTAATCAAGCTACCCTGGCTAAAGAGGTGTGAAACCCCGAAACCACTCCTAGGATGCTTGTTTCTGGTCCAGGGAGGACCTGGCTTTGCAGTTCAGGCTGGACTGTTCCCATGAGGCACAGGGTCAAGACTGATTTGCACATGGCCAGGTCTAAACTGGGGTGGCATGGTGAGCAAAAGAATGATGGATTTAACCCAGATCTCTTGACTGGGGGTGAATGTTTTGTTTTGTTCTGCATTCCGCCCATCAATTGTGTGTCTTTTGCTTTCTCGCCCTAAGTGCGCCAGGTATGCCCAGATATGGGTCCTGGGCTCACTGTGCCACTGGAATCAAGTTATCCTGGCTGAAGAGGGGTGAAACCCCGAAACCAGTCCTAGGATGCTTGTTTCCAGCCCAGGGAGGACCTGGCTTGGCAGTTCGGGCTGGACTGTTCCCATGAGGCACAGGGTCAAGACTGATTTGCATATGGCCAGGTCTAAATTGGAGTGGCATGGTGAGCAAAAGAATGATGGATTTAACTAAGATTTCTTGATTGGGGGTGGATGTTTTGATTTGTTTGGCAATCCGTCCATCAATTGTGTGTCTTTTGCTTTCTCGCCCTAAGTGTGCCAGGTATGCCCAGACATGGCTCCTGGGCTCACTGTGCCACAGGAATCAAGCTATCCTGGCTGAAGAGGTGTGAAACCCTGAAACTGTTCCTAGGATGCCTGTTTCCGGTCCATGGAGGACCTGGTTTGGTAGTTTGTGCAGGACTGTTCCCATGAGGCACAGTGTCAAGACTGATTTGCAGATGGCCAGGCCTAAATTGGAGTGGCAGGTTAGCAAAATAATTATGGATTTAACCCAGATCTATTGACTGGGGGTGAATGTTTTTATTTGTTCTGAATTCCGCCCATCAATTGCGTGTCTTTTGATTTCTTGCCCTAAGTGCGCCAGATATGCCTAGACGTGGGTCCTGGCTCACTGTGCCCCTGGAATCAAGCTATCCTGGCTGAAGAGGAGTGAAACCTCGAAACAGGCCCTGGGATGCTTGTTTCCGGTCCAGGGAGACCTGGCTTGGCAGTTCGGGTTCAACTGTTCCCATGAGGCACAGGGTCACTGATTTGCATATGACTATGTGCCACTGGAATCAAGTTATCCTGGCTGAAGATGGGTTAAACCCCGAAACCGGTCCTAGGGTGCTTATTTCTGGTCCGGGGAGTTCCTGGCTTGGCAGTTCGGGCTGGACTGTTCCCATGAGGCACAAGGTCAAGACCGATTTGCATATGGCCAAGTCTAAACTGGGGTGGAATGCTGAGCAAATGAATGATGGATTTAACCCAGATCTCTTGACTGGGGATGAATGTTTTGATTTGTTTTGACTTCAATCCATCCATTGTGTGTTTTTTGCTTTCTCGCCCTGGTGCTCCAGATATGCCCCGACTTGGGTCCTGGGCTCACTGTGCCACTGGAATCAGACTGTCTTGGCTGAAGAGGGGTGAAACCCCAAAACCGGTCCTAGGATGCTTGTTTCCTGTACAGGGAGGACCTGGCTTGGCAGTTCGGCTGGACTGTTCCCATGAGGCACAGGGTCAAGACTGATTTGCATATGTCCAGGTCTAAACTAGGGTGGCATGGTGAGCAAAAGAGTGATGGATTTAACCCAGATCTCTTGGCTGGGGGTGAATATTTTGATTTGTTCTGCATTCGGTCCATCAATTGTGTGTATTTTGCTTTATCGCCCTCAGTGCGCCAGGTATGCTCAGACGTGGGTCCTGGGCTCACTGTGCCACTGAAATCAAGCTATCCTGGCTGAAGAGGGGTAAAACCCTGAAACCAGACCTAGGGTGCTTTGTTCTGGTCAAGGGAGACCTGGCTTGGCAGTTCGGGCTGGACTGTTCCCATGAGGCACATGGTCAAGACTGATTTGCATATGGCCAGGTCCAAACTGGGGTGGCATGGTTTGCATAAGAATGATGGATTTCACCCAGATCTCTTGACTAGGGTTGAATCTTTTGATTTGTTCTGCATTCCGTCCATCAATTGTGTGTCTTTTGCTTTCTCGCCCTAAGTGCGCCAGGTATGCCCAGACTTTTATCCTGGTCTCAATGTGCCACTGGAATCAAGCTGTCCTGGCTAAAAAGAGGTGAAAATTCGAAACCGGTCCTAAGATGCTTGTTTCGGTTACAAGGAGGACCTGGCTTGGCAGTTCAGGCTGGACTGTTCCCATGAGGCACAGGGTCAAGACTGATTTGCATATGGTCAGGTCTAAACTGGGGTGGCATGGTGAGAAAAAGATTGATGATTTAACCCAGATCTATTGACTGGGGGTGAATGTTTTAATTTTTTCTGCATTCCGTCCATCAATTGGGTGTATTTTGCTTTCTTGCCCTAATTGTGCCAGGTATGCCCTGACGAGGGTCCTGGGCTCACTGAGCCACTGCAATCAAGCTATTCTGTCTGAGGACGGGGGAAACCCCGAATTTTGTACTAGAATGCTTGATTCTGTTCCAGGGAGGACCTGGCTTGGCAGTTCGGGCTGGACCGTTCCCATGAGGCACGGGGTCAAGACTGATTTGCAAATTGCCAGCTCTAAACTGGGGTGGCATGGTGAGCAAAAGATTGATGGATTTAACCCAGATCTCTGGACTGGGGGTCAATGTTTTGATTTGTTCTGCATTCCATTCATCAATTGTGTGTCTTTTGCATTCTCGCCCTATGTGTGCCAGGTATGCCCAAACGTGGGTCCTGGGCTCACTGTGCCACTGGAATCAAACTATCCTGGCTGAAGAGGGGTGAAACCCTGAAACTGGTCCTAGGATGATGGTTTCCAGTACAGGGAGGACCTGGCTTGGCAGTTCAGGCTGGACTGTTCCCATGAGGCACAGGGTCAAGACTGATTTGCATATGGCCAGGTCTGAACTGGGGTGGCATGGCGAGCAAAAGAATGATGGATTTAACCCAGATCTCTTGAATAGGTGTGAATGTTTTTTATTTGTTCTGCATTCCGTCCATCAATTGTGTGTCTTTTGTCTTCTCTCTTGTGTCGGTCACTCCTTGTTTTTCTCTTTGTCTCCCCTTGGAAGGTACATATCACAGTCCCCTTCCCCTTTATTTTCTCGATTTGCATTCCTATATTGCATTTAGTGGTTGTCATATACTGTCTTCTCTTATTATCTCTTTTTCCACGCTTCTCCTTTTTCAGTCCCCTTTTGCTCCTTTTTTCTAATGTTGTAATTATGTATGACTAATAAGTTTGATTGTAGTATTCATTGCATCTTTGTTAATATTGCATGTTTTGTTTTTGATGTTGTTCTTTATGTATTTTTGATTTTTTTTTCATTAAGAGTTATGTTATTTCTGGGAATGTGAAAGGTTTCATTAACCCTATTAAGAGACAGAAAATTCTACCACATCTTACCTCTTATAACCCTTACTTGGTACTTCTACAAGAGACCCATCTAACAAAAATTGGGGCATGAAAATTGAAGAAAGGTTGGGTGGGATCAGTTTTATTCCCTCCCACTTCTAATAAGAAAAATGGTGTTATAATTCTATGCCACAAGAAACTGAATTGTAAAATTATTTTGCAAGAAATTGATACAGAAGGTAGATGGTTGTTAGCTAAGTTGTTAATTAATAATATTTCTTTGACTGTTTTTATTGTTTATGGTCCTACTCATCCTGATTGTTCCTTTTGGCCTCTAATCACACAAAAATGTATTCTAGGAGGTGACTGCAACCAAGTTGTTGATCCTTTTCTAGATTCCCAATCACAGACATGCTTCACCCCTCATAAATCTCAGGAACATTTTCTTGACACTATTTCCCAAACACATCTTGTTGACTCTTAGAAACTCACTCATCCCCATTCTCTTGACTTTTCTTTCTTCTCTCCTCCTCACAATTCCCTGTCTCGTTTAGACTATATTTTTCTCTCTCAATCTTTATCTCAAAACTTGTTATCCTCCTCTATTGAACCTATTGTTATCTCTTATCATGCCCCAATTATAATTGACCTTGACTTACTTCCACCATATCCCAGGTCCTCCCGTTGGCTCTGGCTCTTTTACTTGACCCTCTTTTCTCTTCTTCTTTCAATACCTTTGCTAATGATTTTTTTTTAACTAAATAACGATCCTAGCTCCTCCACCTACATCATTTGGGACTCCTTTAAAGCCACTGCAACAGGTTTCATTATAGACTTTGTCTAAAAAAAACAGAAATGCTTTCTTCAACAAAATAAAGCTACCCTAGCCCACATCAAAGCTTTAGAGCACAAATTCTATACTTTATCGGATGACGAGGTCTTGCCAGCTCTGATTTGCGCTAAATTGGCATTCATTAAAACTTCGACTGATAACGCATCTCCCATGCTTCTCCGAAGTAGTGCTCGTTATTACGGAGGCCATAATAAAGTTAGAAAACATTTAGCAAATTGTCTTCAATCCCATAAAGACCATACGATGATTGACTCTATTTATTCTGCAGATAGTTCTCTTCTTCACAAGGATCAAGGTATTCTTAACAAGCTTAAATTGTTCTACGGATCTTTTCACCTCGGAGTCCCCTCCCTCTAATTCCCTCATTCAATTCAATTTTGATAATTTACCACCCCCATCCAACTCTCATCTTAATCTCTCTGATCTTGAGGTTGACATAGCCCTTAAGGAACTATCCTCTGCTTTAACCGCTGTAAAGAAAGGGAACACTCCTGGCTGGATGGTTTTTCAGTTGAATTTTATTAGCATTTTTCGAACTTACTTCTTCCTAAACTCTTAAATCTTTTTTACTCCTTCTTTCTCTCTGGTAAAACAGAAGTCACTTTTCAAGAAGCCACAATTTGCCTTAGCCATAAAGAGGGACGAGATCCTACGTTTTGCACAAATTATATGCCGATTTTTCTGGTTAATGTTGATTATAAACTTTTTGCCAAGACACTTGCTTTACGTTTAGATCTTCTTTGACCTCATTTTGTTGGTAAAGATCAATGTGGTTTTGTCAGAGGCAGATTGACCTTGGATTATTCCTGTCTCTTTCTTAATGTTTAAAACAAAGTTCCTTTCCTGTCTACATCATTAGTGGCCATTTCTGTCATTGCTTTTAAAAGCATTTGATAGAATAGATTGGACCTTTTAATGTGCATCTTTGAAGTGGCATGGTTTTGGCCCCAAATATATCTTTATTATATTCTACCCCCAGAGCTTCAGTACTAATTTACGGCGGTATTTCCTCCTACTTTCTCCTCCAACCGCGGAGTTCGTCAAGGTTGTCACCTCTCTCCTCTTATTTTTGTTCTTGCTCTTGAACCCTTCCTTTCCTCAATCTGTAAGAATGTTTCCATTTCTTGTTTTTCATATGGTGATCAACATTTAAAATTCTCTGCTTACGCAGATGACATCCTATACCATTCATTTCTGATCCTTAAATTTGTATTCCTCTTTTATTACATGAATTTACTTCCTTTTCCCTTGTCTCTGGATGTACATGTATTTATATAAATGTACATGTATTTATATAGCGCAAATCACTGACCGAGGTCGGTATCTAAGCGCTTGCTTAGGGAACCCATCCTGGTATTCCCCTGTGAGATAACCCCGGCAGGGTATCCACAAGGTGAAAGCCAGGCATCCCGCCACAAGGGGCCATTGTGGAGATTAAGCAAGCTATTGCCCAGAGTCGCAGAGTGTGAACCCGTGAGTCGAGAAGGCACCGGAGCGAGAATTATCGAGTCCATGGAATTTTTTAGCCCAAGACCCACCGAGGCGGGGAATTGAACCCTGGTCCAGGGCCGATCTCAGCTTCCGGGTCTGCCGCCTCTAACCCCTGAGCCACACTTCTCCAGGATATAAAATCAATTCTGATAAAATATAAATTCTCCCTCTCACTTAATTTTGTCTTCCGCATTCCTTATCTTCTACTGGGTTTGCATGGAATAGCTCTAAAAAACAGATAACTAGGTATATGGTTCTCCAACTCTATTGTCTCTTCTATTTAATTAAATATAAATGCAATCCTATCTCAGATTGACAAATTACTTTCCTTTTGGAATTCTCTCTTTCTTTCGTGGTGGGGTCGGTTGGGCTCAATTAAGATGATGATTACTCCTATTTTGCTTTACACTCTTTCTATGCTTCCTATCCACATTTCCCCTGTTATTTTAAACAAATTGATTTTCGTCTAAATTTCCTTGGCAAAAAAAAAACAGAATCTCTCTCTCTTCTCTTTGGAGGACAAAACCTAATGGAGGTATAAATTTCCCTAATTTTCGCTTGTATCATAAATCATTTTGTCTTCGCCAGGCCTCCAAATGGCGTCTTTCTGACCTTTTCTCTTTTACTCCCCTGTGGCTCTCCATTAAACGCACCTTATCATTACCTTTCTCTTTAAAAGAAATGTTAGCCTTTTCTGCAAAAACTCCTCTTACCTCCCTTCCCTTGTTTAAACACCCTTGTTCCCTATTGAAAACTTTGATACATCCGAAACATATCTCTAGAGAATCCTTTCTAGATTCTCCTATTTGGCATAATTCCTGTATTACTATTAATGACAGAACTATCTTTTGGAGCTCTTGGAGATCATGGGGCATAATCTGGGCCAAGGACCTTTTTGATGGTCTATCTCCTTGCCTATTTCCCCAATATCAGAACACTTTTCAATGTCCCTGCTCCTTCCTTCAGAAATTTACCACTCTAATGACGGTCATTCTTGATATTTTCTAGCCTCGCCCATCCTCACCTGTTCCCCTTGTTTCTAATACTCTTCTACGTTCAGACTCTGTGGGGTGATTTACCCCGTGATGTACTGTAATGCAATCTTATAAAACTATGTTAAAAAAAAGATTCTTCTCTGGCTGCCTAAAGCTTCTCCTATATATAAATACTTCTCAGCTCCTAACCCAGAATGTACTAAAACTAAGTTGGAACTTTCATGAAAATCTGACCTGGGATGTGAATGGTCTATCATTGTCTGGGACAAACTTTGGTCCCGTTCTCTCAAAAATCTCTTGCTCTGCTTTTCTTACTCAATCTGTGTTATTTCTCTATCATAGACTTTATCTTACTCCCACCTCTATCACTAAATTTTCTCACTCCACTAATACAAACTGTTGGACCTATGGCCCCTCTAATGCCGACCTTCTTCAGCTTCGCTTCCTCTGCCCCTCGGTCACTACTTTCTGGGAGACAGTTTGGTCCTATATTTCTTGTCTATTTAATATTTCCATTCCCTATTCCATTCCCCTTCTTTTTCTGGAATTCTCTCTGATTCTTTAGACCTTCTTCCTCACAAAAATGGTCTTTTCGACCTTATGCTCGCTTTAGCTTTCCGACACATCACTCTAAAACAGAGTTCTTCAAACTGTGGGGCGCGCCCCCCCAGGGGGGCGCGACACCATCCCAGGGGGGGCGCGACGCGCACTCGGCACTAAAATCTTACCTTTGTTGTCCTCTGCGTCACAAGTCTTCACCCATTTCAAATGGGAATTTCCGTCATTAAAGAACTCCAGGTGACAGAGGGTTGAAGGGGGGAGGGAGGGGAAATCATTGGGCATGACGCGCCCATGCTTTTGTTTGCGAAGTGCTAACTGTTAACCATCCCAGGAGGGGGTTAATAGGTAGCGCTGACATAGCTGCCAAGGTTTCAGATTGCTATGTGTGAAATTCCAACTTCTATGAGTCACACTTTCTCGTGAACAAAAATCAGTCAATGAACACGAAGGAAACTTTCAAATATCAGAAATTGCAGCCATTTGAACAAAAAACTCCAAAACTTCTTGAAACTGCTGTAGAGCACCAGAAATGGAAGGACACTAGTGGCAAATCACACACCCGTAGTTTAAAGAAAATACCTGAGCCTCAAGTGAAGTACCACGGCCTGCGAGATTACTGTCGGCAGAATTAAATTAAACCCGAGATCTCTTGCAGATGTAAACCTGAAGGATGACGAGCGGCCCTGCGCCTGCAGATTTCTGTATCTTAGTTTATTATCATCTTATCTCATCTCAATCATTTGCAATGCGTGGTGCGCTCCACGCTGTGAAATAATGATATTACAACAAATGAGAGCGGACAGTGGGCATCTTAAGAATGATGATGATGACGTGAGCCATAACGGACCCCCTTCCTTTCCTCCCCCTCCCCCAGGCGGGCCCCAGTGCGAAGAGAGCAGGGAGAGTGTGCTGGTAAAACTGTCAACCGTAGTCTGTGAAGATAAATCTAGTTAGTCAGGGCGGCCATGATAAGGATGAGGAGACAGAGCAGCCCTGCGGCCAGGCCTGCAGATTTGAAACTAAATTAATTGTGTGAGTCAGACTGAAATAATTTACCAGAGATGTTGTCTACTGTTAAACAGACACATACATACATGAGTAAAAAATACATCATGCCTACAGGTCAGCCATGCCAGCATGGTGTTCTTGTCATCACTTGTGGCTCCTGACTGTAGGCCTCCCAAAGCATAAGGTGGTGCGCCCATCCTAAACTAAAATCCCCCATGCTGTGATAGTGTTCTTCCGTGGCGTGGTACTTTTCTGCCCTACTACTAGTACTACCACAAACCTAGTCCCATAGCTAAAAAAAACTGTAACAGCAATCTATTCACGGCAGCAGCGGATAAGTGTTTAAAAAGATGTAATTGATAACTACAGTTTAGTTAATAGATATGGCCCCTGATATGTACGCGGCGGTCGATTATGTAGTGTACTAGATTCCAGAAATTTCTGTCAAGTGGTGGGGGGGCCCAACATCGAAAACAATTCTTCTGGGGGGGCTCAACCTACAAAAGTTTGAAGACCTCTGCTCTAAAAAACAATCAAAAAACTCTCCATCCAACATTGGTGGAACAGTCTTTGTCATATGCACCAACTTTATATTGTTTTTACCTCCTCCTGTAAACCATTGGTCAATAGAGATCTCTTTTGGTTACCTCTTACTACTTATTTAGATCATTTAGTGTTAACAGATAATTCTCGTGTAAATGATTACAATTTTAAACCTCCTTGAATGTCTATTTTCTTTGTTCCTTGCCTTTTATTGTTTTTGACATATTATATATATTAGCTTGATTGATGTAAGATGCTGTTTCTCATTTTATTAGTTTTGGAATGTTTACCGTTCTCTCCTCCCTCTTTTCCCCCTCCCTTCCACTTATTCCCTTAAAAACTTAAAAATAGTTATCTCTTCTTCTTTATATTAACCAATCATTTGATATGTTTTTTATTTTGTATTGCAATATTTTTGTATCACTGGTTCTTTGTATTACTTATTATTCGAATAAAGCCTTCAAACTTAAAAAAAATATGATTTTGCTCATCTTCACATTTTAGGTGAAACAAATTAAAATTGGACTCGCAGCCTGGAAACCTTTTTGCAGATATGAAAGTGTTCTGTAGACATGACTGCCTACTGATGGCCCTAAAGTTCATAAGAGCAAAACAGACTTATTTGAAAGGCAGCCTTGTGACCCTCCAATGCAGAGGAGTTTGGTTGACTGTGAAAATTAATTATGCGAAGCATGACCTCGAGTTCTCAAGATAATCGGACACTGCTGACAAGAACACTAGAGTTCGAGAATAGTTGAAACAGATGAATAACATGAAGAAGCTCAATAAAGGCCACATTCTGTCTGCATTAACTTGCTGTCCAATACATCACGGTCTACATCACAGCTACATGACTAGCGCATTCAGACCACTGATGCAGTGCTGCTGGAGCACCATTATAAGCTTGCAATGAAATCGTGGGCTGGTAGTGCACTATGAAGTTCAAACCAGAAGTACTTTGAGAAGTGTGGGCAGAAAATGGTCGAGGCCATAAGTATATGTAGAAATGCTGCCCTGCAGTGCGACTCTAAATTGTGGGCCAAACTAAGTGTAAGAACTAGTAGGGGCCAGAAGTGCGGTGCAAAATGTTCCATAGATGATAATTAAAAGCATTGAGATAAGCATTACTGGGAGACCTGTATCACTGAAATTCCAACTGGCTTACAATTAAGTGCACATGGTGAAACAGCATTATGTATTGCCACCTACCTCATTACTTTTCAGAGACGGCCACCACTTTGAAAACCCTCTAACTTAGGTTCAGCAATGATAGTGTGATTTAGGGCCTGATTACGAGTGGGCCGGTTAATAGTGACCCATACGTAAACCCCTGTAAAAGTATGGGTCGGAATTACGTGTTTTAAGGTATATAAAGCATCCAATAGTTATTGGATGGGTTAAATAACTTTGTTAAATTTCAGCTGGTCAAACTTGTTGAAATTCAACAAGGATAAGTATACAGTATTTAACCTATCATGCTGATTTTTGTGCTTTAAACACCAACATTTGCATGTTACTCCTCACAAACTCGTAGTAGATGTTATTTATCACACCTGATGAATCACATACCCCGTGGTATTGCTATTTATCAGGCACAAATAACACCTAAACTCATAATCAGGCCAAAAGAGCAGTCTTAAAGCTTAATTCACACCCCCTAGGATATTAACGCAAAAATTTGGAAATTTTGCTAGCCATAAATAAAAAATTGTGTGGCAAACTATTGCACTTGTTTTCGGGAAATCATATTTTTGACATTCATTCGTTCTTGCATGTCTTTATCTAAGCCAACTGATACATTTCACATACTAAGTTGATTTGTGCTATCTTATAGTCTAAAAGATGGATTAAACTCTGAAGGCCTCATTTCTGAGGAATTGGCATAGGGCAGCACCGTAAAACCCTACGCCAATGTGAAAGGGCAGGAATGCACCGTACTCATGAAATACAGTGCATTCCTGTCCCTTTCCCCTGCCCTGGCACACAATCTGCTGCCTAGCATCAGCGTAGGCACCCTTGCATCATGGTGCAAGGGTGCTTCCATTGCAGGCAGGATTATTTTGTGCAGGAAGGGGTTCCATCTTACACAAGAACAATCCCGAGAGGGGTTTTCCTCTTCCTATGTGTGCTGCAAAATGAAGCATGCATGGAAATGGGGACAAAACAAGGAGGAATAAAAGAATTTCTCTTTGTTACACCTGCTTTGGGGAGGTGTAAGGTTTTGATCAACACAACGCCCATGGAGTGCTTCCTTGAAACAGGGTAAGGCAACGTAGCAACTTGTGCTGCTCTGTCTTACTCCATATCTATGAGGCCAGACAAAGCCACGTGGGCTGGCTTTGCGTTGCCTCTTAGATATGATGGAGAGTCTTGCGCCACCAGAGCATTAAAAAGTAACGCTCCGGCGGTGCAAACCTGTCATAAATAAGCCTCTAAGCATCACTTACCTTTCCTTATACACTTGTTCTGGAATCATGTGTTGTACCATAATAAACGACAGACAAGTCACCTTAAGTTAGTTCTTTATTTAAGTTGCATGTCAGGCATATACTTTATTAACATACCAACTAAATGGCAAGTTCAAACTCTGTCCAGCCTGCATCCCATTAGCTAGTTGTGTAATCATTCAATAAGCTTTGGCGGTTTGTCATAAATGCAAATGATAAAAATCCGACTTTGACTATCCTGTTGAGAAAGTGATTGAATGATCAACATTCCTGTAATGCTTGGGGCTTAGATATCATTTGCTTGCCAAGTGTAGTCAGCAATATTCTATCATTAGGATGGCTGTTCATAGGTTCTGGTCACCTTTGCATTGTCATGTGTTTATTTTAGCGATATCATGTATGCTAGGCCAATCTCTCAGAGCTGCTTAAACTCCTGAGAAAATAATACCATCCAACAGAAATCACTAACTTGTAGAGCAAAGTTTCAATTGAAAACACATACAAATGTTTTGTTGCAGATTTCATATAGAGTGAACATGGCCCAAGGGCATCAGTGAGCTTTGCTTGAGCACCAGATTCAAATACATTTTTTTCAGGCACGTCCCTCTGAAGCCCACTTATTTCACGTTCCATTTTCTGACACCTAGTAAGGAGCTTGCATTTTTGCTTCGGTTTCAGAACATTTCATAAGCCAATATCCAAATACAGCTAAAAGTTTGTTGTTCATTAATGGTGGAATAAATGTTTGGAAAGTCCCATTGCCGGTGATGCCTGATTTGCTGTTATTTTTACAAGCTGTATCAAAGGCTTAAAAACACGTGAATCGTACTTTAGGTCAGCCTTCTATAGAGGCTGTCCTCACACAAATGCGTTGCATAAACGTCCTACTTTGAACTTTATTACATACTTGTACTTGTTTTATATATTATTAATACGCTTCTACAGTATGATGGGATTTTGGGATCGCAAAGGCTCCAATTGGCAAAATCAGAGCATTTGCAAACACAAAATGACCTTTTGATATATACAAAATCCAAATTGCATGTACATACTGAATTTCTATTTGGAAAGGGGTGTTAAGGGTTTCCCTTCCAAATACTGATTCGCAATGAGATGTCTTAATACTTTGCAACCAAAATACAGTTGCAAAACATCAATATTTTATCCAACCATCAAGAATGTGGTAACCAGTTTCCAAATAGTTATGGGACCCCAAGGGACCCCTTCCCCATTGTGTATATCGACAAAACTTTTTTTTAAGAATACAACTTTTCACTTTTTTTTTTAAATGCATCACATTGTTCTTTAAAGAAAACAGGTTGAATTTTTTTAAAACAATATTGCTTATAAGCAATCAGGACACAGTGTGCTAGAGATGACAGCGAATCATATAAGCAATCAAGACACAGTGTGCTACAGATGACAGCGAATCATAGTGGGTCACAATATTTAAACTACCTCATTAATAACATTCATGAGGTAGGTCAAATTGCGACCCACTGCGATTCGGTGTGTTGTGAACTGATCTATTTGTATATAGGTTGGTTTTCAAAATACCGTAGGATACACAGAAGTCGGCGCACAAAGCCTCCAAGATCATCTGCGGCGTACCTCAAGGATCCACCCTCAGCCCGACACTGTTCAACATTTACATGGCCCCGCTCGCACACATCGCCCGACAGCACAACCTCAACACAATCTCCTACGCCAACGACACTCAACTGATCCTCTCCCTCACCAAGGACCCCATCACCGCCAAAGCCAACCTCCATGAAGGAATGAAGGCCGATGCCGACTGGATGAAGATCAGCCGTCTGAAGCTGAACTCGGACAAGATGGAGGTCCTCATCCTCGGCTCCAACCTGTCAGCCTGGGACGACTCCTGGTGGCCAACAGCACTGGGGGAAGCCCCGACCCCAACCGACCACGCACGCAACCTGGGAATCATCCTCGACTTAATGCTCTCAATGAGCAAGCAAGTCAACGCTGTCTCCTCCTCCTGCTTCAACACCCTCCGCATGCTCCACAAGATCTGCAGATGGATCCCGACAGATACAAGAAAGACAGTCACCCAGGCCCTCGTCAGCATCAGACTAGACTACGGAAATGCCCTCTACACGGGAGCCCCGACCAAGCTCATCAATCCACTACAACGCATCCAAAACGCCTCGGCACGACTGATCCTCGATGTACCACGACACGGCCACATCACCGCCTACCTGAGAAACATACACTGGCTCCCCGTCAACAAGAGGATATCCTTCAAGCTCCTCATCCACACACACAAGGCACTCCACAAGACCGGCCCAGCCTACCTCAACAGACGGCTCTCCTTCTACACCCCCAACCGCCAGCTACAATTCGCCGACCTCTCACTCGCCACCGTCCCGCGCATCAGAAGAACAACCACCGGCGGGAGACCCTTCTCCAACCTAGCTGCCGAGACATGGAACACCCTCCCACTGAGGCTACGACAGACCCCAGACCTGCTGACCTTCAGGAGGATACTAAAGACCTGGCTGTTCGATCAATAGCCGCCCCCACCTCCCCCCCAGCGCCTTGAGACCCTCGCGGGTATGTAGTGCGCTTAACAAATGACTAATTGATTGATTGATTGTCCTCTTCTATCTTAGTGTATCTGGCCCACAATTATTTGCACAGAATCACAGGATGCTGAGTTGACAACGGTACCCTAACCTAGTTCCCCATCTCCAAGACTGGCAGGTCAGGTCGTTAGGTCATATCTCCTCCCTTAAAAACATTTTTCAATTTTACTGATAAACAGCGGAATTGCAGACCTGCATTCATGCATAGTTCACGGGAGATCTGTGTGGATCAATCTCGGCTTACAGGTGTGACCAAGCCGGATTGAACCAAGGAAGTTATGGCTCTCGAGTCACACCTCAACCAAGGGGGCAAGTGGAATTTGAAGATGCGGTCAGCGTGCAGCTGTCTGCATAGATCAGATCAGACCTTCAGAACAGTCACATCAGACACATAGCAGACACACTGCTCAAGTCAGTGGACAGTGGACAAGACTTCACAGATTTTGGAGGTGGAGCTGGGAGGTCGACTGGCCATGTCACTCCTGCAGCACAGTGATAGTTCCGCCTGTGCTAATCTGTGCTCATTCTGGGACTCTTCAGGGGGCACAGGGTCAAATGAGATTGTGAACAGCAGGGGGAGTGCTCTCTGCTGCCGGTGATACAAATAGTCTCCCTGCCATTCTGTTTGTCATACCCTGGCTTCCCTGTGTGGTCAGTCAGCGTTTTTCTGAAACGAGGAAGCAATTAAAAACAAATATATATATAGCACTAGGGAGAGGGGTGGAGACAGTTTATTTTAACATTTTTATTTTGCATCATGTTTGTTTAAAATTGCTGGTCTTGCTGAATTCTGCAGTTTTTGCTGGAGATTTGCGATTGGCAAAATCTTAAAAACCTGGGGGTACACATAATGATGCTGCCTGCGTCGCATGTAGGATGACAATTTGGCAGCCAGCAGCTTGGCATTGGATTCCCTTGCCAGGTAGTACACCCCTCTCTGGGTTATCCCTTAGAGCTGGAAGTGGGGTGGGGCTTAAGGGAGCGGGAGTGGAGTGGTTGCACCTGGGGAGGAAATCCGAACCCCCTCAGGAAAGTCACTTTCAAGGCAGGATCCACCTCATACACTGTATGGCTCCAGTGGTGGCCCTCTTGAGTTACAGGGCAACGCAAAGGACTTTGAAGCAAAAAGTAACCACAAGAGTCAACACGCTGGGAGGCTTAACGGCAGGGCCCCGGAATGAAAGTGACAGTCCCCTGTTATTCCCAAGGGCAGTTGTAAGCCACAGCAACTGGGGGCTTGCCTGATAATGCTCCACTTCTGCGCATGAGTTATTTTCCTGGACTATAGAGTCCTGATGTGGGGTGAACCCCCAGAGGTTCAGGAGCAGATATTGTGTATCCCTGATCATCATTTGCTAATCAGGCAGGAGCCAGCTTAGGTCTATCATCACTGGCCCGTACGGTAACCCATTCCTGTACCTTGTAAACCTTCAGCATAACTTTCTGCAAACTAGGGGCCTTATTCAGAAGATTTTGTTATAGGGCAGCAGCACAGGCCTTCCTGCTGCCCTTGACCTACGGTAAAAGAAAAGAGTAGGAATGTGCTGTATCTATCCGATACAGTGCATTTCTTCCCCCTTACCCTGTACTGGCACACAATGGACTGCCATGCTTTGACACATGCACTTTTGCGCCTTGGTACAAGGGTGACTGTGTTACAGGAATGATTGTTTTTGTACAGGAAGGGCCTTCCTGCAAAAAAGCAATCACAAAAGGCTTTTTCCTCTTTGAAACACACATAGAAAAAGGAAAAACATGGAGAAAAAAAAGGTATTTCTCCTCGTTACACATCCATTAAGTTTTTGGCGCTGCCTCAGAGTTACGATTCCTTGTAAATCTGGGGCAGTGCCATAAAGCCATGGGCATTCCTGGCAATGCCCACATCAACACCCAATGCACGCCCCTTTACCGCAGACAAAGGTGGCTTAGTGCAGCCTGGTAAATATGGAGCAGGCCCCTGCGCCACCAGAGCATCGCAAAAAGTGACACTACAGTGGTGCATCTTAAATGTAAATGAGGCACTAACTGGGTTGGGCTCAGTCATTTATCTGTGGACTTTTCCTTTGCATGCACTTGTTTAGTGTCATTATGTGTGTGTGTGTCTGTCTTTGGGATATCAGTGTTATTTGCATAAGTCATAGGAGAAGAATTGGGGTGATCCGATGATGAAAGAAGAAGTCTGTAGGGGGCGCTATGTGGCACAGAAGCAGTAATAGAGGTCTGGTAGCCACCATAAATATTTAGTCAGCAGCCTGGCAGCTGTATCTGAGGAAACTTGGGATGATCCAGTGGTAAAAGAAGCTGTTCAGCAGAGAGGTGATCGGAATTTAAACGAGCTGCTTGGTAAAAACGTCATTGTCTCAGCCTTCAGAAGCATTTTAACCGTGCACTCTCTCATGTAATTAAAAAATAAAAATAAATCCCAAAATAAAGAAATTAAAGGTGACAATGGCTGGCTCTTTTTAGGCGAATGTACACATTTGCCCACTCTCAATGAGTTGAAGTGGGTGAAGTGGGCTGACTCATTCTCCCATGCAGTAAGCTTTAGTGGGCAGAAGAAACGTACAAATTACATACTTCCTCAAAAGGGATGCGATGATTTAATTGGATATTTGTTTCTCTGAACTACTGTTGATGGGGGAATGACCGGGCCTTCGTCTAAGTCGGAAATGTCAAGCACGTGATCAGTACTGAGTTATAATTGAAAACAATGCTTTGGCAATTGAAACTGTTTTTGAAGCACTCAACACAACCTAATAGATTGCATCTTTATCAGCAATTTCGATACATGACACTGATTATTATGCATGATAAATGTGATGAAAAAGCAATATTGGCCTCTTCCCACCTGCCATTTCTGAGGCTAACAGGTTCACAACGTTGCAGAAACGGGACTGGCCGATAGGTAGGCAGAGGTCCCACACACCAAAATATGATCCAACCACTGTGTAGGTGGCCGGAAATATGCCTTTTGCCATTGAGGCTTGTGCTGCAGACTGTGAAATGGCCGCAGCTCAAGCCTCAATGGCAAAAGGCTTGTTACAATCATCCCTGCACTGTGTGCCAGGCGCGACACAGTGTCTGGTACATGGGCAAGGATGTTTGGGGGGCACATCAGGTGCCCCTCAGGCCTAATAGTGCAGGCCAAGGGGAGACGGGGCCCTGCTAAGGGCCCACAGAGTCCTTTTCCGATAGCCTTTCTACTGCGGTCAACCGCCATTGAAAGGCTGTCATAAAGGGACATCGTAATCCCTACGGTGGTGCCTGAGCAAACACTGCACTATTGTAAGAACTACGCTCCGACCGATGGTCCGACGGGCTCAAGGAGCATTGCGGTCCGACCAACCACATCATAAGGCGGCTATCGGACTGCCCAGCTGGATGTTGGTTGGGCCACCACCAACGGCCTGTTGAGGGCGGTCCCACCTATATCCTAAGCAGGCCCAACATATTCACAATGGTGATTCATATGAGAATATGTAGGATGTATGACGTTACCACGCATACCATTACCACGCATACCATTACAACGCGGTATTTACAACGAATACCGTTACAACGCATAGCGCTTTGAGGTGCTGGATAGTGGTAAGTATAATTTTATATTCCAACTCCAGTCCCCGTGGATACTAGGGAAGGTGTTGGATATAAAATTAAACGTATTCCCTATCCTAGAGCGCCCCCCAGCGCAATGCGTTGTAATGGTATGCGTGGTAATGCCTGCGTTGTAAGTGTAGTGCGTGGTAAAAAATGCGTGGTAATAGTTGTACACCGAATATGTATAACCTGGCATATGCAAGGTCTTTGCGCTTCTTAACCAGCTCATTGAACTTTGCATATAGACGTACTAAGATGGGAAACTCCTAATTCTCCTGCAGTCCTTCCCCATGACTACAAATAGGTGGGTGGTTCTCATGTAATTAGGTTCAATGCATTAATTTTCTATTAGTATGGCAGGTAGATGCAGTTAGATACTCCCTAGCCGGGATATGAAAATACTAAAGAGGTGCTCCTGTGAAAGTCATAACATATTGGTGATTAAGAGAATGTCGACACATCAGAAATTAGAAATGCAGTGATTCACAACGACTCAGCATCACCATAGGTGCCTGAAACACTGATATGGCTAACAGTATTTTGTGAGAGTAGAGAGAGTAAGCTAGCCACTTAGCACTCTGAATATCATTATGTCTCTTTAACTTCAAAAGAAAATTTTGGGTGAGGGGCTGGCCAAGAGGATATGCCCAGATTTAGCATGCAGTATGCATTTGGACATTTTAGTTTTATTCCTCACCGATCCACTAAATATGATATATGCAGGCTTTTTGGAATGAGTAGAGCAATGTGGGGATACTATTTACTATACTGTGCTTTCTTTGATATAATGTGTGCCAGGACCCTCGTGGTTCTGAGTGGAATTTAAACAGGAATTACGTAGTCAGCTGATAGGTGTTAAGGTTTGGTTATGAAAGTTATGAAGCAATGCATAGAGAATGTGACCATATGCTGAGAAATAAAGATGTCTGTTGCAAAAATCCGGGTGTGGTGTGTTCATTTGCATGCTCCCAGGAAGGGGAAGACGCTATACTATCCTGTCTGTCAACACTGAAACAGCCTCTAATTGTATTGTGTTGAATTTCCTGTTTAGGGTGAAGCAGAATTTCAGCTGTGGACTGGGATTTATGGCCCTAGAATGATTTAAACTGAAAAGCACTGATGTGGTGTGAGTTAACAAGATGTGGTATTAAATCTTGAAACTGTGAATTAGGACTTGACTGATATCCTTCTCCTGTCACTGCCCTTCTTCTCATTATCCACTGAACACCCAGGACCTTATTACGATGCCAGGCAGACCGTTGCAAAAAAGAACCGCCCGACCTTGGGTCCGCGTTTCCGACCACACAATTACAATGCTCCCACCCTATGGGCGATCGCCAAGATCCATTCCACAATAGAAGCTTGTGCGGTGGGCTAAAAAGGCCCACAGCACAAGCTTCCATTGAAAAATGTATGTTTTGAAACACAAGGTGCAGGGATAGTTTGGCCCCCCAGGCCCAAATGCAGAAGGCCAGAGGGGTAGAGGAGCCCTGCTAAAGGCCCCCAACGTCTCTTTCTGACAGCCTTTCCATGTCGGATAGGTTGACATGGAATGGCTGTCAAAAACCAACATCATAAACCAGACGGCAGAGTTGTCGTCGTTAGGGGTTATGCAGACTTTCCAACTGACCGACAGGCTCCTTGAGCGCATCAAACTACAGCCGAATCCTGCTGCGGGTTTAAACTCTAACCGCCATCATCTTAATACAGCAGTTGGACTTTAAACCTACCATGTCGGGCAAAAGCCTTCGAACGCGGATCGTAATCAGGCCCTCAGCATCTTGGTTTAGGATGGTTGTTTTCATTAGAGGCTTTTGTTGATACATTGATGGGAAGAACAGAATCGCCTATGAAGATTTCCTATAGTACGTGCTGAACCCTGACAGTTTGTTTCTCAGTTATTAATGATATTTCGACTATAAGAGGCAATTTAGGATGTAACTTACTGGTATATATCTACTCTGTTTCAGATTTGCCTGTGTGGGGTTAGATCTCAGGGAAGGGCCAATATTACATTGGCAAAAGCGTCTTCCAAGTTTTTTTTGGGATCCTCATATGCGACACTCCAAACAAGCATTTGCAATGCGATAGGTCTCGCAATTGCAAGATTTTGACCGATCGGCATTGTAAATGGCAATGCCATTTATTTATTTGTTTTAAAAATTAGCAATAATAAAAGGCATTGTCATTTACAATACCAATAGGTCAAAGTTTCTAAAATGCAAGACCTATTGCATTGCAAATGCTTTTTTACGACTGGCATTCTGATCTCAAATATCTGAAACTGATTTCATAAGTTCTAATGAAGAAAAAAGTTTCAGTGAAATAAAATATTTGTCTAAGACCCATCAACTTATGCTGAAAAGCCGCAATTTAGCCAGGTTTCGTTATTTAACTTTGTGCAAATCAGCCAGGAAATGGGCACCTAGGTATCTTGTTAAGGCTTTGTTTTAATCTCTTTGTGGATTTTTCAGCAGTTTTGATATAGCACTAGCTTACCAGTAGCGCGTTGCTGCGATCTCATAAGAAAGGAAATTCAAGGAAACTCGTTATGATACCATTAAATTTACATTGTGTCATTGTTATTGAAACTTATTCATTTTATTTTTTAAAACATTTCTAAGTGTGGCTTGAGCAGTGCGTCCTCGATTGGCTTCCAATCTTGATTCTGGTTGCTCTCCTGTTTCATTCGAGCGGGCTTGAGCAGTGCGTAATTGATAGTTTTCCAATCTTGATTCTCATTGCTCTCCTGTTTCATTCGAGCAGGCTTGAGCAGTGCGTAATCGATCTGTTTCCAATCTTGATTCTTGTTGCTTGTTCGTTTGAGGAGAACGGGCTTGAGTAGTGCGTACTCGATCGGCTTCCAATCTTGATTCTCTTTGCTCGTTCGTTTGAGAATTATGGGCTTGAGCAGTTTGTATTTGAACAGCATCACGGGCTTGAGTAGTTTGTATTCGAACAACTTCTAATCTTGCTTCCCATTGCTCGTCTGTTTCTGAAGCTAATAATCCCTTTTTCTTTCGTGCTTATGATGTAGATTGACCAATCGATTTCCATTTGGGGGTCATAACTGTCGACGATGCTCGCAAATTCACTGTCTATTTCAGTATTCAAAAGATTATGAGGGCCCTGGGGGGCCGATTTGTAAAACATTGCTTTGACAGAAACCTTCGCAGGAGTGTACTTTAAAAAAACAATTTGACTGAAACATACGCGTGAGTGTACTCAACAACTTCCCAAAGCTTCATGGTGATCGGATGAATGGTGTAGTAATGCATAAAGGACAAACAGACAGACAGACATACTCTTGTTTTTATATATATAGATAAACTCGACCCAAATGTATTTGAGCGATTTAAACGACTTACTTATATTACACAAGATGATATTCATTGTTTATAGGCAGGGGGGCGATTAAGTGATTTAACCAAAAACACAGGATTTTGAGCCGATTCCTAAAGTAGAAGCTAACATATTGCAAGAGGTAGTTGGGAACTGAAAAGTGAAATAAGGCAAGGGAAGAGTAAGAGAGAAAAGTGGGAAGGGAAATGGAATAGTAATGAAAGTGTGGAAGAGCAGCTAATGAAAATATGGGGAAGAAGGTAGCAATGTAAAACAAAGCAGTGAAAGAAAATAAGTGATGAGGAGTATGAAAGGAAAATAATATAAGGCAATAAAATTGAGAGGAGAGAGTGGGCGAAAGTAGGATGAGAGCTGAGGAGAGGGACTGAGCAGCAGAATGGCTAGGAGGATAGATAGATAGATAGATAGATAGATAGATAGATAGATAGATAGATAGATAGATAGATAGATAGATAGATAGATAGATAGATAGATAGATATTGCACACTTTACAAAAAGTTATTTCTAGGCCCTCACACTGATAATGTAGCCTGTGAGGACCAGAGTTAGAACAGGTTAGATTTACGACTTGTCTTAAAGATGTAAAACTTTTGATGTAAGAGCTTACCTAACAGGACTTTCCACCACCAAATCCCCAAACTTCCTAGTCTATGCCCTTTGACAGCAAAAAGTTAAAAACCCTTGATGCATAGGAAATTGCTGCCAACTGAAATCAGCATTCTGCTAGGAAGGTACACCCACATTTTCATTCAATGAAGAGGAAGGGTTCCCTCTTAGCTTTTAGAAAGCACGCACAAGCGCTTTAATTGAATTCTAGTGCCTGCAAGGAGCAAAAGAAGAGCTTGTTAAACTGATCTGTTTTAGCTGATCCATAGACGCAGCAGACTCCTGCCTGTTGGCTTTTTTGAGGCTTTGAGGTTTTTCCTAACAAAGTGCCAAAAGAGAACATTAGTGTGACCTACAAAATAGGTAACCACAGCACCAATCAAGATGGCTCTAAAACCTGGTGGAAGGAGGAATGGTGCCCTTTACAGGCTGGTGGAGAGGTGACAACCACGGGGCAGAGAGAAATGGAACAAGTGAACAATGAAACAAGGTAAGGGACAGAGACAAAGAAAGAAGGGGGAAAGGAGAAGATGGAGGGTGTGTGTTGATCCAGTGCAGCTATAGAAATTCTGTCTCACATACACCACCATTCACTACCTAATACTCACCGTACTAATTAATACCAAGGCCCATACAACTAAGACAGAATATCTTGGAGCTGAATCATGTGGCCTAATTAATCACACCAACTGAATAATATTATATACATTATTTACAAACTGCAGTATAACATTTCTAAACATAAGGAAAACATTTAATTAAACCACTATGGTCAATGGATATTTGCTAATGGTAACGACTAAATTAATCAAGACCAGCTTGACGTTTTAAGTCTTTTATTTTAAGATTTCAAAGTTAAGTTTCAGTTTTCAAAATCTTTATTAATTCTTTATTAATAGCAAACATCTTCATTAAATCAGTATCATCAATTAGTTTATTGGCACAAAGGTCTGACACATCAAAATTGCTCGAAACTGATGAATTTAAGCAAATAGACCCTAATTCCCTAAATTAAGCTTTCTGGCCCTGTAAGAAAAAGACATTTAAAATTTGTTTTGCTTTGCCTTACGTGTCCAAGGAAAAACGGACAGCACTTCGCCCTGCACTTCGTCCCGCTCCCCTCAAAAGGCTAGGTTCTTATACTTTTTCTGACCCACTAATCTAACTAAAAATGATATTTTTAATAAAACCAGCAACCCAATTGGTTGTCGTCCATCAGACCATCGAGAGGCCACCGCATCAGAATTTCATGACATCATTATGTCATTGTCCATTGACATGAAGCGACACCGGCTTCCGAGAGTTTGCAACATTAGACTAAATGTTCACAGTTTCCTCCAGGACTTTAGCCAAACTGCCTCTACTCGCTTTCTTGGCCTTGACGTATTTACTTTCGGAGCACGTTTTACACAAAGTCTTTTGTTTGAGCTTCAGTACATTTCCAAGGAAATATTTTATTAAAAAGCTTCAACACTGCTGTGCTCAGCTCCTTTCACTCAGGGCAACCAACTTCCACCAGAACTAGGCCTCAAGCCTTTCTCTCGAGCTAGTATTTAAACAAACACAAAAAAGTGATTAATTCAAGCAAAATAAACCCTTCTGTTACCCACCCTCCATTGCTAATATTTAACCCATTAATATATGTCACCTAGCAAAAGCGCACAAGTAAAGCAGCACATTTAATGTCTACCATTCTTCATAAAGTCCAGCTGGATACTTCATATATCTGAAAGAGTAAAAAGATAAACGAACACAACATGGATAAACAGACAAAACATAGACAAACACATAAGCACACATAATAAGAGCACATGCCACCAGATAATCAGCCGCATTAATGTTGACAAAGACAATAGGACGAACAAAACAATATTAGTTATGTGTTACAAAACAGACTCGCAAATGCAACATGAGCACATTAATATTAATCCCACATGTGATGTAAGGTAAAACTTTTAATCTAGATTGATTAATACAACAAATCATGCAACAATCCATTAATATATTAATTCATGTTACAGAGAATTAATTTCACGAGCCAGAATAAAATAATTTCTGAAACTCGCTCCATCAGTGTAAAAGAGGGGAACACGAGAAAGTATATAGAAAAGAAAGCAATACGAGTGAAAAGAGGGCATGGAAAAGTCAAAGGAACATGAGGGGTATGCAGTGATAGGAGGGGAAGAAGTGGGAGTAAAATGGAAATTAGGAAAGGGGGAGGTATACAGAAAAAGTGAGTAAAGAAGAAAAATGGAGAAGAGAGAGTAGAGGAAAGCAAGGAAGAGGAAGAAGAGTGATTGAGTGAAATAAGGGAGGGGCATGTACAAGATGTGAAGAATAAATAAAGGGAAATGAGGGAGGAGAAATGTGGAAAAGAGGGGAGTAAGGAAGAGATAGGAAAAAGTACAGTGAATACTAGAGAGGAAAAAGAGTACTAGAGAAAATAAGAGAAAGAAGTTAGGGTAGAGTGAACAGAAGCACTGAGACAATAGAGATGAGGAAGGTGAGTTGAATGAAATGCGAGGGGCAGGTCGGAGAAAAGAGGCGAAAGACGACCCATGAAAAGACTGAGGACCAGTAGAGAAAAAAGATGAGATAGGTTGTGAAACGAAGGGAGGAGGCAGTCGTAATTGATGAACGTTAAGGGTTACAGAGGAATACGGAAATGGAGAAGGAGGTATAAATAGGATGAACAATATGGGACAAAGTGGAAATAGAGATGGAAAAAGATAAACCAAACAGAGAATGAGGGTTGAAAGTGAGTAGGGATTTACAACAGAGAAAAAAGTCAAAAAATGAGGGAACAGTGGAACAAGGAGAAGAGCTATGAGGAGAAGCGGAAAAAACATACAGAGAAGGGCAAGATAAGAAATCGGGGGACTGAAGAGGGGTACCGAATATAAAAGAAAGTGGACGTGGGGACAAGAAAAATGTGTGTCTGGGAGCAGGGTAGAACTCGGTAGAGGTGCAGATCGTCTCACAGTTACCTGAAAAATAATGTATGCACATATCGTATTTATTTTCTTTTAATGCTTGGCAGAATGATGTCCACCGTGGACAGAATAAAATGCAGAATTATTCAATAGTGGTATGCTGACATAGTCTCACAGTTTCACAGGGCTGTAAATAACTGCTGCTGCTATTCAAGTGTAAGTGTAATTTTACAGACCTTGGAACGATGAAAGGCGGAGCTACCTTTCCAGGATTCAGGCCTGTGAGCGAAACAAGAGAGAGCAGCGCGTGTGGAATTTGGGGGCTTCGGAGGAGGGCACACAGTCGCCACTCGGAATACTCGTGGGGGGGAAGGAGGGTGGACTCCGGGGGGGGGGGGGGGAAACTCACGGGGGAGTGTTTAAAAAACAGTTTAAAAACTTACCTGACCAGGTCCGCGCCACGGCCGCCTATGCTCCCCACACAGAGTTCCATCTGGGCCCCACTTAATCCTGTCATGATCAGCGACCCCTGAACCCCATCGACACCCCACATGATCCTGACGGCTATGCGGAGGACTTGAGCAGCTCAGTGAAGCCCTCGAGTGTCACCCGACCAGGAGAAGGCGACTGCTGCAGATTGTGCCTGGCAGCCGCCTCCCTTCACAGTAAATCAAGGTAAACAAGAGACATCTCCTGACCTCTGGGGCCTGCAAGCAGTGGCGCTAAACATCGGAAGCGGCTCAGTCGTGGGCTGTTCACCTTACCTTCTGTTCCTTACTGAAATCTAACCCAAAGATGGTGTTAACAACCTACCACCTCAAATGCTTACCTGTTGCTACGGTTTCCGGTCAATTCAATGACCGAATACGCTTTTGTAACCCTCTGGCACAAAGCAATACCAGCTGATCTGACTGCAATATTTTATTCTCAGCTGCAATAAAAAAGCAAGTTGGTTATGGTGCCAAGCCAGTGTCCAAAACTGTAGATCTAATCTATTTATTGTGAATAGTCAAAAAGGCAGTACACCCAACATACTTATACATACAAAGCCAGTAAGAAAGTTACGTTTGGTTATTCAACTGGGTTAAAGCAAGTAACCTCAATGAGTTACCAATGAGTTGGCAAGAGTTATGGCAATAATTGCATCCGTTGACAAATTAATGGTAAAGTTGCACCATGATAATTCTAGATAGAACCTCTGAGGGTCAGACTACTTTGGTCGTCTTCAATGTTTACTTTATTTGTAGTTTTAAACAAGAGGGAGTTTATAAACTGCAGAGATTCGGCTTCGTGAACAGACCGTCCAATTTAGTCAGGTGTTTACCCACTGGTGACATCATTCCTGCAATAAAGATGACATCACTCACCTTTGCAGATCAGATGATGGCTAGAGCATCAGGTCACCTCCCACGGGTATCGCGAATGCGCAAGTCTTGACCCCATGGTGGAGGCTCTGCGCATGCGCTTTAGTAATCAAGGTGAGCACAATTCCACAGGAAGTCTTTAGCTTCCGCATACAGTGTCCCGTCTACCGAAGCTCATCTCCAGCACTTCCAAACACTAGACTGCCCACAATAAACACCACTTATGCTATCCTGGGTGAAGGTACTTGTTTGGGCATCCCTGAGCTAGGGCCGCACCAAATTTCCTTCCACATACGGGATACACTGGACTTACCCACACCATTTACAACTCACACGAGAAGATTACATAAAAGTATCACCCCCATCGCTGCTGCTGATGGCCTTGTCTCGCTCACTGAGTTACAAGTGCCCGACCGACATACCTTGCGCAAGGAGAAGTAACGACAACAAACAAGCACCCGGCAGCTAGGGGAGGGGGCCTGTGCGATTCCCTTGCGGCAGCGTGGAACCATATGGCACCACCATATGGCGCTACACGCTCCCACAAGGAAATTGCCAAGATGTGCACACGTTGCATTGCAAGCAATGCAACGCCTGTAGGTTTTTGCCTCCAAAGCTGTGCCGATGGCATTAGGTCTCTCTCCTATGCAGCGCATGCACGCTTTGTAGGCGAGACCTAAAAAGGTGTTTGTTACGGTGCGCACAAGGTTTAGAGAACTGAATATACACTTGCATCCTACTGGATGTTCCCTGGCCCAGATACACCTACTTCCAACCTTTATCTCGAGGTGGCGAGGATTCCCCCGCATACCTCCCTTAGGAATAGGATGTCTTAATCCTTGGACCGTTTTAGTACTCTATTGCCTGATTGAGTTTGAATCATAAGGGGTTCCCATATGCTGGCTCTCTTCTCAGAAGTATTTATACAATCTAACCTGCCAAGTTGTCTAGCAGTCATTAACCAAGCTAATACATATTTCCCTGCGAGCAATGATGATCAAAATTAACAACAGCTGCTCAGGCGATTTCCTGTTCTTCCCAATAAAGCCATGATTATCTTAGATCCCAAAATTAATTAGCGATAAGCTTGCCTCTATGCTCTTTTTCAGAATATCTGTTAATATCTAACCCACATCTAGCCAAATAAGCATTCATTCCAGGACTTTCCCAAAACATATGCACGTCATCCTCTTTTTTAAGTCCACTTTTCAGGCAGCATCTTATTTACCCTCCTAGTCTGGACAGCTTCTTTGGGGACCAGTAAAACCTATGCAAAGTAAATAAATGATTCTTCCTACCTGCCTTGGAACTGGACACCGGCGACACCTGATTTAGCCGCCTTGGCCCACACCTGCTGCCTGCTTTGCGAGTCCTCCCGCTGCCGCTTTTTCCACACTAGCAACCGGCGAGCGGAGGACTCGCTATCCCGGCATCCCTTGCGGCGGCGCACCCTGACGCCGTCATCAGAGCGCCCGGAGGCGCATTAAAGCTCTCACAGCCCCCGTGTCGCGGGAGCGCGCTGGAGCGTGCGGGAGCGCCCGGGGCTAAGCCCGGGCAAAGGGCGGGCCCTCCTAGGCCCTCAGTGGCCTGAAGTGACTAGGCTGGGCCAGAGACCCTGGTTGTTATTTCATCTGAGGACAACGGAACTGTAAGCAACCCTTCTTTTTGCACTATATTTGTACCATATTCCTTGGGAGTCCTTGACACTATCTAAGAGTATATTCGTCACACCTGAACTGTGAATCCCATTGAGGACCCTTTAGTCTATACCAGCTAATTGCATATATTTGGTAGCATATCACCTTGATTGAATATAGACTCCCCCTACCTCACCTATTCTGTACATGCTCCAAAAATAGACTTTTTAGAATATAGCTCTCTTATTTCTTATTTTTGTGAACCCTGACATCTGTAGCCCACACAAATGACACGTGAAACTAGAAGTAAGGCTGCGGCAGGAGGAACAAAGCTGACGGGTACACTGGACGATTTTATAGTACGCACAAATTCATTGATAGACCAAGGAATTGTGCTCATGGAGAGAAGGGTATCTCAAGACCTAGCATTTGCTAAGAGGTCATCCATGGGCCAAATTGCCACGTCACGTAGTCCTGAAAACACCTTAAGTAAATCTATCTCCTTGCAGACACAAGTGGAGGTCCATAATATCGCCTGTACTCAGCCTGCTTTTCAAAATTTGATCCCTCATGATCTTCAGGCTCCGGCACCTTCAGGAAATATTATGACTGCAGTACAATTAGATACCCAGGCTGATAGTAGCAACAGTCAAACGAGAGGTAAAAGGGAGGGGGCAATCTGTAAAAATAAGCGTATTAACAAAAATAACTCCACTGCTAAGAAGGTAAAAGCAGCGAATGCGGGGGGGCATTAGTGATGATAGTAGCAAAGAGGCAGCAAGGGAAATTCCTGGGGATGAGTCAGAAAAAGACGAGGTTGGTTCTAAAACCATGCCACTGAGCATTTTAGATGACACCACCTTAGATGACACATTAGCTGATATCTTTTCTAATAGTACCACAGCCAATAGCACAGGTACAAGAGCAGAAAGGTAAGATCCTCTAATATGTACTTTGACGATATTAATTAAATCCCTACTTACTCCCCTAGAAGGGAGGCTTCATGGGATAGAAACCCAACTCCATGAACTACAGAAGGACATAAAAGCACAGTATACTAGCCAGGCAAAAAGAGTAGTCCATACAACTTTACCAGCTAATAAACCCCAGACACTTAATAAATGTGCAGCGGAAGGGAAAAAGCAGTATCTAAAATCCCCATGCCAAACCCTACCTGTTCTGAAGCTAGTAAAGCCTGTGCCAAATCCACTCCGGCATGCGAGGCAACCACAAATAAACCAGTTGCCCCCAATGCACCCATTCATAATCCTGACAAACCTCAACAAGATTAGACCGAAAAACATAGAAGCATCAACTTACCACCAGAAGTATGCCCCTACGTGATGGTCTTAGCTGGGGAACCAGAATTGGCTCCTCAAATTACGGAACCCTTCTGGGCACTTAGAAATAAGGTGCTTTATTGGTTAAACTCCAATCACCCCTTACCACCAGAAATAACCAGTAACATCTTTTAATGGTTCAGAGGGTTCCCTGGTTGGGCTACAATAGAAAAAGATCTCAGGGGGATTGTGTGGTTGTCACTTTTGAAGACCCTTGAACATCCGCATCACGACCAACACCGACGACACCCTCGCACACGCCGAGCACCTGCACTTCCAGGTCCATATCAACCCCAAGACCACCCTCAGAGGCACCCTCATCTACAGACCCCCGGGACCACGCACACAATTCAGCGAAGACATCGCCGACTTCATCAGCCCGCACGCCCTCCTCTCCGCTGACTACATCCTCCTCGGGACCTCAACTTCCACCTGGAGAACAACAACGACTGCAACACCACCACCCTGCTGGACAATCTCGCTAACTTGGGACTCAAGCAGCTGGTCACCACCCCCAACCACTACGCCGGACACACACTCGACCCCGTCTTCTCATCCAGCAAGGACATCGCCTTCAGCCACGCCACCGGACTCCACTGGACCGACCACAGCTGCGTCCACTTCGACTTCAGAAGGACCACGATCCACCACCACAAACAACAGGTTGCACGCAGAAGCTGGAACAAGATCACAGCCGACCAGCTCGCGACCTCCCTGAGCATGAACCCTCCCACCAGCGCAACGAACACAAGCCAGGCGACCACCAAACTCGCGAAGTGGATCAGCAACTGCGCAGACGACCTCGCCCCTCTGAAGACCCCGCCTAGCAGACCCGGTAGCATGAAAGCCCCATGGTTCACCGACGAACTCAAGAGCTCCAAGAAGAACTGCTGAGCCCTCGAGAGAACATGGCGCAGAGACCCAACACCGGACAACATGACTGCCCTCAAGCTCGCCACCCGAAAACACCACCAACTCATCCACGCCACCAAGAAAAGCGCATTCAAGGAACGACTGGACAACAACGCACACAACAGCAAGGAACTCTTCAACATCGTTAAAGAGCTCTCCAACCCCAACGCCGGAAACAACAACATCACCCCTTCGCAAGACCTCTGCAACTCCCTCGCCTCCTACTTCCACAACAAGATCGCGGACATACACAACAGCTTCAGCACTCAACCGACGCACGCCACGACCGAACCACCGCCCCCCACCACCACCCTCCGCGCCTGGACCCCAATCAGCACCGAAAACACCGTCCGCACGATGAACTCCATCCACTCCGGATCTCCTACCGACCCCTGCCCTCACCACGTCTTCAACAAGGCCGACGCTGTCATCGCACCCCACCTGCGGGACATCATCAACACCTCCTTCGACACCGCTACCTTCCCGGAGAGCTGGAAGCACACCGAACTCAGCGCTCTACTAAAGAAGCCATCAGCCAACCCCACCGACCTCAAGAACTACTGCCCCATCTCGCTGCTCCCGTTTCCTGCAAAAGTCACTGAGAAGACCGTCAACAAGCAGCTGGCCGCCTTCCTCGAGACGAACGGATCCCTCGACCTCTCGCAGTCTGGCTTCCGGGCCAACCACAGCACCAAGACCGCCCTGATCGCAACCACCGATGACATCCGAGCACTGCTTGACAACGGAGAAACAGCAGCCCTCATCCTCCTAGACCTCTCTGCGGCCTTCGACACTGTCTGCCACCGTACACTAGTGCAGCAACTCAGCAACGTCGGAATCCAGGAGAAGGCACTGGAGTGGATCATCTCCTTCCTCGCCGGAAGGACACAGAGAGTCCGCCTCCCCCCATTCAGATCTGAAGCCACCGAAGTCATCTGCGGCATTCCTCAAGGCTCCTCGCTCAGTCCAACCCTCTTCAACGTCTACATGAGCCCCCTCGCAGACATCGCACGCCAGCACAACCTCAACATCATCTCCTACGCCGGCGACACCCAGCTGATTCTCTCCCTCACCAACGACCCCGCCACCGCCAGAGCCAACCTTCACGAAGGGATGAAAGAGGTAGCCGAATGGATGAAGAACAGCCGCCTGAAACTGAACTCGGACAAGACGGAAGTCCTCATCCGGGGATCCTCACCCTCCGCCTGGGACGACTCCTGGTGGCCCCCCGCCCTAGGCAGCGCACCCAAACCAACAGACCACGCACACAACCTGGGCTTCATCCTGGACTCCTCCCTCTCCATGACCAGACAAGTCAACGCCGTCTCCTCGTCGTGCTTCAACATCCTGCGCATGCTACGTAAGATCTTCCGGTGGATCCCCACCGAGACCAGGAAGATGGTCACCCAGGCCCTCGTCACCAGCCGTCTGGACTACAGCAACTCCCTAACCACCGCCAAACTCCAGAAGAGACTCCAGCGGATCCAGAACGCCTCAGCACAACTCATCCTGGACATCCCCCGTTGCAGCCACATCTCCGGACACCTGAGAGACCTGCACTGGCTCCCGGTCAACAAGAGAATCACCTTCCGACTCCTCACCCACGCACACAAAGTCCTACACAACCAAGGCCCAGGATACCTCAACAGCCGCCTCAACTTCTACGCTCCCAAACGCCAGCTTCGATCGACCGGCCACGCCCTCGCCGCCGTCCCCCGCATCCGAAGAGCCACCACAGGGTGACGGTCCTTCTCCTACCTCGCCGCCAAGACATGGAACTCCCTCCCGACCCACCTCCGCCTGACCCAGGACCACCTCGCCTTCAGGAAGCAACTCAAGACCTGGCTGTTCGAGCAGTAGCGGACCCCCCTCCCCCAGCACCTTGAGACCCTCTGGGTGAGTAGTGCGCTATATAAATGCTTCGATTGATTGATTGATCGATTGATTGGAGCATATCTGCTTGGGGGTACCTAGAAATCATGGATCAACGATTGTGGCTAGACCCCTCTCCTACTTCTATATGCAAGTAGAGCAACCAGACAATAGATGGAGCTGGACTAGGGACTCCAGCAATGCCAGGGGAGGGAGGGGGCATGAAATGCATAGGGATTTGAACCAAAATATCTGGGGTTCGGCGGGGGATACCAATATATGTAAAAAGGGAGTACGTTTTGGGAGTATGAGTAACTACATTTCTGTGCCCGCAAAAATCCATGGCAAAATTACATCGGAAAACCATGGGACGGAAATAGGACATGCTGTCTCGGATGAGGCAGCAGTGGCTGAGAATAAAGAAACCTGCACCCTGATGTTTTGGAACGTGGCAGGTTTAAAACAGAAAATCATTGATCCCTCATGGGAAACTGTCACAAATAGCCTGGATATCTTGGCTTTGCAAGAAACCTGGGGGAACACACAGGAGACCTAAGGGTGGCCTAGTCACGTACCTCTCAAATCGTTTAACATATGAGAGGGTACGTTTCTACTCCAAATGTAGTTTTTATCATAAAATGGTGATAGATACTAGGAGGGGAGCTAGTGTCATTATCATAAACTTTTATAATAATATCCCAAGTAACGCGACCCAGGATATTTTGAAAATGTTAAGTGACGACTTACAATGTGAAATAGATAGTAAAGAGAAGGAAGTAATGATTTTATGGGGGGGGATTTTAACTGTTCACTTTGCAAAAAGGGCCAAAAAGGCATTTGTGGCATAATGTTAGAGCTGGACATTAATCTCACACATTTTGGTCATACTTTATTCGGGGATCTGTTAAATGAGATATTATTTAATTATGATTTGGGATACGCAAATGAAATAGCCTATCAACCAACACCATTTGCCCGACCTTAATTGGCAGGGGAGCATCGACTACTATTGATTTTAGCATTTGCGCAAATAGTTATGGTCAAAGGATAAGTTGCTGTAAGATCATTGACTGTCCAATGAGCCATCATCTTCGACAAATACTTGAGATTGATATCCCATTTGTGGCCTGGCAAAATGATCAGCCCCCTACACAGGCAGCCCCGGACGTGACGCTGGGGAGTCAAAATGGGTACACACTCAAGTGGAGTAAGGTGGTCCCAGAGGAATTCCTAGCTAAGCTGGTGAATACCTGTAGCGATAGCTTTAGAATTTGCCTGGATGAAGACTCCAAGAGTGAGCACACAATAGAACATTTTAATATCATAGCACTCACTATTAAAGAGAATCTGAGGGTGGAGTCAAGAAATAGGCCCAAGAATAGTAGAAGATGGTTTGATAAGGCATGCACCAAGGCTTTTACTGAGCTTAAACACGCCATCCTCCGGGTGCCCCGGGACCCCGTTTTAATAAGAGACCTAAGGAAACGTTACAATCTGGCATTGACCAATAGGAAGAATGCCATAAAGAGGGTGGTGTGGGAAGAACTATGTGCAGCTTCACAATCTAAAGACACATCTGCTTTTTGGAGGGCGGTAAATGCCCCCTTCCTCTATGATAATACCAAAGCTCGCATGGAAATTGCGATTAATGAAGACCATTGGGTTGCTCATTTCTCCACTCTCTATACGCGCCTAGAGGAAACTTCCGAAATAGGACCCGACCTAATACACGAGAAAGGGGACGATGCACAAAAACTGGTGGTAACTTTGCCCGCAGTTTTAACGAGTCTGAGAGCTACAAAGGGTGGAAAGGCGGCAGGTCCAGATGGGATCCCAGCAGATCTGTATAAAGCTAACAGTGACATTTGGGGCCCCATGCTGGTACAGCTTTTTAACGCAGCACTCTGTCGGCTATGTAAGTATGGTATCCTGAGTCAGGGTTGTCACCTGACCACCCGCGCAAACAATCAGGTTCCGCCTGACCTACCCCCCCAATCGCTAACTATTTTATACTTAAACACCCGTTCCCTTGTCAAGCATCAGATGGACATCTTTCTGCTACTAGATACGGAGAAACCAGATATTCTCCTACTGGCAGAAACGTGGCTAACCCCTACCTCCGCACCCGACATCATTGCAGCTCTGCCACCTAATTACCATATCGTTCAGGCAGACCGTGTTACGGGGAAAGGGGGAGGAGGAGTCGCGGCAATTATCCACTCTAGCCTGGATGTTACCACCCTTACCTGTTTGACGTTAGCCAACACAGATAACCTAGTGCTAAAAATTGCTACTCCCCACATGAGTATAGCATGCGTCCTCTTGTATAGACCCCCTACCTCGATGCCATCGTTTCTTATGGCCTTAAGCGATCAAGTTGCTAATTTGGCCCTTGACCATGCCAGGATCTTTCTAGTAGGTGATCTTAACTATTAGTATAAAGATCCCTCGGAGGGCCCTCAATCGGCTGAACTGACTGATCTTCTGTCTAACCTAAATTTTAATCAACTAGTGCTCTCCCCTACCCATTGCAAAGCTCACATACTAGACCATGTGTGGTCCAACACCACATGCGTAACAACCCCGACACCCTTGCCATGCCTTTGGTCAGACCACCTTATTCTTAAACTTAGGGTATGTATTACCCCCACTAGGATCACTGCGCCAGTCACCGGCAGACTAGCTAGAAACTGGAATGCAATGGATAAAACTGCTTTTTTACAGTCACTAGGTAATGTCATCCCTCCCCTGGACAACGATTTAAACTCTTCAGTATCCACTCTCACTGGCTGGTTACAAGTGGCTAGTAATCTTCATGCCCAGTACAAAAGAATTAGATTGGCACGGCGCACGGATGCCAATAGATGGTTCTCCGATGACTTGAAAATTAGGAAACTGGCCTTACGGCATCTTGAACGCCTTTGGCGCCGCAAATATGATCCCGAGTTAAAAATCAAATATGTCAGGACCAGAAAGGAATATATGAATGCCATTTCCGCAGCAAAGGCGGAGTACTTTTCTTCTCGAATCCTAGATTCCTCAAACAAATCTAAGGATATTTTCTCTATTTTCAATGAATTGACGAACTTGGAGAATGTCCGCCCTAAGGTAATTCCTACCCAGTGTCTGTGTGATTCACTTAACACCTACTTTAGTGATAAAATTGCAGACATTAAAACTAGCATTCCTCAACTGGTGACCCCAATCACGTTCGGTATGGCAATTAAGACCAGTACTGCCACCGTTGCTAATTTTCAGCCCATAACTCAGGTCCAGCTTCTGGAACTAATGACTAGAGTCAAATCCGGCTCCCCACTGGACATCTGCCCCCCTCGCATCTTAAAAGAGTGTTTCTCCACCTATCCAGCCCCTGCCCTTGCACTTCTAAATTACTCCCTCACCTCGGGCATAGTTCCAACTGCCTTTAAAGAAGCCACGGTCATACCTCTATTAAAAAAACCAGGGGCTGACCCTGCCTGTAAGGCAAATTACTGGCCCATTTCTTTATTGCCTTACTTGGCAAAAGTCCTGGAGGCACACATGGCAAAATGCCTCTCTAATTTTTTGGAGGAGTCCTCCTGTTTTGACCCCCACCAGGCTGGATTCCGGCCAGCACATTCAACAGAGGCAGTGGTCACCACAGTCTTGGACACACTCCGAGACTGCGCAGACAGACGCTCCCCCCAGGCCCTGGTGCTCCTAGATCTGTCGGCCGCGTTCGACACGGTCGACCATAACATCCTGATCGACCGTGTCAGACAGGCCGGCATACGGGACACAGCGGCACGCTGGCTGAGGTCTTTCTTGGAGAACCGCTCCCAAGCAGTGCGCCTGGGGGGCCTAACCGGTGTTAAACAGCCCATCTCTTGTGGAGTGCCACAGGGCTCCTCCCTGTCACCTCACCTATTCAATATATATATGCTCACTCTGATTCAAACCCTCAGAGACAAACAGGTGAGAGTCTTCAATTATGCTGAAGACTTACAGCTACTCTTTACCATCGACAATTCTGAAAATTCTATTACCCATTTCCAGTCAACCATGAGGTTTATTAAATCCTGGATGGACCAAAACCAGCTGAAATTAAATCCAGGTAAAACCGAATTGGTATTGACAGGGGACAGCGCTAAGCATTGGGGTCCCCACTACTGGCCATCAGATCTAGGTCAAGCGCCGTCACCATCACCATCGGCCAAAACGCTTGGAGTCATCGTGGACAGCGACCTCTCATTAAAAGCACAAGTGGGCCAGGTGGTTTCCAAATGCTTCTCTCAGCCAAAAAAAATTCGGAAGGTCCGGCGACTGTTAACGTCGGAAGCAATCACCCAGGTTGTGATCGCTACTGTTCTGTCCCATCTGGACTACGCGAATGCCATCTACCTGGGTCTTCCAAACTATCTACTCAAGTGTCTCCAGATGGTTCAGAACTATGCCGCAAGACTGATTCTAAAGCAACCAAGGTGGCATGCAGCTACTCCCCTACTCATCAAATTGCACTGGCTTCCGGTCACGCAACGTTGTGCTTTTAAAGCAGGTTGCTTGATCTTTAAGTGTCCATATGGCAAAAGCCCTAAATTCATCAACCAACTAATCACCAGATACGTTCCTTCTCGCAACCTTCGCTCACTCCACCAAGGCCTCCTCCAGACTCTCCCTTTCAAACTTAAACGTGCTGGTGGACGAAGGTTTGCAACACTTGCCCCCTGCCTATGGAATACTTTCCCCCCGGAGATCCGGTACTGCCAAGATCTCCTATCTTTCCGGAAAGCGTTGAAGACCTGGCTTTTTAGACAAGCATTTTAATTAACTCTCCACCATTCACCCTGACTTATGTTACTGTCGATCCTAGCGCCAAGAAACTAATCAGTGATAGTGCGCTTAATAAATAATTTCATAACATAACATAACATAACAAGTATATAACCATAAAAAGGGAGCGTTTATATTTCCCGTTTGTCGATCTCATATCGGCTTTTGATTGTTTGTCTCACAATAAATTATGGGAACTGGTGTTAAGGCTGGGCGTGGAAGAGCCGATCATCTGCTTCCTGAGGGAATTGTATTCAGGGGCCACTGCTACTGTTTGCTATGGAAAAGGAGGGGAATGTATTAGATCGTTTGGGATAGGGCGTGGAGTACGCCAGGGGTGCGTCCTGGCGCCCTTTTTATTTTTGATCTATATAAATGGCCTGGAGCCTCGTCTCCTACAAGAGTGCAGGGATATGCCCATTGTTGGTAAAAGATGTATCCCTGCACTCTTGTATGCAGACGACGCTGTTTAAATGGCTCCTACCCCCATGGCCCTGCAAAACCTGATTATATCCTTCAATAAATTCATGCTCAGTTTGTATTTAAAAATCAACTGTAGCAAAACCTTTTCCATGAACTGAAGCAAATGAAAACGATGGTAATAAATAACGCTTCTCTAGAAAATGCGTCCACCTTTCCTTATCTAGGCATCCTTTTTCATGAGACCGGTTCCTGGACAAGTGCGGTAAAGGCAAGAACTCTCTTGTTCTCGAAGACAAGGAAGGCCTTAAAGAGCTTCATGAATAAAACTGGGAAAGAAACCGATAAGGGAAATTTTAACTATTTATAATGCTACGTGTTTATCGGTGGCTTTGTATGGATCGGGACTCTGGGGTATGCCAACATAAAATCAATTCAACTAGTTGAAAACAAGTTTATGCGGTATATTCTGTCCATACCTGAAAGTATTGCGACCCTTATCTGTCATTCGGAGCTGGGGCAGCCGTATATCTCAGATATAATTAGAACCCAGCCTATTCTCCTATGGCATAGGGTATGGACTGTCAATGAGTGTGTAGTAAATAGTGCCATACTCCAGGATGTGTTAAAACTTGAAAATGTTAATGTTTTTAAGTGGTTAAATTATGTTAAAACCTTTTTGACAGAAATTGACTGTTTACAATACTATGAGGACCCACCTACAATGGTCCACATATCCAGAAAATTGTTGAAAAAACTGTGTTTGGAACACCTCAGGGAAATGAGATTGTTAGAGGAAACAAAGAAAAAGACGGTTTTCTCACATCAGTTGACATTAACCGGAGATAAATTACCGCCATACCTAAGCCTTCCTATGTCCAATTATGATACATTCCTTCTTACACGTTTTAGACTTAATATTGTTTTTAGGTTATTGACCTTCCCAGAAATGAACTCTTGGTCGAATGAATTGTGTATGTGCCCATGTGATGAATTGTCTCTGCAATCCGATATTCATGTATTATTTTTTTGTAAATTTTACACCTTGCCTCGTCGGAAATTTATTATTCCCATCCTCAAAGAGATGAATTTAAATAGATGTCGCCCAGCTTTTCTTGAATTACAAAGAATGGACACTGTTTTTATTGTTGCATCACTATCAGAATTTTTTAAATATGGTTTTAAACTGCGTAAATCAATTTGTATGGATGAATTTTAATTGTTCTTTTAGGGAAAAAACGGTGTCTCCTTCTCCTCAGACATAAACTGCATTATTAATTACTGTAAATGGAATCTTAACTTGTTGCTTTTATGGTTATTGTCTTTTTAACCGAATAAAGTACTTTTTGAACCTTGAACTTGATTCTTCCTTAAGGGAGCGTATTTGACAAATGAACAAAATATATTCATAGATACTTGCCAAAGAGTTTTTAAGTCGGCGCCTGGAAGGGCCTCTTTTCATTTTTCCTCCAGTGCCGTATTATGGGAATCTACCTCCTGGACCAACATCCAGTACAATGTAGCAGTTTCTTTCTTCTGTACAAGGTTGCCATATAGAGCTGTTTCACACGCATTCGAGGCTCCTACAGATGATTGACTTTGGACCCAGCGTGCTAGTTGCAAATATTTGAATCTAGAGAATAAATTGTTAGTTTTCTCTGATAGATAATCCCATGAAATTTGACTCTGTTCATCCATTATTTTGCCCCATTTTTTCAATTTTGGCATCTATAAGTAGTATAGATAAAGAGTCTTGTAGACATAAAGGAGTCCCGGGCAATTTCCAAATTGGGGCCAACTGACTATAATAGGATACATTTGATATTCTTCTCACCTGAATCCAGAGTCTACATGCCGCGCTCAAGATCTTCAAACAAATTTTCTTGAAAAATTTGGGATGCCCATATTTAAACAAGAAGTAGCTGCCATGTTCTGCTAGATCACTAACTAGTGCTTAGTAGCAAGGTCGCGTTTAGTAAGTAAGGATCTAAAGTTTTTTAACTGAAAAGCCCAGCAATATAGCAAGAAATCTGGTAAAGCAAGCTCTCCATCTGTCTTTTTTTTAAGAGCTTTTTCCAAGCAATTCTAGGGTTCTTATTGGCCCAAATAAAGCTTGTCAGATCACCTTGTAGTTTCCTAAACCATTTTAACTCGAAATGTAGTGGTAAGGCATTAGTCGACCTCTGATGCGCTAATTAGGCCACGCCCACTACCGGGAGGCCACGCCCCCTTTTCCTTCTTAAGGCGCACTGATCTGATGAGCACGCCTTGAGATCTAGATCCTGAGGCGGAAGCCGGGAGTGGTAGCTGTGTTTTAATCACTGTATTATAACTTGTTTTTACCTCTGACACGCTGTTCCCTGGACACTTCCCCCCTTGCTGAGACTTCCTCGTGCAGCTCTCGATCACGCTGCCTAGGGTGGGGTTCAGTCATAGTCGACCTCTGACGTGCTAATTAGGCCACGCCCACTACCGGGAGGCCACGCCCTTATTCCCAACTAAAAGATGTGCATCCGTAGAACGCACAGCGGACGAGCGCAGCGGGCGCGCCGTTAGTGCACCGAAGGCGCGCCTAAGGCAATTCTGTCTGCACCCGTCCGCGCCAGGACGGGCCTTAGGGCACGACATGCTGAACCTTTTATCACATACTCAGCCCAATCCCTTAGGGATCTACAATACTCCGCCTTCATGCCCTCTCCAACTGCCATTCGACGTATATCTGCTGTTGGCATCTCGCGCCCTGACCAACCTCATCTAGGCGGACACCTACCCGTAGTCACACCTATTGGGAACTCTACGTCGATCAGGGTATTATACCTAAACACCCGTTCGCTGGTGAAACACTCAGAGGACATCTTTATCTTACTGTCTAACTCCAATCCTGATATGCTCCTGCTTACAGAAACTTGGCTAACCTCAGAGTCCCTTCCAGACATACTGGCAGCCCTCCCCCCTGATTACTACATTCTCCACGCCGACCACCCTGACGACTGGCCCGGGGGTGGGGTGGCAGCCATTATATCTAAAGGCCTCCCCTCTATCTCCTCAAATTCCCTCGCCCTACCTGAGGTTGAGAACTTACTCTTCAGTGTACAAACCGACATCGGCCCCCTTACCCTTCTTCTCCTATACCGGCCTCCCTACTCCATGCCCACTTTTTCCTCCACTCTGAGTGAACAACTGTCCACCCTGCTAACAGTGCACTCCGGCTTCGCCATTTTTGGCGATCTAAACTATTGGTTTAACGACACCAACGCCGGCTCTCACACCACTGAGATTTTCGAGACTCTTGAAAACCTGAACCTTACTCAGCATGTCTCTCAACCCACCCATAACAAGGGACATATTCTGGACCAGATCTGGTCCTGTAATTTGGCCTTGTCCTTACCGGACATTCTTCCCTGTGCCTGGTCTGACCACTACTTAGTGGACACCACCATCACAGTCGCCGGCCAGATCTTCACCCCTCTAATGGCCGGGGGCCAGTCACGGAAATGGAATACTTACGATGCCCAGGGCTTTCTCACCACCCTCGCCAACTCTCGCCCAGGCTCTCACCTCTCCAGCAACATCGACGAACTAGAACAAGACATAGGCTCCTGGTTAGAGTCGGCCTGCGACCAGTTCGCTCCCCTAGTTACTTTCCCTCGTACTAGGCATCGGAACTCCCACAGGTGGTTCTCGGACGACCTCAAGGCTCTTAAACTAAAAACGCGCCAGTCAGAACGCACCTGGAGACGTGACTATTCTGATTCAGACAGACAGACCTACCTGGCCACACATAATGACTATAAATCTGCCCTTAGGTCAGCCAAAATGGAACACTTCTCCCATAGGATCTCATCGGCAGCAGACAAATCCAAGGAGGTGTTCAGAGTCCTGAATGAGCTAACTACAGACAATAGAACCCTCCCAGCCCAGACTCCTACTCAGGACGCCTGTGACACTCTGAACTCTTTCTTTCTGGAAAAAGTCATAAAAATCAAAGAATCTACTCCCCCCCCCCTTCCCAGTCTTCCCCCCTGGATCATCCCTCTAATAACCCTCTGACCTTCAGTACCTTTTCCGCTTTGGATACTACCTCCCTAGCGGAACTTGCCATCCGTGTGATATCTGGCTCCCCAATGACTGTTGCCCACCCTCTGTCTTGCGGAGCATATGCCTTAATCTGTCAGACTGCCTCTTCCATCTACTCAACAGATCGCTCAGCAGTGGCAATTTTCCCACATCCTTTAAGGAGGTCATTCTAGGTTGTTATTTATCAAAGAGGAAACAGACACTTGTAACACTTAGGCCATTGGTTATATAAGTTTAGAGTAACCTCAAGAACCCAATGCAAATGTGGTAGGTGCGGTATATTTGATTCGTCCGCCCCGCATATGGGTAGTTGGCCGTTATCATTGGTTACTCCAAGTTAGTGATGTTGCCAGCCTCAACCCGAGGCACCTCTGGCCTGTTGTGCAGTGTCCAGAGAAAGAGAAAAGGAGTGTGTCAAATTAGAATCTCAAAAAGAAGGAAAGAAGGTTTAAAAAACTGAAAAATCACCTTGGATGATTTTATTTATTAATGTGATTTTCAGTTTGTTAAAAATAATCTGTTACTACTCAATTGATCGAGTTACTAGATCAAAGTAGTTAGAAACACTTATTACACAAACGTCGACATGTTTCTGCTCTGTCGGCCCACAGGGGTCTATAGAGCATTCGTCAGGACTCACAACAAAACAAAAATTGAACAAAAATTGTACGTATTACTCACACCTTTTGTGCTGTATTATGTTAATAACCTGTGAAATTTTCAAGGATATTGACTCCTCCGGTTTCTGAAAAGAAATAGCAAGAGGACAAGAGAAAAACACACTCGTTGCAAACATCCTAATTTAGGCTAGTGCATTGGGTAGAATAATAATTACCTCGGGTTGAGGCTGGCAACATCACTAACTTGGAGTAACCAGTGATAACGGCCAACTACCCATATGCGGGGCGGACGAATCAAATATACCGCACCTACCACATTTGCATTGGGTTCTTGAGGTTACTCTAAACTTATATAACCAATGGCCTAAGTGTTACAAGTGTCTGTTTCCTCTTTGATAAATAACTTACTTACCCTGGGGAATGAAACAGACCTTCCAATCCCTAGTCCCTCCCTATTGATTAAGTAGGTCATTCTAGTTCCCCTGCTTAAGAAACCAGGTGCCGACCCTGCAGAGCCATCGAATTATCGTCCCATCTCCCTCCTCCCCTACTTCTCCAAAATCTTAGAGGCCCATGTCACCCGCTGCCTATCAAATTTTATTGAATCCTCCCGCCATCTTGAGCCTAATCAGGCTGGATTCCGACCTGCCCACTCTACAGAGGCTGTCATTCTGGCAGTCCTTGACACTCTTAGGAGCAATGCAGACGCTGGGAGTCCTCAAGCCCTCGTGCTGCTGGATTTGTCTGCCGCGTTCGACACGGTGGACCATACCATCCTTCTCCACCGTGTCGAGCAGGCAGGCATCCAGGGCCCTGCTCTTGAGTGGGTTAGGTCCTTCCTCAATGGAAGAACACAGGCGGTCCGCCTGGGCCCCTATACGGCCAAAAAATCCCCTACGTCCTGCGGAGTCCCTCAGGGCTCCTCCCTTTCTCCGCTTCTATTTAATTTATACCTCCGGCCATTGATTCAATCCCTTCTCAAATGGGACATCACAGTCTATAATTACGCCGATGACTTACAGCTCATCTTTTCACTCAACTCCCCACTGGCTATCAATACGTTCCACGCAGTTATGATTCACATCCAACTTTGGATGGACCAGAATCAATTAAAACTGAACCCCGGCAAAACCGAGCTCCTTCTCCCTGGCCTCAGCCACGCCCACTGGGGCCCACAGTTCTGGCCCTCAGAGCTTGGGCCCCCCCTACCCCAGCTAAAACAATAAAAAGTCTGGGCGTAATCATCGACGTGGAACTTTCCCTCAAAGCCCAAGTTGGAGCGGTAATCTCATCATGCATGTTCCAACTTCAGAGGATTCGTAAAGTCCGTCACCTTCTCCCTCCTGTGGCACTCACCCAAACTGTCACCTCACTCGTGCTTTCCCGTCTTGATTTCTCCAACTCCATCTATCATGGTCTCCCACAATTTCTGTTAAACCGTCTCCAAGTCGTCCAAAATCAGGCGGCCCGCATGATCCATGGAACCCCCAGATGGCAATCTGCTAAGCCTCTGCTTCATAGCCTCCATTGGCTCCCAATAGACCAAAGGGTTGCCTTCAAGGTGGCATGTCTCACCTTCAAAGCTCTTCACTGTTCCAGCCCTGGGTTTCTCAAATCCCTTATCCGTCCCTACCGCCCTACACACAACCTTCGATCAGCCCACTGTGACTTGTTAGTCACCCCAAGAAACAAAACTAAGAAATTTGGCGGCCGCCGTTTTTCCTACCTAGCTCCTATTCTCTGGAACCTTCTTCCCCTATCTATCAAATCCTCTTCCTCTCTCCTTTCTTTCAGAAAACAATTAAAAACCCATCTCTTCCCATCCTTTTAGCTAGGTTCCTCTACCTCCCGTGTTTCCTCCTCTCCCACTCTGTCTATCAGCGCCAGGAAGCTTCGGCGTCAGCGAGCTTTACAAATGGCACCTAACATAACATAACATAACAAGGCATTAAATATAAAGGTGAACTTTAGCAGGATAATAATTTTTATCAGGTTAACCCTGGCGATGATTGATAAGGGTAAGGTAGACCATGTATGGAAGAGCATTTTGGTTTCTTTCATGAGTTTTAGAAGATTTATCTGTGCCATTTCTTCCAGAGATTTAACTACATGAACTCCTAAGTATCTTATCTCTTTCTTCACGTTTTTTCTGAGGGTAGGATCAAGTTGTGGTTCCAAGCCAATTTTACAGTTTTTTCTTTCTTTACCTGGTATCCAGCTACTTTATCAAAATCTTTTATTAAACACATTTTAATTGGAAATGATTCTGTAGGATTTTGCGTATATATTATTAGGTTATTGGTATAGAGTGTTTCTTTCTTAACCCAACTTGATGTTTGGAAAGGCTGAATCTGCTGTTCATTCTTGATTCTCCTTGCTAAGGGCTCAAAATACAGGTTAAACAGTAAGGGGGATAGGGGACAGCCTTGCTGTGCGCCTCTTCCTATTCTTAATTGCTGAGTAAGTGAACCGTTAATTAAGATCTTTATAAAAGGGCATGTATATAAAAATTTTATTGCACTCACAAAATTGCTCCCTAATCCATTATGGGACAAAACAGTGTAGAGGAAGGGCCAGATAACCCTGTTGAATGTCTTGGCGGCATTGACGGTCAAGACACCTAGTGGAAGATTCCTATCTGTGAAGACGTCCAATTTTTTAGGGGTGAAGGTAACCAGGAGCAACCTGCAGCGAGGGTAATTTTGATACAGTGTTGTCCAGTTTCTCGGCCAATGTACAGCATTAGTGCCTTTGCTAAATAGATGGACAGAAATCTTCGAAAGGATTACCTTACACAAGATTTATCTGCCCAGTTTGGTTTCTTTGGTGAGGGCAGAATCTCCTTCACCATTTTCCAACATTCCTAAAGGGCATTAATTAGTTAAAGAGAAGATCCATATCACTCCTATGATGGGGGCATTACTGCAGGTAACATGTGCAAAGAATAAAGATGTGAATACCATACGGTGGCGCTTCGTTGGTAGGGCAGGTTAGCCTGTGAGGATATCCTTAATGAAGGGTCTGTCACCATCAAAAGTTACTTGATTGAATGCATTCTACTCCTGGAATTGTAGTTGATCTTCTATCCCTGGAAATATTTTGGACTTTGGAGCCACAAATTATTCAGCACTTTGCAAGCAGCATGCAAACCATATACCCATAAACTATATTATAATGCTCAAATAAGGCATGCTGCTATCGCTCATTCTTTACTGTTCCTGATTCTATTCCATTCAAGCATATTGTGCAGGTCTAATCTGGTGCTCAAAAGAAAGGGTCACAAAATGAAGGCTGCACTCTTGAGCGCAGCTATTCCTAGGTGTGTAATTAGAGCACAGAGACAGACAGTAGACATAGATCTCCAGCTTGCTCTGGGGATCCAGTCCTGCCTCACACTTGCACCTTTTTAGGAGCATGTTTCCATATTAAAATATTGTGTGTACTATAATTTTGCTTTAGTTGACATTTAAAAGAGTGCTTCATTATTGGTGTACATAGACCCTGCACATTTATGTTTTCCCTCTGTTTGAGAAAAGCATTGTAATTCCACTGTGCTAGACCTGGCATCATTGGCGTGTTTTTCTCCTAGCATGTTGCCTTCAGACCTCCTGTTTTTTCTGATTTCATTTTTACGGGCCTTAGGACTCTGCACACTTTGTCACTGCTAACCAGTGCTAAAGTGCCTGTGTTCTCTCCTTAAAATATGTTAGACTGGCTTATACCCAATTGGCATATTTAATCTACTTGAAAGTCCCATGTCAAGAGGAAGTACCTGTGCCCAAGGCCTGTGAATTATATGCTACTAGTTAGCCTGCTGCACTGATTGTACCGTCCACTTAAGTAGCACTTTAAACATGTCTCAGACATGCAATTGCAGCTACTGTGTGTGTGCAGTTTAAACCGCCATATCAATCTGGGAAAGTAAACCTTCCTATTTAGTACATATAAGTCACCCATAGGGTAAGACCTGGACAGCCCAGAGGGCAGGATGTAATGTATTTAAAAAGTAGGGCATGTAGTTTTAAGTTTTACATGTCCTGGTAGTGAAAACCTCGAAAATCATTTTCCACTTCTACAAAGCCTAACTCTCCCACAGTATAACATTGACGGTACCTTATTACATGCTATAAGTTTAATTGTCTAATAGGAACAGGTGACCAGTTTATGTTTGGTGTCTTTAGAATTGCAATAAAAAATCCTAACAAGGTGAAGACGGATATTAAATTACAATTTTAAAATGCCGCTTTTAAAAAGTTTGCATTTTCCTGCCTTAGTTATTTGGTCCCTATAGCCTGTACCTGGGCCACATGACTGGGTGTAGTTGATGGATGGGCTTTGTGTATTCCTCCTAGACAGCTATACACAATGAAGCGCTTAGATGTGACAGGGTAGTCCTTCACTGGCAGGAGGAGCTGGGCCCAGCCCCACTTACACTTGGGTATAAATCATTGCCCTCAGATGCCAACTCTTCAGTACACTTCTGGATGTTTGGATACTCTGCTGGGAAGAAGGACTTCTGTGCTGCTGAAAGGACTACCACTACACTGCCTGCTGCCCGCCTTCCTGGGTGAGAAGGACTGGACCTGTATCTCTTTAACCCAGAGTGACTCCATGGGCTAGTTGGCTGGCCTCATAATCTGAAGGCTCAGGGACACAACACACTTCCAATCACCTTGCACCTGCACCTGGACTCTGCCATCAGTGAGTCTACCCAGCTAAATATTGCCTCCCCATTACTGGAGCCTTGGCAGTGGGCCTAAGTTGTGCAGCCAGCATCTGTGAATAAAGCGGTATAAATACATTCCTCTTCTACATGGCGAAAACCTGAGGAGAACTGGCACATCACAGTGGCTGTGTGCATTGGACACATTGCAAAGACCTGCATCGCCTTTGGAGTCCCATTGCAGCTACTATTTCTGCAACACATACTTAGCGCAGTCCCTTGTATCCCTCATCAACTGCAGCCTCAACAACAGACTCCGCATAGAAGCCTTACAGCTCTTCGGAACCGACACATTACCCGGACTGTCCACCTCATCCTTGACACCAAACCTCACATCCCAAGCTCCGTCAAAGGGATCCTCAATGGCAATGCAGGCCCTCGCATCTCAGAACTGATGCATCACTACAGCTGCATGATGCATCTCCAATGCGTCTCCTTGCAATGCTCAACAAACCAGGAATGAAGGTACTCTGTTCAACGGGCCTAACTGGGTCCTTGTAGCCATCCCGCACTCCAATGCGATTGGGATGAACATCTGACTTGTTCCAGGTCTGGTGTGACCAGATATCCACAGTTGGTAATTTGTGTTTTTTGGCACTATTTCACTAGATACATTCAGACTGTGTGTCTAGAGTTCTACTGATTGGAGTTATGTCATTTTCATCTTGTTAATTTATTTAAAAAGTACTCTATTTACTAACTGGTTTGGGGTCCTTTTTGTGTGGTGTTTTTCATATTATTAATATTTGGAGTGTTGCACAAATATTTTACACATTGCATCTAAGTTAGGCCTGTCTGCTCTGTGCCAAGCTACCACAGGGTTGAGCACAGGGTAATTTGAGATTGGCTTGTGCCTCACCCTGACAGGAATTGCTGTTGCTGCTTGACCAGGGCTCACACTCTAGTCACCCAAAAACACAATGTCATGCAGAAAGAGTGTGTACTCTACCATCCCATATATGAAACCTATTCAAATTTAAAATTCTCCTTGATTGGCCTTTTTGTTTTTTCTAAATTCTCTCCCTATCTGCTGTGCTTCAGACCACATCTGCAATAAAAGAGTTTAAGCTGGCCAACATGGATACCTATTGTAAGAAAAGAGAGGAACCCCTTGAGTTAGTCAAGGGAAGTGGGGTGTTGGACCCAGAAATTAGACTAGTTCCCTTGAGACATATACAGGATAAGCTAAAACTTAGCTTTAAAGCAACCAACGATAACATCATGAACTAATAAAATTCTAAACATAAGGTACACATCAATTTATTAAAGTAACAGAAATAAAAACAGTTTACATTTATACATCATACAATTACGAAGAAACAATTAAAATTTCAACTAATAATACAATCTATTGTGACCTGCACAATGCAACAGACAGACAAAAATGTGTTGTAAAACATATAAAATTGTAAAATACAAGTGGTACATTCAATACTACAATTTCATCACTCCCCAGTTTTATGGCCACAAATTTGTATATCAACAGGGGAGGAGAGGACTTGAATTGTACAGGAGTTTGGCGTTGACGCGTTTCGGTGGTTCTGAAGCAAATATGTTCCACCTTTATCAAGACTAAGGTTCGATGTCTGTCTTATTTCAGGGTCTGTACAATTCCCCTACAATAGATATACATACAATTAATCTTCCATTTCCGCAAAAAAACGATCACAGTTATCATACTTGGTTGATACTCTACAATTGGATGATCCTTGGTTAGCTACTCATTCCTATTACAGGGAAAGTCTTACAACTAGCATAGTACATTCATTAGCTTCTATTTACTGTCATACTATATCTCTGTAATCTCCCACATGGTTTGCTGTTGCAAGAATAACCCAGTCTAAATTGCTAGGGATAAACAGATAAGAACACAGTCACTATTCTTGATCACTGCTTGGATACAGTGTTACCTGGTCCCTGTGAGATTCTTTAGGACTAGCTAGGAAAACAATGGGTCCATTTAATTTCTATCAGCCTAATTCATGAAGCTGAATTCGGCTCGCAAAGGGCCAGATTCTGAGAATCTGGCCCTTTGCGAGTGAGATTTTTGCATTTGGGATTCATCATCCCAAATGCAAAAATCGGTAATTGCGTTTTCACAAATTTGCGATGGATTACATTTAAGGAATCTCTATTTGAGATTCCTTAAATGCAATTCATCATCCATTTAAAAATTGCGAAATCGCAATTTCAGCCCGCTATTTACCGCGAGGTCAAACCTCGTGGTAAATAGCGATAACTCAGAAAAATGCTTTTAAAAGCATTTCTCTAAGTTGCATGTTGCACACACACATGTCCTTTGGACATGTGTGTGCGCAACCCCTGTTCATATTAGCATTTAAGGGGTGCTACAGGGTGTCCTTTGGACGCCCCTGGCACCCTATCAATCGCTATCTTATTTGCGATTAGCTAATTGCTAATCGCAAATAAGGAATACTCCCCATTCATTCCTACGGACCTTTTGGCCCATAGGAATGAATGGGGAGTTATTCCTTATTTGCGATTAGCAATTTGCTAATCGCAAATAAGGAATTAGTAGGAATCGCATTTTTTTTGCATATTCCTACATGAATCCCATTTTGCGAGTCCTTAATAGCGATTCGCTATGAATCGCTATTAGGGGCTCGCAAAATGGGAGTATGATGAATCAGGCTGTTTATCCCTAATTGGGTGTGATGCTGCAAAGATCCTTATCAGGTGCTGTTGGAATGTTACTGATATTTTCATGATTGTGCGAACCCCCTGTTCCTATTTAATGTGGGATTGGAGTGCATATGGGAGATATTGAGGCCGTTACACCCGTATATTAAAGAGGAAAGGCTCCTAGTACAACTTGCACTATTGGATAACCCTGATGCCATTGTGATACGATTAATACAATTTCCATCTTACCGGTGTATTTCTGTGCGATGCGATAAGCTGATGGGTCTGTTCTCTACCACGTTTTTAAGAAGTAAAATAGGTTAAATTCCTGTAAATACAGATGGTTATTATTAAAGGTGTCTGCAGGGCTAAGAATTGTATGTACTATGTGTGGCACAAGTATAGTGTATTGAACGGGTCTATACTCCTAGGTTGTATAATACACTGTTTTATTACCATAAAGGGGGTTTAAAATCCTTACACTGGTCTAGAAAGGATGAGGGTGTCTCTTTACAGATATAGATAGAAAACCAAAAAATGATACCTGTATAATCTCTTCAGAATGTTGAATGATGGCACTTTATAGATTACGACGTTGTACAGATTAAAATGGTTCCTGAAGGGGATCAATCAAGTTCCATCTACTTGGAAAAGCACACAGAGCCGCTCGGTCAGGGAATTGTTTTGGTGACACTACTGGATGCCTACACTGTGGCCCAGCTCAAGAAGTTCTACAAGGAGAGGGGACTTCCACCCAAGAGTAAAACCAGACAGGTGGAGCTCCAAAAGGTGCTCAGGGCCTGGGTGGAAGCTCACCAGTCATTGGTTGAAGCCACATAGGCTGATGATGAGATGGACGGGCCTGGAGAAGACCTTCCAGCGGTACCATGTGCAGTTGAGTGGGATGAATTAACACCTGAAGTAGAGACCTCTGTCTTTCCACAGCCTGTCTCAATGGGGAGCTGGCAGAAAGGAGAGAATAGATGGAATTCAGGCTGCAGATGGTCCAGGTGGGAATGGGGTAGAGAAAAACTATCTATGGAGGAAAATAAAATCTTGTTGGTGCATGAACTGAGTCTATAGTTGCTGAACATCAAGGTCAGACAGGTGGGCTCCAGCAGTGATGTTGGCAGCATAGCTGCACTTGCCTTCTGGAAACAAGAGGGTCAATATTCCTAAAGGACTGGTGCCTGACTTTGTTGTGGGGTATGACAGTGATAAGTGGTTCAAAGCTTAGGAGATTGCTTTACAGATGCACTGGATCCCTGAGGAGGATTGGGGGGGAGGGGGCAGTCAATGGAAGCATAACCCTAGAAAAGGGAAGGACTCCCTACTCCCCTTGGAGAAGGCGGACAGGATGAGGTCTCCCCCATGAAGGAAGATCTTATCAGGAAGTATGGCCTTACCCCAGAGAATTATAGGCAGAGGTTTAGGAAGAGTCAGGAACTGGCCCATCATACCTGGGTGGTTTTTGTGAAATCCTTTTGCAAGGCACTATACGGTTGGGTGAAGGGCAGTGAAGTAAAGGAGTATCAGACATTGTACAATATGCTTACAAAGGAGCTTATGGTCAATCTTTATTCTGCAGATATGCCGCCAACACCTGATTAATAGTAAGCTCACTGACCCCAGGGAGCTTGCTAGGGAGGAGAACCACTGGGTCAGCACCAGTGCCCATAAGATGAAATATGGCGATATCACCACAAGGGTGGACAGGGTTCCCACCAGCTGAAGGAGTGGGGAGACAAAAATAAAAATGGGGAGTTCTTGAAAGATCCCCAAATTAGATCCACGGATCAGGACTCAACCCCCAACTGAGAAAAAGAAGAATTGGTTCCCTGGCAGTAAGTCCAGAGGGAAGGCACCCCACCCCCCAAAGTGCTTTGGGTGCCAACAGAAAAGGAACTACATAAGGGATATCAATTTTCTCAAGCGGGCACAACTCCCAGTGGTGGGCAGTCACTGGGGCTGTCTTGTGTAGACCTGGGCCGTACATTCAGTTCCGCTTGCTGAATTTGCGGAATTGGGGTAATTTAGCGTTCCGTGGAGAACACAAAATTGCCAAAATTCCGCAATCCAAAGCTTTGCAGAATTTTTTGCTTGTTCCTTTTTCAAAATGCGTGCTCGCGAGATATTTCTCCCCGAGCATGCAAACAGTGTTCGCAAACAGGAAAAAAGCATCGCGAACGGGCGGAACAAGCAATTCCGCATGTTCACAGAATTTTTGCATGCTTGCGGAGATTTTTTACCATTTTGCAGAGCTTTGCATAGCGCGACTACGCAAATTCTGCCCACCCCTAGTCTTGTGTAGGGCTTGCGCAGGAGATTGTCCCAGTTAGTGGGAAGGGCAGTGTAGACTGTACCCTAGTTTTCCTAGGTAATGGAGAGATGGTACAGAGAACTCAAATGCCTAGTAATAGGAAATACAGGCAGTGGGTCACCATCCGTGGGCAGAGGGTGGAGGGTCTCAGAGACACTAGAGCCAACACGACCCCTGTCAGGTGTCATCTGGTGATCTTAGAGCAGGTAGTCCTAATACCATCTACATGATAGTGGATTGTTTGCTTGGCAATGACCTAGTACAAAAACAACAAGACGATGTGTGGAATGAGTGAATTTATTTCAGCCTCTGACAATCGCTCAGGCCACATCCCAATCCATCATTTTTTGCCCACCAAGCCACCTCAGTTTGGACCTAGCCAAATGCAAATCAGTCTAGACCCTGCACCTCATGAGAACAGTCCTGCTCAAACTGCCAGGCTATGTCTTCCCTGAACGGAACACAAGCAACCTAGGACCAGTTTCAACCTAGTAAAGGGTTTTCAGCCAGGTATAGCCGAAAACAATCGATTTATGATCAAATCTCTGACTTGGAGTGAGTGTTTGACATAGTTCAACATTCTTTTCTTCAATTGTTCTTTTTGCATACGGCAATGACCTAGAACACACTTTTTTCAAGAAGTTGACGCTCAGGTCTCACTTGGAGACAATGCCGGGAGGACCAAGGTGATTCTACTTGTAATAACCCAAACGTCTGGTCAGCTCATTGCTGGGCTGCAGAAATGGGACCTCTTCCTGTTCATACCATTAAAGCCAAAAGTTTGAGGGTCATCATCGATGATTGTCTACTCTTAAGCAAACAAATCAACATGGTGGTTTCCTCTTCTTATAACACCTTAGGAATACCTAATAAAATATTAATCTTTCTTCTCACCTCCGTCAGGAAGTCAGTTATTTCCACACTAATATTATCGAAGAAAGACTATTGCAATGGCCTCTACATTGGCATGCAGGCCCAATATCTGAACAAACTGCAAGTTCTTTAGAATTCCGTAGCCAGATTGTTATTGTGATTCTTCCGCACTTAAAGATCTTCACTGGATGATGGTCAAAAACAGAATCAAGTTTAAGGCTCTCTGTTGGACCTCTAAAGCCCTCCAAGATTCTGGACAGTTCTTCCTGAAGATAGCCCTATCCTGGTATAACCCTACCAGAAATCTAAGATCCTAAGGCAAATTCAAAATTAAATCTATCAGATTCAAAAAATACAAATGGAGAGTGAGCAGTTTCGTGGTCAGAGCAGCCACTTCTTGGAACCTCCTAACACCCGAACTAAGGTTATCCCCTTCCTTACTTCAGTTCAGGAAGCACCTTAAAACATGGCTTTTCATTCAGTAGGCTCTCTTTCTCTTCTCATTTGTGCTCATGGAATCAGCGCCAAGACACCTCCGGGTATAAGTTGGTATTTTACAAATTGGGTAATATAACATAGGTTGCCTGAGTGGGTATGCCTGACCACCCTGTCTATGGCTGTCCCAGGTTCCAGGAGGACCTAGAACCTGGAAGAATGGCTCAGGTGCCTGCCACCAAGAGGGGGTGCAAGGGGTGCTCAAAACCCACTCCCGGAACTCCCACAGTCCGGGAGGAGGTTGAACTGGAGGGGGATGCCCCAGAGCCTACATGGGAGGATGTTCCTGCCATGGAGAACCTACCTGACCTGCCCAACTGGGATCAGGAAAGGGGATCAAACAGGTAAAAGTGGTTCTGTTAAGTGCAACAGTCCAGGGCCCAGGCAGATGACAACACCTCTAGTGATCACCTGATTTACTGGGAGAATGGAATCCTTTATAGCAATCCTAAAGTTCCTGAACCTGGTGCAACATGTGTGCTGGTGGTCCCCCAGTGCTACAGTGCTTTCCTACTTGAGCCAAATTACGATGTACTCATGGCAGAACATCTAGGGCAGGACAAGACCTTTGACAGGATCTCCCTCTGAGGACAGTGAGTGCACCCTCAGTGGCTAGGGCACTAGTGGGGATATTTACCTATGTCGGGTACCAACTTCATGTCAGAATATATAACCGCCATGTGGAAGGAGTATGAGTGTGGTATGTATTTGTAATATGTTGTAATGTGATACGGCTACTGCCAGGGAAGGCGTCTGAAGCCTGATTAAAAGGCTCCCCAAAAACGCGACCAAGCTATCCGCTGGCGCGCAACTTTCCCCTATTACGGGATGATCACCTGATTGTTCGCCCAACCCGCGCAACAACTCATTTACAACCGAGCCCTGGCCGGTGTATGACATCATTTATATATTAACTGATGCCGTGATGACCCCCCTTCTCCCTACATTCTGCCTGACCGATTTACTCGGGGCCAACCAGGCTATTGTGGCTTGTATTATTTAGGCATACTCTTTGTCCTGGTGATGATCCCTTTGATTTTGTAAATGGGATCGAAACGCCGTTGACCTGTTGAAACACCATATACTATGAAATATATACCGAATGTGATATGCATGTAATGGTGTGAATTGAATTTCTGTTACTGCTTTATTTACAGAAATCGCTAACTTCTGCCCAAATATTCTTCTTTGTCCCTTTACTACCTCTTCACCTTGCCAATCTGTAAGCGTAAGGGTACAGGCTTGTGCCCTACTCTAAAGAATTGTTGAAGGTATTTTATGTGACTTGTCAATTGTATAGTAAAAATTCTTGACCTCTGTCCGGCTGGACAAGTCCTACTACTTAATATAGTTTCCACCCACTGTGTCTATATTTATTGTTTCCTCTCATCCTTTTTGCCTGGGACCACTGTTGTTGTAAAAAAAAGAAATGTGATACGGCTCATTTTTAAATTCATTTGAATCAGAAAAAAAGAAATATAGGTCAAGAGGGAGTCTCTATAGTTTGGTAACCTACATGTTCTCCATGCTTTACCACCCACAGACTAATGAGCTTGCTGTAAGGTTCAACAAGACACTCAAAGGCATAACCATGGGCCTGCCAGAGCCCTTGAGGCAGAAGTGGGGCAGCCTCTTGCCATGCCTGTTGATTGCGTACTGGGAGGTGCTCTAGAAGGGGGTTGGCTTCAGCCTCTTTGAACTTCTGTATGAGACCTCTCAGTCTGTTAAAGGAGGGATGGGAGCAAATTCCCAGGAAGGCTCTCTGTATCCAGATTAAGTACTTCCGTAAGCAAGCCAAGGCAAATCTGGAAGCAAGCCAGGAGGTCATGAAACAGTGGTACAACTAGAAGGCCACTCTAGGCAAGCTTCAGCCTGGCAAAAAAGTGCGGGTGATGGAGTATGTGCAGCTCGGGCCCTGCAGAACTCTTGGCCTGAGCCCGATGAGTACAAAGAAAGCAAAAGTGAGGTCGCCTATAAGGTGGACCATAAAGACTCACAGGAACCCATTAAGGGTTTTGCAAGTCATTCCCCTCAAACCCCACTTCAAAAGGTCTGAAATTACTATGCTCATGTGCAGATCATGTACGATGAGGAGATGGAGAAGAGTGAACCTCTCCCTGACCTCCTTTCTTCAGAGGAGCAGCATTGGTCAGTAGAGGGTGACAGCCACATTGACCCTAGAGCAACAGAGGGGTTGCAGCCGGTTACTGGGGCAGTTTGCCTCTTTATTCTCTCTTATCCCAGGACTCACTACATGGTGTACCCATGATATTGACTCGGGGGGCAGCAAACCTGTGAAAAGTAAAATCTATAAGGTGAGATCCAGCATCGTAGGAGGTCTCTAAGATGCTGGAGTTAGGGGTTGTTGAGCCTTGAAACAGCCCTTGGTCCAGCCCAGTAGTGCTGGTCCTCAAAGCTGACCCTCCAGGTGGCACCCTTGAACTCAAGTTTTGCATGGACTACTGGGGTCCCAATGCTTTCACAAAGACTGATGCACACTCCATACCCTCCATACCCCAAGTTGCTTAGTTCATAGTTCGGCTAGGAGTTTACAAGTTCCTTAGCACTTTTGACTTAAGATCTGGGTACTGGCAGGTTGCCTTGACCAAGGGGGCTAAACACAGTTCATCGTTCTCTACCACAAAAGGGCACTTCGAGTTTCCGGTAATGGGATTTGGGTTGAAGAATTTCCATGCCTTCTTCCAGAGGTTGGTCAACCAGTTCTGGGCTGGACTGGAGACCTGCAGTGCTGCTGATCTCTACTGCATTGCAGTCTTCAGTTCTAGCTGGGAGGAACACCTTTGTCACCTCAGGGAAATGCTGCAGAGGACAAGCCTGAAGATCAAGGCTGTAAGTGCCAGATAGGGCAGATATCAGTGGTCTACTTGGGACACCAAGTGGGAGGGTCAGGTTTGAGACTATTCTGTCTTGGTATCCCCCTAGGACACAGACAAAGGTAAGAACCTCCTTAGGCCTCACTGGTTATTACAGGAGATTTATCAAGCGGTATAGAACCATTGTTGCAACATTATTGCAACGTACTTAAAAAGTAGGGTATGGACCTTTATTTTTACATGTCCTGGTTTTTCACGAATGCAAGGCCTACCTCGCCATAGAATAGTATTGAAGTTTCCTTAGTACATGTTATAAGTGTAATTTCCAAATGGGAATAGGTACCCAGTTTGTGTTTGGTGTCTTTGGAAGTGTAATGAAAAATCCTAACTTATTGTGAAGTCAGATTCAAAATTACAATTTTGAAAATGGCACTTCTAGAAAGTTGATATTTCCATGCCTTAGCCGTTTGGTGCCTCAGCCTGTCTCTGGTTCACATGACTGGGTGTAGTCGACAGTTAGGCTTTCTGTATTCCTCCTAGACAGCCAATAACAATAAGGAGCTTGGGTGTGACTGGATGGGCCATGACAGGCAGGATGTGAGGGAGGAGATGGGCCCAGCCCCACAGACACATTTGTTCTGTCTCCACACAAAGGGTTTGATACCCCCTGTAGTTAGTCTGGAGCCTGGGCCAGGAAGGCACATATCTGTGCACTTCAAAAGCATGCCTCTAGAAGCTTCTCCCCAATTCCAAGGTTAAACTGGGTATACATACTGGGCCTCAGACACTAACTTTTCAGTACACTCCTGGACCTGTGGATACTCTGCCAGGAAGAAACCTACTGCACTTTTGAAATATTGGCATTCTGCTGGACTGCTGCTCTGAAGGACTAATGCCCTGCTGTGCTGACCTGCTGTCCGCTTGCCTGAGTGAGAAGGACTAGACATGCATCTCTTGAACCCAAAACCCAAAGTGACTTTGAGGACTAGTGGCTGGCCTCCTGATCTGAAGCCTTAGGGACACAACAGACTTCCAACCCCCTTGCACCTGGACTCTGTCCTGCCAAGTGGTGCCACCCTAGTCCTGGACCTTTAAAAGTGGGCTTAAAGTGCTCCACCAGCCTCCTTGGATCTAGCAGAACTGAACTGTCAATTCAATTTCAATTTATTAGTCTTTATTCGGTACTTAAAAAGACACCATAAAAGCACATACAAAATATACAAATAATATTTAAAAACAAGCTTTTCTTTTAAAAAAGTGTGAATTTTTAAAAAATCAGCTAAAAACAACATATTTCATTGAGCTGGGGGAGAGGAATTGTCTTTACGGGATTAAATAGCATTAGAGTCAATTTTCTCTTGTGTTCCTTAACCGAACGAAGCTTACAATACAGAACAGTGTATGGGCATCTGTGGCTTCCTGTAGGAACTTCAAGGCCATTTTTGCTTGTCTGAGTTTTGTTTCTTTCAGGATCCCTACTAAAAACTTACGCCTTGGGGCAGAGTAAAAGGGACATAGCAGAACAAAGTGAAGGGTATCCTGCGGAGACCTAGCGTCGCAGCCGCAGGTACCCTTCGCCTCCACTGTGAGAGTGAACCCAGAAGGAACCGCAAATAAGTGGTGGAGCATATTCAGTCTAAAACGGGTCATATGGTAGCGATCCTGAGCATTATGCATGACCCTCAAATATGGTTCCATTCCTTGCTTCACTGTTAGTTGGCAATAAAATGAAACAGTGGGCTTGCGTCTTTCTCTCTCTGCCCTAGTCGTGCGTGACCATTCTGAGAAAAGTTTTTTAACCATTGTTTTATTCTCAGCAGTTAGGGATTCTGGGGCTGCAAAGAAATTTTTACAGTCAATGTCCTCCATAGAGTCCTTGATGTACTTCAGCCAGGGTATATGAGCCCATTTATCCCGTTTGAGGCAGTCTTTTATAATTTGTCTTGTGAAGGTCGCATCAGGGTTGGTCCAGATTTTAACCCAGGCTAGGAGAAGTTTAATTTTAATCCGATCTTCAATGTAAGACTCTCCAACTTCCTCATGAATGATGAAGGCCGGGGCACTCTGTGGTAATTTCAGAATTCTTCTGAAAAATTTATTTTCTTCCACCTGTATCTGTTGCAATTTTCTATCTATAAAACCCCATACTTCTGCACCGTAAGTAACCTTAGCACAGCATATTGACCTATACAGATGTAATATTTGCTCTGGGGACCATCTGCCCAGTCTTTTCCCGAACCCCATGATAGCACCTGATGACGCCGCCAGTTTCGTTGCATGTTTCTCCACCAGGGGTTTAAAAGTCAATTGATTGTCAAACAGTACGCCAAGATATGAAAAAGTCTTAACCTGGCCAATTTTGTGTGAACCGATGTGATAGATAATTTTCCCTTTTTCTTTTGGTCCTGTTGACATACTATAAGATTTTTCCAGGTTTGTTGATAAATCAAGTTTGGCCATAAAATCAACAAAACCATCAATCAACTTCTGCAACCCCAAGGGGGTTCTGGCTAACAATACCGCGTCGTCGGCATAAAGTAATACCGGCACCGCATGATGGACAATTTTGGGCGAATCTACCTGTAACTTAAGGAGTTCTTTTTCCAGGAGGTTTATATATATAGAAAATAGGAAGGGCGCCAAAATGCAGCCCTGCCTCACTCCGCTAGTGCATACAAAGGGGTCGGTCTTACATCCCTCTTGGTTATATCTCACGCTTGCAGATGTATTCCAGTGTATAGTTTGTAGGACATCTACAAGGGGTTGATCCACTCCTAGACTTAGCAATAACGACCAAAGTTTTTCTCTGTTTACGCGATCAAAAGCCGCGGAGAGGTCCATAAACCCCATGTATATATTCCCACTACCAGCGATGGTATATTTTGCTGCCAGTAGGTACAGGTTCAATCATTGATCGGTGGTGGATCTACCTTCCCTGAAGCCATATTGGACATCTGACAAAACCTGGTGCTCCTCAGCCCATTCCTGCAGATGGTATAAAAGGACGCGTCCCAATACTTTCGCTGTCACATCTATAAGGGATATAGGGCGATAGCATTGGGGGTCATCGCGGTTCCCCTTTTTATAGATCGGCACTATAGTTGCTGTTGACCAAGAACGAGGCAGTCCTGCCACCACTGCCTCGTGAGAACCCTCGTGAGCAGCGGGGCCCAGAGATCTATATTGCTCAAGTAAAAATCAGGGGGTATTCCGTCAGGGCCGGGTGCTTTATTCTTGATGAGCCCTGCTATTGCCAATTTTACTTCTTCCAGGGAAAAGTCAAATTTTGGATGTTGGGTTAACCTTGGTCCTTTCCCTTGGGTTAAGTGTCCTGTGTAGTTATAGAGGCTCTGGAAGTGAGTCTGCCATTGTTCAGGTAAGATAGTATTCATTATTTTAGGTACTCCTGGGTCCTGGAAACATGGGGTATTGATGACCTTCCAAAAACCTGAGATATCTCGCCTTTCTGCAGCCTCCCTTAAATCCCTCAAAGTGTGGACCAAATTGTGCCTTTTCGTTAGTTTCTCTAGATCCCATCCCTCCGTTACATGGGCAAATTGTGGCCCTTTCACAATAGTGCATCTTGACCAATCTCTGTTAAATGGTTTTAGATTATCACAGAGATGACAATTAAAATCCCCCAAAAGTATTATACTTGGGGGGTTTGGTGTCTCATTCGAAGAGATCAACTTTTCTAGGCAGGAGTCCAGTTCCTTAACAACGGACACCTTTCCCATCGTACCGACGGCATTATACCAATTTAGTAAAATGAGATTGAAACTTTTAAAACAAAACTCGACAACTTGTATATTATGTGAGTCCCAGTTATAACTAGACCATACTCCCTGAATGTGAAGGTTTGCATACATTATTAGTCCCCCCCCATGGCTCTCCCCGATGGTGATTTTATGGCCGCGACAGAAAAACATTTGTACCCCTCTAAACTATACAGATTGGGATCAACAGCCCATGTTTCTTGTAGGCATATGATTTGAAATTTAATAATATAAATATGCCATTCCTGAGAATCAAATTTGGCTTCTAATCCTGCAATATTCCAGGATATAATTTGGAAATTTTCGTGATTGTCCCCCAGTTGTTCTTTTAGACCCCTTGGTGGATACTCCTCCTGGTCTACCTCTATAGTTGGTATATGGGTATGGCGTTCTGGGCTGATGTCACTAACCTGTCTGCTCGGCACAGGGGTTATCTTATGAGCTAATTGTTCTGTTATTTTATTTCTCCCTTTTTTTGACTTTAAACTCTTTTTACTGAGTCCCTTAGCATTACTGGATCCTATAATACTCGGGGTTCCTAATTCTGTTACAGTTGGCCCTTCCTCCTCTGATCTTATGGGAGTGTCAAAAGCACTAGATTTTTCCTGTGCATGTCAATCGACCTCTTCAAGTGCGCTAAACCTATTCCAGTGTGCGTACTGAGTTAAAAAGTGATCATAGGTTGGGGTCGCTTGATATGTCATTTGCCATTGGGCCGGTCTGTACTGGGATTCCATCTGATGGGCCCTATTCATCGGAATTCTGTTTCTCTGCATAGATCTTTGCACAGGACTTTGTGGTTTATAGGGGTAAAGGTATGATAAATGTACGGGATGGATTTGTGTATGAGATATGCTAGGGGGTGCATTGCATATGTAATTTACTGCTGCAATGTCTCTAAAGTTAACTGTTATTATATCCCCTGCTATTGTTTTTTTTCCTCTCCCAATCCACTCCTCCCTCCTTACTGTGAGGATTTCGCCACAAATGTTAGGGGGTAAAGGTCTATTTATCTGCAACCACTGTACACATTTATTCTTTAGTTCCAGATGTGTTTCCCTTTGGCCCTCTCTTAATGGTGGAACTCCTGTCAACACGACCACGAAGGGCAAAGCTTCAGGAGGAAGATAAATTGTCCTAAAACGGGTCGATGTTGTTTTATTTTCCGGGGCGATCGCTAACGGAGTGGGGTTTGGCTTAGGATTATCTTTTGGGGTTTGATCTTTGTTTCCGTTTGGTACTTGAGGAGTTCCTTGACATTGTTGTTTGGTTTGGGCCTGTGTTGTCTCATTAGTACTGCCAGGATTTAGAGGTATTGCGGCTTTTTGTGCTTCTTGAGCGTTCATTTGTTTTGCTCTCTTTGTTTTACTTGATGCCAATTCAGTTGTTGGTGTTACCTTATCTTTTAGTGTTTTTTTGGGTGAACCCCCATCCTGTCTCGCTTTTGTTGAAGCACTATCCTGTGCCAATTGTCTTGTTGGGCCAACTCGCTTATTATTTATCAGAGAGGTTAGTCTATCATTTTAGACATAAGGGGTTTAATCAGCGCGGTGATGGTATCTTCTAAATCAGCTTTCAGATCTGCCACCATGTTAGTAATCCAGCAGGGGATTCCTGGTGTGGGGGGGTTTATGGGTGCCACTAAATTATGGTTTGTGGTTTTACTTTGGCCTTTTTTCCCCCCATGGTTTAAGTGTTCTCTGGGCCCTTTTCCCTCTATGTTGTTTGATTTCGCCTTTTTTGTGTTTGTATTTGTTGTCTCCTTCGTGTTCTCAGTAGGGGCCTGGGCGCACGGGAGATCCACAAAGGAAGAAGAAGAGACACCGAAACTAATATCTGGGTCATCTATAGCATCTAGGGTAACTACAGAAAGATCCGTAGTCACCTCCTGTGTGTCTCGAACAATATTCATCGGTGGTAGGGACATCCTTCTCTCCGTGTTTGCTATTGCATCAGCTACAACCCCTATTGTCTGCTGTAGCATTTTGTCAATAGCAGTTAGAGTTGGTACTGGTTGAGGGATGTCCATTTTTTGTTTAGTGCTCGACCTTAGTGTAGGCATCCTTGTACTTTTAGCCAGCTTCCTCATAGTAGGTCGCTTGACAACACAGAGTAAATAGTTTTGCTGGTCGTTCTAATGTTCTAGATACACAATTACCTTTTCACACGATGACTTCAGGCGATGACTTCAGGGGGGTGCCCCCGCTCAGCCTCTTCTGGCCGCTGAGGGCCGTAGAGGGGCCGCCCTTTGCCCGGGCTTTGCACGGCATCCCTTTCACGTCCCGCTAAGCGTTGGACTAACCGTTACATAGGCGGCGTTGCGAGCGTGGGGCGTGTCTCCCAGGGGGCGCGTCCAACAACACCTGGTCAGCGCAGAGACTCCTGGTCTGGAGAGTCACTGCTCGCGCTCCGCCTCACAGGCTCCTCCGGTCTTCCTTCCACAGCGGTTGCCCAAGCAGCGTCCGCCCCTCACCGCTAGCCGCAATGCGGCGCCCGCGAAGCGGGTGCTGCGAGCTGTAACGCGGAAGCGGCGGTATCCCTCAACAGAGGGATAGAGGGCAGCCTGCACAGTTTCTCCACCTCCAACAGCAATAGTCAATTAGTGTCAGCGTTTAGTATCCCGCCGAACTCCGGGTGCTCCCGCCTTTAGTTTGGTCGAGCGTGGGGTGTGTCTCCCAGGGGGCGCGTCCAACAACACCTGGTCAACGCAGGGACTCCTGGTCTAGAGAGTCCCTGCTCGCGCTCCGCCTCACAGGCTCCTCCGGTCTTCCTTCCACAGCGGTTGCCCAAGCAGCGTCAGCCCCTCACCGCTAGCCGCGATGCGGCGTCCGCGAAGCGGGTGCTGCGAGCTGTAATGCGGAAGCGGCGGTATCCCTCAACAGAGGGATAGAGGGCAGCCTGCACAGTTTCTCCACCTCCAACAGCAATAGTCAATTAGTGTCAGCGTTTAGTATAAATGTGCAGCTGAGGGCAAGGTAAGGGGAAACACCGAGTCTATTCCTGACATTCGTGTAAATTCAATACCTCACACTGTGCCATTCCACCTATAAAGTAATTACAAGGCGATTATATTTCCGGCGCGTTGCTTCTTTTCCACTGCTTTGTGCTTTTTGAATGTGAGGCTTACTGAACTGTCTCCTGGGCTACGTGGCGCAAACCCGAGCAGAACTGATCTGTTGCAAAGACCCACATCAGCAGACCAGGATTTACCGTACTCGGTTCAGCAGGCCTAACTGGGTACATGTAGCCAGCCTGTGCTCTGTCACAGTCAGCCTGTACTTGTGACTTTGTCCCAGTATGGCACAACCAGATATACCCAGTTGGGGCTGGGTGCTTTGTGGCTCTATTTTAACAAAAATCTTTTAAACTGCATATCTCTGGTTCTACTGATTAGACTTTTGTTGGTTTGGTCTTGTTTATTTATTCAAAAGTACTCTATTTACCTAACTTTGTGTGGTGATCAGTTTACTACTGTTTGAAAAGTTGCACAAATACTTTACACTTCTATCACACTTAAGAAGCCTAAGAAGTGATTAGACTTCCGGTGGGCACCACACAGCATTCAGACGGGCCCTTGGCCTATGAGGGGATGGCGAGTCAAACGCGCAGCGGACGCGCGCCGAAGACGCGCCTAAGACAAGCCTGTCTGCGCACGTCTGCGCCAGTATGTCGCCTCTCGCCAGGGACCCCGGTCGCGTGGAAGGTGATAGATTTACCTATTCCAGGGACACATTTATAGGCCTAAACCACTCAGTTGCGCAATGCCGTAAGACATTTCCCCGGTATAGAAGGTGCGCTTTTAAATGCACCTGTGGATATATGCTTCCAAAACTTACTGCACCCCCCTTATTGATTAGTACTAATCCACAACAACTTCTGCTGATTGCACAACTCAACACTAGATTATTGGCCAAAAATCACATGGAAGTCAATGAGCTAGTTGAGGAACATTCCTTAGACATCTTGTTGCTCACAGAAACTTGGCTCCAAGATGATATGAACTCTACTATCCATTTGGCCACTCCAATAGGATACTCCGCCTACACTCTTAACAGGCAATCCAGAGGTGGAGGCATTGCGGTTATATTGAAATCACAATACCTATGCCAATTTACTGAAATAGATATTCAGGGGAGCAAATCTGCACGCTACAGCATTAAGATAAACCCCCACTTAACACTGTTGGGTCTCCTGATCTACAGACCTCCAGGGCAAGATAACAGCTTCACTAAAGCTCTTATAGAAACAGTAGGCTCGTTGGCAATAGCTACGGCTAATTTTAACATCTTAGGAGATCTAAACCTCCATTGTGACCTCACCTCTGATCACAAAATCAACACTCTATTAGCCGACCTTTCGGCATTTCAACTCCGTCAATTAGTCACATGCCCCACGCATAGGGCAGGCCATCTCCTGGACCCTATCTTTACCAATCTAGCTGAGGTCTCGGTTGAAGGGCCCATTCCAATTGCCTGGTCCGATCACATGCTGGTAATTATGTCATGTCCTTTACATGAGTCGGCCAGCGGGAACAATGCCCAACGAGTCCTCAAGCGTCCGTGGCGAAAGCTACGTCTCGAGGATCTTTACGCCCTCTTGAAAGTGGACCCCCTTGATATAGAAGGGGACACTGAGCTAGGCTATGAAAACTTTTGCACCTGGTTGTCCCATGCCCTAGACGCTCTGATCCCAGCTAACTGGATCAGAGCAAGCTCTCAGGAAACCAGTCCATGGTACAACGAGGAGCTTATTACCCTTAGGAAGGAATGTAAACTTATTGAACCTAGATGGAGGAAATCGTACGATCTGGCACTAAAAGGCCAATATAGGGTGGCACAAAAGAACTACCATAGAAACATCTGTAGGACTAGAGCCGCCTACTATACCAACGAGATCAAGGCCAGCCAGAACCCATCGAAAACCATCTTTAAAATCCTTAAGGACCTCTCCTCCAAAAAAGCGGTGGTAGCAACAAATGCCTCCTATCTGCACTGTGAAAAACTGGCCTCCTTCTTTATAGATAAAATACGAACTATCTAAAGGTCCTTTCCAGCCACCCCTGAGCTCACCCTCCTTAGCAGAGGGGCGACCAATAAACTCACGACTATACCCGAACTAAGTCAGGACGATTTTCTCAGACTCTGTGGGAAAATCAAATCGGGCTCTCCTGCAGACCCGCTAAAACCTGCCCATTTAAAAAAAGCCTCTACACTCATACTCAGTCCCCTCTGTGAAATCATCAACTCTTCCTTTAGATTTGCCATCATACCCACTAGATGGAAGCAGACTTGGGTATCCCCCATAATTAAAAAACCCATGTTAGACTCTACAAAACCGGAACATTTTAGGCCAATATCACTGCTTCCTTGGCCGGCCAAGGTGGATGAATCCCACGTGAACAGCATCTTAACAAAATTCCTCTGCGCTAATACCATCCTCGATGCCTCCCAGCATGGATTCCGCGCAGGACATAGCACCGAAACTGCACTTTTAGGTGTAACAGAACATCTTCGGAACATCATGGATTACGGTCAGCGCTTATTCTTCTTCATCTCAGCGCTGCCTTTGACACGGTCTCACACGAGGTACTGTTGCATCGATTGGAGGCAGTAGGAATCTGTTGACAAGTACTAGAATGGTTAAGGGCATTCCTGACCGGTAGGTCCTTCCATGTTTCTACCCCACCGTTTCTATCAACGGAACGTGCATTTGAGCAGGGAGTTCCCCAAGGATCTGCACTCAGTCCGACGTTACTCAATCTTTACGTTCAGCCACTGACTGAGGTTGCCAAAAGATGGGAGCTTTCTATAGTCTCATACGCTGACGACAGTTAGTGGCAGTGCTGAGTGAAGATTCAGGGCTGAACGCATTCAAGTTTAAACTTGGCCTGTCCGCAGTTACCAACTGGATGACATCTAATTATCTACAGCTTAATGCCAACAAGACTGAAGTCTTGTTTGTAGGAAAGGATGTCTCAGCCTGGGGAGCTAAATGGTGGCCTGATATGCTTGGAACCCCTCCCGAACCCAAGAGTGAGGTAAAAAAGCTTAGAGTCTGGCTAGACTCGTCGCTTAATTTTATTACCCACACTAGAAAGGTTGCCGCTACTTGTTTCGGGATCCTTCGGAACCTGAAGCCGATCCTAAAATTTTTTGTTCCTCCTACCCGCCAGCTCATAGTTCAGTCCTCCATTCTATCTCGACTTGACTATGCTAGTTCCCTACTTTTGGGAGCTAACCAGGCAGAGGTAGGAAGACTGCAACAAGTCCAAAACCTCAACAGGGCTCCCCCGCTCCCAGTCGGTCGCCAACACCTTGACCAAACTTCACTGGCTGCCCGTGGACAAGAGAATTCAATTCAAGACCCTCTGTCTGGCATTTAAAATCCTGCACTCCGCATCTCCCTCCATGCTCTGTCCCCTCCTGACCCCCTATATCCCCAGGCGAGCGTTAAGCTCAGAAGTCCAGCACCTAGTTGTGATTCCTCGTATAAATCGCGTGCGAAAGGGAGGACGCTCCTTCCGTTATCTCGCAGCGAAACTATGGAAAGCCCTGCCACTCCAGATTCGGGGTCTACAGGACCTCTTGCCATTCAGAAATGTGATCAAAACATACCTCTTCTGTTGATCTGCTCCGTTATGTTGTAGCCGCATGTCCGCTTCTGCAGTAGTCGTTTCTCCTGCTCATTAAAGCACCAGGAAGCCCCTTAGCTGGGGCAGCTGCGACCTATACAAGCACCTATAACATAACATAACATAACATTGCCTCTAAGTTAAACCTGACGGCTCTGTGATGGTATTTGTCAAAATATCGGAGAAAAAGTTTTGTGTGGACAAAAAAGTGTGTCAAGAACAATGTTCCCATAAATTTTTTTCCTCTGTGTAAGGTCTATGTGCGCTGCAACTAAGGCTGTGTGCATCAGTAACCAGGTGCGTGTCTGGGTGCAGTGCTAAATATCACTCCAACTTTTGCTTAAAAAAGTGAAAAGACTGTGCATTTCCTCACATACAGATCCACATGAACGGTGTTAAGGCAAATTTGAAACTGTCCCACACAGCAATTTAAAACCTTCGCAGCTATGTTGCTGCATTTCTTTTCTTAATTGAGCAGGGTTTCTTAATTGAGCTGGGTGTGCATTTGTTCAAGTTTTCATGTTGATTTCAGTTCATGATGGGTGCTGCGATTAACATGAAAGCTTTAACAAATGCTCTCTTTGAGCAGGAAAAACAAAATTATAATAACATTATAATAATTTTACTTTTCACAGTTTCAGGGCCGTGTTAGGGTAGGGCCGCATCAGGCTTTTGACTAACACATTTAAATGCTAGTGTCCGAATCCCCACATTAAAATGCATTAGTCACGTATTCTAGCACCCCTCTGACAATACTGCAATTGAGGCACACTGCAATGAGGCAGCCCAGCATGCTAAAATTGTCTAACATATGAGAGCATGCAACTGTGCCTTCAAATTTAAAATGCTATGTGTCAGATAGATAATATTCATGAACAGCGCTAAGCAGGCAGGCCAAAATTTAACAGATCAATTAGCCGTGCCCCAACCAGCCTTCTTGTGAGTATGCTCTGGGGGGACCAGCAATCACGAGGGTGATCCATGGAGCGGGTCTTGCCTGCTGTTTTCCCACAATCACACCACCTTTTTGGTGACCAGAAGCACACACATGCTTTGAAGATTGGACACAGCAGCGGGTGGTAGCTTTGTTTTTCCTTTTCCCACCCCCCATCTGAGGTCACATTACCTGGCCTCTTGCGCTGGATGTTATAGTTTTACAGCCTGCTGGGCCCATTCCTTCCTAAGCCACTGCATCAGCCTGGACAGAGATTGTTGACAAAACCGTCAACTTCTCAGCCCCTGCAGCGCCCTCTGAATATGTGTACTTTCCTGAACCCGGGGCACAGTATTGGTCTTCTCACTTGTTCCCGGGACTTGATTGTCGACAGAGCGGCACACAAGTGTTTAAGTGCAACCGGCAGAGGTAGGAGCTGGCAAAGGCACTCACTGATATCCGAATAATTAATGTAAAAGCATCAAGGTAGCCATGTTGTTACTGCTTACATTTCACATGCTTTACTTAAACTTGCATTCCTTATGAGTGTTTTCTTTTTCCATGATTTTTTAACCTTTTTTCTAGGCATCATATTACTCTAGTCTAATGCGTAATTTGAATTGTGTCGCATCCAGGAGTTTATAGCGGGCCACAATTGGGTTGTAGCTGAAGGCAGTGCAAGTTTCTATAAATGGGGTAGTATGGTGTTCAGTGGAGGAGAGGATGTGGCACTATGGTCAGAGCTGCCGAGTTTGGAATTGGGGAACCTGGTTCAGCCTTCATGACCAATCCCCCAGACCACTCTCCTGGTTGCAACTAAAAGATCAGTTTGAGGGTCACAGTTCCAGAAAGAAAGCGGGCTCACTGTGCCACTGGATCCAAGTTAGCCTGACTGATGAGGGGTAATACCCTGAAACCAGCCCAGGACGCTTGTCTGTGGTCCAATGAAGAACTGGCTTAGGAGTTCAGGCTACACTGTTCCCATGAGGGGCATGGTCAAGATTTATTTGCATATGGCTGGGTCTAAGATGGGTGGCGTGGTGGGCAAAAGAATTATGGATTTAACCCAGATCTCTTGACTCAGGGGGAATGTTTGATTTGTTCTGCATTCCTTTCATAATTTTTGTGTCTTTTGTATGGTAAAGTCAGGCTACTGATGAGTAGGATAAGTCTACAAAAAGTGCCCATCTACAAAAGCAACCATTAGTCCTTCATCAGAAGATATCAATGTGCACCAATGACTTGGTCGTGATGAAGAGGAAGTTATCGAAGAAGCTTGCTAACTCTATGAGGTGACTGCCATTTTATTTTTTAGAGTAATACCTACCATGATGTGCAATAGTTGGCAGTGTCAATTTTCCCTTGAAACAAGGGAAACTAAATCAACCTATGGTCTTAGACACTCAGAATCTAATGTTATTGTTCTGCAGTTATCAAAACCACCTAGGTGCAAGGAAAAAAATATTCATGTATCTAGTTAAAATACCTGGTAATTCGGTGACTCCAGTCAATTGATATTTTGTGAAGGACCAACCATTCAACTTTCAGATCTGTGATGAATTCTCTTCATCATGAACACCTAAGTGCCCACCTTCAGTCTCAAAAGGGCACAAAGTGCACAAGAAACATCTAAATCCCCCAAAAATCCTCAGGAATCAGGCCTTCCAAGACATGTTTTGTGCCCAAGTAGGGAATACTGCCATTTTCGGGAAAATAAAATAACTATGAGGTGGAAGGGAGTGGAAATTAGGATAGACATTAGAAGATGACCTCTGCCCAACTCTTATCATGGAATGTCAATGGTCTGCGCGTGCGGGGTAGGAGAGAGTGTATTTTACAATACTTACGATATTCCCCAGCACAGATCATTGTCGTCCAAGAATCACATCTCTTAAAAGTTGAGGCCAATATAATTTAAAAAAAGCAGAGATGGATAGACAAATTTATCAGTACCGATCATAATGACAACATAAGAGGATTCTCCTTCTATGCAAAAAATCAGCTAAGGTTCAGATCCTAGAATATAAGGAAGATCAGAGTGGAAGATGGCTCTTGGTGAATATGTCCATCAATGGTTGGGTGTGTAATCTAGTCGGATATTATGGTCCAAATACTGACGATCCGTCCTATTTAGAAACAATAAGGAACCATCTGACGACCTCCCAAGTTCCAATAATATGGGCAGGAGACTTTAACGTTGTACTAAACCCAAAATTGGACCAATCTACCAATTATAGAGCCCATATTCCTTCCAAATCTAGACAGTCCCTTAAAGAGATAATGGAACAGTTGGGTCTGGCAGACCTATGGAGAGAAAAGGCGGGTAATAAACCAGGGGTATCCTACAGAAATTTAAAATACAAACATACGTCAAGAATTGATTGTGTGTTATTTAGTTACTGCCTTAAAAATTCCCTTTCTGGTATTAATTATATCCCCTCTCACCGATCGGACCATTCAGCTCTTTCATTTTCTTTAAAACGTACAGCTCAAACCAAACATCCATCTTGGTCATTCGATCGCACTATCCTGTTAGAACAAGAGGAAGTGAGATATCTGATGAATTAAACAAGTTTGTTCCTGGATATAAATCTAAATTCAACAACCCTTGATACAGTATGGGAGGCTCTGAAAGCATTTCTGAGAGGATGCATAACAACCAGAGCCTCCCACCGGCACAAAATATATCGAATGAAGATTAAAAATCTTGAGCAGGAATTAGAAAAGATCGAGCAGAGGCTCGGAGCTTCAATTGGTTCACCTGAAGACCAAAAAAACGTACGTGACCTGAAAAATCAATTAGAAAGTATATTACAAGAAAGAGTCACGAAGAGATGGGAGGCGAGTAAAATCTCTCATTTTGAATTCGGTGAGGCAGCGAGTAAGATATTAGCATGGAAGGTCAAGGCAGACCAAGCCAAAAATTACATTAGAGAAATCAATGACGAAGGCGAGAGCACTGCCAGGATCTCTAATCAGGAGATAGGTACTGCTTTCAGGGAGTTCTTCGAGGGGATATATAGGGAAGATACCCCAGATGATCAGTCGACAAAGGATTCATGGTTGAATCAGATCTCTCTACCGCCCCTTTCATCAATACAGAGTGAAGGGATTGAGATGGAAATCTCTGAGACTGAAGTTAGAAAGGCCATTAGGTTACATGGAAAGGCGGCAGGTCCTGATGGGCTACCAGGTGAAGTATATCGCGCCCTGGGAGATGCTATTGCCCCTATTCTAATGGCCCTCTTCAATGGAATCTTGAGGAAGGGGCAAGATCCCCCAAGATCTTGGGGCGAGGCAACCATAGTATTGATCCCTAAACCAGGCAAAGACCCAACCTTATGTGGGTCTTATCGCCTGATATCATTACTGAACAGCGATTATAAGATCTTTGCCTCCATTATGTCATCTAGATTGGGTTCAGTAGTGGGGAAATCATACACCAGGACCAGAAGGGATTTATCAAAGGACGCCAGCTATTTGACCTGACGTACGATTTGGTGGGGGCAATAGATATTGCTTCGACCTTTTCACTTCCGTTGGCTACACTCACTCTAGATTCGACTAAAGCCTTTGATAGGGTCAATTGGCCCTATCTAGGTGCTGTTCTGAAGAAGTTTAACTTCGGAAGAAATTCTGTCATACTGTATCACTTATGTACAATGCTCCAACAGCACGGTTACTAATTAATGGTACATTGTCAGACTCTTTTAAAATTTTGAGGGGTACGAGACAGGGCTGCCTGTTCTCCCCCCTCCTCTTCAATCTGTGCATCGAACCATTTGCAGAAATTTTATGGGGAGATGAAAATATTCCAACATTCAGATTTGGGGAGTGGGAAAGGTGGGTGGCACTTTATGCAGACAACATTCTTATTCTAACATCCGATCATGAGACATCATTCTCAGCGGTTATTAAGAGAGCCGAAAAGTTTGGTTGCATCTCGGGTATGAGATAAATTCTAGTAAAACTGACATCATGGCATGGAACATCCCCAACTTACAGCTGAATGTGACCAACTCAATGCGATACCTGGGTATCTGGGTGGTTCAAGATGTCTGTAACATCGCTCAAGTCAATTTAGAGAGAGTGCATAATGAGTGTAGGAAATTGTTAAAATCATGGTCCAATCTTCCATTAACCATGCTAGGCAGAGTGAGTCTGATAAAGATGTCTATCCTCCCTAAATTTACATTTATTTTCAACACCATCCCCCTGGCATTCGACAGTAAAACCTTGGATAAGTGTCAGAGAGAGTTAAATTCCTTTACCTGGAATTATAAATCGGCGAGAGTGGCATGGAAGAAGTTGAGGAGGAGGGAAAGGGGGGGGCTGTCCTTGCCCGATTTGCAGTACTATGCATGGGCCTTTCAGTTGTCCCATTCCAGAATGCTTTTAAAATCACCATCTAATACATCTGCTGGGGCAATGTTTAAAGCCATGTTGGTTGGAGCTGCACTAGCAACCAATGGATTTTTGTTTAAATTTGGGGACCAAAAATATTTTTTTTTAAGTCAAGTTAAAAATCCTTATGTCCCAGGCGAAAGCCTGGTTACAGATAAGGAAAAGACTAGGTTTGCCGTATTTCTCAAATTATGCACCTATCTGGGACTCTCCGGGTTTACCGTTATGTTTGAAAGACTGACTGGCAATACCGGTGAGAGAAGGAGGAATAACAAAATAGGGAGAATTGCTTGCAGGAGAGACACTGAGGTCCTGGGAGGAGCAACGGGAACAACTGGGCCCCGAGGTTTCGAGATTCAAGTTTATCCAATTAGATAGTTGGGTCAAAGCACTGGGTAGGTCAGGGGTAACACTTGGGAAGTATAGTACCACAGAACAAATGTTGGTAGAACGACAAGGGGGGGTAAAGAGGTCACGCAGTGGTACTGGAATTTGTTAGAGGAGATAGATGGAGAGTTCACTCTCCCGGAGGAATTGTGGGGAACAGAACTAGAAGCCCAAAGTATAGACATCTGGCAGAGATCTTGCACCCTGCTATCTAAAACTGTTAAACCTGCATGTCTGAGACGCAATCACTTTTTTACGATACATCGAGCCTACCTCACCCCCTTAAAACTGTCTAAATTTATCCCAGGCAAGAAATGCAACAAGTGCAATTACATCGGGGCCTCGGACGTCCATATGTTTACGGATTGTCTTTATATAGCCCAGTTTTGGAATGAAGTGAAAGTGACCCTTGACTCTATACTCAACATCTCTGTGTCCATCACACTACCTCTTATCATCTTTAGATGGGATAACAGTATAACCGGTCATGCAAGGTCTTTCCTGTTCTATGCACTCTTGCTGGCTAGAAGACAGATATGTAAAGTCTGGATAGAAAATATGGCACCAACACACGCAAACTGGTTGTCTTCTATGTATGAAACATCTAAGACAGATATGATGAGATCTTGCAGTACACGTAACGTGGCTATTTGGGATCTTTTGGTTCGGTGGAAATAGTAGGCGTTTTTTTTTTTGGTTTTTACTTTCCCCGGTCCAATGATTATGCCACAACGCTCCAAGAACTAGCCCCCCCCCCCTGTTTATGGCTGGTTCTACAGGTATTAATACCAAGATGGAGTTAGGACAGGCACGATCCTGTTCACCCCCTGCACCTCTTAAGGTCATCTACTGCCGACTCTCAGAAATCGTGTTGTCAGGTGGGTAACAGCAAAAACCACGTACCTCGACCCAAGACACGCATGGCAGTTGGCGGCTAACTAAGAGGAGGGCAAGGCAAATGAGGACAAAAAAAAGAAACATCTAAATCTAAACCCTAGACTTTGACAAACCAAACAACTAGCGCCAAGAAACCAACCAGTGATAGTGCACTTAATAAGTTTTTTATTAACAAACAATGGGTAAAGCAAATGGAAATATGAAAAAAGTTAGCATGTAGAATTCCGCCCAAAAAAATATGGAATAAGACTGATTTAATTAGCAATGAGGCACAAGGAAGCAAAAACACAGAAAGTTGGTCTCTTACTGAGTTAGTTCCAGGGATGCATTGGCCAAAGGTCCCATTCAACATTTGACAGAGTAAAGGGTACAAAGCTCTGACTTCTCAGCCAAGCGATTCCTGGAGAATCTAGAGTACAAAGGAACTAACATGGTTATCAAATTTGTGGACAATGGTTTCAGACTCATGGGCCCTCAGTGGTAACAAGACCGGAATACATCTGGATGCAAAGCACAATAATCCATTTATCAGCTTATTAATACGTGTGATGACATCTTCAACGAGCTAAGTATTAAGGCCTGTTGCATCACCCAGCACCATGCGACAAATCTTTATAATCATCATAAGGTATACTACTCAGTTTATACTATAGATCAGGTCTAAGTAGCCCAGGTTCTGTCGGTGCTCGGCAGTTCTAAAAATCAGATGCTGACATGGGTCGCTATTGGGCTACATTTTTGCCTTCACCCTCAGGGTGGAAAAAAATCTCAACTGTGCAGCAGTACCACCGCTTCACTGATAGCATACAACTTCAAACAAAAGCAATATAGTTATTTCAGCCTCATCATTTCCGAACTGAAGCATTTTCAATATTCTATACATCAAAGCTATAGTTGTAGCTTATTTATCTTATGTAACTAATAATCATTGGCAAAGCTAATATTTCTGGCTTGTTAGGTGTGTAATGGTAGGTGTGGTATAATAAATATGGGTACAATGACAAGTAGCAAATTACCAAAAGCACAGATTTTTTATTTCCGTGTTTTAAGCCACTCCCTAATTTCATTGGCCACGCCCCTTTGAGAGGCCACCACCTTAAAGTACTGAATTTGCTACTTATTGACAAAGGTGCATGGAAGCAACAAGTCAAGCAATCACAAAATAATGTTTGATATTAATTTACACCAAGTACAACAATTAAAGCTGTCTCAGTACCCATAGCAATACACACCACTCCAACTGAAATCAAAAATATATTTGCCAAAGTGCACAAAAGGAATACAGATGGGCTCCAAGCAACATCAACACGTACATCTTTATTAACGGCAAAGAAGCTGCGTGGGAAAACAAAGCGCACAACGAGGAACCATAACCTCGGCTACCTTCTGCACACCGTGCAGGTTGGATGCTCCTGTACTCAGACGGACATTAGATGATAAATATATTGGCCAGGCTTTTAGCCTTGCTGCGTGGATGCTTGAGCATGTTGGAGCCCGCATCCATGCTGTAATTCTCCTAAACAAGACGAAGCACATGACTGTGATGCTGCAGCCCACTGTGCACCACCCCTTCTTCTCAGCATCAGTGTTTACAATACACAGATTAAACACAAAACAGAAAGGGGTGACCGACCGGCTGCGACCCACGTGAAACTAGATCCAGGCACCGATGACAGGGCTCCGGCAGTGTCGTTAACCCTGATTGGTCCAAATGAATAACAATAACGCAGCATCCGCAGCTGCCTGGACTGAGGCCCCATCCACACATAGCTATTCCAGAAACAGCACAGAAAACTAGCATTTTAATCCAGGTATTTCAATTTGTAAGCTTGCTTCATTTCTTCTCATAATAGAGCGCAGCTGCAGCGTGATTGTGCGCCTCAGTTAACGTATTCATGTTAACGGCAGCGCCCTTCATGGGCCGCAACTAACATGAAAACTTAAAAAAAGGCACACTATCACTCCGCAGCCCAGCTCTATTTAGAGAAGAAATGCAGGAAGCTTACAAACACAGCGTGTGCTTTTAAGTGATTCTAAAAGCACACGCTGTGTTTGGTGCTGCATTTCTTTTGTTTTCTAGAGTGTGGCTGCGGGCAGATTTGTGCTTACAGGCTCTTCAATTAACAGAATGAACCCTGCAGCCGCACTCTAGAAAACAAAAGACATTTAGCAAGAGGGAGCACGAGTAAATCTGTACTTACCTCATTGCACTTACCTTCTCGATCTTTTGGTCCTCATTATTTTTGACGTGATATTCTGTCCACACGATATTTGTTTCTTCGATATTCTGGCAGAGAACCCTCTATACCAAGCTACCAGAGGGTTCAGCACAGGTTAATTTAGGGTTTGTTTGTGCCTCACTCTGACAAGGATTGTGGTTGCTGCTTAACCAGGGCTCACACTCTAGTCGACAAACAACCCAATATCTTAGAAGCTACATATCATGATCTCTGCCTGCATATAACAAAATAATGTTTCATTAGTTTCCCGGGAAAGGATGTTCCTAATGCTCCAACAATTGAAGCTGCTTAGCGTAGCCTTTGTAAACATGTCAATTTATTTATGTGTAAAAGCAGCTAATTGTTTTCCTTTGATTTTCTCTCTGCAACAAATTGTGTAACCTACTAGCTGATGCAAGTAGTTGTTATTTTTAAAAAAATAATGTGATTTGGGTTATGTAAGTAAGATTTCAGTATTGCACTTTAACGTAATGTAAGACTGAGAGAATAAAAGAGAGGCATTGTGGTAAACAGCCAGACTTCAGAAACATTCTGCTTGCTGCTTTGAGAGAGTTAAATGTTTGTGATTCTTTCTGTATTCAAGTCAATTTACTATTTGCTATATCCTATTATAAGGATGATTGCTTGTCACCCCATATCTGTGTTTTTTAAAGTGTATTGCATGTATAATGATTATGGTTTATGCAAATTCCGTTAATTGATTAACTAACCTTTTTGCTTTCTGTAATAATTGTCTGGATATCTGAATAATCTAACAGAACTGAGATTAGTGTGTAAAGCCTTTTTCTACATGTTTTTGGCTTAATATATATGATACTTAGATGTCTTCAGTTTCAGTTTATAACTTTATTCGACAGTTTAAAAAACGTCATAAAAGTACACAAATAAAATCAAACATGTAACATTACACAGGGAAAGTACATATCATCATGGTTTGTTTTCAGGGCATACAGAAGTCAACCAATAAAAATAAAAAAAATAGCTAAAAAACCATACTTTTTCTTGCAGCAACAGATTTCAGGATAAAGGTTGCGATAAAAAAACACAAATCCGGGCTAGCAAGCGAAAATAACAATTTCATGGCATTTGAAGTAGAAGACACAGAGTATTTTTTAAATAACGGTTTCAGATAAACAATACGTAGGGCTTTATAAAGGGGGCAGATTAACATAAAATGCAGGGTACTTTGTTTGGTTAATCCATCACATGGACAAGCAGATGTTGGATAATTTTTCATCTTTGGAAAGGCCACAAGATTATGGACAATACCAAGTCTAAATCTGGATAGGACGAATTGGTGAGATTGCCTGTAGATGATTTTAAGATAGGTAGGCAAACCAGGTCCCTCGTTTGCATTGGAGGAATAGAAAGCATGGGTTGAGAAGTTACTTGTATCTGCTTTCCGTTTATCGAATTTTACCCTCAGAAATTCTTCTTTCACCTCCTTTTTGGATAAAGTAGTTACAATCTCGGGATCTTTACGTACATCCAAATCAAAGAGTTCTTTAAAGGTAGTGGTCACATACTTTATCCATGGTATATTCTTGAAATTATCCAAAGACAAACAATCTTTGATAATGCTCTTTGTGAAACTTGTTTCATCCTTCAGCCAAATAGACCTCCATACCAGGAGAGGTCTCAATTCGATTAGATCGGCTATATGGTCCAACCTTAGTTCCTCGTGGACCAGGTAGTTAGATGCCGATGAAGGTAAACAAAGTAACCGTTTCAGAAACAAATTTTCCAGAATTTGCAAGTCTCTGTTAGACCCGTACCCCCATACCCCTGAACCATAAAGCGCTATTGATGAACATCTGTGTCTATAAATATTTAACATTGCTGGTATCCGTCGGCTGCCCAGTTTATTGGCAAAACGGAAGACACCTAGTGAAGCCTTCCCCATCCTGGCTTTTATGTTAGTTTGTTCTGGTGTCCATGAGCCCCGACTGTTAAAAGTAATGCCCAGATAACAAAAGTTATCTACAACCTCAATTCTGTTATCTTTAAAATAGAAAGACTTTGGGTGATTCACCTTTTTGCCACAGACCATTATGAATGTTTTAGAGTTATTGATTTTGAGTTTCTTACCCTGAATAAAATCATAAAAACAGTTCATTAGCCGCTGGAGGCCGATTGGGGTTCTAGATAATAAAACAGTGTCGTCCGCATATAACAACACTGGAATAGGTAGGCCTCCTGCTTGTGGTGCATCAGCTTGGACCTGTTTTAATTCATGTTCCATAGAATTGATAAAAAGGGAAAAAAGCAAGGGGGCCAATACGCACCCCTGCCTAATGCCTGATTTTACCATAATCTTTCTCGTACACTCTCCTGCTGCTCCATATCGAATCTGTGTGGAAAGATTGGAATATAACCTAGCTAAGAAATGGATAATAGCTGAGGGTGCTCCCATATCAAGAAGGGTTGTCCACAGCAGGGAATGATTCACCAGGTCGAAGGCACTAGAGAGGTCCGCAAAACAAAGGAATAAGGAGCCGGATTTGACCTTAGTATATTTACCTATTAAAAGGTTGAGGTTAATGCACTGGTCAATGGTCCCCAAACCCTTTCTAAAGCCATATTGGGATTGTGCCAGGATATTATAGTCGGTCGCCCACTCCTCCAGGCGTAGCAGTAGTACCCGGCTCATAATTTTAAGGGAGGAGTCTAAAAGGGAGATGGGGCGGTAGTTTTTGGCCTCCCCTCTATCTCCCTTCTTATAAATCGGGATAATAACGGATTCACTCCAGGTTGCCGGAGTGGAATAATCAGTGGCAGCATTAAAGACCTGGGTCAATAGAGGGCTCCAAAGGGCCAGATCATGTTTGTATAGATCTATCGGGACCCCGTCGGGTCCTGGGGCTTTACCTCCTTTACTAGAATTAATTGCCGTGACTACTTCTCGGATGGTAATTCCCAAAGGCTGCGGAGTCAGCTGGGGATTCATACAGGTTTTATCATAAGACTCCTCAGGGGGGTCAAAAATTCCTGAAAAATATCGGACCCAGCTATCTTCGCTTACTAATGCGGTAAGTACTGGGAAATCTTCTTTCTGGAGGAATGGGGCGTTAATAGTACTCCAAAACAATTTACAGTCCCGGAGAGCTGCAGCACAATCCAAATTGTCCCAGGCTTGTTCCCGGAGTTCGTTTTTCCTACGTTTAAGTTCTATATTATAATTGGACCTCAAGGTTTTAATCACTTCCCTGTCTCTTGGGAGATTGGACAGTGCTTGCTTAAGAGTTTTTAGCGCTGTTGTACAGGCTTGATCAAACCAGCCAACCTTATCCCGTCTAGAATTGGTCTTATTGTTAGTAAAAATTCTATTAATAATAGTGCCAAGATCCTCAAAATCCGCTATAATACCCATAGGGGGGGCATTGACTTCCAGACAGCGGAGTATCTGTCTGGAACCACCTACCACAGCTGTACTATGTAGTTTTTCTGATTTTTCCGTACACCACTTTATCCGGGTTCCATTAGGCCTACTTGGAACAATATTGTCAACAACCCTGCCTGTAAGCGTAATTCTGGGACCCCAGATAAGAATAGACATAGTTAGGGCATTATGATCGCTCAGACAATAGTCCTTAATGATTGGCACTGTACAGAATGGACCAAAAGGGTTGAAATCAACAAATGGTCAATAACCGACTCAGTATCCCTCCCTTTGAAAGTTGGAACAATATTGCCCATTTTATCAAGAGCTGGTTGGTGGATAACTAAATCAAATTTTAGCAGGAGACCATTAAGGGAAGTCCCATATGGGGAGTGTCGAAATGTGCTAAATTCTCCCCCGAATCCCCATCAAACCCACAAACTGGGGTGTGAGAGTGCGGGCACGTTCTGATGTTGAAGTCCCCTCCCCATATGATGTCGTAGGATGTGTGAGATTTATTACAGATTTCATTTAAAAAGGCTTCCAGTTCGTCCACGACTAAGGTACTGGTAGGATCAAATGTGTTATTGTAATGATTGATCAGTAGAGTGTTCCTACCCTTTTTGGCTTGTAATTCCAGAATTTGTGAATGTGTGCCAACAGTAGAATATGAACCTACGGTTATCGGGAGATCAACTGATATTAGAACAAGCAGGCCCCCTTTTGCCCTCCCCATAACGGATTCCTGTGCAACACAATTATAAGAAACAAAACCATCAAAATGAATGAAAGAAACCTTCCCTCGCTTCTGAAGAAACCTTCCCTCGATAAAGAGGAACTTAAAAGCTACCGGCCCATTGCCAGTCTGCCATTTTTAGCGAAAGTGGTGGAAAAAATCATGAACACCCAACTCTCCCTCTTTATCGAGGAGAACAAAAGGCTCGACGAATCGCAGTTTGGTTTCCGCCGATGCCATGGGACAGAGACCGCTCTGGTCAAGGCGGCAGATGATATTAGATCTATCCGGGATGCAGGGGGCTCTGCCATCCTGATCCTACTGGACCTATCGGCGGCCTTCGACACGGTCGACCATACCACCTTGGTCGACCGTGTCGAGAGCATAGGTTTTCGAGGCAACGCAAAAAATCTGATTGCCTCCTTCCTGGCTAATAGGACCCAGGTTGTCACTGTGGGACCTTTCGAGTCTTCCCCACTGTCTTTACCATGTGGAGTTCCTCAGGGCTCATCCCTTAGTCCGACACTTTTTAACATTTATGTGTCGGACCTTGCCAAAGTCATCAGGGCATTTGGGATGAGCCTAACGTCCTACGCAGATGACACCCAATTGATCCTAGCTGTTAAGAACGATGGGCCACAAAAAGCGAACATGCTTAACCAAGGTATGCAGGCAATAGGCAGTTGGATGGGCCATAATTGCCTGAAATTGAACTCTGAAAAATCAGAGGTTGTAATTTTCGGCAATCTTTCCCCAGACTGGTCCCCCTTATGGTGGCCGTCGTCTATGGGCCAGCCTCCAGATCCGGTCGACAAGGTCAGGAACTTGGGTGTACTGTTTGACAACCGTCTGAACTTCCTGCCTCATGCTAACCAGATCTCTTCCTCTGCCTTTTACAAACTCCGGCTTATAAAAAAAATTCTGCCCTTTTTACCTGAGCATCATGCCAAAACATTGGTAAGCGCCCTGGTTCTCTCCACCCTAGATTACTGTAACGCCCTGTTTCTAGGTGCCCAGGAGAGAGTGCTAGCTAAAATGCAGGCCATCCAGAATGCCGCTGCAAGGCTCCTAGGGCGTATCACTAAATACCAATCAGTCTCACCAACTTTAAGGCGACTTCACTGGCTCCCAGTGAAAAAGAGGATAAAGTTCAAGGCACTATGTTTGACATACAAGGCCTTACATAATGTCGGACCAGTGTTCTTCACTCAAAATTTAATTCCCTACTGCCCATCAAGAACACTGCGCTCCTCCAATTCTTCTGATCTGGCGGTACCCCGAACCAAAACTGTCAATTGGGGTGATAGGCGGTTCCTAGTAGCCGCACCGAAATTGTGGAATACACTTCCATATTCAATTAAGGCCAGCACCTCCCTCAGGTCCTTTCGAAAAAATCTTAAAACCTGGCTTTTTAACCTCTGATCCTTTTTAACTTCCGTACTTTCTGGCTCTCTGGGTTAAACATAGCAGTTTTTTAGCGCCGAGATGCCCTCGGGCCTTCGTTCGCGCTTTACAAATGTTTCAAATAAATAAATAAATAAATAATGTCTATAGTGGACCATGTTTCCTGTAAACATAAAATATCAAACCCAAGAATAAGTTCCCTCCACCCTAGAGCCGAAGCTCTCTGACGCCAGCCAGCTATATTCCAGCTCACCATGGAATACCCTTGATCATTTGGAGTAGATATCTCTTCTAAAGGAGAAATCATTGTACATCCCCTATCAGCAATAGCCTCATCGGGTGGTGAAAGATGGACTTCAGTTGTTTTATCGAGGGTTAGGGGGATCAGATCGGGTAAATCAGAAGTTATTTTGCCAACCATTACTGGTAAGGTGTAATGCTCCACAGTAACCCCGCTATCGAAAGAATTAGTCTCGTTGGGTAGAGGGGGGACAGTGGTATAAACACTGGGTAGTCAGTCGACTCCTTCAAGCCCATCAAGACAACTATATCGATTATAATCCCAGAAGGTGTTCTGTTGGGTCTGAAATGGGGGCAATCTGGTGTGTCTTGGGCGAAAAGGCCTTCGCCTACGTTCAACCCTAGTCCAGTCATTACTTCCATCATAGTACATGGGGTTAATAGGTGGTGGGAAGAAAAAGGAGACAGGGAGAGTCTGGATAGTAGAATCTAAAGACCTATTAACACCCGCACATATGTATGACACTGTACGTGGATCTCTAAAACTGACAGTGATACAATCTCCCTTAATGGATTTAGGGGTTTTACCAACCCATGGTACCCTCCTCACCATGATAACTTCATTGTGCAGGTGTGCCGGTAAGGGTCGGTTCCAATTAAGCCATTTTATAACCTGGTTTTTGAGGGAGTTAAAGGTTTCAGTTTCACCCCTATCTAATGGAGGTGCTCCTGCCAGAATTACCATAAACCGGTTGGCCTCCGGTGGGAGATCAGGCCGTCTAATTCTTGGTGTTTTAAGATCTTCGGGTGGGGGCCCTTGGGTATCGATAGACATAAGTGCGGGTGGGATATGCAAACCTGGCGGGGGGCCTTGAATATTCTGTTGGGCAACTAGGTTAACCGAGTTGGAAACTTGGGGAACAGGTTGGGTGCTTACGGTCGTTGGAACAGGAATTTGGGACACAGTAGTTGGAGGAATAATTTGGGGAGGAGGCATGCTAGGAGGGAGACCAGAACTATTAGGCTTGGAGGAGTTAGCTAGAAGTATAGCAGTTGATTTCTCTATATTAGACATTCTGAAATCAAGCCTATCTAGTTTGGCCTCTAATGGAAAAATAAACGATTTTAGTAGGGTTGCTATTTTATCCATAGAGATATCGTTACTGGGTGAGCTCCCTTCACCGTTGGAATTCAACAATACAGATTCTCCATCTATTCTAGCTGTTTTAGATGCCCTCCCGGTATATTTACCCTTACTGTTATACTGTCTCTTCCGTTTCTTAATAGCCCCTTCTTTCCCCCCCTGAGTGGCAAGGGGGGTAGTATTTCCATCATTTACAGAGGGAAAGGAAACATTTGCACAATCAGAGACAAGGCTAGAATCAGCTACGATAATGGGGGGATTAGATATAACAACAGAATCTACACTTACCGGGGGGGCAGAATCGTGAAGTAAAAGTTGGGCATCCAACACAGGCAAGCAGTCAATAGGTCTTTCAGGAGTTTTAGCATTGGCTAAAGGGCCCATACTAGAACGTTTAAGAGACATTAGTTCCTTGGACAGTCGTTTCTCCAGTGTGACAATTTCTTTGTCAATAATGTTATTAGCCCTAGTAAGAAACTTCTCCATACCTCCTGCGGCAGATTGAGATCCTCCGGCCAACAGGGATTTACTCCTTGTTTCGCGACCGACCATGATCCACGGGAAATCAGGCAGCAGGAAGATTTAGGGGGGTAGCCCGGTCCGGTCACTGCCGGTCACGAACGGGCACAAACGGGCCCGCTCTTGGCCCGGTCTTCGCCCGCTTCGTCGTCCGCGCGCGTCCCGCGTACGCGTTCCAGGCGTGGTTAAAATAGAGGAGGAGAGAAGGGGGCGGGAAGAGGAACCAGGTGCGCGCGGTGGACGGCGCTAGCACTTCTGGACCTCGCAGTCCCGCTCCCAAGGCAGATGACAGATCAGGCTCTCCCCCTGCCGAAGTGACCGAGCCGATATGCTCCCAGGTCGCAGGATAGTCAAATTAAAGGGCTCCGCTGCAGTTCTTGCCCCCAGAGCGGCCACAAGCACAGGACAGCACTCCACACGCAGCTCGAGCGGCACCCGCGCCAGCGGGGGCCGCGAGGAGTTTTAAAGATTTCCAGGCAGGTCGGAGGGAGAAGGGGGCGGGAAGAGGAACCAGGTGCGCGCGGTGGACGGCGCTAGCACTTCTGGACCTCGCAGTCCCGCTCCCAAGGCAGATGACAGATCAGGCTCTCCCCCTGCCGAAGTGACCGAGCCGATATGCTCCCAGGTCGCAGGATAGTCAAATTAAAGGGCTCCGCTGCAGTTCTTGCCCCCAGAGCGGCCACAAGCACAGGACAGCACTCCACACGCAGCTCGAGCGGCACCCCTTAGATGTCTTCCTTTCCAGTCACTTCACCCAAATACAATTAGATGTGTTTGGGCGTCAACATTTTTTGATGTAGAATTGGCATGCACAATAATGAGTACCTAAAAGTACAGATCTGGCAAGTTATTAGTGAGGTTAATTAGTTAATCAGACCGTCAATTGGAGAATCCTGGTTTGAGGTGTCCATAGTGAAGTGTTGTTGTGGTTTTGGAATATAACGGATATGCTTCGGTTGTTCAGGCCAGAAGATTGGATCGGTGAGTGTTAATAGAAAAAGTATATCCAATGTGGTATCTTTTATGACATGGTTTGTGCTTTGGTGATGGCGTCCATTTAATGCCTTGGATATTGTGTTATGTGCTGTATGTGGCACAGTGTGGTCTGTTAATGATGGTGCATTATTAAATAATTAAATATTGTTGTTGATTTATTTGTCTTGTCGTCTATTTATGTGAAGATATTGAATTGTGGAGAACTCGAGTTGAATAAAGATGTCTGTGAAAGTTTTAAAGTGGCACACCAGATTTAAATATACATTGAAGGTAATGTAGTCCAATTGTGAGTAAGCATTATTTAGAAGTGGAATAGTGGTGATTTGTTCCATGCAAAGAGTAAATTATACTTATTCCAGGTAAGGCTTTCGCTGGTCAAAGGCCTAGCTCATTATGGGTGTGATGATATAGTGCCTTGAAGTACTACTTCCCATATGGTGAGTTTGATTTTTGTCCCCTTTCCAAGACACAGGCACAGGTTTTGTTGTTTTATCTTATTGAATTATTGTGTTTTTGATAACTCTTTTCATTGGGTTTACCCAAATGAAAACCAAACAACCACTGATAGCAAGCACACTGATTCTGTTCTGTTCTGATTCTCATCTTTCGCCTCTCATAATTCTCTTTTGGATGGCCAGGTGGACCAGATTTTGTACAATTCCTTTAGGCATCCAGTATACCAGCCTCCCCTCTATTATTCACCAATCCATGTCCCTATCCCATTCAATTAGTTTTGGTGCCACTTTTGCTCCGGGGCTGGGATAGGTTCTGTTTCGCTACTATGAACCCTAGTACCAACCAAATTTTAGGGTGCTTCGGTACTGTTTCATTCCCCTAATACATTTAACACAAACCATTTGGCCACTCATCCAAGAATTATTGTGTTTTGAGATATTTAGGTGAAGTTGTATTGTGTCTGATCGTGTTCATTGAAATGTGATTGAATGTAAAATTGGGGGCAAATTTAGTTAAGTTGGAGTTGGAGGGTAATTGGTGTACCAGTGGCACTCAGGGCAGTGCATGGATAGAGATAAAGTGGGGGAATGTGTAGGTTTAATTTGAGAGGTTCAAGGACATCTAAAATAATGTTTGAAAAACCAAGATGAGAGACTAGCAGAGGTGTTGCACAGATCCCCCACTTTCCTCCACCTATGATGTGGAGCTGCTAGCGGCCAAGAGAGCAATATGGGAAACATGGGATAGACTAGGCAAGTTCATGATAAGAGATTACTGTCAGCTCTTACATATGAATGGGGACAATCTGAATAAATTACTGGAATGGCTTCTTGCAAAAGAACATCCTATCCCTCCAATTTTGGCGCTCCACACTCCTGATGGCAAACTGGTCACAATGCAGGTGGCCTTATACAGAGCACTGACTAAGCACATGCAGTTCATTTATAGTGGGGTGTACCAGGTTTCTACTTATCATGTGACATGTTATCTTGATTACATTGTCTCTCCGAAGTTAAGTGACTCCCTCAAGGAGGAATTAGAAAGGGACCTAACGCTGGAGGAATTGAGGAAAGCACTACAGTTAATGTCAAACGGCAAAGCACCTTGGTGTGACAGGTTCTCGCAGAGTTGTAACAGGCTTTCACCCCTTCCAGTTAACAGAAAAATTACCAGAGATTTTCCAGGGAGCACTCCAGTGTGGGATCCTGCCTTCCACTATGCGGGAAGTTGTTATATGCATGTTGTTAAAACTTGCTGTGGGGAACTCCACAAACCCATCTTCCTATCACCTTCTGACAACTAAAACATTATGTAAGGCTTTGACCTCAAGATGCAGTTGGGATTCTAGTGCATGAAGACCAATTTAGCTTCATCTTGGAATATAATACAGGGATTGATATATGACGATTGATGCACATGTTTGGTTCCATGACAGATAGAGATTGGGAGATGGCTCTAGTATCTGTGGACCTTCTCAAAAGTGTCATTTTAAGAATTGTAATTTAAAATATGGCTTTACATCTCTTCCCATGTGGAAATGACACTTACAAAATGTAATAAGGAACTCCAATGTTATCCTATGTGAGAGATAGTCCTTGCAGTAGTAAGAAACTAATTTAAGAGTTTATTTACTACCAGAACATGTAAAACTTAAAAGTACAAGTCCAACTTTTGAAATACATTACACCGTCTCCTCTGGGCACCTAACCTAGAGGTGACTTGTATAAATTAAATACATTATAAAGGAAGGTTTGAGCATGGCAAAAGGTTTATTTTGCCAGATCGAAATGGCAAGTTAAAACTGCACCCACAGGCCCTGCAATGGCAGGCGTGAGACCCGTGTAAAGGGATACTTAAGTGGTTGGCACGATCAGTGCTACAGGCCAACTAGTAGCATTCAAGTAACAGGCCCATGGAATATGTAGTACCGCTTTACTAGGAAATCATAAGTAAATTAAATATGTCAATTAGGGAAAAGCCAATATAAAAGAGTAACCATATGCACACTTTAGTACTGGTTAGCAGTGATAAAGTGCAGAGACTCCTAATGCAAGAAAAAGCAAGGCCAGAAAAAATGGAGAAGGAAAACAAAAAGTTGGGGGGGAGACCACCTTAAGGCTGACACATCTAACTGCAACACCATAATACCTAAATACCAGAATGTGTCAGTTTTTTCATGGAAACCCCAAGTCCAGCTATTTGGTTGTCAGTGACAGCTCGCCGAGGGAGTGCTGCGGGGCAGTGGGGCAGGGCGGGGAGGGGCAGGGTGGAGGGGTAGCAAACTCTGGCATATGGAGGAGCGGAGTAAGGTTAATAAATAAATAAATAAAACAATTTATATTGCGTGTGCTACATCGCTGAGTTGGTGATGCAGCACGCGAAATGTAAATAGTTTTATTTATTTACTTAACTCCATTCCACCTAATGCCGGTGTTTACTACCCCGACTGTGCACCTCCCGCGCTCCACCGTCCTGCAGCAGTCTCTCTGCGAGCCACCACTGTTGGTTGTGGGACAAGATACTGGTACCATCAGTGGAAAGAGGAGACTCTTTGGGTTGCTAACTTGCAAATGCAGGACCACCCAAATGTTCTCCAAGCATGACACTGGGTGAGCCACAGATACTCTAGGGAGCTGCAAGTAAAATAGCACAGCAACAGCCTAGAGGGCTTCCCCGATCCCCCACTCCTTCATTTCCAATCTTATCCAGATCACCAGGTGCTTGATACCCACGGCAAAGAATAATGGGGAGAGAGGGCACCCCTGTCGAGTCACCCACCCATCCCTCCAATTATCCAACATACTTTCCCCCATGCTCCCTGGCAGGAGGCTCAGTGTACAATAGACCCACCATTTCACAAAAGCCCAGTGTGAAACCCAGGTGGTGGAGAACCACCCATAAGTATGTATGTATGTATGTATAGGCATTTATATAGCGCACTACTTACAGGCCCAACTGAGGGTCGCCTCCCCACGGATATGCTTCAATAAGTGATATTACAGTCCACCGTAATTCATTCTCTACGTGGTTCTGGTTAATCGAATGACTGACCAATGGAGCAGAAAGTACCTTTTTCCGAATTCTGGATTTGTGTTGAGTAATCCATTCCTGATTCATTTTGCCGATGTACACATTTGGGCATGGGCACAAAATTCCGAGGACTACGTTTTTTGTCTTACAATTTGAAAATGAGTTGTGCTTCCAGTTAATGTTTTTATGTGAAAACAGGGTTTCTTTAATGGTTGTGTTACAGCAAGAGCATGTGCCACACCTATGGTGTCCCACAATTGGTGGTAAATTAAACTGCTCTCGAATTGTCCTTTTGACTGATGCCTTAGGAAATGATGCACGTACCAATTGATTTTTGAGAGAAAAAGTATTTTAGTCAAAGGCTCATCTACATTTTGAATCAAATGCCAATTATGATTGATCCCTTTTATCAGTTGGTTGGTCTTTCGGCAAAATGTTCTGACACAAACAAGACTACATTTGTTTTTCCCCTTTTGTGTAACAGTTCTTCTCGTGGTGTCCACCGTACTCTCTTCGTGGAATGTTTTAAGAGTTTTTTAGGATAGCTTTGTGCTTTTAATTCAGCAATTAAATGTGTTGCATGGAAATCATAATCTGTTTTGTAGGAACAATTCCTTCTTATTCTTAAGAATTGTCCAAATGGTAAATTGTCTCAGAGACTGCGGGGATGATGACTAGTATAGTGTAAGACTTTATTCCTGTCTGTAGGTTTCGTGTGAACTGTAGTCATTAACACTCCGTCCAAAGCATACATTTCAACATCCAAAAATGTCATTATCGAAGAGTTGTGATGTAAGCTAAATTTAATGTCTGCCAATCTATCATTTAGCCAACCATAAAATTGTTTTAGAATGTCAACATGGCCTGTCCATGGAAGGAATATATCATCGATATACCTGATCCAGTGAAAGATGTGTTGTCGAAAAGGATTGTTGTTGTAGATATACTGTTCTTAAAATTATGCCATGTACAGTACTGCTTGCTCCGGCGCAAAAAGACAACCAATAGCAGTCCCCTTGACATGGAAATAGCAGTCATCCCCTGGCGAGATTCATTCTGGTTTGGGCCTTGTTTCCCAAAACATTTTGATGGCTGCTAAACCATCTTCTTGTGGTATCTGGGTATATAATGACTCCATTTCCAAAGTGTCCAGTATCTGATCAGCTGCTGTGAACTCCCATGTTTCAATTTTGGTTATGAAATCTATAGTGTCTCTTAGGTATGAGGAAACATCTTCCAGAAATGGTTTAAAAAAGAAATCAGCATATTTTGCTATAGGTTCTAGGATCAAATCTCATTGGATGGCCTAATGGTTCTGTTTCACTTGTATGCACCTTTGGAAGCATATCAGTGGAACTCTTGGGTATTTCTTTATCAGATAATCATGTTCTTTTGGTCCAATGAAACCTTGATCAAACCATTGTTTAACTATAAGTGATAATTCACATTGATTGAATTTTGTGATTTGGATCTCCTTGAATGTTTCCATAGCACTCAGGATTTCCTATTTGTCTCAAAACTTCTTTCTGATAGTCGGTGGTGCCCCAAACCATATTAGCACCACCTTTTTCAGCTGGTTGAATGGTTATTAAAGAATCATTTTTGAGAGTTGTAAGCACCTCCTTTTGTATTTTTTAGATGTTATGTTTAACAAAATTCTTCTTATTTCCATATCATTAATTGCTGATAATACTGAATGCTCAAATATCACAATTTCTTTAGGGATTTTATTTAATGTTGGGCAAAATGTAGATTTGTTCCTTAGCCCTGATGTTTCAGTGGTAGAAGGAGAAATGTTATTCAGAAAAAAATGCCTTCAAGCACAACAATTGATGGACAGAATGCAGAACAATGTCATACATTCACCCCAGTACAGAGATCTGGGCCTAAATCCATTGTTTTTTTGCACTCCACATCACCCCAGTTCAGACATGACCATATGCAAATCAGCCTTGACCCTGTGCCAAGTGGGAACAGTCCAGCCCGAACTGCCAAGCCATGTCTTTCCTGGACCGGAATCAAGCATCCTAGGACCGGTTTCTGGCTATCAGCCTTCTTCAGCCAGGATAGCTTGACTCCACTGGTGTGGAGAGCATGGGACTCACGTCTGAGCATACCCATCCCACTCGGGGTGACAAATGCAAAAACAACAATTGATGGACAGAATGCAGAACAATGTCATACATTCACCCCAGTACAGAGATCTGGGCCTAAATCCATTGTTTTTTTGCACTCCACACCACCCCAGTTCAGACATGGCCATATGCAAATCAACCTCAACCCTGTGCCTCATGGGAACAGTCCAGCCCAAACTGCCAAGTACATTTTACGGCAAAATTGTTTTACCTCTCATTTCCTTTTGACAAATTCTGTCATTTTCGTTGGCACAAAAGAAAGACCTTTTTTTAAAAAATGCTCTCTTCTGCTTTGAACAATAGTCGATCGGATGAATTGAAAATAGGGGACACAGCTGAGCCCCTTTTTACGATTTCCTAAAAGGATATGGTATTTGGCAATCGGATGCCGAGTTCTATGTTAAAACCGTTCGCGTGCCAACCTCAAAAAGTTTGGTACTATACCTAAACCACTGAATGATCGTTCCTTTGTCTGTTCTTTTGTGTACAATACCAGTGAATTTAACCATTCCGCTTATGATGGTTGCTTTAAATGATGCAAATATTACAGACTTATTAACTTTAGTAGAGTGTTTGGAAGGTAACAAAGATGTTTGCAATTAGATCAATGGCTATTCAGAATTGATTAGCTTTAGATATGCTTTTGGATAAAGAATTGTTAGTCTCTCATGTTGTGAGAACTCAGTGGTGAACCTCTATTCCTTATAATAGTGAGAGTATTAATGAATATATAAACAACATGACAAACATTACAAGTGAGCTCTGACCGTTAGGAGACCCTGGAGTCTGGGAAATGGATAAATGCAATAGGCAAGGATTTATTAGTGAAGATTCCCGTTTCATTAACAATAATAATATTAGTGTCAATAAGGCATACTCCTTCAGTAATCTCTAATATGGGTTGGAGCAGCACGCACTTGCTATAGCTGGAGATGAAAGCAGGTTGTTCTTCTGTACTGTAAATGTGCTGCATGAGAGGATGGGGTTAGCATATGTTCTAGCATCATACATGTGCTGAAGTAAAGATATTGCATACTCCTGCAGTAGAAATGCACTTTAATGCAACAGAAGGTACTGACGCAGAAGCAGGGTTTGAAGAGTGAACATGCTTTTCAGAGTATTTACATTTGCATTTGATTGTGTTCGGCCACTGCTATCACCATTGAACAGGAAGTTAACTCCTGTAAAGCACTCATGTTGAAATTGTCACATCCCATCCCAGCATCACCTTGCCACAAGGTTTTTTCACAAATCTGCCAGGTGCTGGTTTGCAAATTAGTAGGTTTTGCCTTATATCATGATTGCATCTACAGCACAAGCACCCCAACTTGCATAGCCAAGAAGCCATAGGAAAGTCTTCTGCATTTCCATATTCTTTAATCCAATGCTCCCTGTCACACACAGTATAGATAATACATGTAGCCTCAACTGTGCCAGAAAAGTATAGTACAGCTCCGTGGATATCATTCATGGGTCACAGCTGGGACCCCTGGCTTGACCATTGTGACCCTTGACACTGCATGTGCAACCTCTGGCCTCAGAGTTGGCAAAAGCAATGCCAGGAACACTGTGGAGAGGTGTGGCTCACTGGTTAGAGGCGGCAGACCCGAGTGCAGAGAACGGCCCGGGACCAGGGTTCGATTCCCGACGCGGCAGGGTCTTGGACCAGGATCAGCGGACTGATAATTCTCACATCGGTGCCTACTCCGACCTGGGAGCACACTCGGCAACTCTGGGCATTAGCTTGCCTCATCTCCACAACGGCCCCACACAAACGCCGGGGATGCCTGGTTTCACCTTGGAGACCCCCAGGAGGGACTATCTCACAGGGAAAGGCAGGACGGGTTCCCCAGCGGTCTATAGCGCTACGAGGCCTCCGGGTAGCAGTGCGCTTTACAAGACACAACAACTGTGGCATCTCGTCCTTATGGTTGTCGAAAGGTGTTCCACTCTCTTTGTTTTCTCGCAATACATATAGTGAATAATTTTCTATTATCCAGTTTTAGTGTCATACAACAATGGAGTACAATAGCTGAAATATGACACTCCCTGGCAGTTTAAATATATGTTGTGTGTCTACTTGAGGGTGTTTGTTTATGTGAAAGACAGAGTTTGTAAGTGTGAAAGTGTGTATGTGTAACATATGTGTGTGTTTGAATGAAATTGAAAGTCAAAGGATGTGTGATGTCTCTTCTGCTACGCCTGGCATTTTGGTGAATTGATGTTCATGTGGATCTCTCTTGCACATCGCCAAGCGCCATAACGCCCTCTTAGACCAGATGTTGTCACTCCTGGCTCATTAACTTCAGAGTCATTTAAAGCATGCACAAAGGGGGTAACTGGCCATGTCCCTGAATCTTGCAAGGGGCCACTTGTAAAGTAATAGGGACTGTCAGAAGTCTGGCAGATGTCCATAAAAACACATTCCTTTTCAATTTGATAGCTGGGTATGCATGCTCATAATCTTTCTGTCGGATCATTGATATAATATCGAAGGCAACAATATTGTGAAACAAAAAAATGGTATCAAAAATGCTGTTTACAAAAATAATGTTTTCCCTTATAATGGTAAATATAAAAATATTGAAAAAAATGATGTTTCACACTAATATCGTTAAAAACATACAATAATATCTTTTAATAATATGTATATACTTTAAAGTACTAAATCTTTAATATTTTAATATATACCATTAATATGTTAATTAAATAAATCTCACTAATATATAGAACTATGTATAAATATAAACTTATATAAACACACACGCAGACATATATATGTGTGTGTATATTTTTATAGATATATATATACATTATATATATATATATAATGTAACAATCATTTTAATATTAACATTTTACATTCTGAAAACAATTATTTAATTATTTAAATGCTTCAATGTAGAAAAAGCCCAGTAAATCATAGGTAAACTATAAAGTGCCCTGAAACCTGTGTTTTTTTCAGTGAATTTCTATAGTTTTTAAATGCTAATTTCTAACTATAACATCCCTGAAACCGATGGTTTTTCGGTGAATTTCAAAGATTTTTTAAATACTAATTTCCAACTATATCTTCCCTGAAACCTATGTTTTTTTTCAGTGAATTTGAAAGGCTTTTAAATGCTAATTTCTAACTATAAAGTCACCGAAACGTATGTTTTTATTAGTGAATTTCAAAGGATTTTTAAATGCTAATTTCTAACTATGCCTACAGAGGTCATATATGTACAGAAAGAGGAAGAAAGGTACAGAAAGAAGCAAGAGAAATGCGCAAAGAGGCAACAGAAGTCCAGAAAGACAAAGAAACGTGCAGAAAGAAGGAAGAGATATGCAGAAAGAACCAACAGAGGTGCAGAAGAGGCCTTGTTGTAAAGTCATCTGTGCCCTCAACTTTTTGCTGACTGGAACTGGTAGTAACTGACTCTGACTAACCAGGCCCACAGCCAGTGCTATGCTGAACGACACTTAGAATACAGTGAACATACCTACATACACTAGGGTACACAAAGGGTTGTGATTGGCATTACCACCCCCCCCCCCGTAAGGGGCTAGTACATAATAGGGCAGGGAGATTAAAACTACCTCTAACTGAGAGGTGCAGAAAGCGGCAGGAGAAGTGCAGAATTAAGCAACAGAGGTGAAACAAGAGGCAAGAGAGTTACTGAAAGAAGCAAGTGAAGTACAGAAAGAGACAAGAGAGGTACAGAAAGCGGCAAGAGAGGTACAGAAAGAGGCAGGCGGGGAGCCAAAAGAGGTAGGAGAGGTACACAAAGAGTCAAGAGAGGTATAGAAAGAGGCAGAAGGGGTTCAGGAAGAAGGAGGAGAAGTGCAGAAAGAGGCGAGAGAATTGCTGAAAGAAGCAACAGAGGTGCAGAGAGAAGCAATAGCACTGTAGAAAGAACCAACAGAGGTACTGAAAGTGGTTTGAAGGGTGCAGAAAGAGGAAGAGAACTGCTGAAAGAGGCAACAGAGGTACAGGAAAAGGCAAGAGAGGGGAAAAAGAGAAGAGAGGGGTGCATAAAGAGGCAAGAGATCTGCAGAAAAAACAACAGAGGTATTAAAAGAGGCAAGTAAGGCGCAGAAAAAGTCAAGGGATCTGCAGAAAAAAGCAACAGAGGAGCTGCAAGAGGCAAGTGAGGTGCAGAAAGAAGCAAGAGAGGTGTAGAAAGAGGCAATAGAAGTGCAGAGAGAAGCAACAGAGGTGCAGAAAGAGGCAAGAAGGGTGTAAAAAAAGGAGAGAGAAGTGCAGAAGGAAGCAAAAGAGGTGCACAAAGAGGTTAGAGTGGTGCAGAAAGAACCAAGAGAAGTGCAGAAATAATCAACAGAGGTGCAGAAAGAGGCACGAGGGGTACAGAAAGAAGGTAGAGAAGTGCAAAAAAAAGCAACAGAGGTGCTGAAAGAGGCACACAGGGTGCAGAAAGAGGCAAGAGAAGTGAAGAAAGAAGCAACAGATGTACAGAAAGAGGCAGGAGTGGTGCAGAAAGAAGTAAGAGTGAGAATTGCAGAAAGAAGCAACACAAGTGTAGAAAGGAGCAAGAGAAGTCCAGAAAGAGGCAAGTAAGGTACAGAAAGAAGCAAGAGCAGTGCAGAAAGAACCAACAGAGGTTCAAAAAGAGGCCAGAGGGGTGCGGAAAAAGGTAGGAGGGGTGCACAAAGAGGCAAGAGAGGTACAGAAAGAGGCAGTAGGGGTGCAGAAAGAAGGAAGAGAAGTGCAGAAAGAAGTAAGAGAGGTGCTGCAAGAGTTGCAAAGGGTGCAGAAAGAGAAGGAGAAGTGCAGATGAGGCATCAGAGTTACAGAAATTGGCAGGAGAGGTACAGAAACAGGTAGGAAAGGTGTAGAAAAAAACAAAAGATCTTCAGAAAGAAGCAACAGAGGTGCAGAAAGATGCAAAAGGGGTGCAGAAAGAGGCAAGAAAAGTATTGAAAGAGGCAACAGTGATAAGGAAAGAGACAAGAGAGGTGCAGAAACATGCAGGAAAGGTGCAGGAAGAGTGAACAGGGGTGTAGAAAGAGGCAAGAGAGGTGATGAAAGAGGCACAAACGGTGCAGAAAGAGGCAATAGAAGTGCAAAAAGAAGCAACAAAGGTACAGCACGAGGCAAGAGGGGTACAGAAAGAGGAGAGAGAAGTGCAGAAAGAAGGAAGAGAAGTGCAAAAAGAAGCAACAGAGGTACAGAAGGAGGCCCAGGGGTGCAGAAAGATGGAAGAGAAGTGCATAAAGAAGCAACAGAGGTGCTGAAAGAGGCATGAAGGGTGCTGAACGAGGCAAAAGTAGTGTAGAAAGAAGCAACAGAGGTAAAAAAAGAGGCTGTAGTGGTGCAGAAAGAAGTAAGAGAAGTGCAGAAAGACGCAAGAAAATTGCTGAAAAAAGCAACAGAGGTGTAGAGAGAAGCAAGAGAATTCCAGAAAGAGCCAAGTAAGTTGCAGAAAGAAGGAAGAGCAGTGCAGAAAGGACCAACAGAGGTTCAAAAAGAGGCAAGAGGGATGCAGAAAAAGGTAGGAGGGGTGCACAATGAGGCAGGAGAAGTACAGAAAGAGTAAGGAGGGTTGCAAGGAAGACAAGAGCAGAAGGAATTAACAGAGGTGCAGAAAGTGGCGCGAAGGGTACATAAAGAGCAAGAGAAGTACATAAAGAGGCAACAGAGACACAGAAAGAGGCAAGAGAGGTGCAGAAAGTGGCTGGAAAGGTGCAGAAAGTGGCAATAGAAGTGTAGAAAGAAGCACACATCGGTGCAGAAAGAGGCAAAAATGGGTACAGAAAGAGGCAAGAAAAATACAGAAAGAGGCAACAGAGGTACAGAAAGAGGCAAGAGAGATGCAGACACAGGCAGAAAAGGTGTAGAAAGAGTAAACGGGTGAAGAAAGAGGCAAGAGGTGCAGAAAGAGAAAAGAGGAGTGCAGAAAGAGGCAAGAGATGTGCTGAATGAGGCACTGAGGGTACAGAAAGAGACAAGACAGGTGAAGAAAGAAGGAACAGAGGTACAGAAAGAGGCAAGAGTGGTGCAGAAAGAGGGACGAGTGGTGCAGAAACAGGCTAAAGGGGTACAGAAAATAGCAAATGAGGTGCAGGAATAGGCAAAAAGACGTACAGAAAGAGGGAAGAAAGGTGCAGAAAGTACAAGAGATTTGCAGAAAGAGGCACGAGAATTACAGAAAAAGGAAATACATTTTCAGAAAGAATCAACAGAAATGCAGAAAGAAGCGAGGCAGGTACAGAAGGAAGCAAGAGTGGCTTGCACACCATTAGTACCAATTTAACACCCACATTTAGTAATAAGTAACAGGTGACCATTTAATGTTTGCAAAGGGCCTTCAACTATGCTGTAACACTTGTTGCTGTATTTTTGGTAACAATTGAGCTAGAAACAAGACTTTTTTTTGTTCAAATCTGCAGATTAGAAAGCAGATGATGAATTATGTGGCTAATGCAGAAAATGTAGATTAGTGCGAAACTCGGGGCAGCCAAACAGTCACATAATTCCATACCTGCTCATACCTCTGACTGGGTCCACAATGCTCCTCCGTGATTCTTTTTTTTGTCTCACCGAGTTAATAGTTGAGCTTCTATGGAAACAAGGAAGACTAAACCTGAGGTTACCACTCCACAACACAGACTAAAATACCTTATAATTACTCTCCATAACACATAATCCCACTCTACATAATTCCTATACACTAAATACCACATAATTTCTATCTACATAATTTCACTGCACAACATACCACATAATTCCACTACACACAACATACATCCACTCCACTACAAAAAACATGAAAAAAAGCTTTTGCATTTACAACGCCAATAGCTCTGATTTTTGCAAATGCAAAACCTATTACATTGCAAACAATTGTTAAACTAAGAGTCGTGTTAGCAGAGTGTGGAAAAAGGGTGCTGGGCCTTCGACCAGCTCTCAGGAATTCTGCTGCATAGGACTTACAGGAGGTACCAGGAGGGCTTATTGGCCCCTAAAGTCCTACAGGAGTAAATTGGACTGCATCCCCCATCCGTAGTCTGCCAGGAGGCGTGTTTGCTGAGTGGTGGAGAAAGGGGGGCATGGCCTCCGAAAACATCTTAGCAATACCACTGTGTGGGACTTGCTGGAGGTAAAACTATGCCTCCTATTACTTCCATTAAGTCCCACACAGCAGGATTGCTAAATTCTCATAGCAGGCAACGCCCCCTTAGCCCACCACTCTGCAAACGCGCTCCCTGGCGTGCTCTTGGATGGGGATTAAAGTCCCCTTTGCTGCTGGGGGTCCTTTAGGGGCCAATTAGCCTACCTCTTACCTCCAGTAAGCCCCAAACAGTGGGATCACTGAGAGGTGGACAAATGCCACGTCCCCTTTCCCCACCACTCCGCAAACGCACCCCCTGGTGTGTTCTAAGTTGGGTAGTTAAGTCCCCTTGAATATTGAGGGTCCCTGGGGTCCAACTAGCCCACCAGGTACCTCCAGTAAGCGCCACACACCCGGTTTGCTGGGAGTGGTCCAAGGCCACACACCAGTTTTACACCACTGCAAATGCTCTCCTAGTGCACTGCTGCTCGCAGATTGAAGTCCACTTGTGTCCTGAAGTCCTCAGGACACAAGAGGACCTCATCACCCCACCAGCAGTATGCCAAGACGCATGTTTACAGAGTTGTGTAAAAAAGGGTGTGGCTTCAGACCACCTCTCTACAATCCAGCTGATTGTCGCTTACTGGAGGTACCTGGTGGGCTAGTTGACCATAGCAGGCAAAGCCCCCTTAGCCCACCACTCTGCAAACCCGCTCCCTGGCGTGCTCTTGGATGGGGATTAAAGTCCCCTTCGCTGCTGGGGGTCCTTTAGGGGCCAATTAGCCTACCTCTTACCTCCAGTAAGCCCCAAACAGTGGGATCACTGAGAGGTGGACAAATGCCACGTCCCCTTTCCCCACCACTCCGCAAACGCACCCCCTGGTGTGTTCTAAGTTGGGTAGTTAAGTCCCCTTGAATATTGAGGGTCCCTGGGGTCCAACTAGCCCACCAGGTACCTCCAGTAAGCGCCACACACCCGGTTTGCTGGGAGTGGTCCAAGGCCACACACCCGTTTTACACCACTGCAAATGCTCTCCTAGTGCACTGCTGCTCGCAGATTGAAGTCCACTTGTGTCCTGAAGTCCTCAGGACACAAGAGGACCTCATCACCCCACCAGCAGTATGCCAAGACGCATGTTCACAGAGTTGTGTAAAAAAGGGTGTGGCTTCAGACCACCTCTCTACAATCCAGCTGATTGTCGCTTACTGGAGGTACCTGGTGGGCTAGTTGACCCAGGGACCCTCAGTATTCAAGAGGATTTACAGTTTCTGCACTCTCTTCTTCAGGACCAAAGTAACAAAACTCAATATCATGACAAACCTTCTTCACATCTGATACTGACAGACTCAAAAGAGCACTGTTCAACTCATTTAACTTTAGTGCTGGACCTTTTGCATAGTAAAATCTTCTCACTAACTTCTGCATTTGAGTATGATGTACTGCCAACATCCTGAAATGGTGAAAAACACTTTGCAATACTTTCCTAGAAAGACAAGCCAAAGAATGACCATGCAAACCAGTATATTTTCTAATTCTGCAAGGGGCTAGTCCTTGCAACAGCTTCATCTTTTTTTAACACTTTTTTTTACAATATGCATGTAAGAAATTGAGTAATTTATCAATAGATTCTTGTTGTACACTACAAATACTACTACAATCCGAAGTGTACACTGGGGCTTAAGGACGTCTGCCTAGAACTTCATCAGCAATCACTTCTTCTGCATTTCTAGGAACCATTTGCTCTTTCTCAATTGGACAACCATTTCTAACCTCATAAGCTCAACCACTGGTGTCAACTGCATGCAACAAATCATTGCTCTGTAAATAACTCTCTTCATTAAAAAAAGGCTCAGAACTTGAAGAGTGTTACCATTTCCCTAAAACAAATCACAAAAATTACTTCGGTTAATTACTCTTTTCCTCTTACTTTTGGCCTTCATTAAATGGATTGGTTTATCTAGTGATCTAATTGTGTTTATTACTAAAATAAAGAGTTTCCACTTCCCTACCTCGCTAAATTAGCTGAGAAGGTAGCTAATGCCCAACTTATGATCCATCTTGAAACCCAAAAAACCTTTCACCCCTCACAATCGGGCTTCAGATCGGGCTTCTCCACAGAGACAGCACTCCTAAGAGCAACTGAAACTCTGCGGGAGGGAGCCGACAAAGGCAAAACCATGGCCTTGATCATGTTGGACCTCAGTGCCGCGTTTGACACTGTAGCTCACTCCATACTGCTACAGTGTCTAAACAGAGCGGGAGTCACAAAAGAGGCTCTCAGTTGGCTGAAAGCTTTTCTTACCAACAGAAGCTTTCAGGTCCAAAGAGGGACCTATCTCTCGGATAGCTTGACCTTAGAACAGGGGGTACCTCAGGGCTCTGCCCTGAGCCCCACCCTGTTCAATCTATATATGACACCTTTGGCAGAGGTGGTCCAATCGTTCGGCGTAGAGCTTGTCTCCTACGCCGACGATACCCAACTCCTGATCTCCCTGTCTCAATCCCCCTCCTCTGAGGCCGATAATTTTAAATCCTGTATGCGCAAGCTGGCTAGATGGATGAATGAGCACTGCCTCAAATTAAACGAAACAAAAACAGAGGTGCTCATTATAGGGGGGAACAACACCAAATGGACCAAAGATTGGTGGCCCACATGTTTGGGACCAGTACATACCCCTAGTCAGGAGGTCAAGAATCTGGGTGTCTGGATTGACAACAAACTCTCCTATGACAGTCATGTCAAAAAAACAGTGGGAAAGTGCTTTGGAGTTATGAAGACGCTTAGCCGCACCATGGATCTACTTCCATTGAGCTCCAGGCGTACCATGACGCAGGCTCTTATCACTTCCCGTATTGATTATGGGAATGTGTTACTGCTGGGCACTTCCGCAAAAAACATTAGAAAACTGCAAGTCCTGCAAAATTCAGCGGCACGCCTCGTGCTAAGACTCCCGCGCAGAGCTCCTTCTAAACCTTCTTTGGATACCCTGCATTGGCTGCCCATTAGAAAGAGGATAGTATTCAAGGCACTTCTCTGGTGTCATAGGATCATTCATCAAAGAGCCCCCTCCTATTTGTCTGACTTAGCCTCACTCTATGAACCCTACAGATCTCTACGTTCTAAGGGAACAGGTCTGCTTAAAACAACGCGCCCTAATAAAGCCAGACTTGGAGGCAGGTCCTTTCGCACTCTTGCAGCCAAGGAGTGGAACACCCTCTCCATGAATATCAGACAGGAAAAAAACGAAACATCCTTTAGGAAACATCTAAAAACGTATCTTTTCATTATCTAATCACTGTCTGATGCCCCTCCACCCAAGCAATACTCTCTCCTCAGCGCGGGGACATGCCGGGAGGCGTCACCAGGCGCTTTATAAACTCCTATAATAATAATAATAATAAAAGCCTTTTCAACAATGGATTCGATATGCTTCTTTTTATAAAATTTTGTTCTCTTTCTACATTTCTTTGTATGTTTCAGTAAATTATCGACTACTCTGTTGTAAAATATTTTTTTGCGCAATTCTTTCTATTGATTTTCTCTTCTTTTACTATAAGCTGTATCCTTTATTTTTTCATTGCCTTTTTTTCCTTTCCTATTGTTTACACTTTTCTTATGCTTGGAATATTTTCACTGCTTTCCACATTTTTCTAAATCTAGTAATATTTTTTATGAAGTCTTTTGTGGTCTTATAAAGATGAATGATTCGTGCACAGCCTTGTTTTATCTTTCAGTTTAGAAAAATAATATTTGTATGGTTAGCTTGTTCTTATGGGTGCTGCAAAGGTAACGCCTCGTGTCCAGGGCGTCTCATAATATACTTCACATGTGTTTCCAACAGGTTGTTGGTCCCATCCCTTTGTGCACACCTTCTTGTTCTTGGGTATAGTTCCAAGAACTCCACAAAAATATTTTTAATACACTTTCAATGAATTTTCAAAATAAAGTTTTTATTTCTTTTGTCTTCTCTATATTTGACAAAATAATCTTTTGTAGTTGTAAGTTGTTTTCACATAATTGTAACGTTAGAATGCATCTGGCTTCAACTCCTCCTATGCATTTCGGGCATAGAGCCCTTCTTCAGGGAGCATCACTACAGAAAAATATATATGTATAACATATCAACAATAAATACTCTCTATATTCACTCTATCTGTACATTTCATTGTAATGCACTGGTGGTGATTGTTCCCAACAAACTCACTCCGTGTATAGTGTTAAACTAGTGCCCAAATTTTTATTGTGTCTTGCATGCTTGTGCCAGCGCTAACGCGAAAAAAACTGGATATCAGGATGTAACTTACATGCCAGACTCGTAGTTCTTAGGCATTCAAATAGGAACTATAGAACTATAAGCAAAAAAAATGTATTGTTAACATACTCAGGTCAGCGGTTATTTTCACAAGAAAATCCTTGTGCTGGCCTTCTCTCATCAGGTGTCAGTACTTACATATGAGTTTGCAAAAACAACAGGTGATGGACCGAATGAGGATCAATGTCACACATTCAACCCAGTCAAAAGATCTGAGTCCTAATCCATCGTTGTTTTGCACTCCACACCACCCTGGGTTAGACAATGGCGATATGCAAATCAGCTCTGACCCTGTGCCCCATGGGAACAGTCCAGTCCGAACTACAAAAGCCATGTCCTTCCCAGAACGGAATCAAGCATCCGAGGACCGGACCGGTTTCGAGGTAACACCTCTCATCAGCCCGGCTAGCTTGACTCCAGTGGTGTGGAGTGCCTGGGACCCACGTCTGGGCATCCCCAGTACACTTATAGCGAGTTTGCAAAAACAACAGGTGATGGACCGAATGAGGATCAATGTCACACATTCAACCCAGTCAAAAGATCTGAGTCCTAATCCATCGTTTTTTTGCACTCCACACCACCCTGGGTTAGACAATGGCGATATGCAAATCAGCTCTGACCCTGTGCCCCATGGGAACAGTCCAGTCCGAACTACAAAAGCCATGTCCTTCCCAGAACGGAATCAAGCATCCGAGGACCGGACCGGTTTCGAGGTAACACCTCTCATCAGCCCGGCTAGCTTGACTCCAGTGGTGTGGAGTGCCTGGGACCCACGTCTGGGCATCCCCAGTACACTTATAGCGAGTTTGCAAAAACAACAGGTGATGGACCGAATGAGGATCAATGTCACACATTCAACCCAGTCAGAAGATCTGAGTCCTAATCCATCGTTTTTTTGCACTCCACACCACCCTGGGTTAGACAATGGCGATATGCAAATCAGCTCTGACCCTGTGCCCCATGGGAACAGTCCAGTCCGAACTACAAAAGCCATGTCCTTCCCAGAACGGAATCAAGCATCCGAGGACCGGACCGGTTTCGAGGTAACACCTCTCATCAGCCCGGCTAGCTTGACTCCAGTGGTGTGGAGTGCCTGGGACCCACGTCTGGGCATCCCCAGTACACTTATAGCGAGTTTGCAAAAACAACAGGTGATGGACCGAATGAGGATCAATGTCACACATTCAACCCAGTCAAAAGATCTGAGTCCTAATCCATCGTTTTTTTGCACTCCACACCACCCTGGGTTAGACAATGGCGATATGCAAATCAGCTCTGACCCTGTGCCCCATGGGAACAGTCCAGTCCGAACTACAAAAGCCATGTCCTTCCCAGAACGGAATCAAGCATCCGAGGACCGGACCGGTTTCGAGGTAACACCTCTCATCAGCCCGGCTAGCTTGACTCCAGTGGTGTGGAGTGCCTGGGACCCACGTCTGGGCATCCCCAGTACACTTATAGCGAGTTTGCAAAAACAACAGGTGATGGACCGAATGAGGATCAATGTCACACATTCAACCCAGTCAAAAGATCTGAGTCCTAATCCATCGTTTTTTTGCACTCCACACCACCCTGGGTTAGACAATGGCGATATGCAAATCAGCTCTGACCCTGTGCCCCATGGGAACAGTCCAGTCCGAACTACAAAAGCCATGTCCTTCCCAGAACGGAATCAAGCATCCGAGGACCGGACCGGTTTCGAGGTAACACCTCTCATCAGCCCGGCTAGCTTGACTCCAGTGGTGTGGAGTGCCTGGGACCCACGTCTGGGCATCCCCAGTACACTTATAGCGAGTTTGCAAAAACAACAGGTGATGGACCGAATGAGGATCAATGTCACACATTCAACCCAGTCAAAAGATCTGAGTCCTAATCCATCGTTTTTTTGCACTCCACACCACCCTGGGTTAGACAATGGCGATATGCAAATCAGCTCTGACCCTGTGCCCCATGGGAACAGTCCAGTCCGAACTACAAAAGCCATGTCCTTCCCAGAACGGAATCAAGCATCCGAGGACCGTTCTGGGAAGGACATGGCTTTTGTAGTTCGGACTGGACTGTTCCCATGGGGCACAGGGTCAGAGCTGATTTGCATATCGCCATTGTCTAACCCAGGGTGGTGTGGAGTGCAAAAAAACGATGGATTAGGACCCAGATCTTTTGACTGGGTTGAATGTGTGACATTGATCCTCATTCGGTCCATCACCTGTTGTTTTCGCAATTCCGCTATAAGTGTACTGGGGATGCCCAGACGTGGGTCCCAGGCACTCCACACCACTGGAGTCAAGCTAGCCGGGCTGATGAGAGGTGTTACCTCGAAACCGGTCCGGTCCTCGGATGCTTGATTCCGTTCTGGGAAGGACATGGCTTTTGTAGTTCGGACTGGACTGTTCCCATGGGGCACAGGGTCAGAGCTGATTTGCATATCGCCATTGTCTAACCCAGGGTGGTGTGGAGTGCAAAAAAACGATGGATTAGGACCCAGATCTTTTGACTGGGTTGAATGTGTGACATTGATCCTCATTCGGTCCATCACCTGTTGTTTTCGCAATTCAAGTACTTACATATGAGACATGGGTGTCTCTTCTAATCTTCATCGTTCTAAGATGTAAAACGTTCGGGTTCGCCGCGTCTACACCGATTAGTTTGTGGCTTCCGTGTAACGGTGTGTGAGCGGTCCTGCTAGGACGTCTAGACCCGATCATGTGGTACTAGAGCTAAAAAATGGACGTCTTTCTCTAGCGCGAAAAGTGGCGGTGTTTGGAGACTTAAAAAACGGGCTAAAAAAAGGAAAATAGAAAAAAGTTAGGAGCGAAGGCATTACGCCCAAAATAAATATATAATATGTGCAAGGGTGTATGCAAATGTACGCGCACAAGTTGTAGTTTGATGTAAACATATAGAGTACAAACAATAGGCCAGTTATCATCATCATTTAGCCCGTTTTTTAAGTCTGCTGTCACTCTCCAAACACAGCCACTTTTCGCGCTAGAGTAAGACGTAGTCTGTTTTTTAGCTCTAGTACCACGTGATCGGGTGTAGACGTCCTATCAGGACCGCTCACACGCCATTACACGGAAGCCACAAACAAATCGGTGTAGACGTGGCGAAACCAACGTTATACATCTTAGAACGCTGCATTTCAGTAGTCTAGTCTGCTGCTGACGAGGGCCTGTGTCAACGTTCTTCTTGTATCAGTCGAGATCCACTTGTAGATTCTGCGGAGCATGCAGAGGGTGTTGTAGCAGGAGGAGGAGACGGCATTGACCTACTTGGACATGGAGAGGTAGGAGTCGAGGATGAATCCTAGATTGCATGCGTGTTCGGTGGGTGTTGGTGCTGTTCCCAGTGTGTTCGGCCACCAGGAGTCGTACCAAACTGAGGGGGTGGATCTGAGGATGAGGACCTCCGTCTTGTCTGAGTTCAGCTTCAGACGGCTGCTCCTCATCCAGTCGGCCACGGCCTTGATTCCTTCGTGGAGGCTGGTTTTGGCCGTGTGTGGGTCCTTGGTGAGGGAGAGGATGAGCTCGGTGTCGACGGCGTAGGAGATGATGTTGAGGTCGTGGTGGTGGGCCACTAGTGCGAGAGGGGCCATGTAGATGTTGAACAGTCAAACAGCGTCGGGCTGAGGGATGAGCCCTGGGGGACACCGCAGATGATGTCGGTGGATTCGGATTGGAAGGGGGGTAGGCGGACTCTCTGGGTTCTGCCGGTGAGGAAGGACGAGGTCCAGTCAAGGGCCTTCTCTTGGATTCCGGCTTCTAGGAGGCGTGTCTCTAGAGTGGGATGGTAGACCGTGTCGAAGGCGGCTGGCAGGTCCAGGAGGATAAGGGCTGATGTTTCGCCGTTGTCTAGTTGGCCCCTGATGTCGTCTGTGGCGGCGATGAGGGCAGTCTCTGTGCTGTGGTTTCGTCTGAATCCGGACTGGGAAGGGTCCAGGATGTTGTTGTCTTCCAAGTGGTGGGTCAGTTGCATGTTGAGGATTTTCTTGATGACTTTGGCCGGGAATGGAAGCAGGGAGATGGGCCGGAAGTTCTTGAGTTCCTTGGGGTCTGCTTTGGGCTTCTTGAGGAGGGTGTTGATTTTGGCGTGTTTCCAGCTTTCCGGGAATGTCGCTGTTTCGAAGGAGATGTTGATGACCTTCCGTAGTTGGGGTGCGATGGCTGCGTCTGCTTTGTTGAATATATGGTGTGGGCACGGGTCACTCGGAGATCCTGAGTGGATACAGTTCATGACCTTGCGTGTCTCGTCGTGATTAACATTGGACATGGAGGTCAGGCGGTTGGCGCTGGTGGTGTTCACAGGGGAGGTGGAGTCTGGCAAAGTCGGGGCGGTCGTGGTGTTGAAGCTGTTGTGGATGTCAGCGATCTTGTGGTGGAAGAAGATGGTCAGTGAGTCGCACAGTTCTTGTGAGGGCAGGATGTCGTTGGCGTTGGAGCTGGGGTCGGAGAGTTCCTTTACGATGCTGAAGAGCTCTTTGCTGTCGTGTGCGTTGTTATCCAAGCAGTCTTTGAAGGAGGATCTCTTGGCTAATCTGATGAGGTGGTGATGTCTGTGGATAGTGTCCTTGTGGGCTGCGTGATTGTCTGGTGTGCGTTTGAGGAGCCATGTCTTCTCCAGTTTTCGGCATGCAGCATACTCAAGCAACTCTTTCCCTTACTTTTTACCAAAACACATTTACCTCCATACAAGACTTTAGGTGACTCTACACATTGCACAAAATGTTCTACTTCACATTAGTATAGACTGCTTCTATCAGAATGATTCCTAAATGCACACAAGACTCACTTTGTGATTCTAGACAAACAACACTATCCATTTCATTTTACCAAAACACATTTCATTGTCTAAAATAAATACTGCATTTTAATGTAGAAACTTGATTCATTTTTGCAAATAAATAAAAAATAACTGGTTTCTAATTCTACCAAAACATGAGAACAGCATAGTTATGTGTCTGCAAGCACATAAAATATACAAATGCTTATCTCAGAATGCTCTTTAAATGCACATACATTCACAATAAAATTATATATATAAAAAGTATTCCCTGCACTTTAACAGGACAAACACATTAGTCTGATTCAAATTAAAATGCACCACATACATTTCCTCAGAAATTAATAACTCACCTTTCAAATTGTTTTGTAGAATAACAAGTATATCAGTCACACAGCAGATTTTCTTATACGGGTCTCTGTTTTAAACACCTGTGAAGAGAACCAAATAATGGCATAGTTTTCCTCTCATTTTGAACACATATACACCTTCACATCAAATCACATTGTTTCCCGTGTTAATTCAAAAGCAAACACACATTTCAATTGGTCACAGATTTCAACCCTTTCCAAATGACTTAACATTTAAACCCAACTCCCGTTCTGCCTTCTGCTTGTCACCATAGAAACAGTTCATGGAACTCTTAACTGAGCACACAGGTCAAAATTTCATCACACAATGTTGCTAAACAAAACAGCAAGTGTGCTTGACTTTTTAACATATCAGCTTATCTTATGTAACGTTCCTTTCAATCAGTTTTTGTTAACCAATAAGAATCATGCTTTTAAAAAACAGAAACATGAAGCCTAGTTTTCAGTGTAGAATGTTGTCAAACAACCAATCATTTCTATTCTTTTTTCAAAACGGCATCTTATCCACCATTTTAGAAAAATCTTACTTCTCAAACTGCCATTTCATTTACAGAGACCATGTGAGTGCATCCAGACCTCCCTTCAAGATGCTTAGAGTGGAGATTGTGGGACACAGCTATATTTTCTGGAGCCAAAGGTATTCAGAAAACAAAGGAATTCAGAAAGACCTAGGTTTACCAAATGTAGACATTAAAAGGATTGGACAGAGAGGGTTAAAGTGGCACCAATTGATGCCATTGGTTAAATCCTTTTTGCATCTCCAACACCCTGACCTCATAATTATGCACTGTGGTGGCAATGACCTAGGCACTTTGACTGGGGTAGGTCTGGAAATGCTTATGAAGGACACCTTTGGAGAGTTGATGTCACTTGTCCCCCAAACTGCCTTTGTCTATTCTAACATATGCCAAAGGCAGAAATGGAACTGGTCCAATCAATTTTGTCCCCACATTGAGAAATCTAGGAAACCTGTGAATACATCTGTTTCTTTTTTTCTCCGAGACTATAGAATAGGGTCCATATACCACAACAATCTGCGTTTGAATAAGGATGGCATCTATAGAAGAGATGGTGTACATTTTACACATGAGGGTAACAGAGTCTTCCTCTTGAACTTTAGACTCTGCATCGGTACTTACTTGTAGGTACTAAAATCTCTCAATAAACACAGGGCTCTTTTTAGAGCCATCTAACAACTAAACGCATAGGCTTCATGTATATCTGAAAAATATTTTTTGTTTTTTGCTTGAAGTCGAGCACCCAACGTGCTACAGTCGCGCAACCAACACGTACAAGTCATGCACCATACGCGCTGGAGTTGCGTACCCTACGGGTTAGACGCCGTGCATCCAAAGCATGCACACCAGGGGCCACACTGAGTGCCACGCTCGGTGTGCGCAACTCCTAATTTTACCATAAATAAATAAAAATGCGCCCCTATCAGTAATTTTTATTATCCCGGCGGACCCCATCCCCCGGGGCTTATATAATACGCTGGAGACTGAGGGGGGAGCCCAAATGGCCCCATGGTCCCAGCCGGCTCCCCGCATCCTCTGGGAGCCGGCATTGCTTTTCCTCAGGGGGAGCCGCTAACATGCTGCTCCCCCTGAGGAAAAGCAATCTCCTTTTCTATTTGGAAGAGAGAGCAGGCTTCCTGCTCTCTCTTCCAAATAGAAAAGCAGTTTGCAATGACAAGGTGGAAGCCGCAAGGCTGCAAACAGCAGTGTCCCGGAACACTGCAGGAGCCGGCCTCACGGCCCCCCTCCCACATTTTTGAAGAACCCTGGTGGTGGCAGTCCCTGGCACTGGGGGGGCACCGTGAGCCCCCGCATATATTAAGTTACAGCCCAGGGAGTGGCGGTGGCCGGGGCAGTGTGGGGGGGATTGGGACCCTCCCCACACTATTGTTTTAAAAATGCCCCTGAGATTTGGCCCCCTGGGGGCAAATTAAAATATTTAGCACGGGAGACCACGTTTACTTTTATTTTTATCGGATTCACAGATCCTAAGAGCATCCCGTGATTTAAAAAAGAAATTATAAGAATTTTAACCCGCGGAGTCCTTGTGGGGCCCCCTGAGCAGGCCTAGGAGGTCAAGGTGTGTCTACCCTGCCCCCTTTTCGCATTTTGCACACATATTTCACAGACTTCTTTAACCTCGCTTCTACTGAGGCATAAAATGGCTGCCAACAGTTCCTGTTTTAGAATGTTTACAACCACTTGACAGCCAATTAGCATTGAGCGCGTGATCAGAACGGTGCGCTTATGCTACGATGCCAATCCTCGCACAATCCGTGGATCCACTGCGCCCATAGATATATATGTACTTTTAAATGTAATTTTATCAGAAAGTACTAAACAGATTTACACAAAATAACCAAAAGGCACGAGTCTGAACCAAGGACTACATCTTTGCCAAATTTGTTGTAATTCCTTTCACCCATTCGGGCTGTAACCGTGGCTAAAGGTCCTATGGAAAAATGCATAGGGAAAATATGTTTTGGGCCCCCCCTTTTTTTCTCAGCCCCCGCTTGACGAATCATCCCCAAACTTTCAGGGGGAAGGAGCGGAACTGAGCTGGCCAAAAGTTTGGAAAATTTCACGCACATTCATCAACCAGCGCCACAGTAATTCTAAATAGAATGTTGCAGATTTTCTATGGATAATAGGTCCTAACTATAACTACAAAACCATTGAAATTCCCACGTTATAGTTAGTTGGACTCACTATAACTCGCGCGCCCGCAATCCACTGCTGATGATGTCACATATTACATCATTCATGACATGGTCAGTGACATCACTGATGACATCACTGATGACATCTCAAATGACATCACTGATGACATCTCAAATGACATCACTGATGATATCATCCAGTGAATGTGGGTTTCTGTAAAATTAAAATATGTTTTACATATTGAAAAATGAGTGTATGTATGAGTGTGTGGATGAAGGATTTAGTAGGTGCGTGAATGACTGTATGAGTGAGTGATTAAATGTGTCTTACTGAATACATGGGTTAGTGGCTAAACTGTCTGAATGTGTGCATCATTATGTCTGTTGTTGTGTAAGCCGCTGCATGTGTTGATTAGTAACTATATGAGTGGCTATATGGGTTATTGATTGGTTGCCCAAGTATTTGTATGTGAGGGTGAGTGTGTGTGGGGGTGGCTGGGAGGTGTGTGACTCTGTGCATAGATGTGTGAGCAGTTGATTCACTTGGTGTATGGGTTCAAGAGTGCATGTGGAAACAGCTGTATGGGCGGTTGACTGTGTGCATGGGTGTGTTAGTGAGTGAATGGATATCTCAGTGCTACATGTCCAAGTAAGTACATATGTAAAACACAGTGCATGTGAGAGTTGGCATATATTAATGACTATACATGAGAGCCTGTGATTGCGTAAGTAACTGTATGGATCAATGTGTACTTGTATCAGTGATTGTAAAAGAGAGTAAGTATGTGTTAGTATATGTTTGAATCAGTAAGGTTATGTGTGTATAACTGTATAGATGAGGAAATGGGAGTGTGATTGATTCCTTGCATGACTGACTAGGTGTGTGAGTAACTCCATGAATGAGTGGCAGTGTGTGAGTATCTCTATAGGTGTATGAGTGCATATGATAGAGTTGTATTGATGAGTGACTGTATGTATGAGTGATTGTATGGGTAAATGAGTGGATGTGTGTGTAGACTTAGGAATCAGTGAGTGCGTATGTAGTAACTGGTATTGGTGTGTCAATGGTTTCTGGAATGGTAGTCTGTATTTAACACTGGATATATCAAAGGTTAGATTAGAGTGTGAGGAGGTGCATCGTATTATCACATGAATGATGTCATCAGTGATGTCATCAGTGATGTCATTTGAGATGTCATCAGTGATGTCATCAGTGAAGTCATTTTATATGTCAAAGGTTTTTTAAATGCTAATTCCTAACTATAACGAGTGTTAAACCTATATTTTTTTAAATGCTAATTCCTAACTATAACGAGTGTTAAACCTATATTTTTTCAGTGAATTTCAAAGGTTTTTTAAAAGCTAATTCCTTACTATAACGAGTTTGTAACCTACAATTTTTAAAGTGAATTATTAATTTTTTTTAATAGTTGTTTTTTATAACTATTAAATATAATATTTTTTATAAAATTATTATTTTTTATTTTTTTCTAAAATAAAGTTTTCAATGTATTTTTCCTGTTTGGTTTTATTTTACCATTTTACCTTGGAGCACTCTGGGTGCGCGCACCCCTAAATGCACCCATACACGTCGCGAGAGCGCTATTCCCACGTGTGAAAAAATATATAATTATGTCTTTAAAGTAAATAATAATGCAAGACTGTCAGTGGCATACTCATAAAAGTACTAATTTTCATTTTTAATAACTAAATTTCACCTTTAAACGCATTTCCTAAAATCTAACAAAACGTCATTCAGGCGCGCCACGGAAGCGCCCCCGGAAGCGCCTATGTACGTGCCGCGTAAGCGCCCCCTGGAAGCGCCTACTTACATGCTGTGTAAGCACCCCCGGAAGCGCTCCGGAGCGTGTAGCGTAAGCGTGTCAAGTCATGTGACCTTAAAATAACACTTTTCATTGGTTGTTAACAGTTTTTTTTACAGCTAATGAAAACCCCACCCATTTCCTACACTACCTCTTTCACTTTGGAGAGAGCAAGACCTATTCCTTTCTTCTCTTCAATTCTTTGCAAAGAATGGCTGCAAGACCACCAAGCAGCAGTGATGACTCTGATGAGTTTCTCCAGGAGGATCCTCCTCAGCCACAAGTGAAGCAGCACTTCATCTGGAAGTTTTTTAGCATTCCAGAAGGGGAGATGAAGGTAAATGCTCCTAAGGTAGAATTTAAGATCGGCAACACTATTCTGTCTCGTGGTGACCCCAGGAAAAAATACAGCTTTGGGAACTTCAAAATGATCAGGCATGTCCAAAGAAGGCACCCCCAGAACTATGCCCGGGAGAGTGTCAGGGACCTGGCACGGAATGCACCTGGAGATGGTGCCTTGACTTCCACCGGAAGAGCAACATCATCAGGGAGAGAAAGAGCAGTCGAGCTGATACCAAACATTCAGCCTGTTTTTACTAACATTACCATTAAGTGTAAGCAGTGTGACAAACTGCTTTATTATGGGGAGCAGAGTATCCGACTAATTGTGCGAAAAAGAGAAGAACACCGCTGCCCTCCCCAGCATTAATTTTTCCCCTTTTTTTGCTCCTGTTGAGCAGTTTGGCATTCCCTAGTTTTTTTTTTGTTCTGAAAAAAAAAATGTAAAAACGTTCGGAAAAAGTACAAAAAAAACTAAAAAAGAAGAAAAAAAACAGTTCTATTTAGAACTACCTCCAATTCTCTAAAAAGAGCAACATTCTTTATATATTGTAAAGGAGTGAGTTAAGTGGAGTACAGTGAAAGAGGAAAGGAAAATGAGTGAGGGAGCAAAGAAAGGGACAAAGGGGAAGGGAAGTGAAGTAGGGGGATTCAAAGAAGGTGAGTGTGGGAGGTGAGTGAGGGGAAGGGGAGTGAACAAGGGGAATGAGGATAAGTGAAGAAAGCGGAGTCAGGGAACGGGGGTGAGGAAGGGTAAGAGAAGAGCAGTGAGATTGAGGAAAGAGTGGTGATCGAGAGAGGATAAAGGCAAGTGAGCGTGAGACAAGGGGAGTGAGGGAGTGAGGAGACAGAGGAAGTGAAGGAAAGAGTGAGAGAAGAGGACTGAGTGACGAGCAATAAAAGATAAGTGAGGGTGTGTAGGTGAGTTATAGGGAGTAAGTGTGATGGAAGAGGAGTGAGAGAGTGAGGGGATGGAGGTTGTGAAGCTAAAAGAGAGGGAGTGAGGGAAGGAGAATGAGGATATGACAGGATAGAGGCGGTGAGAAAAGAGTGAGTGAAGTGGAGTAAGGTGAGTAAGGTAAGGGGAAAGAGTGAGTGAGCGAAGGAAGGGAAGAGAGGGGAAGAGGACTGAAGCATAGGTACTGAGAGAAGGTGAGTGGCGGATGAAAGTAAAGGGAAAAAGAGAGAAAGATATGGAATGAGGGGTAGTGAGGGAACCAGACTAAAAGAACGGGAGTGAAAGAATGGCAGATAGCATGAGTAAAGAGGAATGAAAGAGAGTGGATAAAAGTGAGTGAGGGTAATACAAAGGGAGTGAAGAAGTGAGGGGATAGAGTGGCAGAAAGGGACTGAGTAAGGGAGCAAAGAAAGATAAGTGAGGGAGTGTGGCTGAGTTATAGGGAGTGAGTGTAACAGAAGAGGAGTGACAGACTAAGAGGACGGACATAATGGGGGTAAGAGAGAGAGAGTGAGGGAAGGGGAGTGAGTAAGTAAGAGAACAGAGGGAGTGAAAGAAGGAGTTACTGAAGTGGAGTAAGGAGAGTAACAGAAGGGAAGAGAGTGAAGGAGCGAAGGAAAGGAAGATAGAGGAAGGGAAGTTAAACAGGAGAGCTGAAAGAAAGTGAGTATGGGAGTGTAGCTGAGTTATAGGGAGTGAGCATGACAGAAGAGGAGTGAGAGAATAAGAAGACGGAGAGAATGAGGCTAACAGAGAGAGAATGACGGAAGGGGAGTGTAGAAGTAAGAGGACAGATGGAGTAAGAGAAGGAGTTAGTGAAATGGAGTAAGGAGAGTAAGGGAAGCGAAAAGAGTGAAGAAGCGAAAGAAGGAAAGAGAGAGTAAGGGAAGTAAAACAGGAGATCTGAAAGAAAGTGTGGCTGAGTTATAGGGAGTGTGCGTGACAGGAGAGGAATGAGAGACTAAGAGGATGGAGAGAATGAGGCTAACAGAGAGAGAATGAGGGAAGGGGAGTGTAGAAGTAAGAGGACAGAGGGAGTAAGAGAAGGAGTTAGTGAAGTGGAGTAAGGAGAGTAAGGGAAGGGAAAAGAGTGAAGGAGTGAAGAAAGGGAAGAGAGAGGAAGGAAAGTAAAGGAGAAGGTCTGAAAGAATGTGGCAGGGGAGTAAGGAAAAGGGGAGTAAACGTGGGGATTGAGAATAAGTGAGGGAAGCGCAGTAAGGGAACGGAGGTGTGGGTGGGTGAGAGAAGAGTAGTGAGGTTAAGGAAAAGAGTAAATTTTGTACGCCAAACTTACCTTATAAGTAATGTAATCTTAATTACATATTTTCAGTAAATTTAATATCTGTGAAAGAGAAAAAAAGTAAGTTATAATATTTACAATATAGATTTTACAATACAAGACACAAAGCAGGAGATTAGAAGTCATAAAAGGGTAGTAAGAAATAAAGTAGGAGTGAAGGACTCAGAAAGGAAAACAAAGGAATGGTGAAGGTCAGAGAGAGTGAAAGCGAAATTGAGGGAGAGCAAATTACTAAAAGCATAATGATATGGATACATTCAGTGACAGAGAAGAAGAGCAGGAGAGAGAAATGAAGTGAAGGTGAGTAAGATACTAAAGGAATGTGCATTAGGAAAACTAAAGGAAGAAAGGGGAGTAAAGAAAGGGGAGTGAGTGACAGGGAAGCAGGAGTGAGTGACGGTGGATTCATGAGAATGAGGGATGGAAGGTGAGTGAGGATGAATGTAGGGTCGTAAGACAGTGATGGGACAAAGGGAGTGAGGGTAACAGAGAGGGAGTGAGGGAAGACAAGTGAGTATATGAGAGAACAGAGGGAGTGAGAGAAAGAGTGAGTAAAGGGGAGTAAGGTGAGTAAGAGAAGGAGAATGACTGAGGGAGCAAAGGAAGGAAAGAAGGGGAAGACAAGTGAAGCATAGGGACTGGGAAAAGGTGAGTGTGTGAGGAGAGAAAGAGGAAGGGGAGTTAAGGAAGATGAATGAGGATAACTGAGGGAACCGGAGTAAGGGAACAAGGGTGAAGGAGGGTGAGTGAAGGGCAGTGAAGTTGAGGAAAGAGTGAAGATAAAGAGAGCATAAAAGCAAGTGAGCATGAGACAAGGAAAGTGAAGGAGTGAGGACATAGAGGTAGTGAAGGAAAGAGTGACAGAAAGGGACTGAGTAAGGGAGCAAAGAAAGGTAAGTAAGGGAGTATGGATGAGTTATAGGGAGTGAGAGTGATGGAAGAGGAGTGAGAGAGTGAGAGGACCGTGAGAGTGAGGCTAAGACAGAGGGAGTGAGGGAAAGGGAGTGAGGATGTGAGAGGACAGAGGGAGTGAGAGAAGGAGTGAGTGAAGTGGAGTAAGGTGAGTGAGAGAAGGGGAATTATTGAGGGAGCAAAGAAAGGAAGGAAGGGGAAGGGGAGTGAAGTAGGGTGACTGACAGCTGGAAAGTGGTGGATGAGAGAGAGAGGGAAAGGGCAGTGAAGGAATGGAGAATGAGGATAAGTGAGGGAAGTGGAATAAGGGAAGGGAGGTGAGGGAGAGTGAGAGAAGACCAGTGAGGGTGAGTTAAAAGGAGTGATAGAGGGTGGAAAAAGGTGAGTGAGCATAAGAGAAGGGAGAATAATATATATTTGATGATAAAAAATACAAAATAATTTGTACAACATGTTATATGGTTTATTTTTGCTGTCTCAGAATATATTGAATTTCACTTAAAACAGTGAATTCAATACTACTCATCATATGACAGTGGGCAAAAAAAACACAATCAAAATGATTGTGTTTAAAAAACCAATACAACATTTCAATAAATAATGTAAAATTTAGAAAAAACATATCTTAACTCACTTTTGATCCACGTACTTTTCCACGAGGCCAAATAGTATATGGAAAGTCCTTTTCTTTGGAAATTACTCAAGAGTATTCTTAATCTCTCATTTACCCGAGTTTCTGAAACAATAGTTTTATTTCCACCTCTAGCTTACTTTTTATTAATATTTCCTATAATACTCACATCACACACTACGTGATACACTAATACTACCTCTATGAGAACTACATGTTTTTTATTATCTTGATCACTCTCACTCGGAAAGTAATTTTGAACAGCAAACTAAGTTGTATTAACTGCTCCAATCTTCATAGGCCAATTACCTTCCCTAAAATTTCCGATGTAAGAACACTAGTGAAGAATTTTGTAAGTCAGAAGGCAAACGTTGTTTGAAAGTCAATTGAGTATCATTACAGTGTTTCCAGCCTTTTTGACATTTTAAATAAGCTGTGTAATGTCCTGATGTTGTTGAAGGACCATCATGGTAAATAATTGCTGCAGTTGCAATGGTTCTTCCTGAAATTGATAATTGAGAAGCCACAACATTTTTAATTAAAGTTGTCAATTTAGTTCCATGAGGTCTACATCGTTGGAACATTAAAATTATATACTGTCCATATCTTTCTATAAATAATGTTGATAGCATTGCAGATTTACATTGAGTACAGACCATGTTTTGATTTGCTTCTCTAACTAGATTATTAAAAAACACTGATTTGCAGTCTGGTAAAGTCAAATATATAAATCTTTCAGTGTCTATTGTAGTACTACTTGAAAACGAACAATTGTCGCAGTCATGCTGCCATTTATAAGAAAGGCTAAAAAGATTTTCACATCTACACCTTCATCTTGCAATACAACAAGCATATACATTAGAAATTCCTGACAATCTTGCTGAATATTCTGTGCAAATTGATTTAGACCAGAATATGTCTAAAACATTTCGAATTTCAGAAACACTTTGTATTTTTCTTCTATCACTGCTACATTTCTCAAACACAGAATTCAACAAAGAACAAAATCTTTGATCCCGATTTTCAGCAATCTGTTCTTGTACAGTTTGGAGAAAAAAACAACATTAACCACTACATTCGTGTAGCAGTTGACACCAGAAGTGTTTTCAAACTGAAATCCAACAACATCTTTAACTGAATCCTTTTCCTTTCTGCTTACAATTACTGGTTCATCTACTTTTTTTCTTTTTGCTACAACTTCACTACAATTTTTCTCATTTCTTCTTTTTCGGCCTCCCCATGCTTTTCAAATAGACGATATTGAGGTAAATTTGGAGCATACTCTCTTCCTAACGTATTATATTCTTTTACACAATTTAGATCTGCATTAATCTTTGTCTCATCAAAATCAATCAAGTACAATCCAGATAAAGTTCTGACTCAAGATAAAGCAACATATGCCATACCCTCCTTGAACACAGAACTTCCAATATTCACTAAAGCACTATCTACACTTAAACCTTGAGATTTATGAATAGTCACCGCGTATGCCAAAGAAACAGGAAACTGTTTCCTGCGGACATATAAATCTTTCACAAGCAAAAATCGGGCACAACAACGACTGATTTGTTGTACTTCTTCAATATCATCAAATTTAATTTTTATAAATTCAATTCCATCTCTATTTCGGTAATTCACGAAATCAACAACATGACCCATTGCTCCATTTACTAAACCTCTTTTCACATGTAAATTACGTCGTAAAATTATACGACAATTTAAAGATGCATACAGACTCTTTTCCAAACCAACAGTTTTAGATATTGTCTTCTCTAAAGAATCCAAATTTGATTTCAACTTTTCTGACAAAATAATAGTTGCTCCTTCATGTTCTATTTTATCAATAGCTTCCAGTTTCACGATCTCTTGATTTTCCATCTTTAACATTTTGTTGTTGAAGATTGAACATTCTTGCAGAGTTGGCATCAAGCATATGACAGATTTGTTTTCAGGAATTTTCTTAAAAATATTCTCTGGGAGAATGTCTTCGTTTGGAAACAAATTTGAAATTAATCGTGCAAGTAAAACTGCTTTCCCATGCTCACTTACTTTTCCAATTCTTACATCTTGTAGAATATTTTTATAATCTTCATCCTTTGCGTGTCGCATATTTTGTAGCAGTTCTGCATATTTGAAATTTAACCATATGTTAACATTTCCAATGCTTCCAAGGCACTTCCTTGTATCTTCATGTGTAACGGTTTTAAACACTGGTTGTCCTTTCACTGGAGTTAGCTTTAGTAGATCTCCAAAAACAATGATGTGTTTGCCTCCAAATAACACATCATACTCTGTTTTAAGAATTTCTTGCATTCTTAAATGCACAAAAGCAAGCATTACATATGATACCATGGTTACCTCATCAATGATAAGAAGTTTAATTTTCTTCAAGACTCGGGAAACTTCGCAACAAGCTTCTCTAGATAGCTTGTAGTATTGTAATTTATTATCATGCTCTACTGGCAGCATCAATAACCGATGTAAAGTAATCCTTTTAATGTTATGTGCTGCCAACCCAGTTGGAGTGGTAACAACAAAAGACAGCGATTACTTAGTTCTTTTCTGCAGATAAGTTGCAATTGCTTTAATCAGAAAACTTTTTCCAGTTCCTGCTTCTCCACTCACGTACAGTCGGACAGGTATAAATGATGTACATGAGCACTCTTTTTTCTCATGAGATAAACCATGCTCAATCTGTTCTGTGACTTCGTCATATATTTGTCTCTGCTCAACGTTTAGTTCTTTTTCCAAATCTTGTAAGTTAACTACATCCTCCTGAGCTTGTTCCATGGCTCTTTCAACTTCATACATGGAAGTGGCCGCTTCATTTTGGATAATTGGTCCTCCTAGTGGTACCTGACTCAATGAAGCAGAACTCTGACTGTCTTGAGAACTGTCATTAGGAATCTCTGCTGCAATTGTAGCTTCTTGCTGTATTTCCTCGTTCAACATTTGCAGATAATTTGAAAAAACAGGACATTCTATGGTATCCTTGGTTGCATTGAACGAATCTTCATAAGTAAGAAAATCTCCAAGTAGTTCCTCTCCTGTACTCCAAGGCTTAAAGAGTTGCAAAAGAGCTAAGTAATAAAATTCTCTTTTGTCTGGAGATTCACGACTCAATTTTCGATGATTAATCAAATGGCCTTTTCTTTGTTTCACCAGACAGCCTTCACATCCAATTATAGCATATACACCTTTATTGATATCTTCTGTGATGTTCCTCTTAAAAGCATAGGTTTGCAGAACTTCATACAGACAAATGTTCTCAAGATGACTACTTCTATTTGGATAGTATGTATTCAACATGTTTGTCTTCAAATATCTGTACTGTTTGGTTCTTTCTCCGCCAAATACTCTATTTCTTGTACAGATTTCAAAACTCAGTTTCATGTTGCAGCAAGACCTAGACTCAACCAAATGATGGTTCTAGATTTGGCATATAGACTTGCTGATGATAACCGATCTGAACATTCATAAGCTCCAATTTCTCGATGCGACAACATCTTTAGACTGTAACTGTATAATTTCTTGCTTAGACTCTTTTCATGTGAAATTTCCTCCCACATTTCCTTCAATTCCGTCTTTTCTGATTTTGTGATGTAAGACGTCACATATCGAGCCACAGCAATAGAGTTGTCAGCAACATATTGAATATCCATGTTAGCATTCCACATGGACAAAATGACTGGATTGTATTCATTTATGTATTTCGATTCCTCATTTCTTCTTAGGTTGTATGTATTTTTAGGTGATTTTCTTGTCACACTATGTCGCAGAGAAGACATAAAATTGTTCACTCTTCCTTTCGATGCTACTGGACGTGGAAATGCAAAATAACATTTTGTGTAGAACTTGTCCTTGGATTTATATTTTCGACGACAGTATTTTCCACAACAATGGGTTTGAAAGCGTAAAACTTGATGTCTTAAATTGTTTTCTTCTGTACTTTTCGTAACAGCGTGGAATACCGGTCAATGAAACTCATCACTTTCTCATCTGAATCTGTTCCAAATTTTGGTGCATATTTAATCCATAGCAGCATATGTATGTGAGGAGCACCTTTTGCTTGATACTCCTTTCTCCAAAAGAAATCCCAAACCTCTCCAAGCGGAGGATTTTTTTTGTTTGTAATAAAAGACATCATAGCTTCAAACCTAGGATTGAAATACTTGCATACAATAACTGGATCCAAAGAGCACAGTTCTCCAGGTGTCTTGTATTCAATATTTTCAATGTTTTTATTTGCCTCTTGTAGAAATTGAAGTAAGTCTTCCCAAGCATACTCAGCACAGCTAAGAGTGAGGAACCATGTAGGAGTTCCTAAGTTTCTTAGCATACATTTCAATTCCCCATGACGACGGTACCAATACTCGTTAGTACCACGCTGACATGCCATGAGATTAATTAGCTGAGATTCCAAAACACTGTCTTGCATTTTTACTTTATCCATAAAGTCCTTTGCCAAAACATTTTGTAGATGTACTCCACTTTTCAGTATATGGTTCACTGCATAAGAAAGTCCAGACAAGTCACTCTCAAACAGTAAATGGAACATATATGGAATGCATTGACGAAACCTTGGATCTTCTGCATATAATCTTGAAGTCCGGTATTCAGATGCAGGAATTTGAACAGGTTGGTCGTCATATCGTCCACCTTGACCTGTTGGAAATAACTGTGGAAAACAACGAGCTTCCAAACTTTCTTCCCATACACTAATGGGACTTCCTTTTGCTTCTTTAATTTGAAACAAGTTAATAGCATTCCCCATTACTTCTTTGGAATGCAATGGATGAACACTATTATGTTCATAAATTCCTTCGCTTCTAGAGACATCAACTTTTTTAATTTGCCCAGCTGAGAAATCACTGTCCTCTTCTACAGTTGTTTCCTCTTCTCCTACATATACATTTTTGTAGTAGTGATTATTTCTTACCAAATACAACGTTGCCTTTTTGACTTTCCTAACATCCACTAATTCTTGCCAGATTTTCTTACTCTTTGTCAGAACACCATTAACTAGAATAACCAGAGGTTCCTCTTCTACTTTTTCTACACCAGTTGTATCAATATTTCTCTTAAAATCTAGAGGCAAATAAACAACTCTTCCCTTGAATCCTCTCTGTAAATCTGAAGGAGGAAATTTCCCTGTCTTAGGCTCCATGCGAACAATAGCCTGAAAAGGATGCACACATTGAATCAGAATAGACTCATAGGTATTTAAATCTATCAATTCAGAAGGAATGTCTACCAACTCCAGATTATTATGGACAGCTCTAGCAGGCATTCTGTTTTCATTTAATTTATTATAACAATATTTACAAATACGTTGATCAGAACCCAAATCAAAACAATTTTATACCAACAAATAAGTTGTAAAATCCTTCCACTCATTATTATTTTCCATTTTACTTTTTACAGATAAATCAACTAATCTAGTCTGATTCTTATAATGAGTTCCTCGACAACACACACAAGTAAAATTAGGCCTTTCACTTGAATTGACCTTAAACTTTGTAATTTCATGGTCAAAAGTTTCTACACTGTCCTCTTTTTCACCAAAGTAACAAAACTAAAATTCTTTACAAATGTTTTTCACATCTAATTCATATCTATGCAAAAGAGCGCTGTTTAACTGTTTTAGCTTAAGTGCTGGACTTTTTGCATAATACAAACTTCTCACTATTTTCCTCACTTTATTATGATGCACTGCTAACATACTAAAATGGTGAAAAACACTCTGACATACTTTTCTTGAAAGACAAGCCAGTGAATGTCCATGCAAACCTGTTTTTTCTCTCACTCTACAAGGATCTAACTCTTGTAAAATTTTCATTTTTTGTTTTAGACTTTTCTTAGTATATGTCCGTAAAAAACTAAGAAACAAATCAATTGAATCCTGTTGCACACTACAAATACTACTACAATTCCAAGTATACACTGGAGCCTTGGGACATCTCCCTAAAACTTCATCAGCTAACACCTCTTCTGTATTTCTAGGCACAATCTTTTCGTTTTCAACCGGACAACTGTCCTTCACCTCATATGCTCGACCACTGGTGTCAACTTCATGCACCAAATCATTATCCTGAAAGTAACTTTCTTCATTAAAAAATGGCTCACCACTTGAACTATGCTTCCATTCTCCAGAAAAAACATCACAAAAATTAGTCAGATTAATTACTCTTTTCTACTTACATTTTGATTTGAACACATTGATTACCTTATCTAGTGTACGAATTCTATTGATTACTAAACAAAATAATTTATTTTTCACTTTAAATGCTTCATCCACAATCTTCACTATGCTTTTTTTTTCTTGTAAATTTTTGATATAGCTTTACATTTTTTAATAAATGTGTAACTATTCTGTTATAAAACAGAATTCTATTGATTACTAAACAAAATAATGTATGTTCACTTTAAATGCTTCATCCACAATCTTCACTATGCTTTTTTTTCTTGTAAATTTTTGATACAGCTTTACATTTTTTAATACATTTGTAACTCTTCTGTTATAAAACATTAATCTACGAATTTCAATAAATTGATATCTCCTTCTATTGCTAGAGACAATATTATCTCCTTCTACAGGTCTAATATTTTTGGAGGGGCACAGTTTTTTCTTTCTACTTAGAAATGTCTTATTCTTCTTTAAAACAACATCTTTTTTTGACATTTCAAAAACTTCCTTAAAAAGTCCTTAGTTTGCTTACCAGGAGCATTATTTCTTTTCACTGAAGATTGTGTTTTGGATGAGTCTTGTTTTTCTGTTTTCTTGGACCGTAAATCTTGTTTATATTTCTTTCGACGTCTTTCCTTCGACGGCATATTCTTTTATCTTTCTATAGATGATTATAATCTGTGGTAAAGAAAAAATAACATATTATAGACCACTACAAACATTCTACATAGCATTTACAATAAGTAAACGATATAAACACTAGTTTACAACATACGTTACTTTATACCACAGCAACTGTGTCACAGTAACAGTGCAGTACAGTTTCATTATTAATCTTACTTTCTGCCAGCACCATCACTTGCTGTGCCTGTGTCTTATGTCACTCTGTGACTGTGTCTCATCTCAGTCTGTGCCTCCCCATCTCTCTCTCTTTCTGTGTGTCATTTGTATGTTTGCGTGTGTCTCATCTCACTCCGGTAAATGTTTCATGGTAAAAAGTATGGCTTTAACATTTTTGACAAATATCACACTGAGTGTCTGTATGAAATAAGGAATTATATTTTCACATTTTTCAATAATGTCACCTGTGTCTCCTCACAGTTTCTATCTCTCTAACTCTCTTCAAATTATTCACCCAGATCCATTTAAAAACAAACTTGACTCATAGTGTGATCTTAGGCACATGACCAGGATGTTACATGTAATCTACCATGTCTGTCTCTGCATGCAATATGTGTATCTCTGCTCATACTATTTCACTGTCTCTACTGGCAAGAAAAGACCACATATATATAAGCAAGACATAACATTCCTGTTTCATTCCAACAGCACACCCGGGGCCTCATTTATGAGGCCTTGCGTCAGTTTTGCGCTGCTGATGCGTCACTTTTTGTGACGCATCGGCGGCGTAAAACATGCGCCTTGTTGCGCCATATTTAAAAAGTGACGCATCTAGGTAGATGCGTCACTTTTTAAACCCCTGCGCCACATTATACCTGCGTCAGGTATAATGTATGCAGAGGGGGCGTTCCCCCGCAAAAAGCCTCGTAATAGTGACGCAGTGAAATCTATGAGATTTCACTGCGTCACTTTTAGGACGCTGTTGCGTCAAAATCTTGCGCCTGCCTCACAGCAGGCGTAAGACTGACGCAAGCCCTTTCACATGGGGCTTTCCCCATGTGAAAGGACGCATTGCTGGAGTTGCGTCACTTTTGTAACACACTCCAGCAATGCGTCACTTTTGCGCTTACAGATACGTCAGAAATACTGATGTATCTGTAACTCCTTGCGACATGATGCGTCATACATTAAATATGACGCATCATTGGTGTCGCAAGGAGTGCGCAGTGAAAAGTGACGCATCGTTGTTTTCACGCAGCGATGCATCACTTTTCATAAATAAGGCCCCCTGGATCTTGATTGCACGGTGTCATGAAACCACACTCACAGCCTCTTCAATCCCCATAGAAGTAAAAACCTGCAACACGCATGTTTAAAAGCAGGGCCAATACTCAGTTTAGGAAATCCACCCCTGTCCCGTGCATCCAGCACTCCGTGTGTATATGTTTGTGAAAATGATGTTTAAGGTGAATTGTGAGTGCATGCATCATTTTGTGTTAACACGTATTTCCTTTTGTGACTCTTGGCGGGGTAAGCTTGATTTAATCTGTTTGATAAGAAGTAACTTTTGGCGGTATGCATTGTCATGCTTGGACTTATAAATATTGGTTTCTGCCTCACTTCAGCAGACAATCAGAAAGACGCGTGTGCTCCGCTTCAGCTGAAAGCGGAAAGACGCGTTTGTTTACCTTTCGAAAAGACGCGTGTGCTCCGCTTCAGCCGAAAGCGGAAAGACGCGTTTGTTTACATTTTCTCTCTGCGCAAAGAGAGAACCCCAGCGTCAGAAGGCACGCATGCGTCTCGGCGTTTGGGTGTGGTTCGGCTATAAAAACCACACCCGAGCTTCTGGAAGATGCTTAGCCTTCCAGCCTTGCTTGGGGAAACATCGCGCATCATCGGAAGACCTTCAGGATTCCTTCAAGGTTCGCAGGTTGCAGTAAATCGTTTGAAGGACCAATTCAGGACAATGCAGCAACAAGATACTGAAAGCTAAGTGCAAACTCTTTTCCTCATAGGCGCCCACCGCTAGCAACTCTTTTTTGGAAAGAACAATTTTTGGAACATTCCCTCTGAATTCACAAGAGGGGAATTATTGGAAGAAAGACATTTGAATTAATGTGTTCAATGTGGACATTGTGAAATAGATTTAGTTTTGGCTATATGTGTATTTCTCTGTTTGCTGTATATATATATTTCTTAGTTCTTTAAGCAGGAAATCAAAGTCATCTGAAAACGTGGAAGTGGTGAAAGATATACAGTTAGCAAAAAAGTAAGTGCAAGTGGAAAGGAAGTCGGTTTAGGATCTTTCTTGTAGAATTGGTATAATTGTGCATTTGTATCTTTGTAGTGAAACTGATGCCACGCTGCATTTAACTTCAAGAACTTAATCTCCTCATCATCTCATCTCTGCTAACCTGTTCCGACACACCACACCACTTCCAGGACGCGAAGCCTCTCTTAGTAGATCGCAGGTAGGATACTTAAACCTAGAAAGAGGTTAACAGAATTATAGATCAAAGTAAGAGAGTGTCAACCCAATTGTAGACAAGATACTAAGGTGAGCTTGTTGCTTTGCAGGTCGACTACAAGAACTCACATTAGCGTCAGATCCGGCCACTCTCCCTTTTAGCTATCCAGCATCTTGGCGCGTAAATCTACTAACCACCAGAGGTAGGATAGGTTTCAGGGAGTTTGGCTCATAGCGTCTCTGCAAAACCCGTCAAGCACCTTACAGGTAAGATTACACAGCCTTTCAGGTAAGAGTGACTTGATTCACCTGACAGAAGGCTAAGCCCACGGAAAACAGTTTTGCCCAGACGCTATGGACCAAACAGATCAGGTGTCTCTTCAAGACATAGCAGCTATGTTAGCTGAGTTAAGACATGAGAATGCTGAACTACGTAGGGACGTTTCTGAACTACAAAATAATTTACAAACTTCTAGAACATCTTGGACTTCTCCTATTAGGCCAGCAACCTTTCAACCTACAATGCAAACTTTGTATAGTGGTAACACATCTAGTTCCCCTTCTGCATCTACCCAAATTCAGGTGGTTACCCCTGTTCCTGTACCCTTAGCACCACCAGAGAGATTCTATGGCGACTGCAACAAGTTTGCTATATTCTTAAATCAATGCCATCTGCATTTCGTAGCCAAACCCACAGCATTCCCTGATGATTCGGCGAAGGTAGCTTTTATTCTTTCTTATTTGGGTGGTGAAGCAGCTCTCTGGTCTGTACCTTATGTAGAAAGGAATGATGCAATTCTATATGATCTAAGCCGATTTAAAAACACCATGAAAAAACTATTCGCCAAGCATGTCTTTGTGCAGTCGGCTGATTACGAACTACTAAGTTTGAAGCAAGGGTCCTCAGATCTTTTACATTATATCTCCTCCTTTAACAGATTAGTAATAGAAGCTGAATGGCCAGAAGACAAACGAGTGTCTTTGTTCTATAGGGGGTTGAAGGACGATTTGAAAGACATGGTTACACAAATTCTTGATCCTCCCACTGACTGTGAAGAATTTATTGATCTGGTAGTTAAGCTAAATCATCGCATAATAGAAAGAAAGGGAGAAAAAGGAAAGACAGATTTCAAACTTTTCTTATCAAAAGATAAAACAAATCCAAAACATGAATCCACGCCAAGACAAGATCCAACAGAACCAATGCAAATAGGGACAGTTAGAGGGCCTTTGTCTAAAGATGAAAGAGAGAAGAGGAGAAAATTGAATCAATGTATGTATTGTGGAAAATCTGGGCACTTTGTCAAGGAGTGCCCAACTCGACCCACAAAACCTAAAGCAAAATCAGTCGATGTCAACGCGATATCGCAGTCGGAAAACTTGTAAACTCGGTAGACCAGGAGGTCAGTTTATCGGGTAAGCAACTTAGTTTGGCCTCTAATGCTCCAACTATCTCACATAGTCATCTCTGTATGAGAGTTCTACTTCAATCACAATTAGACAACACTCGCTCATGGTCTATGGATGCTTTGATAGATTCAGGAGCCACAGGCAATTTTATCGACACCCAATTATTTGAGAAATTAGGTTTGCAAAGAACTGAGAAAAAGTCTCCAGAAATAGTCAGGGCCGTGGATGGAAAAGAATTGACTTCAGGTCCTATACAACATCACACCGAGATTTTGACTATGATATGTGCAACTAAACACAGTGAGGATATAACCTTTGATATTATTGATGCCCCTCAGTTTGGTCTAATCTTGGGTATTCCTTGGTTAGTCCTCCACAACCCTTACATTGATTGGGTTAATAGAACCATTCTCTTCAAATCTGATTACTGTCATGCAAAATGTTTTCGGCAATATCCAGGTACCGACCTCATAGTTCAGGGCTATAATTTTCCTAAACAAATTCAGAGTGTACTAACTATTACAGGGGTTCCAGAAGACTATCATGATCTACTGGATGTATTTGACAAGACAAAAGCCAATACCTTACCACCGCACAGGGATTATGATTGTCAAATTGATCTTATTCCCGGAGCTACATTACCATGTAGTAGAATCTATGCCCTTACAGAGAAAGAAAATGAACATCTAAGGGCATATTTAGATGAATACCTTGCTAACGGTTTTATCAGACACTCTAAGTCCCCAGTCTCCTCTCCTTTATTTTTTATACCAAAGAAGGGAGGAGAATTGCGCACTTGCATCGATTATCGCGCAATTAACAACATGACTGTCAAGAATAGGTATCCATTGCCCTTGATTCCAACTTTACTTGACCAAATTAAAGATGCAGCAATTTATACAAAACTAGATTTACGAGGAGCATATCATCTAGTAAGAGTCCGAGAGGGTGATGAGTGGAAAACTGCTTTCCGCACAAAGTTTGGACTTTATGAGTATCAAGTCATGCCCTTCGGACTCTGCAACACTCCAGCAGCATTTCAATTCTTCATAAATGAGGTATTAAGGGAATTTCTTGATGTATGTTGTATCGTCTATATTGATGATATCCTCATTTACTCCAAAAATACTTCTAAGCATGTGAAGCAAGTACGAGCCATTTTGAAGCAGCTTTTGCAGAATTCTTTATTCGTTAAACTAGAGAAAAGTTTGTTTCATGTTACCACCGTGGATTTCTTGGGGTATATCCTCAGTCCTTCTGGCATAGAAATGGATCAAAAGAAAGTGCAAGCCATAATTGATTGGCCCATCCCAAACAGCGTTAAACAAATCCAGAGCTTTTTGGGATTCGCAAATTTCTATAGGCGATTCATTAAGGATTTCTCACAAATCATCACCCCGATTACTGAATTACTGAGAAAAAACGTGAAATTTGAATGGGACGCTGAAGCTGAAACAGCTTTTCAGAAATTGAAAACTCAATTTACTACCGCTCCGATTCTAAAACACCCAGATCCTTCCCAACCATTTATTGTAGAGGCTGATGCATCTCAATTTGCTATTGGAGGTATTCTTTCCCAAAGAAGTACGACTACTGGTCAAATGCATCCGGTTGCCTTTTTCTCTAGAAAACTCAATCCCACAGAGCAAAACTATGCCATAGCAGATAGAGAATTGCTAGCCATTAAAGCTGTCTTCAAAGAATGGCGACACTACTTGCTAGGGGCCAGACATCCTGTGACCATTTACACAGATCATAGAAACCTTCAGTCACTTAAATCTGTAAAGGCTTTATCAGCTCGACAGTTAAGGTGGACTTTGTTTTTTAATGATTTTGATTTTATCATCACCTATCGTCCCGGAAAAGAAAACAATAAAGCGGATGCTTTATCAAGAATTGGAGGTAGTGATGATATGAACATAAGACAAGAGCCCGTACTTCCGATCATTCCTGCTTCCGATCATTCCTGCAGAACGTTTTCTTGTAGGTCTTGTAAACTCAGATGTTCTGTTAGATCTTAAAGAAGCCTTTCAATCACAATCAAAGGAGGAATGGAATAAGGCCTATCCTTTGTTACAGTGGAAAGAAAATGTTTTATACATGAATAATCAGGTGTTTGTACCTATTGAATCTCTTCAGAAAAAAGTTTTACAGTTGTATCATGATACTTCTCTGTCCATACATCCTGGAGTAACAAAGATGTACCAGTTGATCAAGAGAAAGTTTTGGTGGCCTTCATTGTATAAAGACATACAACATTACGTGGACACTTGTACTGTTTGTAGTCAGAACAAGCCGGTACATCATGCTCCTAGTGGTTTCCTATTACCATTAACTTTACCACCTCAGCCCTGGCATACAGTGTCGTTAGATTTTATTGTTGAATTACCTCGCTCCAAGTCAGGCTACACTACGATACTCACGGTAGTAGATCATTTCACTCGCTATGCTCATTTCATACCTCTTTCTAAGCTTCCCACAGCTTCTGAATTAACTCAAGTATTCATGAAAGAGGTAGTGAAATTACATGGAATACCATCAGTCTTAATTTCAGACAGAGGTCCACAGTTATCTCCCATTTTTGGCGTAATTTGGGGAAGGCTTTGAATATGGAAATTCGTACCTCTACGAGTTACCATCCACAAACTGATGGGTTAACGGAGCGCACAAATCAAACTGTTGAACAACTGTTACGTTGCATGTTAGTCACTCATGATCAGGATTGGTCAGAAATTCTTTGGGCCGCAGAATTCGCATGCAATAATGCTGACCACTCCTCTATTGGTATGTCCCCTTTCTTTTGCACTTTTGGTTATCATCCTAAGGAGATACTAGGATCAGATTTGGGTTCAACCTTAGTTCCAGCAGTTTCTGACTATGTAAAAGATCTAGTTGATATTCAGCAAGAAGCACAACAACATCTGGCACAAGCCAAAGAAACCCAAAAATTGTATGCTGACAAGCATCGTTCTAAGTCACCACTGTATTCTGTAGGAGACAAGGTTTGGTTGGCAACTAAAAATCTTAGGTTGAAATGTCACAAAACTTTCCGCCCCAGGTTCATTGGTCCCTTTCCTATAGAAAGAGTGGTTAACCCTGTTTGTGTGAAATTAACGTTACCAGCTAGGTTTCGCGTTCATCCTGTATTTCACATCTCTTTGATTAAACCATGTAATCCAGGAACCAGAAGTCTTAAAAATCCTCCAGCTAGAGATATTGATGGAGTTCCAGAATTTGAAGTCAAAGCTGTTCTGGATTCCAAAAGGGTAAAAGGAAAATTACATTACCTAGTTGATTGGAAAGGTTACGGTCCTGAGGAAAGAACTTGGGAACCTTTGGTGAATCTGCAAAATGCTCCTAAAATTCTGAAAGTTTTTCATGCTAAATACCCTAACAAGCCCAAACCGGTTCCTACAGTGTTAGGAGGGATTCTACGAGGGGGGTACTGTCATGAAACCACACTCACAGCCTCTTCAATCCCCATAGAAGTAAAAACCTGCAACACGCACGTTTAAAAGCAGGGCCAATACTCAGTTTAGGAAACCCACCCCTGTCCCGTGCATCCAGCACTCCGTGTGTATATGTTTGTGAAAATGATGTTTAAGGTGAATTGTGAGTGCATGCATCATTTTGTGTTAACACGTATTTCATGGCTCAGAGCCTATTTGTGAAGCAAGAGGCCTAACAGACATGCTGCCTTGGATTCCCTACTAGTACATATACTAAAGCCTAACTGACTTTAGGAAAACATGTATTTCCATATTTTTAAAAACATCAACTAAGCAAATTATTCACCCAGATCCATTTAAAATCAAGCTTGATTCACAGTGTGATCTTAGGCACATGACCAGGATGTTACATGTAATCTACCATGCCTATCTCTGCATGCAATATGTGTGTCTCTACTCAGACTATTTCACTGTCTCTACTGGCAAACAAACAGACCATATATATATAAGCAAGACATAAAATTCCTTTTTCATTTTAACAGCACACCCTGAATCTTGATTGCACAGCTTAGAGCCTATTTGTGAAGTAAGAGGCCTAACAGTCATGCTGCCTAAGATTCCCTACTAGTACATATGCTAAAGCCTAACTGACTTTAAGAAAACATGTATTTCCATATTTTTAAACACATCAACTAAGCAAAATATTCACCCAGATCCATTTAAAATTGAGCTTGACTCACAGTGTGATCTTAGGCACATGACCAGGATGTTACATGTAATCTACCATGTCTGTCTCTGCATGTAATATGTGTGTCTTTGCTCATACTATTTCACTGTCTCTACTGGCAAAACACAGATCACATATATATAAGCAAGACATAACATTCCTTTTTCATTTCAACGGCACACCCTGGATCTTGATTGCACAGAGCCTTTTTGTGAAGTAAGAGGCCTAACAGACATGCTGCCTTACATTCCCTACTAGTACATATGCTAAAGCCTAACTGACTTTAAGAAAACATGTATTTCCATATTTTTAAAAACATCAACTAAGCAAATTATTCACCCAGATCCATTTAAAATCGAGCTTGACTCACAGTGTGATCTTAGGCACATGACCAGGATGTTATGTATTAAATATTTTATTGAGCATATGCAAAAAACAAATGCACCTCAGGTACTTCTGCAAGGGCCGCCACTGTTCTAGGGAGGCCGGGGTCAGTGACCCCGCGGGTACCCACCAGAGGGCCAGCGGGGACAGTATTTCATTAACACAGCAAGCCGCCTACAACCCATTGGGCCGGCCGCGTCTTAAGAGGTGCTATACGGTGCAAGCTGGTCAGTGCAAGTGCATTGTGAAAAAACACGAGGAACAAAGAACTGTAAACAACCCCACCACCCACCCCACCCCAGCCCACCCTTCTCCTTGTCCATGTCCGGGATCCAGCTCTAGGTCGCGAGTCACTCTCAACAGTCAGCGGACGCCACTCGTGTGGGGTCCGTGCGCTTGCGGGTATGTGTTCTGGGATCCGGGAGAGGTGTTTCGGCTAAGCGTAGCAGACGCAGGTAGCGCGGGCAGCTCACCTCCCGAAACTCCCCGGTGAGCAAGGCGAGGAATGGGCGCCAGAGTTCCGCAAAGTCCGCCCCCCTCCCTGACGCTGCCAGCGATAGTTTCTCCATCCCCAGGATCGCCCATAGTCTATGAAGCCACCCCAGTTGTTGCGGAGCTTGGGTCGCCCTCCAGTGTGCCACAATGTTTTGGACCGCAGCCCCAAGCGCAAGTGCAATCAGGCGCCCGCGCCAGGATTTCAGAGGATACATGAGTGCGTTTGGGAGGCCTAGCAGGATGTACGCTGGGAAGCGCGGCAGTTGTGTGTCTAGGTGCGCATCTATAAGATCCAGGATAGGGTCCCAGTAGGGGCGCAGCGCCTTACAGCTCCACAGCAGGTGTTCCAGCGTCCCCAGTTCCCCACATCCCCTCCAGCATCTGTCACTGATCCGAGCATCCCAGTGGTGTAGTCTCTCAGGGGTGTGGTACCAGTATGTTGCTACCTTCGTTAAAGTCTCGGTAAGGCCGGTGTGGTGCGCTGAGTGTCTGGCTCTATGATACACCCCCTCCCATTCCTTCCTAGTGAGCTGCCTCCCCAGGTCCCTCTCCCACCGGACTTGGCCTGCATTGTAGGTGTGTGCTTGCGCGAGGAGCAGCTGCTGATAGAGGTCCGATATCAACTTCTTATCCGAGGTGCGCGTCAGCAGCCATCGTTCGTAAGGTGTGAGGGGCCGTTGGGCTCCGGGTTGGACCGAGGGGTGGAGCACCCAGTGGCGCACCTGTAGGTACTGCAAGCGTTCCGATTCGGCCACACCGTAGTCTGCTTTGACCTGCCGGAACGGCAGAATGCCCTTGGTGTCGAACATGTGTCCCGCCGCGCGGCAGGGTGTCGTCCGCCACGTCGTGAACGCGCTGGTGTCCAAGCCTGGCGTGAAGTCTGGGTTCGCAAAGATGGGGGTCATGGGCGAGGGGAAGGTGGTCAGCCCCTTGGCCACAGCTACCCTATCCCACACTCGCAGGGCGGTGCTGGTGATTTCAGAGGCGTACAGGTTAGGGGGACGGTGTCGGCGCGGAAGGAAGGGCACGCCTTGGAGCGTGCGGCCGGCCACTGCCTGGTCCAGGAAGAGCCAGTGCTTACCGGACTCCAGCTGGAACCACTCCACAAAGGTGCGTAGCTGTGTTGCCTGGAAGTACAGCGTAAGGTCAGGCACGCCGACGCCCCCGTTCGCGGGGGGTAGGGTGGCGAGAGTATGCTTGAATCTGGGTCGTCGGCCGTTCCAGATAAACCGTGACAATTCCGACTGAGTCTGTTGGAGCCAACCCGCCGGGGGGTTCAGAGGAAGCGTCTGGAACAGGTACAGAATCTGCGGTAGCAGTGTCATTTTGACCGCGGCAATTCTGCCCAACCACGATAGCGTAAGTGGCTTCCAACGCCGGAGTTGCTCCCGGAGTTTGCGGGTGAGGGCCTCATAGTTGGCTCGCGCGGTGCCACGGACAGTAGGAGCTAGGCGAACGCCCAGATAAGGGACGGTAGCGTCCGACCATTGGAATTGGAATTCCGATTTAATCTCGTCCACCACCTCCGGGCTCAGGGAGATGTTCAAGGCCTCAGATTTGGCTTCGTTGATTTTGAAGCCCGAGGCCAGGGCGAAGGTGTGTAGCTCCACAAAGAGAGCGCGCAGGGACCGCATCGGGTCAGTGAGGGACAGCAGGACGTCATCGGCGTATAGGCTGATTGTGTGCGTGTCGGCCCCAAATTTAATACCGGAGATGAGAGCATGTTGCCGCACCCTCTGAGCCATCGGCTCCATGTACAATGCGAACAAGAGCGGTGACAGCGGGCAGCCCTGGCGCGTGCCTCTGCCAATGTCGAACCTCGGGGAGGTGTGACCGTTCACGCGCACCGCGGCGTTGGGCCGGCGGTAGCAGTTGAAGATGCAGTGGCGAAGTTTCTCCCCAAAGCCGAAGTGGCGGAGGACCTGGTCAAGGTACGGCCAGTGCACTCTGTCGAAGGCTTTCTCCGCATCGATGGTGAGCAGCATGCAGCCGGGTTTAGTGCGTGATCCGGCCTCAATGAGGTGTAGCACCCGCTTAGTGTTGTCGCTGGTCTGCCGTTGGGGGATAAAGCCCGCTTGGTCGGGGTCTATCAGTTGTTGCATATAGGGGGCGATGCGGCTCGCGAGTATGCCAGTGTAAAGTTTCAGGTCTATGTTCAGTAGCGATATGGGTCTGTAGGAGCCGCAGAGTGCCGGGTCGCGACCCGGTTTGGGAATGACAGAGATAGACGCCTCCAGCAGATCCGGATGTATGGCACCAGGCGTGTCGAATGTGTTGAATAGGTCACGCAAGAGGGGGGCAAGTCGCTGGCAAAAGGTTTTGTAGAACGCCGCGGTATAGCCGTCGGGTCCCGGGGATTTCCCGACTTTTAGGCGGGCAATGGCCGAAATGACCTCTTCCAGGCCTATGGGCCGCTCCAGGAAGTCCGCCTGGGCTTGGGTGAGGGCGGGGAGGTCCGCGCCTCGCAGATAGGCTGGGCTGGTGTCAGGGTCCAGGTGATCCGCGTCGTAGAGCGCCGCATAGTAATCCCCAAACGCCGTCGCAATCGCCGCGTTCTCCGTGACCAGGTCGCCACTGGGCAACCGGAGAGAGTTCACCTGCTGCCTCTGAGTCTGCGCACGAAGTCTACTCGCCAGCAGTTTCCCGCAACGGTCGCCACCGGTATAGTAAACGTGTTTGAGGCGCATCGCGGCGTACTCCGCCACATCTTGATCCAAGGCCGCCAGCATTTTCCGCTCGGCGCACAGTTGACGCCATGCCCTGGACGCCCCCGTGCGCTGGTGCATCTGTTCCAATTCCGCCACGCGCTGGGAGAGCTCGGCACGTTTCAGTTCCCTCTCCTTGTTGTTGGCCGTGGCAATGGAAATTATTTCCCCGCGCAAGACCGCCTTAAGGGCCGCCCACTGGGTCGCCTTGGAGGTATCGTCGTTTGCGTTGTGCTCCAGAAAGCGGTCGATCGCCAATGTGAGCCTGGTCTGGGTGTCAGGCAGCTGTAAGAGACCGTCCCGCAGTCTCCAGTGCCGTTGAGGTGCCGGCATGGCACCCACCCGAAGCGTCGCCACCACTGGGCAGTGGTCTGAGAGCGAGGCCGGCAGTATCTCCACGCTCTCCACATGTAGCGCTAGCTGCGAAGAGCCCAGGAAATAGTCTAGCCGCGCATACGTCTTATGAGCGGCCGAGTAGTACGTGTAGGCGGTGACCTGGGGGTGCGTGTGCCGCCAGAGGTCGATGAGGCCCAGGTCCGCCAGGTGCGCGTGACCCGCCGCTGTGAGCGCCCCTACTTGACCCGATCTCTGTCCCGAGCGATCCACCGTGTTATGAAAGACTAGGTTGAGGTCCCCCCCTAGCAGCAAGTGGGTGTGTGTGGTGGCTGTGATCGTCTCCAGGGCTGTGTGCAGGAACTTTTCTTGGCCCTCATTCGGACCATAGACTGAGCCCACAAGCAGGGTGTGACTCGCGAGTTGGAAGCTGTAGAGTAGGAGCCGCCCCCTAACTTCGGCTTCTTTCTGGAGGACTTTCCCCTCAAAGGATTTAGCCACTAGGATCGCCACCCCCGCAGACTTCTTCGGGGAAGAGGAAAAGAACTGCCACGGGAACGCGCGGGATTTGAGTCTATGCTGGTCGCTGCGCACTAGGTGTGTTTCCTGGAGGAGGCAGATGTCCGCCTTGGAGCGCTCGAGATAGGATAAGATCGCCCTGCGTTTGTTCGGGCTGTTGAGGCCCCGCACATTAAGCGTAAGCACTATGAGGTGTCGTGACATATCTGGGATCGTACGAGGGAAGCCAAGCCTGCCCGGTGGCCGTGAGTGTGGGCCCACGGGTCGTGGAAGTCGCTGCGCTAGGGGCTGCGGTAGGGCAACCCTCGGCGACCGAACGTTCTGGACAAGGAGAACCCCCCCGCCCCTCCCCCTTCACTCCCCAGGACCCCCCCAACTCAAGCTGTCCCCCCTGGTCCCCGCTCAACCGGAGCAATCGGAGCAACCCCCCCACCCGGAACCCCCCCTCACGTAGTGCAAACAGTTCCCATCCAACTCCCGGTACCCACCCCCCTACCCCGTCCATCTCCCCAACTGGTAAAGAAACATAGTCCAAGATTGTCCCAGGTCCAGACTCATGGCCACTGGACCCGTGGTAAGGTAAGTCCGTAGAGTGGGGGCCGTGGCGGCGTCGCGAGCAGGTCGGCCTGCTCGAAGCACTCCGCCACAGACGAAAAGACAAAGTCACCATCAGGGAAGACCCAGGAGCGCTCTGCACGCGCCCCCGCCGCCGGACTAGGTTAGCCCGGACCCATCACGGCTTGTGGAACCGGTGTGTCGCTCTCCCAGCGTTCAGTTGTTGTTCGACGGCGCCAGGCCTTGCGCCACCGTCTCCACCGCGGCCCTCTGGCCCTCTTCTATCTCGGTCGCCGCGGGGCGTTTCGGTCTGCGTCTGCGTCGTTGCTGCTGCCAGCGGCCTGGGCCGGACTCAGCAGGAGCCTTGTCTCCCGGTGACTCATCGTCGACCACCGGTTCCTCCAGGCCCAGCACGCGGCAAGCGTCCCTGAGGGTGCGTGGCTGGTGAAGGATATTGCCGAGCCGAAAGACTAAGCGGAAGGGGTGCCCCCAGCTGTAGGAAATGTTGCGCTGCCTCAGTTCCGCTGTCACTGGCCGAAAAATGCGCCGTTTCTCGAGGGTGAGTGCAGCCAGATCCTGGTAGAGCGCTGGTGCATGGTCGCCGAAGATAATCCTGTCCATGCGGCGTGCCTTGTTCAGGATCTCCTCTTTCGTCCTGAAGTCCTGCACGCGGTGGGGGGGGTGAAGAGATCCTTGATAGTGCGATCTTTCCTGGGCCTTCCGCCGGACATGTCGTCCCCGAGACCCCAGCTGCGTCCGCCGGTGACACCTTCCGCTGGCCGCAGACCGGTCTTCAATCTTGGTGGGCACCACTCCGACCCCGGGACGACCAGTGCCGCGTGAGTGGCTCCCCCGCGATCCCCTCAATCTTCCACCACTCCGGGGGAGCAGTGTGACGCGGCCTCTCTACAAGCCCGTGGCCGGGTCAGGGGGGCCGTGGGACGCTCCACAAGGCTATAGCCAGGTATAGGGGCCGCGTGACAGGAGCAGGAGCACCGGCTGTGGAGGGCAGGACGGAGAGCGCTGGACGGGCCGGGTGGGAGGCCACCCAAGATGGCGCCCGCGGCACACCACGATGTACTGTTATGGGGGCGAGAGCCCAGAGTGGTCGTTGAGGCCTCTTCGCGGCGAGGGGGGTCCGCTCACCTCCGTGGGGGTTGTGGCCGGGGGGGGCTTGGCTGCTCGTGTGGGCGTCTTCAGTGCCCGGTCAGGATGAGGGCCCTCGCGCTGTCCCACCACGTGCGTAGCTCTTATGGCGCCTCTCCGCACCCCCCGCACCGACCCGTCACCACCTCCTCCGCCGAAGGCCCAGGTGCGCAGATGCAGCTAGGGACCGGGTAGTACCGCAGGCAGGGATGGGTGACTGCTGTGGACCTTGCCAACCGACCCCGTGTCGGCTGAGTGTGCTTTCCGGTGTCCCGGCCTGCCGACGTGTCCCGCTGCCAGCGGACAGGACCGTGGGGGTGTCTGCCGGTCCCTGCCGACTCCCGGTGAGCCCACGTGGGGGGGGGTCCGCCGGGCTGGGGGGTGGGGGCCTCCCTCGCCGCCTCTCCTCACCTCCGTGTTACGGGTCGTCCATCCGACCCAGGCCGAGTCCGCCACCAGGCGCCACCAGTCAGGCTGCAGTAGGTCCGCGTGGCGAGCCCGCAGAAGCCCCCGTCAGATGGTCGCGGGGGCCTCGCGCTTGGTCGCGCGGGCCGGGCTCACCGACGCAGCGGCCGGGCACAGACGTCCGTGACTCGGCCTGCAGGCTCCGCCCCTCGCGGCCTCGCTGTCGTTCCGCGCTCAGGCCGTCCGTGCCGCCAGATCACCGGGCCGGGCCCAGCCGGGGTTCTACCTCGGGAATCGCCCACACAGCTGTCCAGCAGTCCCCCGCAGCAATGCCGGCCTCAGCCCGCCGGGGAAGTGCTCGGGTCCGGGCTTTTGCTGAAAGAAGCGCTATGGATAACGGCCGGCGGCGGGAGCTCCGACAAAGCACGTCTGCTCACGCCGCCATCTTGGCCACGCCCCCATGACCAGGATGTTACATGTAATCTACCATGTCTGTCTCTGCATTCAATATGTGTGTGTCTGCTCATACTATTTCAGTGTCTCTACTGGCAAAAAACAGACCACATATATATAAGCAAGACATAACATTCTTTTTTCATTTCAACGGCACACCCTGGATCTTGATTGCACAGCTTAGAGCCTATTTGTGAAGTAACATATCTAACAGACATGCTGCCTTAGATCCCCTACTAGTACATATGCTAAAGCCTAACTGACTTTAAGAAAACATGTATTTCCATATTTTTAAAAACATCAACTAAGCAAATTATTCACCCAGATCCATTTAAAATCGAGCTTGACTCACAGTGTGATGTTAGGAACATGACCAGGATGTTACATGTAATCTACCATGTCTGTCTCTGCATGCAATATGTGTGTCTCTGCTTATACTATTTCAATGTCTCTATTGGCAAAAAACAGACCACATATATATAAGCAAGACATAACATTCCTTTTCCATTTCAACTACACACCCTGGATCTTGATTGCACAGCTTAGAGCCTATTTGTGAAGTAACATACCTAACAGACATGCTGCCTTAGATTCCCCACTAGTACATACGCTAAGGCCTAACTGACTTTAAGAAAACATGTATTTCCATATTTTTAAACACATCAACTAAGCAAATTATTCATCCAGATCCATTTAAAATCTATGCTTGGCTCAGAGTGTGATCTTAGGCACATGACCAGGATGTTACATGTAATCTACCGTGTCTGTCTCTGCATGCAATATATGTATCTCTGCTCATACTATTTCACTGTCTCTACTGGCAAAAAACAGACCACATATATATAAGCAAGACATAACATTCCTTTTTCATTTCGACGACACACCCTGGATCTTGATTGCACAGCTTAGACACTATTCGTGAAGTAAGAGGCCTAACAGACATGCTGCCTAAGATTCCCTACTAGTACATATGCTAAAACCTAACAGACTTTAAGAAAACCTGTAAATCTATATTTTTAAAAACATCAACTAAGCAAATTATTCACCCAGATCCATTTAAAATCGAGCTTGATTCGTAGTGTGATCATAGGCAGATGACCAGGATGTTACATGTAATCTACCATGTCTGTGTCTGCATGTAATATGTGTGTCTCTGCTCATACTATTTCACAATCTCTACTGGCAAAAAACAGACCACATATATATAAGCAAGACATAACATTCCTTTTTCATTTCAACGGCACACCCTGGATCTTGATTGCACAGCTTAGAGCCTATTTGTGAAGTAAGAGGCCTAGCAGACATGCTGCCTTACATTCCCTACTAGTACATATGCTAAAGCCTAACTGACTTTAAGAAAACATGTATTTCCATATTTTTAAACACATCAACTAAGCAAATTATTCACCCAGATCCATTTAAAATCGAGCTTGACTCACAGTGTGATCTTAGGCACATGACCAGGATGTTACATGTAATCTACCATGTCTGTCTCTGTATGCAATATGTGTGTCTCTGCTCATACTATTTCACTGTCTCTACTGGCAAAAAACAGACCACATGTATATAAGCAAGACATAACATTCCTATTTAATTTCAACGGCACACTCTGGATCTTGATTGCACAGCTTAGAGCCTATTTGTGAAGTAAGAGGCCTAACAGACATGCTGCCTAAGATTCCCTACTAGTACATATACTGAAGCTTAACTGACTTTAAGAAAACATGTATTTCCATATTTTTAAACACATCAACTAAGCAAATTATTCACCCAGATCCATTTAAAATCAAGCTTGACTCACAGTGTGATCTTAGGCACATGACCAGGATGTTACATGTAATCTACCATGTCTGTCTCTGCATGCAATATGTGTGTCTCTGTTCATACTATTTCACTGTCTCTACTGGAAAGAACAGACCACATATATATAAGCAAGACATAACATTCCTTTTTCATTTTGACGACACACCCTGGATCTTGATTGCCCAGCTTAGAGACTATTCCTGAAGTAAGAGGCCTAACAGACATGCTGCCTAAGATTCCCTACTAGTACATATGCTAAAACCTAACCGACTTTAAGAAAACTTGTAATTCTATATTTTTAAAAACATCAACTAAGCAAATTATTCACCCAGATCCATTTAAAATCGAGCTTGATTCGTAGTGTGATCTTAGGCAGATGACCAGGATGTTACATGTAATCTACCATGTCTGTCTCTGCATGCAATATGTGTGTCTCTGCTCATACTATTTCACTGTCTCTACTGGCAAGAAAAGACCACATATATATAAGCAAGACATAACATTCCTGTTTAATTCCAACAGCACACCCTGGATCTTGATTGCACGGCTCAGAGCCCATTTGTGAAGCAAGAGGCCTAACAGACATGCTGCCTTGGATTCCCTACTAGTACATATACTAAAGCCTAACTGACTTTAAGAAAATATGCATTTCCATATTTTTAAACACATCAACTAAGCAAATTATTCACCCAGATCCATTTAAAACCAAGCTTGATTCACAGTGTGATCTTAGGCACATGACCAGGATGTTACATGTAATCTACCATGCCTATCTCTGCATGCAATATGTGTGTCTCTGCTCAGACTATTTCACTGTCTCTACTGGCAAACAAACAGACCATATATATATATAAGCAAGACATAAAATTCCTTTTTCATTTTAACAGCACACCCTGACTCTTGATTGCACAGCTTAGAGCCTATTTGTGAAGTAAGAGGCCTAACAGACATGCTGCCTAAGATTCCCTACTAGTACATATGCTAAAGCCTAACTGACTTTAAGAAAACATGTATTTCCATATTTTTAAACACATCAACTAAGCAAAATATTCACCCAGATCCATTTAAAATTGAGCTTGACTCACAGTGTGATCTTAGGCACATGACCAGGATGTTACATGTAATCTACCATGTCTGTCTCTGCATGTAATATGTGTGTCTTTGCTCATACTATTTCACTGTCTCTACTGGCAAAACACAGATCACATATATATAAGCAAGACATAACATTCCTTTTTCATTTCAACGGCACACCCTGGATCTTGATTGCACAGCTCAGAGCCTATTTGTGAAGTAAGAGGCCTAACAGACATGCTGCCTTACATTCCCTACTAGTACATATGCTAAAGCCTAACTGACTTTAAGAAAACATGTATTTCCATATTTTTAAAAACATCAACTAAGCAAATTATTCACCCAGATCCATTTAAAATCGAGCTTGACTCACAGTGTGATCTTAGGCACATGACCAGGATGTTACATGTAATCTACCATGTCTGTCCCTGCATTCAATATGTGTGTGTCTACTCAAACTATTTCAGTGTCTCTACTGGCAAAAAACAGACCACATATATATAAGCAAGACATAACATTCTTTTTTCATTTCAACGGCACAACCTGGATCTTGATTGCACAGCTTAGAGCCTATTTGTGAAGTAACATATCTAACAGACATGCTGCCTTAGATTCCCTACTAGTACATATGCTAAAGCCTAACTGACTTTAAGAAAACATGTATTTCCATATTTTTAAAAACATCAACTAAGCAAATTATTCACCCAGATCCATTTAAAATCGAGCTTGACTCACAGTGTGATCTTAGGAACATGACCAGGATGTTACATGTAATCTACCATGTCTGTCTCTGCATGCAATATGTGTGTCTCTGCTCATACTATTTCGCTGTCTCTATTGGCAAAAAACAGACCATATATATATAAGCAAGACATAACATTCCTTTTTCATTTCAACGGCACACCCTGGATCTTGATTGCACAGCTTAGAGCCTATTTGTGAAGTAAGAGGCCTAACAGACATGCTGCCTAGGATTCCCTACTAGTACATATGCTAAAGCCTAACTGACTTAAAGAAAACATGTATTTCCATATTGTTAAACACATTAACTAAGCAAATTATTCACCCAGATCCATTTAAAATCGAGCTTGACTCACAGTGTGATCTTAGGCACATGACCAGGATGTTACATGTAATATACTATGTCTGTCTCTGCATGCAATATGTGTGTCTCTGCTCATACTATTTCACTGTCTCTACTGGCAACAAACAGACCACATATATATAAGCAAGACATAACATTCCTTTCTCATTTCGACGACACACCCTGGATCTTGATTGCACAGCTTAGACACTATTCGTGAAGTAAGAGGCCTAACAGACATGCTGCCGAAGATTCCCTACTAGTACATATGCTAAAACCTAACTGACTTTAAGAAAACCTGTAATTCTATATTTTTAAAAACATCAACTAAGCAAATTATTCACCCAGATCCATTTAAAATCGAGCTTGATTCGTAGTGTAATCATAGGCAGATGACCAGGATGTTACATGTAATCTACCATGTCTGTGTCTGCATGTAATATGTGTGTCTCTGCTCATACTATTTCACAATCTCTACTGGCAAAAAACAGACCACATATATATAAGCAAGACATAACATTCCTTTTTCATTTCAACGGCACACCCTGGATCTTGATTGCACAGCTTAGACACTATTCGTGAAGTAAGAGGCCTAACAGACATGCTGCCTAAGATTCCCTACTAGTACATATGCTAAAGCCTAACTGACTTTAAGAAAACTTGTATTTCCATATTTTTAAACACATTAACTAAGCAAATTATTCACCCAGATCCATTTAAAATCTATGCTTGACTCACAGTGTGATCTTAGGCACATGACCAGGATGTTACATGTAATCTACCATGTCTGTCTCTGTATGCAATATGTGTGTCTCTGCTCATACTATTTCACTGTCTCTACTGGCAAAAAACAGACCACATGCATATAAGCAAGACATAACATTCCTATTTAATTTCAACGGCACACTCTGGATCTTGATTGCACATCTTAGAGCCTATTTGTGAAGTAAGAGGCCTAACAGACATGCTGCCTAAGATTCCCTACTAGTACATATACTGAAGCTTAACTGACTTTAAGAAAACATGTATTTCCATATTTTTAAACACATCAACTAAGCAAATTATTCACCCAGATCCATTTAAAATCAAGCTTGACTCACAGTGTGATCTTAGGCACATGACCAGGATGCTACATGTAATCTACCATGTCTGTCTCTGCATGCAATATGTGTGTCTCTGTTCATACTATTTCACTGTCTCTACTGTAAAAAACAGACCACATATATATAAGCAAGACATAACATTCCTTTTTCATTTCGACGACACACCCTGGATCTTGATTGCCCAGCTTAGAGACTATTCGTGAAGTAAGAGGCCTAACAGACATGCTGCCTAAGATTCCCTACTAGTACATATGCTAAAACCTAACCGACTTTAAGAAAACTTGTAATTCTATATTTTTAAAAACATCAACTAAGCAAATTATTCACCCAGATCCATTTAAAATCGAGCTTGATTCGTAGTGTGATCTTAGGCAGATGACCAGGATGTTACATGTAATCTACCATGTCTGTCTCTGCATGCAATATGTGTGTCTCTGCTCATACTATTTCACTGTCTCTACTGGCAAGAAAAGACCACATATATATAAGCAAGACATAACATTCCTGTTTCATTCCAACAGCACACCCTGGATCTTGATTGCACGGCTCAGAGCCCATTTGTGAAGCAAGAGGCCTAACAGACATGCTGCCTTGGATTCCCTACTAGTACATATACTAAAGCCTAACTGACTTTAAGAAAATATGTATTTCCATATTTTTAAACACATCAACTAAGCAAATTATTCACCCAGATCCATTTAAAATCAAGCTTGATTCACAGTGTGATCTTAGGCACATGACCAGGATGTTACATGTAATCTACCATGTCTGTCTCTGCATGTAATATGCGTGTCTTTGCTCATACTATTTCACTGTCTCTACCGGCAAAACACAGATCACATATATATAAGCAAGACATAACATTCCTTTTCCATTTCAACGGCACACCCTGGATCTTGATTGCACAGCTCAGAGCCTATTTGTGAAGTAAGAGGCCTAGCAGACATGCTGCCTTACATTCCCTACTAGTACATATGCTAAAGCCTAACTGACTTTAAGAAAACATGTATTTCCATATTTTTAAAAACATCAACAAAGCAAAGTATTCACCCAGATCCATTTAACACCTTGGCTGCTAGCAGTTTTCCCGTCCTGTGCTGGAAATTCATATTTTACTTTATTCATGACGAGCTCAGCTCGTCATCAGCACAGCTCAACCGTGCATCATGACGAGCTGAGCTCGTCATCAGCATCGAAAGGGTTAAAATCGAGCTTGACTCACAGTGTGATCTTAGGCACATGACCAGGATGTTACATGTAATCTACCATGTCTGTCTCTGCATGCAATATGTGTGTGTCTGCTCATACTATTTCAGTGTCTCTACTGGCAAAAAACAGACCACATATATATAAGCAAGACATAACATTCTTTTTTCATTTCAACGGCACACCCTGGATCTTGATTGCACAGCTTAGAGCCTATTTGTGAAGTAAGAGGCCTAAGAGACATGCTGCCTAAGATTCCCTACTAGTACATATGCTAAAGCCTAACTGACCTTAAGAAAACATGTATTTCCATATTTTTAAACACATCAACTAAGCAAATTATTCATCCAGATCCATTTAAAATCTATGCTTGGCTCAGAGTGTGATCTTAGGCACATGACCAGGATGTTACATTTAATCTACCGTGTCTGTCTCTGCATGCAATATATGAATCTCTGCTCATACAATTTCACTGTCTCTACTGGCAAAAAACAGACCACATATATATAAGCAAGACATAACATTCCTTTTTCATTTCAACAGCACACCCTGAATCTTGATTGCACAGCTTAGAGCCTATTTGTGAAGTAAGAGGCCTAACAGACATGCTGCCTAGGATTCCCTACTAGTACATATGCTAAAGCCTAACTGACTTTAAGAAAACATGTTTTTCCATATTTTTAAACACATTAACTAAGCAAATTACTCACCCAGATCCATTTAAAATCGAGCTTGACTCACAGTGTGATCTTAGGCACATGACCAGGATGTTACATGTAATATACTATGTCTGTCTCTGCATGCAATATGTGTGTCTCTGCTCATACTATTTCACTGTCTCTACTGGCAACAAACAGACCACATATGTATAAGCAAGACATAACATTCCTTTTTCATTTCGACGACACACCCTGGATCTTGATTGCACAGCTTAGACACTATTCGTGAAGTAAGAGGCCTAACAGACATGCTGCCTAAGATTCCCTACTAGTACATATGCTAAAACCTAACTGACTTTAAGAAAACCTGTAATTCTATATTTTTAAAAACATCAACTAAGCAAATTATTCACCCAGATCCATTTAAAATCGAGCTTGATTCGTAGTGTGATCATAGGCAGATGACCAGGATGTTACATGTAATCTACCATGTCTGTGTCTGCATGTAATATGTGTGTCTCTACTCATACTATTTCACAATCTCTACTGGCAAAAAACAGACCATCTATATATAAGCAAGACATAACATTCCTTTTTCATTTCAACGGCACACCCTGGATCTTGATTGCACAGCTTAGACACTATTCGTGAAGTAACATATCTAACAGACATGCTGCCTTAGATTCCCTACTAGTACATAAGCTAAAGCCTAACTGACTTTAAGAAAACATGTATTTCCATATTTTTAAAAACATCAACTAAGCAAATTATTCACCCAGATCCATTTAAAATCGAGCTTGATTCATAGTGTGATCTTAGGCAGATGACCAGGATGTTACATGTAATCTACCATGTCTGTCTCTGCATGCAATATGTGTGTCTCTGCTCATACTATTTCACTGTCTCTACTGGCAAGAAAAGACCACATATATATAAGCAAGACATAACATTCCTGTTTCATTCCAACAGCACACCCTGGATCTTGATTGCACGGCTCAGAGCCTATTTGTGAAGTAAGAGGCCTAACAGACATGCTGCCTAAGATTCCCTACTAGTACATATGCTAAAGCCTAACTGACCTTAAGAAAACATGTATTTCCATATTTTTAAACACATCAACTAAGCAAATTATTCACCCAGATCCATTTAAAATTGAGCTTGACTCACAGTGTGATCTTAGGCACATGACCAGGATGTTACATGTAATCTACCATGTCTGTCTCTGCATGCAATATGTGTGTGTCTGCTCATACTATTTCAGTGTCTCTACTGGCAAAAAATAGACCACATATATATAAGCAAGACATAACATTCTTTTTTCATTTCAACGGCACACCCTGGATCTTGATTGCACAGCTTAGAGCCTATTTGTGAAGTAAGAGGCCTAACAGACATGCTGCCTTAGATTCCCTACTAGTACATATGCTAAAGCCTAACTGACTTTACGAAAACATGTATTTCCATATTTTTAAAAACATCAACTAAGCAAATTAATCACCAAGATCCATTTAAAATCGAGCTTGACTCACAGTGTGATCTTAGGAACATGACCAGGATGTTACATGTAATCTACCATGTCTGTCTCTGCATGCAATATGTGTGTCTCTGCTCATACTATTTCACTTTCTCTATTGGCAAAAAATAGACCACATATATATAAGCAAGACATAACATTCCTTTTTCATTTCAACGGCACACCCTGGATCTTGATTGCACAGCTTAGAGCCTATTTGTGAAGTAACATACCTAACAGACATGCTGCCTTAGATTCCCTACTAGTACATACGCTAAAGCCTAACTGACATTAAGAAAACATGTATTTCCATATTTTTAAACACATCAACTAAGCAAATTATTCATCCAGATCCATTTAAAATCTATGCTTGGCTCAGAGTGTGATCTTAGGCACATGACCAGGATGTTACATGTAATCTACCATGTCTGTCTCTGCATGCAATATGTGTGTCTCTGCTCATACTATTTCACTGTATCTACTGGCAAAAAACAGACCACATATATATAAGCAAGACATAACATTCCTTTTTCATTTCAACAGCACACCCTGAATCTTGATTGCACAGCTTAGAGCCTATTTGTGAAGTAAGAGGCCTAACAGACATGCTGCCTAAGATTCCCTACTAGTGCATATGCTAAAGCCTAACTGACTTTAAGAAAACATGTATTTCCATATTTTTAAACACATTAACTAAGCAAATTACTCACCCAGATCCATTTAAAATCGAGCTTGACTCACAGTGTGATTTTAGGCACATGACCAGGATGTTACATGTAATATACTATGTCTGTCTCTGCATGCAATATGTGTGTCTCTGCTCATACTATTTCACTGTCTCTACTGGCAACAAACAGACCACATATATATAAGCAAGACATAACATTCCTTTTTCATTTCGACGACACACCCTGGATCTTGATTGCACAGCTTAGACACTATTCGTGAAGTAAGAGGCCTAGCAGGCATGCTGCCTAAGATTCCCTACTAGTACATATGCTAAAACCTAACTGACTTTAAGAAAACCTGTAATTCTATATTTTTAAAAACATCAACTAAGCAAATTATTCACCCAGATCCATTAAAAATCGAGCTTGATTCGTAGTGTGATCATAGGCAGATGACCAGGATGTTACATGTAATCTACCATGTCTGTGTCTGCATGTAATATGTGTGTCTCTGCTCATACTATTTCACAATCTCTACTGGCAAAAAACAGACCACATATATATAAGCAAGACATAACATTCCTTTTTCATTTCAACGGCACACCCTGAATCTTGATTGCACAGCTTAGAGCCTATTTCTGAAGTCAGAGGCCTAACAGACATGCTGCCTAAGATTCCCTACTAGTACATATGCTAAAGCCTAACTGACTTTAAGAAAATATGTATTTCCATATTTTTAAACACATCAACTAAGCAAATTATTCACCCAGATCCATTTAAAATCAAGCTTGATTCACAGTGTGATCTTAGGCACATGACCAGGATGTTACATGTAATCTACCATGTCTGTCTCTGCATGTAATATGTGTGTCTTTGCTCATACTATTTCACTGTCTCTACCGGCAAAACACAGATCACATATATATAAGCAAGACATAACATTCCTTTTTCATTTCAACGGCACACCCTGGATCTTGATTGCACAGCTCAGAGCCTATTTGTGAAGTAAGAGGCCTAGCAGACATGCTGCCTTACATTCCCTACTAGTACATATGCTAAAGCCTAACTGACTTCAAGAAAACATGTATTTCCATATTTTTAAAAACATCAACAAAGCAAAGTATTCACCCAGATCCATTTAAAATCGAGCTTGACTCACAGTGTGATCTTAGGCACATGACCAGGATGTTACATGTAATCTACCATGTCTGTCTCTGCATGCAATATGTGTGTGTCTGCTCATACTATTTCAGTGTCTCTACTGGCAAAAAACAGACCACATATATATAAGCAAGACATAACATTCTTTTTTCATTTCAACGGCACACCCTGGATCTTGATTGCACAGCTTAGAGCCTATTTGTGAAGTAACATATCTAACAGACATGCTGCCTTAGATTCCCTACTAGTACATATGCTAAAGCCTAACTGACTTTAAGAAAACATGTATTTCCATATTTTTAAAAACATCAACTAAGCAAATTAATCACCCAGATCCATGTAAATCGAGCTTGACTCACAGTGTGATCTTAGGAACATGACCAGGATGTTACATGTAATCTACCATGTCTGTCTCTGCATGCAATATGTGTCTCTCTGCTCATACTATTTCACTGTCTCTATTGGCAAAAAACAGACCACATATATATAAGCAAGACATAACATTCCTTTTTCATTTCAACGGCACACCCTGGATCTTGATTGCACAGCTTAGAGCCTATTTGTGAAGTAACATACCTAACAGACATGCTGCCTTAGATTCCCTACTAGTACATACGCTAAAGCCTAACTGACTTTAAGAAAACATGTATTTCCATATTTTTAAACACATCAACTAAGCAAATTATTCATCCAGATCCATTTAAAATCTATGCTTGGCTCAGAGTGTGATCTTAGGCACATGACCAGGATGTTACATGTAATCTACCGTGTCTGTCTCTGCATGCAATATATGAATCTCTGCTCATACTATTTCACTGTCTCTACTGGCAAAAAACAGACCACATATATATAAGCAAGACATAACATTCCTTTTTCATTTCAACAGCACACCCTGAATCTTGATTGCACAGCTTAGAGCCTATTTGTGAAGTAAGAGGCCTAACAGACATGCTGCCTAAGATTCCCTACTAGTACATATGCTAAAGCCTAACTGACTTTAAGAAAACATGTATTTCCATATTTTTAAACACATTGACTAAGCAAATTACTCACCCAGATCCATTTAAAATCGAGCTTGACTCACAGTGTGATCTTAGGCACATGACCAGGATGTTACATGTAATATACTATGTCTGTCTCTGCATGCAATATGTGTGTCTCTGCTCATACTATTTCACTGTCTCTACTGGCAACAAACAGACCACATATATATAAGCAAGGCATAACATTCCTTTTTCATTTCGACGACACACCCTGGATCTTGATTGCACAGCTTAGACACTATTCGTGAAGTAAGAGGCCTAACAGACATGCTGCCTAAGATTCCCTACTAGTACATATGCTAAAACCTAACTGACTTTAAGAAAACCTGTATTTCTATATTTTTAAAAACATCAACTAAGCAAATTATTCACCCAGATCCATTTAAAATCGAGCTTGATTCGTAGTGTGATCATAGGCAGATGACCAGGATGTTACATGTAATCTACCATGTCTGTGTCTGCATGTAATATGTGTGTCTCTACTCATACTATTTCACAATCTCTACTGGCAAAAAACAGACCATCTATATATAAGCAAGACATAACATTCCTTTTTCATTTCAACGGCACACCCTGGATCTTGATTGCACAGCTTAGAGCCTATTTGTGAAGTAACATATCTAACAGACATGCTGCCTTAGATTCCCTACTAGTACATATGCTAAAGCCTAACTGACTTTAAGAAAACATGTATTTCCATATTTTTAAAAACATCAACTAAGCAAATTAGTCACCCAGATCCATTTAAAATCGAGCTTGATTCATAGTGTGATCTTAGGCAGATGACCAGGATGTTACATGTAATCTACCATGTCTGTCTCTGCATGCAATATGTGTGTCTCTGCTCATACTATTTCAGTGTCTCTACTGGCAAAAAACAGACCACATATATATAAGCAAGACATAACATTCTTTTTTCCTTTCAACGGCACACCCTGGATCTTGATTGCACAGCTCAGAGCCTTTTTGTGAAGTAACATATCTAACAGACACGCTGCCTTAGATTCCCTACTAGTACATATGCTAAAGCCTAACTGACTTTACGAAAACATGTATTTCCATATTTTTAAAAACATCAACTAAGCAAATTAATCACCCAGATCCATTTAAAATCGAGCTTGACTCACAGTGTGATCTTAGGAACATGACCAGGATGTTACATGTAATCTACCATGTCTGTCTCTGCATGCAATATGTGTGTCTCTGCTCATACTATTTCACTGTCTCTATTGGCAAAAAACAGACCACATATATATAAGCAAGACATAACATTCCTTTTTAATTTCAACGGCACACCCTGGATCTTGATTGCACAGCTTAGAGCCTATTTGTGAAGTAAGAGGCCTAACAGTCATGCTGCCTTGGATTCCCTACTAGTACATACGCTAAAGCCTAACTGACTTTAAGAAAACATGTATTTCCATATTTTTAAACACATCAACTAAGCAAATTATTCATCCAGATCCATTTAAAATCTATGCTTGGCTCAGAGTGTGATCTTAGGCACACGACCAGGATGTTACATGTAATCTACCGTGTCTGTCTCTGCATGCAATATATGTATCTCTGCTCATACTATTTCACTGTATCTACTGGCAAAAAACAGACCACATATATATAAGCAAGACATAACATTCCTTTTTCATTTCAACAGCACACCCTGAATCTTGATTGCACAGCTTAGAGCCTATTTGTGAAGTAAGAGGCCTAACAGACATGCTGCCTAAGATTCCCTACTAGTGCATATGCTAAAGCCTAACTGACTTTAAGAAAACATGTATTTCCATATTTTTAAACACATTAACTAAGCAAATTACTCACCCAGATCCATTTAAAATCGAGCTTGACTCACAGTGTGATTTTAGGCACATGACCAGGATGTTACATGTAATATACTATGTCTGTCTCTGCATGCAATATGTGTATCTCTGCTCATACTATTTCACTGTCTCTACTGGCAACAAACAGACCACATACATATAAGCAAGACATAACATTCCTTTTTCATTTCGACGACACACCCTGGATCTTGATTGCACAGCTTAGACACTATTCGTGAAGTAAGAGGCCTAACAGACATGCTGCCTAAGATTCCCTACTAGTACATATGCTAAAACCTAACTGACTTTAAGAAAACCTGTAATTCTATATTTTTAAAAACATCAACTAAGCAAATTATTTACCCAGATCCATTTAAAATCGAGCTTGATTCGTAGTGTGATCATAGGCAGATGACCAGGATGTTACATGTAATCTACCATGTCTGTGTCTGCATGTAATATGTGTGTCTCTGCTCATACTATTTCACAATCTCTACTGGCAAAAAACAGACCACATATATATAAGCAAGACATAACATTCCTTTTTCATTTCAACGGCACACCCTGGATCTTGATTGCACAGCTTAGTGCCTATTTCTGAAGTCAGAGGCCTAACAGACATGCTGCCTAAGATTCCCGACTAGTACATATGCTAAAGCCTAACTGACTTTAAGAAAACATGTATTTCCATATTTTTAAACACATTAACTAAGCAAATTATTCACCCAGATCCATTTAAAATATATGCTTGACTCACAGTGTGATCTTAGGCACATGACCAGGATGTTACATGTAATCTACCATGTCTGTCTCTGTATGCAATATGTGTGTCTCTGCTCATACTATTTCACTGTCTCTACTGGCAAAAAACAGACCACATGTATATAAGCAAGACATAACATTCCTATTTAATTTCAACGGCACACCCTGGATCTTGATTGCACAGCTTAGAGCCTATTTGTGAAGTAAGAGGCCTAACAGACATGCTGCCTAAGATTCCCTACTAGTACATATACTGAAGCTTAACTGACTTTAAGAAAACATGTATTTCCATATTTTTAAACACATCAACTAAGCAAATTATTCACCCAGATCCATTTAAAATCAAGCTTGACTCACAGTGTGATCTTAGGCACATGACCAGGATGTTACATGTAATATACTATGTCTGTCTCTGCATGCAATATGTGTGTCTCTGTTCATACTATTTCACTGTCTCTACTGGAAAAAACAGACCACATATATATAAGCAAGACATAACATTCCTTTTTCATTTCGACGACACACCCTGGATCTTGATTGCCCAGCTTAGAGACTATTCGTGAAGTAAGAAGCCTAACAGACATGCTGCCTAAGATTCCCTACTAGTCCATATGCTAAAACCTAACTGACTTTAAGAAAACTTGTAATTCTATATTTTTAAAAACATCAACTAAGCAAATTATTCACCCAGATCCATTTAAAATCGAGCTTGATTCGTAGTGTGATCTTAGGCAGATGACCAGGATGTTACATGTAACCTACCATGTCTGTGTCTGCATGCAATATGTGTGTCTCTGCTCATACTATTTCACAATCTCTACTGGCAAAAAACAGACCACATATATATAAGCAAGACATAACATTCCTTTTTCATTTCAACGGCACGCCCTGGATCTTGATTGCACAGCTTAGAACCTATTTCTGAAGTAAGAGGCCTAACAGACATGCTGCCTAAGATTCCCTACTAGTACATATGCTAAAGCCTAACTGACTTTAAGAAAACATGTATTTCCATATTTTTAAACACATCAAGTAAGCAAATTATTCACCCAGATCCATTTAAAATCAAGCTTGACTCACAGTGTGATCTTAGGCACATGACCAGGATGTTACATGTAATCTACCATGTCTGTCTCTGTATGCAATATGTGTGTCTCTGCTCATACTATTTCACTGTCTCTACTGGCAAAAAACAGACCACATGTATATAAGCAAGACATAACATTCCTATTTAATTTCAACGGCACACCCTGGATCTTGATTGCACAGCTTAGAGCCTATTTGTGAAGTAAGAGGCCTAACAGACATGCTGCCTAAGATTCCCTACTAGTACATATACTAAAGCCTAACTGACTTTAAGAAAACATGTATTTCCATATTTTTAAACACATCAACTAAGCAGATTATTCACCCAGATCCATTTAAAATGGAGCTTCACTCACAGTGTAATCTTAGCCACATGAGACACATGTCATGACACACACACAAAGAGAGAAATGACACACAGAAAAAGAGAGATTATGCACGTGCAAAGTGACATGAAACACAGGCACAGACTACCTTTTAAGCTAAGAGAGGCAAACTGACAGCAGACACACGTGAAATTATTGCAAAATGTGAAAACATAGTTCCTTATTTTAAACACACACACACTGTAATCCTTGACAAAAATTTAAAAGCCAGACATTTTACCAGAAAACATATTCCATAGTAAATTATTTTGTAACACAGAGCACAGCCCATTTAAATGACCACTACAAAACAAGGCAGAAACCTAACTCATTTCCAAAATACATTTCAAATATGCCCCATTACATTTTTTAACAGCATTACAAAAAAATGACACACAATGCAGGAATAAAGAAGCACAATATGCTTCTTAATCTTCCCCATAGTACATACAGCAGTCTATCTTTATTAAAAAAATCGTTACTCACCTTTAAAAATGCTTTGGAAGATGTAGAACAGTGTCAGTCACACATACCAGATTTTCTTAAGCAGAATCTCGGAATAATGCTTCTGTCACTGCAGCCTCAGAATAATGGCACATATTACCTCTCATTTCAAACCCATATTCTTGTACATAACCAATGAAAATTCTTCCCACACAAATTCAAAACCAAACTGCACATTTTAATTGGTTGTACATTTCAACACTTTGAAATTCACATAATATTCACCCATCCCCCCAGTGCTCATTCACCCTGTTACCATGGTAACTCCCACCTAACCCAGCACACAGTTGAAAAGTTCATCATACTATGTTGCAAAAGCATCCAGCAAGGGTGTTTGACCTCTCAATGTACTAGCTATTCATGTGCCATGTTTCTTTAAATGACCTTTTCTCAACCATTAAAATGACTTCTTTCAAAAACAAAAGCATGCACTCTAATTTTCAGTGGTAAATTTTTTGAAGCGCCAATTGATATATATGTGTTTTTGAAGTTGCTTTTCATAAAAGCCACTGGAGCAATTTTAAACAAATATGGAAAAGGCCCTACTACGTACCAGTGCCTACCATTTTGCCAAGTTTGGTGTAATTCCATTCAGCCGTTCGGGCTGTAGCCGTGTCTAAATGTCCTAAGGAAAATTGCATGGGGAAAACACATTTGAAAGTATTGATATTTAGAACCAAAATGTTACTTTCGTTTTGAATTTGTGTGTGATGAAGTATGATTGGTTATGTATATATCTTAAATGAGAGGAAAACACGGCCATTTTGTGATACTCCCGTCTGAAGTACTTTTGAGAGGAATTTTGGGTGCTCAATTTCTGGAGTTTGAATTACACAGTACAAACTCTTCTCCTACTTACAAAAAGGTGAGTTGTTAATTTGTAAGGGGAATTATGTTGTACACTTTAAGATCATTTGGAAAATGTTTTCTGTTAGCTATTTACAGTCATTCTGTTATAATTATGGATTAAGATAGGCTTCATCACATGCAGTGCTTTATATTTCTAGTTCCTGCCTGATACTATACACTACCAATTCATTTTAAAGAACTAAATACTTGATTAAGCTACTTTTATATTATGTATTACTAAAAACGATAAATGAAAGTGATTACTTTTTTCTGAAATTTACAGCAAGAAATTTGAAATTAAAATGGATCAGAATGAGGAGACCAAGGAAATTTCTTTTGAAATTTCAACTATATTTATTGAAAATCAAAATGTCACGGATATTGACAGCACCATTTTATCACAAGGAGGAGATGACATAAATTATTTTTTGGAAGAATCTCTTGACAAAGAATTTATCAAATGTTTGAATACAATTGAATTCCAACAATCATCATTGCAGACATTTCATGAAGAGATTCCTGATGATTTGATTGAAAAGGAAATTCCAGATGAGGACATGCTGCAAGTTCTATTAAATTATGAAAATTCTGAACAATAAATTAATATTTACAATTTAAAAATTAGTTGACATATTATTCCTTTTTTTCTAATTCATGAGGTGGTAGCAAAGTGAGAGTAGTAGAGTAGTATAATGTGAGACTTATAGTATAGAGTGCAACATTTTTATGTTACATAGTAAGATTACTCATATTTACTTCCCTTCAACGACTATATTTTCTTCAATGTGTATTTGACATCTCTTCTTCATCTCCTGCCTCCTTTCACTCACTGTCTGTCTCTGATGCACCCTATCGCCGCCATTTTGTGTAGTTACAGAAGAGAGTGAAATATAATAGTTCAGAACGTGAAAAGGGGGCAGGAAAGAGTGCCCCTCACCCCCTAGACCTTCTCAGGGGGTACAAAAAGGATCTGTTTCGGCTTTCCTGAGAGACTATGGTATGAGTTCCATATACCACAATAACTTGCATTACAACATGCAAGATATCTACAGAGGAGACGGTGTGCATTTCTCAGATGAGGGGAACAGAGTCTTTCTCTTGAATTTTAGACTCTGCATTGGTACCTACTTGCAGGTACTTAAATCACCCACATAACACAACAGCTCTTTTTAGAGTTACCCTACCTCTAAGCAATCCAAATTCTTATTTTACACTGTTTTCTTTCACTGTTTTACCCTGTGGTGCGCTCAGGGTGCGCGTACCGGTGAGCGTATATGGGAACGCACCCAGCGCTTACCCTGCAAAAATTGCAAAAAAAAATGTTTTTTTGCCCTTCAGGGTCCTTCTAGGCCCCCCTCAGAAAACCTAGGGGGTCAGGGGGTGTGTACCCTGCCCTCTTTGAATCATTTCCCCCTTTTTATTTTCACCTCTTGTGTCTCAATTCTACCGAGACACAAGATGGCGGACTCTCCGGACTGTTTAGAATGTCGACAGCCAATCAGCTTTCTGCTCGCGCACTCCCGTAGAGCGCCGGGTGCGCTCCCCGGTACGCGTACCGGTGAGCGCTCGGAGCGCGCCTATAGATATATATGTGTTTTGAAGTTAATTTAAAAAAAAAACACTGGTGCAAATTTCACCAAATATAGCAAAGGCACATCTGCGTACCAGTCCCTACAATTTTGCAAAGTTTGGCATAATTCCGTTCAGCGGTTCAGGCTGTAGCTTTGTCAATTCGTCCTATGGAAATTAACATGGGGAAAACACGTTTTGGGACCCCCCTTTTTTCTCAGCCCCCACTTCACGAATCCCCCAAAACTTTCAGGGAAGAAGCAGAGCCGAGCTGGTCTAAATTTTCGAAAATTACACCCAAATTCCTCAACCGGCGCCAAAGTTATTCCTAATACAAGGTTGCGGATTTCCTATGGTAGCTAGGTCCTAACTATAACTACCTACTGGCGACCGCCAGTAGGTAATATATATGCGCTCACTCCTTTCTCCTTCTAGATACCAGGAAAGCACTCCACAGAAACTTCAGTAAAACATACGGATAAGGCATCGTCGAAACGCGTCATGTTATACTTATCCCTGTGAATCATGGATTAAAGTAATTTATGGCAACTGAAGTTCCTGTGGAGTGCTTTCCTGGTATATAGAAGGAGAAAGGAGTGAGCGCAGATATTTACGCGAATGCACTATCGTGTTAATAGCATGGCTGTCCCTGCACCTACAGTCTGATCGATCCACAAGGTTGTAGCGGCCGGAGGGGACTTGAGGAGACACTTTTGTTGAAAGGATGCATGGGAGAACATTTATCCGCCCCCAGTCTGCTCATTGACACTGTAACTCCGGATTTCCCCATCACCCCCCACACCACCGACCTACCTGCATAAACATAATGTATGGTGGGAGTTGGAGTTCGGACATTCATAACGAGCCTCATCAGGTGAGCCAACTGCCAAGGGAGGAGCGGTGTGTCGTCACCACTACATAGGTGGAGCATGGAAACTAGACTTTTGACTGGACCTTTGTGAGTGAAGGGCGCTGACGAAGGCTAAGACTGCCGAAATGCATTCGCCACCTCTCACTGAAAGCATTTTAAAATAAAGGCGTTTTCCTGCTGAACCCCCTCTGGCCTCCGCCTTTTCTTTGTTGGGAAGGAGTTTGCTGCACATTTTCCGCGCCTTGCCTGAAGCGCGGAAAGGATGGCCCCGCTACTTCAAGAGACCCGGATAATTCTGGCACAGCACTGAATTTCAGTGCTTTCATGGCTCGAGGGATCGAGAATTCCGGTGTCCACCCTGGGGATCGTGTGACCAGTGCGGCAAGGGGGTACTCACCTCCAGGATGTTGTGAGCATCATGGCTGTCCCTGCACCTACAGTCTGATCGATCCACAAGGTTGTAGCGGCCTGAGGGGACTGGAGGAGACTCTTTTGTTGAAAGGATGCGTGGGAGAACAATTAGCCGCCCCCAGTCTGCTCATTGACACTGTAACTCCGGATTTCCCCATCACCCCCCACACCACCGACCTACCTGCATAAACGTAATGCATGGTGGGAGTTGGAGTTCGGACATTCATAACGAGCCCCAACAGGTGAGCCAACTGCCAGGGGAGGAGCGGTGTGTCGTCACCACTACATAGGTGGAGCATGGAAACTAGACTTTTGACTGGACCTTTGTGAGTGAAGGGCGCTGACGAAGGCTAAGACTGCCGAAATGCATTCGCCGCCACTCACTACAAGCATTTTAAAATAAAGGCGTTTTCCAGCTGAACCCCCTCTGGCCTCCGCCTTTTCTTTGTTGAGAAGGAGTTTGCTGCATATTTTCCGCGCCTTGCCTGAAGCGCGGTAAGGATGGCCAGGCTACTTCAAGAGACCCGGATAATTCTGGCACGGCACTGAAGTTCAGTGCTTTCATGGTTTGAGGGATCAAGAATTCTGGTGTCCACCCTGGGGATCGTGTGAACAGTGCGGCAAGGGGGTACTCACCTCCAGGACGTTGTGAGCATCATGGCTGTCCCTGCACCTACAGTCTGATCGGTTCACAAGGTTGTAGCAGCCCGAGGGGACTGGAGGAGACGCTTTTGTTGAAAGGATGCGTGGGAGAACATTTAGCCGCCCCCAGTCTGCTCATTGACACTGTAACTCCCGATTTCCCCATCACCCCCACACCACCGACCTACCTGCATAAACATAATGCATGGTGGGAGTTGGAGTTCGGACATTCATAACGAGCAACAACAGGTGAACCAACTGCCAGGGTAGGAGCTGTGTGTCGTCACCACTACATAGGTGGAGCATGGAAACTAGACTTTTGACTGGACCTTTGTGAGTGAAGGGCGCTGACGAAGGCTAAGACTGCCGAAATGCATTCGCCACCACTCACTACAAGCATTTTAAAATAAAGGCGTTTTCCTGCTGAACCCCCTCTGGCCTCCGCCTTTTCTTTGTTGGGAAGGAGTTTGCTGCATATTTTCCGCTCCTTGCCTGAAGCGCGGTAAGGATGGCCCGCTACTTCAAGAGACCCGGATAATTCTGGCACGGCACTGAAGTTCAGTGCTTTCATGGCTCGAGGGATCGAGAATTCCGGTGTCCACCCTGGGCATCGTGTGACCAGTGCGGCAAGGGGGTACTCACCTCCAGGACATTGTGAGCATCATGGCTGTCCCTGCACCTACAGTCTGATCGATCCACAAGGTTGTAGCGGCCCGAGGGGACTGGAGGAGGCGCTTTTGTTGAAAGGATGCGTGGGAGAACATTTAGCCGCCCCCAGTCTGCTCATAGACACTGTAACTCCGGATTTCCCCATCACCCCACACACCACCGACCTACCTGCATAAACATAATGCATGGTGGGAGTTGGAGTTGGGGCATTCATAACGAGCCTCAACAGGTGAGCCAACTGCCAGGGGAGGAGCGGTGTGTCGTCACCACTACATAGGTGGAGCATGGAAACTAGACTTTTGACTGGACCTTTGTGAGTGAAGGGCGCTGACGAAGGCTAAGACTGCCGAAATGCATTCGCCGCCACTCACTGAAAGCATTTTAAAATAAAGGCGTTTTCCTGCTGAGCCTCTGCCTTTTCTTTGTTGGGAAGGAGTTTGCTGCATATATAAATATATATATATATATATATATATATATATATATATATATATATATATATATATATATATATATATATATATATATATATATATATATATATATATGTATATATATATATATATATATATATATATATATATATATATATATATATTCTGTTTTCACAATGCCCAAAGCTTTAGGTTGCACTCACCATCCGTGAACTTTAATTCAATTTAGGCTGCAGCACAGTACACAAAAGCAAGGGTTCAATAACAAGCCTAATGCGTTTCCGACATTCCATATGTCCTTGATCACAGGCTTGAGTAAACATTAAATGAACAATGGCAGGAAACTCGGGAAAGATATCACAAGTGCCTTTAATTGCCCACACGTGGGGCCACATGACGTATCCTCAGAGCTTTCTGGGATCCGTAGGCCTTCATATGCGTGCCAAAGTTTGTAATAAAACTTACATGTTTGCTCAATATTAATAAATGTCATAAAGCCAATAGTGGGCTCCTCGTGCATTTGGACTGTGTTGCACATATAGTAGTTTGCCATAACAGATGGTCCGGTCGCGGGCTCTCCTCATGAAAAGCCCACTGGTCTGCTTGCATTCTAGCGTTGGAGCGCACCCCACGGCTGGACTGTCATGCAATTATTCCGTTTTCACAATGCCCAAAGCTTTAGGTTGCACTCACCATCCGTGAACTTCCAATCAATTTAGGCTGCAGCACAGTACACAAAAGCAAGGGTTCAATAACAAGCCTAACGCGTTTCCGACATTCCATATGTCCTTGATCACAGGCTTGAGTAAACATTAAATGAAAAACGGCAGGAAACTCAGGAAATATATCTCAAGTGCCTTTAATTGCCCACACGTGACGTATCCTCAGAGCTTTCTGGGATCCGTAGTCCTTCTTATGCATGCCAAAGTTCGTAATAAAACTTACATGTTTGCTCAAAATTAATAAATGTCATAAAGCCATCAGTATGTATATTTTTTTTTTGCCAAAAATTGTTCTGCACTCAGGAATTTTATTAATTATTTATTCTGCAAAATAGTTAGGAATTATCATTTAAAAAACCTGAGAAGTTTACTGATAAAACCATGGGTTTCAGGGGTGGTATAGTTACCTGGACATTTCACTATTACAAAACCATTGAAATTCCCCTGTTATAGTTAGTTGTACTAACTATAACTCACGCGCCCGCAATCCACTGCTGATGATGTCACATATTACATCATTCATGACATGGTCAGTGACATCACTGATGACATCACTGATGACATCTCAAATGACGTCACTGATGACATCACTGATAACATCATCCATGTGACAAACTGATACACCTCATCATACAGTAGCATAAACTTTCAACACTCATTATAAAATATGAAGTACCATATTTGAAACCATTGACACACCAGTACAAGTTTCTAAAAACCCACTCAGTGATTACTTTTACTAGTTGTCTGAAGCCATGCAGATTCACAAATTTGAAACGGACAAGGTTAAGGTAAATACTCCCAATATGAGTAGTCGACAAAGTTAAAAAGTAACAGATAAAAGTACTTGAGGGGTTTTTGGTGTCAGACAATGTCCAATTCACACTTGTACGAATGAGTCTGATACAGGGTGGATCTCTGTATAACTAACGGATGATTAGGTATTAGGATGGCATACAAAGCTCCCAACCTTCTCCTAAAGGGCTCCTAATTGGGGGCAAATATTAGACTGTGCAGTAGAGGTTGACAGTGTTGCTCCACTGGTACTTGGGCCTTCTCATGTGACAGAAGGAGCCTCTCTCAGTATCCTTAACTCTTCCCTTCCAAAGTTGACCGGATTCTTAGTCTACAAGTCCTACAGCATTCTTGCAGTTCCACACCAGTACTCTTTATTGGGGTCTATGTACTTATCCAATCATTCTGCCAACACCCAAGCAATTATAAAATCACCATGCACTGTCCTTGCAGCACTCTAATCATCCAGTCACTACCCATGTACACATGCAATGACCCAGGTACTAACACATGTACTGCTACAATCCACTGAGCACTACTGATGTAGTCTGACCATCTCCTTGTCACTACCTATGCACTCCTCCAATCACCCAGCCAGCTCATGTACTTAAGCAATCACTCCTCCAAAACCCAAGCACTTATACATTCAGCATGCACTCTACTTGCAGTACTCTAATCTTCCAGTCAGTGCCCATGTAGTTATGCAATGGCGCAGGCACTAACACATGCACTGCTACAATCCCCTGAGCACTACCCATGCAGACCTCTAACCACCTACACACTACTGATTCAATCCTCCAATCACCCATCAAGCATCATGTACTTATCCAATCACTCCACCAAAACCCAAGCAGTTATAAATTCACAATGCACTGTCCTTACAATACTCTAATAATCCAGTCACTATCCATTGACTCATTCAATGACCCAGCTACTAACACATGCACTGCTACAGTTACCTGAGTACTACTCATGCAGACCAGCCATCTCCTTGTCACTACCCATGCGCAGCTCCAATCGCCCATCCAGCATCATGTACTTATCCAATAACTCCACCAAAACCCAAACACCTAGAAATTCACCATGCACTCTACTTGCAGTTCTCTAATCATCCAGTCAGTACCAATGTACTCATGCAATGACCCAGGCACTAACATATGAACTGCTACAATCCCCTGAGCAGTACCCATGCAGTCCAGCCATCTCCCTGTCACTGCCTATGCACTCCTCCAATCACCCAGTCAGCACCATGTGCTTATCCAATCACTCTTCCAAGATCCAATCACTTATAAATTCACCATGCTCACTCCTTGCAGAACTCTCATCATCCAGTCAGTACCCATGTACTTATCCAATCACTCCGCCAAAACCCAAGCACCTATAAATTCACCATACACTCTCTTTGTAGCACTCTAATCAATCTTCCACTACCCATGCACTCATGCAATGACCCAGGTACTAACTCATGCACTGTTACAACCCTATGACCTCTACCCATGCAGTCCAGCTATTGCCCTGTCACTACCCATGCACTCCTCCCGTCACCTAGCCAGCACCATTTGCTTATGCAATGGCCTGCTACAATCCCCTAGGCACTTCCCATCAGACCTCTAATCACCTACACACTACTGATACACTCCTCCAATTACCCAGGTAGTTCACATGCACTCCAGAAATTTCATTGTCACTACCCATGCACTCCTCCAATCACCCATTCAGCATCATTAACTTCTCCAATGACTCCGCCAAAAGCCAAGCAGTTATAAAATCACCATGCACTGTCCTTGCAGCACTCTAATCATCCAATCACTACCCATGTACTCATGCAATGACCCAGGCACTAACACATGCACTGCTACAATCCCCTGAGCACTACTGATGCAGTCCAGACATCTCTTTGTCACTACTCATGCACTCCTCCAATCAACCAGCCAGCACCATGTATGTATCTAATCACTCCACCCAAACCCAAGCACTTATAAATTCACCATGCACTCTCCTTGCAGTACTCTAATCATCTAGTCAGTACCCATATATTTATGCAATGGCCCAGGCACTAACACATGCACTGCTACAATCCCCGGAGCACTACCCATGCGGACCTCTAACCACCTACACACTACTGATTCACTCCTCCAACTACCCAGGTAGTACCCATGCACTTTAGCAATCCTCTTTCACTACTCATGCACTCCTCCAATCACCCATCCAGCATCATGTACTTATCCAATCACTCCACCAAAACCAAAGCAGTTATAAAATCACCATTCACTCTCCTGGGAGCATTCTAATCATGCAGTCAGTACCCATGTACTCATGCAATGATCCAGGCACTAACACATGCACTGCTACAATTACCTGAGCACTACTCATGCAGTCTAGCGATCTCCGTGTCACTACCCAGGCATTCCTCCAATCACCCATCCAGCATATTGTACTTATCCAATCACTCCACCAAAACCCAACCACTTATACATTCACCGTGAACTCTCCTGGTAGTACTCTAATCATCTAGTCACTACCCATGTACTTATGCAATCCCCCAGGCACTAACACATACACTGCTACAATTACCTGAGCACTACCCATGCATTCCAGCCATCTCCCTGTCACTGCTTATGCACTCCTCCAATCACCTAGTCACCACCATGCCCAGTCACCAAAATGCACTTATCCAATCACTCTGCCAAAATCCAAGCACTTTTAAATTCACCATGCTCTCTCGTAGTACTCTAATCATCCAGTCACTATCTATTTACTCATGCCATGACCCAGGCACTAACTCATGCACTGCTACAATCCCATGAGCACAACCCATGCAGCCCAGACATCGCTCTGTCACTACCCATGCACTTTTCCAATCACACAGCCAGCACCATGTACTTATCCAATCACTCTGCCAAAAGCCAAGCACTTATAAATGCACCATGTACTCTCCTAGCAGTACTTTAATCATCCAGTCACCATCCATGTACTCATGCAATGACCCAGACAAGAACACATGCATTGGTACAATCACCTGTGCACTCTCCATGCAGTCTTCCAATCACCAAGCGAGCACTGTGTACTTATCCAATCACTCCGCCAAAACCCAAGCACTTCTAAATTCACAATGCACTCTCCTTACAGTACTCTCTCCATGCACTTATGCAATGACCCAGGCACTAACACATGCACTGCTACAATCCCCTGTGCACTATCCATGCAGACCTCTAACCACCTACACAGTACTGATTCACCCCTGCACTCCTCCATTCACCCAGCCAGCACCCGGTACTTATCTAATCACTCTGCCAAAATCCAAGCACTTATAAACTCACCATACACTCTCTTATAGCACTCTAATCATCCAGTCACTACTCATGTACACATGCAATGACCCAGGCAATAACTCATGGCAAATACAGAGGAGGTCATGCTTATCACAGGGGTACCCCAACATATAGTGTTCCCTAGTGTATGTGGGTGTTTTCCCTGTATTGTAAGTGTCTTTTACCATAGCACTGGCCCTAGGCCTCATTAGTCAGAGACAGTTACCACCAGTGCCTGTAAGCAAAATGTTGGGGGCACAGTAGGACTTTCTGCTTCTCTGTTGGTTCTTTTTGCACATCTCTTGCTTCTCCCTGCACTTTTCTTCATCTTTCTGGACTTCTGTTGCTTCTTTCTGCATTTGTCTTGCTTCTTTCTGCTCTTTTCTTCCTTTCTTCACATGTCCTACCTTTGTAGCCACAGTTAGTAATTAGCATTTAAAAATCCTTTGAAATTCACTGAAAAAAACCATAGGTTTCAGGGACGTTATAGTTATAAATTAGCATTTAAAAACCTTGGAAATTCACTGAAAAAACCACAGGTTTTAGGGACGTTATAGTTAGTTGGACATTTCACTCGTACAAAACCAGAGAAATTCGGCTGTTAAAGTTAGTTCAGCTAACTATTTCTCGCGCTCCCACAATGCACTGCTGATGGCATCACATATTAAATCATTCATGACATGGTCAGTGACATCACTGATGACATCACTGATGACATCATCCCCGTGATAATCTGATGCACCTCCTCATACCCTAATATAACCTTTGATACACCCACTTAAAAATACAGCCTATAATTTTCAAAACCATTAACACACCAATACCAGTTAGTACATACCCACTCACTAATTCCTAGGTCTACACACACATCCACTCATTCACCTATACAGACACTCACAAACCACCACTCATCCATAAAGTTACTCACACACCTAGTCAGTCATGCAAAGAATCTATCACACTCCCATTTACTCAACTATACAGTTATACACACACCACCTCACTTATTCAAACATATACTAACACATACTTATACTCTTATACAATAACTCATGCAAGCACAAACTGATCCCTACACCACTCTCACAATCACCCACTCTCACATATAGTCATTTATACACTCCAACACTCACATATACTTCCTTTCACATATGCAGTTACTCACACATGTACCACTGAGGCATCCATTCACTCACGAACACACCCATACACACACACACACACCCATACAGCCCGTCACAGAAACACTCTGAAACCCTTGCATCCAGTGAATCGTCCACTCATACATCTATGCACAGAGTCACAACCCAACACCCACCCACTCAGACACTCAGGGAACCCATACAGATACTCATACAACCAATCAATCACCCATATAGATCCTCATTTACCTACTCACCGACCCATGCAACTGATTACACACCAACTGACAAACTAAACTGTGTGAATGTCTGTATCAGTCACTAACCCATGCATTCAGTAAAACACATTTAATCACTCACTTATACAGTCAGTAACGCACCTACTAAATCATCCTTACAGACACTTAAACACCCACTCATTCTTCAATACACTTTGGCATATATATATAAAACATATTTAACCCGTTTTAGCGCGTCGAACATTCTGCCCCAGTGCGGACATTTCGATCGCGCTAACGGGATTCGGACGTCCAACGGTCGTGCGCAGCACCAGCGAGGTTGTGCACGCGATGACCGTTGGACGTTCGAAGCACGGAAGGGGTTAAACTTCATAGAAACACACAGTCACTGGATGATGTCTTCAGTGATGTCATCAGTGATGTCATCAGTGATGTCACTGACCATGTCATGAATGATGTAATATGTGATGTCATCAGCAGTGAATTGCGGGTCGCGAGTTATAGTTAACTGAACTAACTATAAGGGCTGAATTTCTCTGGTTTTGTACAAGTGAAATGTCCAACTAACTATAACGTCCCTGAAACCTGTGTTTTTTCAGTGAATATATATATATATATATATATGTATATATATATATTTTTAAATATATATATATATATATATATATATATATATATATATATATATATATAAAAATATTTTTTTTTTTAAAGTATAAAAATGGAAGTCATGTACATGAGAACCGTCTTGCAATAGCAGAATTGGCAAGTGTACACTTATGAAAGTGGCCAAGAGGTGCGTTTTCAGAGTGGTGTAAAAAAGGGGCGTGTCCTCAGACCACCTCTCTGCAATCCAGCTGTGTGGCACTTACTGGAGGTACCTCGTGGGACCCTCAGTATTCAAGGGGACTTAGCCCCTCACTTAGAACGTGCCAGGAGGCACAGAGTGGTGGAGAAAGGGGGCTTGGCCTGTGTCCACCTCTCAGAAATCCCACTGTGTGGGGCTTACTGAAGGTAAGAGGTAGGCTGGATGGCCCCTATATGACCCCCAGCAGCGAAGGGGACTTTAACCCCCAGCCAAGAGCACGTCAGGGAGCGCGTTTGCAGAGTGGTGGGCAAAGGCGGCGTGGCCTGTTATGAGAACTTAGCAATCCTGCTGGGGATATTTTTTATTAACTGTACAAATAATTTAAATCATTACAGTAATTTCAGAGCTTTGATTAAGAACATACTTAAAAATGATTCCATTAGTGTAATTTCGCACAACAAAAAAAAGAAAAAAAAAAGAACTTAACCTCAAGTATCAAAGTTCTCTCAAAAACCCTATGTATTAAAATTATTTTGTACAAGTTTTGATTTGATTGACATAGTTTCAGTTACAATTATTAATTTTCTTTACAATTAAAATAATATTATGAATGAGTAATCAAGCCCAAGCCATCCTATTTTTTATGTTCATGCGTGATTCCAGCAGGGTATGTTCAGTAGTAAATTGAGTCAATGAGCTGACATACAGGCTGACTGGGTTACAGCAGACATTTGTTCTTCAATGAGTTGACCCTCACTTAAAGATTTAAGCTTCAGAGCCTGTTAGTGTTTATTAAAAAACTTAACCAGTTTGCAGTTCCTCCGAGGGTCTGACGGATCAAGTCCTGTAATAATAGCAGACTTACAAGATCTTTTTCCTCTCATCTGGAAGGCTTCCTTTAACAACGTGACTTGTGCTAGATGGAGTTTTGGACATATACATATCAGATGTATAAGATCTTCCTTATGATTACCACACAGATGGCAGTCTTTTGAGGTAATATTTTTATTCCACCTTGGGGCGTCTGAAAGAGAGGAGTAAGTTTCAAAACATAACACCATTAGCTTTTTTTTCAAGTGGACCAAAATTGTCTGACCTAAGTAGCTGCTGGTTTGAGAACTGTGTAGTTGTTTATTACTGACCATGAGTGAGGTCTTTTACTGAAGGTATTTTTGTACAATAATAAAGAATGGAGTTTAGCAGCTTTGTTAAGTGCTGACTTAAATGTTGGAAAGAACAGATTTGTATTCCACAGATCCAGTGTACATGTTGCTTCAAGTGCATTGTGTAAATAAACCGTGTAAGATGAGTTCTTCTCATTCTCTAGTTCGTACAACAAAGCATCATTAAGCTTGGAATCACCCAGGTTTTGTTTAATCCGATACCACACTTTTATTGTAGAGTAGAGTCGGACTACAGTTTCATTAATTAGGCCAAATTCCAGGCGCACTTGAGCTGGCGACACAGTCTGAGGAAGCTGAAAGACATTTTAAAAGATACTGAATGTTGTGTTGATAAGAATAACTGCATCTTTTCCATAGAGGGCCACACTTGCATACGTAAGGGTTGGGAGAGTTTTAGCTGTCATAACCGATATCAGTGGACTAAATGATGGACCCTCCAATTTCTTTGCCAGTGACTTATAGGAATAAGTTAGTGGGCTTGCCCATTGAGCCATATAGTTCCTATGATTGCAATGGGTCAGTCTGTTATCTATGTAAAATCCTAGATACTTGTAACTAGTTACATGTTTTATTCACTTTCCTTCTAGCCAGATGTTATATTGTTGTGTAGCCTGGTTACTGATAAGCATAGTTTTTGTTTTTATTGTATTAAGTTCTAGTTTGTTTACTGTTAAGAATTCTACAAGTGTTTTTAATAGTCTCAATAAACCGATCTTTGTTAGACCGATTGGCAGCGTATGCAAGATGCGAAAGAAGCAAGGTACCAAGGTGTGGAGAGTGTGAATTGGTTGTGTTAAATTTTCCTGACAGATCTGATATTAACAGGTTAAATAAGTGAGGGGCCAAAACACATCCCTGCTTCAAGCCTTTGTTCGTAAATATTTTTCTTGAAACACTTGATCCGTTCCCCAGGTTAACTCTTACCCATGTGTCTGAGTAAAATAATATTAGGCCTTTTAGAATTCTTTATGGGATGTTCCATGTTCGCAGTTTGGTCCACAGGAGCTGCCGTTCCACACTATCAAACGCAGCTTTAAATCTATGAAACAGATATGCAGATTCTGTTTGTTTTTCTTGCAATTCTCTGCAATTAGGGAGACAGACAATATGTTAGATATTGTTCCTATCCCCTGTCTGAAGCTCGTTTGGTTTGCGGGGATAAAGTTGAATTTATTTGACCAATTAACCAGATCTTGCAGAATCAGGGAGGCAATATATATTTCAATTCTACATCCAACAATGCTATAAGCCTATATTTAGATGGATTCATTGTTTCTCCCCCTTTATATATTGGTGTGAAGATGGATCCTTGCCAGCTCTCCGGAATACAGTTTAAAATTTTGTTTTCTAAGTATAGGCTCTGTAGTGTAGAGCTCCAGAATGCTGGATCATGTTTGAAAAAGGCTTGCGGGACTCCGTTGTGCCGCAGTGTTCCAGTACTTCTACTTTTAATTTATCATGATTTTTTTTAGATCTTCCGTGTATTGAAGATTAGTTATGTTGGTTTCCGTTATTGGACCCAAGATCTCCTTCATCGCTTTTGTTAACATAAGTTGGACGTCAACACCTAGTTGCTGCCGATGACTTGGATAAGCCGGCCTTATCTGTGTCTGTTGGAAATTGTGAAACTCCATTACAAATTTCTGTTTTATATAGTCTACCATACTTGTTCCTGTACATTTGAAGTTTAAATATTCCTTGGCCGATTCAATTCATTTATTGCTTGCCAGAATTTATTTGAGTTATGATTTTTTGCATTGTGTAAGAGTTTTATCCAGGAAGTGTTTGTTCTTGATTTTTTGGTCTCCCATAGCTTTTTTTTGTAGAGTTTTCTCTGCTCTCGAAATGCTACCCATGCAATATCATTATTGTTTTTTGTTCGTAATTTCCTTAGTGTGTTTTTTATGACTGTTCTTAATTTTTTTTCTTCACTTGATTGTCCTATGTGTGGACTAATGCATGGTATCTTTTGACTAGAGGTAACTCTTGCAGTTGGTAGATCAAACAAAAATTGTGACCTTGCTTGTACCATATTGGTATTTTCTTCAATAGATTTGGCAGGTAGCACTTTTTCCATTTTAGTTTGCTCCTGGTTGCTACCATTTGACCAAAGGAGGCGTTTGTAATTTATTGTGTTCAAGTTGCCTTCCTAAGGTACAAAATATTGGAAACATGTTAAATTTAGATTGAAAACAATATGCTGAATTGAGTGGTCACTCAATGTAGTGTATTCAATATAGTAATGAGCTAGGAGTGGCATTAGTGGGAGCATTATGATTGTATAGTCAAGTATCGACTGTGACCTTGGTCCATGATACGTGTATCTTGGAGGAGTATCTTCTGTTAATCTTCTGTTGATAACACGCATTCCCTGGTATTCTAAAGCTGTTATCAACTGTTGCCCAATTTTATCCTGTCTAGTTTATTTATTTGGAAGCTGTTGGTGTATGCTCCAAAAGATATTATCTGCTTCCAAAATCTTGTCTTCTTCTGGTATACTTACTGGAGGTAATAGGAGAGGTAGTTGGCCCCCAAGGATATCCTCCTTGTAAGTAAGTCCCAAACAGTGGGATTGCTAAGAAATCTTCATAGGCCATGCCCCTTTTTTCCACCACTCTGCAAACCTGCCTACTGGCAGAGTACGGGATGGGGGATGAAGTTCACTTTACTCTTGAGGGGACAGGAGTTGGCCTAATGGTTAGGGCGGGCGACCTCAAGCTGGACTCTTCTGCCTGAAGTGCATAACTGTTTTGAGTGTAGGGGAGCAAGTTATGCAAACAATGCTAGACATTAAAAACAGCCATCGTTATTTAATTTTTTGTTTGCACAGTTAGGCACAGTGTTTTGAGCTAGTTTTTTTGTTTACATTTTAAAATATTTAAAAGACATGAAAAATAAATAAAATAGTTTCAAGAAAAGAAGAAAAAAACTTTTCTTATGGAACCACCTATTCTGGTTTAAAAAAATAAGGTATATGTTGTGTGTGTAGATTAGTCAATGCATAATGTCTATGTGATTGGATGAGTGTGTACGTAGAGTCTGAGTGATTGGATGAGTGCATGGGTAGTGGATGGATAAATGGGTGAGTGCAAGAGCAGTGTCTAGGCGATTCCATGAGTGCATGCATAGTACCTGGTTGAATGAATGAGTGCATGGGTAGTGCCTGGGTGATTGGATGAGTGATTGGGTAGGGCCTGGGAGATTGGATGAGTGCAAGGGTAGTGCCTGGGTGATTGCATAAGTGCATAGGTAGTGCCTGAGTAAATGAATTAGTATAATGGTAGTGTCTGGCTCATTTGGTGAGTGCATGGATAGTGTCTGTGTGATTGCATGAATACAAGGGGACTGCTTGATCACTGCATGACTGCATGGGCGGAGCCTGAGTGAATGAATGAGTGAATGGGCAGTGGCTACATGAATGAGTTAGGGCAAGAGCAGTGTCTGGGTGATTCCATGAGTGCATAGATAGTGCCTGTGTGAAATGAATGAGTATATAGGTAGTGCCTGGGCAATTGGATGAGTATAAACACAAGATCTCGGAGCACACAAAGATTATATAAATTTCCACATATGTAAGTCCAAAACTTCACTCAAAACAAAGCTTCTTGAAAAAGTAATCTTTTTATTCCATTGGGATCCAATCCTTGTGCCATAGCGTTTCGCCTAGGTTAAAGACACCTACGGCTTCGTCAAGGCTGCGAATATCAGTGTCACTCCTCGTCGTAGTGCCCCTTCTGTGCGTGTTGTCCAGGCTAATCGGCCTTAGAAAGTACGACAGCACGCCTCTGGGTTATTAGTATGCCAGGAGTGGCGTAGAGTAGGTCATCAGCCGGGATCTTAATAAAGTTTTAATATTCCGGTCCACTTTCGTATTCTCCCGTAAGAACCAATGCCTAGTTCTCTGTTATTTAATGATAATATATTAGAGAAATGATAATAATATATTTCTAAGAACACATCATAAATTTAGAATTACATAACATTCTCAGTTTCCCTTTGTTGCTGTTCTCAGATTCCACTTTAGTTCACCATATACAGATTTCAATGTAGCATCATCATTGAACAGCGGGGAAAAAAACAATCAAATTGATTATACAGAAAAAAAAATAAGTCAGCATAGAACATCATTGTCAATATGTGTAGCTATGCCTTTACCTATCTACACTTTGTTAGTCACTTCATGTTATTTGACAAAATGTACACTTTCATTTACATCTCATTCAATTTATTCAACAAATATATAAATGATTTGCTTTTAAACACAATTTTCCAGATGTAATATCAATTAGCACAAATATTATTCAAAACACTAATTGTAAATTGTAATAGTTTGCAGTGCTGTCTACTGTCTGTTGATATCTTCCAAATAGTCCGAATGATGTTCTCAAAACCTTGGCTGCAAAAATAACATATAAGAATTTGGTAATTCATAGGGCATTCTAGCTTTGAACTCCATGTGGGCATCATTGCAATGTGTCCATTCTTTGTTACACTTTAAGTAAATAGTATTGTGTCCAGATGTTGTAGTGGGTCTATTGTGGAAAATAATAGCCACTTTTGTATAAGCTCTTCCTTTAAAATTGGAAATTTTTGTTTCCGATTTTCCTCCATTTGGTCTACAACGTTGTTACATTAAAATGAGGAATTTTCCAAATCTTTTTATATGTAATGTAGACAACATCTCTGGTCTACAATGTGAACATGTCAGGTCCTGATATGCTGTTTTTAAAAAGATACTGAATTGCAGTCTGATATTGTTAAGTAACAGAATCATTCTGTTTGTATTTGAGGCATAGAAATGAATGAACAGTCTTCACACCTATGATCCCATCTGTAACTTAGTCCAAATAAGTTATCAATATCTATACCTTCTTGTGCATCTTGCTACATGTTTAGAGTAAATGTCACTGAACCTGTACATATATCTAAAAGATGTTGAAGGCCAGAAGCAGTATGTATTTTAGTTCTATCCCTTACCAACTGTTGAAATAGATAATGTAGTGTAAAACAGAATCTTTCATCACAATTTCAATTATTTCATGATGAGGATGTGGTAGATGAAATACAAAATTTAGAATCACATTAGCATAACAGTTAATACCTAAACGGTTTTCCAACTGGTATCCTACAATATCGTCAACACTTTTCTTCTTTATGCCTACAACTTTCTCTTCAATTGTTTTCTTTTTTTGAACCTCAGTTGAATGTTTGACATATTTCTGTTTTGGGCACACTACGCGTTTCTCACATATGGGATATTCACCTAAATGATGAGCATTTCGGTTTGTTTCTAATTGTTCTTCCCTACGATATGGATCACTCTTGTAATTCAAAACCTCGAGGGCAAGTTCAATTAATCAATCATTTGTAAAGCGCACTACATACCCGCGAGGGTCTCAAGGCGCTGGGGGGGGGGGGTGCTACTGATCAAACAGCCAGGTCTTGAGTATCCTCCTGAAGGTCAGCAGGTCTTGGGTCTGTCGTAGGCTCAGTGGGAGAAGGATATCCCACCGGCTGTTGTTCTTCGGATGCGCGGGCAGTGGCGAGTGAGAGGTCAACGGAGCGTAGCTGGTGGTTGGGGATGTAAACGGAGAGTCGCCTGTTGAGGTAGGCTGGGTCGTTCTTGTGGAGTGCCTTGTGTGCGTGGGTGAGGAGCTTGAAGGATATCCTCTTGTTGACGGGAGCCAGTGCAGGTTTCTCAGGTGGGGGTGATGTGGTCGTGGCGTGATACGTCAGGGATCAGTCATGCCGAGGCGCTTTGGATGCGTTGTAGTCATTTGATGAGCATGGTCGGGGCTCCCGCGTAGTGTGCGTTTCCGTAGTTGGGGACATTGGGCGTCATTATTTTTTAACTTTTTGTTTTTAAACTTTTTATAGTCACATTGCTGCTATTTTCAATCTCCTTACAGATGGACTCTCTGGTCCACTGCCCAGTGTTTCCAGTTTGTGTGGAGAGAGCCGGAAGAAAGCTGCCTCGCCCCTTTACTCCTGACCCACTTCCAGGCAGGGAGCCATCTTGGCGGTTGGCGCACTAGTTGTTTCCCTTCATCCAGCCATAAATGCTGGAGAGGGACCGGGCACGCAGCATGCGTGCACATTGGGCCGGCCACTGCCACGCCAAAGGCAAGCCCATCTGTACTCTTCTGTGCCTTGACAGCCCCAGGAACACCGTTCAACTCATGATCTACACAAGGAATGAACTCCTTGCTCTACGCCACACTGTTACTAAGAGTCTCTGCTCTCCTCACAATTGGAGCGGCAGCTCTATGGAATACAGGTGCCACTGATATTGTTTCTCTCATAGTGCAAGGATTGGGCCTGGGTATGTTCCCTGAGAGTCCCAATTAAACTATCAATGGAAAGGCAATCAGCTGTAAAGGCATACCACTGTTTGCTTCTTAACACTAGGGGGCTCATTAGGATGGCGGGCGGTCTTTTTCCGCCCGCCACCCTAACAGAGAACGGGACCGCCCGCCATAAGTGTGGGGGTCCCGCAGGGGGAATTAGGATGTGCCCGCCACAGTGGCGGGCATATCCTGTATTTTCAGTATTGTGGTGGGCGGTGCTGTCTGCACCACCGCCACAATACTGAAAATGACATGCAGCATTTGCATAACCAAAGCGGCGGGCACCGCGTGATGCCTGCCGCTTTGATTATGTAAATGTGGGGGGATACCACAGGTACCCCCCTGTGTGCACCCCCCCATTCTCCTTCACTCTGGGGGCCCGTACGGGCCCCCAGAGTGAAGAACGCCTGCCTTTCCGTGGCGGCATTGCTGCCACGGAAAGGCATGTCAATTTGCCCATTGTAACATGGCTGGAGGTGTCTAACAGACACCGCCACCTTATTAAACAATTTCCGCCCCGGCCGCAAGGTGACCGGGGCGGAAAACAGGCGGGCGGGGTTTTAGACCGCTGCGTTCCCCCCCCGCCATCCTAATATGGCGGGGGGAATTGGAAAGTGGATGTCGGGCGGATTGCCTCCGCCAGGTCGGCGGTGGCTACCGCCAGCCTGGCGGAGGCAATCCGCCCGACATCCTAATGACCCCCTAGGTCTCTTATTAAGCATAAATTTGCAGATCAAATGGCCCAGCATGATCCTGACATTATTTTACTCACGGAGACCTGGGCTGACAGTCAGGCTGCTGTCCCGTGTGGGCTCAACATTGAAAGATTGGATAGATCAAACAAAAGAGGGGGGAATAGCAATTATTTATTACAATTCAATGGAGGCCAGTTGCACACCGGTGTATCACCTAGAGTATGAGGTACTTAGGTTCAGCATCAGTCTGACCAAATTCTACACATTTCAAGGAATGCTAGTCTACCAACCCCCTGACCCAAGCAGGGGCTTTGTTGATAAAATCCAATCCTTCATGGAACCCAGCATAACGTACGGAAATTTTACACTGGTAGGGGACTTCAATTTCCATTTAGAGTCATCCTTGGACGCAGATACAGGATATCTGGTGGACAATCTTAATAGTTTCAAGTTACCCTAACAAATTGAAGCACCCTCTCACATAGCCAACCATACATTGGATGGTATCTTTAAAAATAATGCTGACCTAGGCATAGATAAGGTCATTCCACTTCCATGGTCGGACCACATGTCAATTTTATTTTTCTATCACGACCCAGTGTAATAGAGCTGAGTTAAACAGCACAGCTAGTGTTATTAAGTACCATTAAAGCTTAAAAGACAATGGGTCTATTAGCAAGAAATAGCGATATTTATCGCTAAACGTGGTTAGCGACTTTTTTTTATCGCTGGCTATCGCTGGATATTTTAGCTGAGAAAACATGCTATTAGCAACGTTTTTCTCCATTGTGCTAAAATATCCAGCAATAGCGGCGAAATGCAAGAATATCGGTGGAAATCCAGCGATATTCTTGCATTAACGCCAATGGGGGCTTAATCTGATAATCTACCCCCCATTGACTATACAGGTAAGTCCACTTTTTAGCAGGAGTTAGTTCATCGCGATAATCGCACTTAGCGCTATTTTTTTTATCGCTTCGCCTGCCTTGCTCATAGGCGATAGCTGTGTTAGCGACTGTTTTCATTTGCTAACAGTTTGGGTACGCCAACTTTGCATGTCATTAGCGATAAATATCGCTGACATGCAAAGAGGGCCCCAAACCTCTAGCTTTCACCTAGTAGCTATTGCCAACTGCTGTTAGCGACAGCTTGCTAATAGGACGATATAAATATCACAGCTTTAGCGGGAAAAAGTACCTCTAAAGTGGTGATATTGCGCTTGCTAATATGCCCCTACATGTTTTGCAGGGAAAAGCAGACTAGCAGTAAATTCCTCCAGGAAACTTTTTAAAACGGTTAAAGATTCATCGAATTGGAGCAACAGCAATTCCTTTGTGATGGGTGAATCTTTCTGCAACAAGCTGGCAGACTTCTTCCAATTGAAAGTCAATTCCATCTTTCAAGAATTCTCTCAGCAGTTTCCTAGTACTAACCTCATCTTTAATTTTGAAGAGGCCTCAAGTTCAGGCACATTCATTGGTTGCAAGATATCTCCCAATTTTGAACAGTTTCCTCTTCTTACGTGGGATAAAACAATCAGCCCCATGAGTTCCATCAAGTCTGGGGCTCCCTCCGACCCTTGCCCTCCAGGGATCATCAAAAAGCTGGCTAATCAGGTGGTTGGGCCATTTAAAGATCTACATAATCGAGTACTGAGTTTGTAGCACTACCCTGACATCTGGTAAAAGGCTTCTATTTTTCTTTTGGTAAAGAAACCCTCCCTGGACCCCAAGTTGGTGGACAGTTATAGACCAATTTCTCAACTCCTGTTCCCAGCTAAGGTGTTAGTGAAGGCCATGAACGTAGAAATTCTAACCTTTGGGGACGCCCATCATTTGCTGGACCCCGCCCAATACGGGTTTAGAGCAAACCACTGCATGGAGTTCGCACTGGTGGCCTCATCAGAGGAAATTAGAGTGAGGGTGGACAAGGGCAGCAGAGCAGCACTAATTTTACTCGATCTCTCTGCAGCCTTTGATACAGTCCACCACGTGCTTCTTAGGAAACGCCTGCACTCCTTGGGCACCGGTAGCACTGTACTATCTCTGCTGAGCTCATTTCTTGAAAATAGACAACAGTGGGTCGAGATGGGAGAGGTAAAATCCAGCCCCTTTTGCCTCCTGTGTGGGGTGCTGCAGGGTTCGGCGCTCAGCCCTACTCTATTCAAAGTGTACGTCACCCCCCTGGTAAAGCTTATTCTGAGCTTCTGCCTGACCGTACTATCTTACGCAGATGACACACAGATAGTGGTGTCTGTCTCATCTCAGTTTGAAAATGTTGTGAACAATTTCTGCAGTTGTATGGAAGCAAGGGCAGGCTGGATGAAGGAGAACTGTCTTAAAACGAATTTGGATAAAACAGAGGTATTGCTTTTTGGGAATGAGACTTCCTTCTGGAATGCATGCTGGTGGCCCCAAGAGCTGGGTGACCTGCCCAAGTCGATACAGAAGAATACAAATGTGGGAGTCATCTTTGATACCAAACCATGCCTTGATGCTCAGATCAATGCAGTGACGTCTGGGGGCTACTTTATGCTACAGGTCCTCAAACAAATCCTCCCTTTCATTCCAAGCGACCTTCAGAAGACCATAATGCTGGCCCTAATTGGCTCTGAGCTGGACTATTGCAATGCACTTTATCTTGGCACCTCGAAATACCTGGTAAAAAAATTGCAGTCTCTACAGAATGGGGTAGAAAAACCTTTCTGAATATCCCCAGGTTTAAACCAGTTTCTTATCTATTACACCACCTTCATTGGCTACCATTGGGAAAGAGAATCTCATTTAAAACTCTGTGCCTAATGCACAAGGCTCTTCACGGTACTGGCCCCCTCTATTTCCAGGAACGATTTACCTGGTATGAGCCCAGTAGAACACTCGGATCTAGTTTGGCTCATAAGGTCCTGATTCCCAGAATTAAACAAGTAAACTGGGGTGGCAGAACACTGACCTACCAGGGGGGGAAGTTACTCTTGCCCTCTGATCCCAACACAGCCTGCAGCTATTCAGAAATCAGCTAAAGACCTGGCTTTTTCTGCAGCTAAATAACAAGGTCACTCAGACCTAACTCGGTAATGCTCCCTCGTCAGTCCTTGATCCACCTAGTGCTAGGACACCTTTGGGTATTGTCCGCTCTATAACATTATTTCCTTCATTCGTAAAGTCTTCTTAAACAATTGTACTCTCTTACACAATTTGCATCAGCACTAACTTATTTCTCATCAAAATCTATCAAATACAAACCAGACAATGTTCTTACTTGAGACAATGCAACGTATGCCATTCCTTCTCTAATCACCGTACTTACGTTATTTACAAAAGCTCCGTCTATACTTAAACCTTGAGGTTGATGAATAGTTACTGCATATGCTAGTGACACAGCAAACTTTTGTCTGCGGACATATAAGTCTTTAACAAGTAAAAAACGTACAACACAATGTCCAATCTGTCCTACCTCATTACCCTAATCGAATTTTATAATCAAAAATTCTATTCCATCTTTATTTTACAAATTTACAAAATCAACACATTTTTTCATTACTCCATTTACTAATCTTTTATCTACATTCAGATTATGCCACAAAATTACTCGACAGTTTTTACATACATGTAAAGTCTTTTCTAATCCTACAGTTTTAGATCCAGACTTTTCCAAAGGATCCTATTTAGCCTGTAGTTTCTCAGTAAGAAGAATTGTCACTCCTTTGTGTTTTCTCAATAGCTTCAATGTCCACAATCTGTTGTTGTTCCAGTTTGACAATGGTTGATATATCCAGGAAATTGTTGAGAAAATTGTGTATGGATTACCCTCGAGGAGAAGAGAAGGTGAGATGGAATGAAGAAAAAGACAGTTACCTCGCATCTCCTGTTATTAACTCCTGATAAAATACAGCCGTATTTAACCCTGATGATGTCTAATTATGATCGATTTCTCTTGACCCGTTTTAGATTAAATATTGTTTTTAGACTCTTGTCCTTCCCAGTAATGAATCCATGGTTGCGAAATTTGCCTATATGCCCGTGTGATGAATCGTCGTCCCAATCTGATATCCATATTTTATTCTTTTGTAAATTTTATATTTTACCACGTAGGAAATTCATTATCCCAATCCTCAAAGAAATGAATTTAAATAGATGTCGCCCAGCTTTTTTAGAACTTCAGAGAATGGACACTGTTTTAACTGTTGCAGTAGTTTTAGGCTTTTTTAAACATGTTTTTAAATTACGGCGGTTGGTGACTGGCCTGGCACGGTGGTTGTGGACCAGGCTGGGCCGGTGGTGGGTGACTGGCCTGGCACAGCGGTTGTGGACCGGCCGTGGCCGGTGGTGGGTGACTGGCCTGGCACGGCGGTTGTGGACCGGGCTGGGCCGGTGGTGGGTGACTGGTCTGGCACGGCGGTTGTGGACCGGGCTGGGCCGGTGATGGGTGACTGGCCTGGCACGGCGGTTGCGGACCGGCCGTGGCCGGCCGGTCTACGGTGGATGATGCAATGTGACTGTAAGGGTGGTCATGAACTGCCATTTCGAATTTCATCATCAATCAATCAATCAATCAGTGACACTTATAAAGCGCGCTACATACCCGTAGGGTCTCAAGGCGCTGGGGGGGGTGGGGGGGGGGGGTGCTGCTACTGCTCGAACAGCCAGGTCTTCAGCTTCTTCCTGAAGGAGAGGTGGTCTTGGGTCAGGCGCAGGTCGGTCGGGAGGGAGTTCCAGGTCTTGGCGGCCAGGTAGGAGAAGGACCTTCCTCCTGTAGTCGCTCTTCGGATGCGGGGGACGGCGGCGAGGGCGTGGTTGGCTGATCGGAGGTGGCGTTTGGGAGCGTAGAAGTTGACTCGGCTGTTGAGGTACCTCGGGCCTTGGTCGTGTAGGGCTTTGTGTGCGTGGGTGAGGAGGCGGAAGGTGATTCTTTTGTTGACGGGGAGCCAGTGAAGGTCTCTCAGATGTCCGGAGATGTGGCTGGTTCGTGGGATGTCGAGGCGTTCTGGATCCGCTGGAGTCTCTTCTGGAGCTTGGCGGTGGTACCGGCGTAGAGGGCGTTGCCGTAGTCCAGTCGGCTGGTGACGAGGGCCTTGGTGACGGTCTTCCTGGTCTCGGTGGGGATCCACCAGAAGATCTTCCGTAGCATGCGTAGGATGTTGAAGCACGCCGAGGAGACGTTGTTGACTTGCCTGGTCATGGAGAGGGAGGAGTCCAGGATGAAGCCCAGGTTGCGTGCATGGTCTGTGGGTTTGGGTGCGGTGCCCAGGGCGGGAGGCCACCAGGAGTCGTCCCAGGCGGAGGGTGAGGAGCCCAGGATGAGGACCTCCGTCTTGTCCGAGTTCAGTTTCAGGCGGCTGGTCGTCATCCACTCAGCTACCTCTTTCATCCCTTCGTGCAGGTTGGCTCTGGCGGCGGCGGGGTTGTTGGTCAGGGAGAGGATCACAAGGATATGTTGGCCTACACCTCCCCAGCGGAATGCGTGCACCGCCATGGTGGCGCCACTGATTGAACATTGTTGCAAAAGAAGCATCCATCCCGGAAGCGCGCACATGCGGTTGCCGATGTGTGACCGTGTCGGTCCGTGCACATGCAGCCAATGGGAAGAGGTAACGCAGGGCGCGTATGCCCAATCGAAAAAAGCGGAAGCAGTGCACTGCCATGGCGGCGCCACTGATTGTATATTTTCAAATGCTGCACCGTCGTGGTAGTCCGCACATGCGTTATGAGGCTTGCGACGGTGATGGTGAAACAGCATATGTCATGCACCATATCAAGTGTGTTCACACTATGACCATTGATGTGCACCCAATGTGCTACACATGTGCATGTCGATGTGTTGACGTCTTGTATTTCCGTACACACGTTTCAACTTCTTCACATCTATACAGTACATCAAGGCTGTCTGGCCACATTCAGAATCTGTTGTCAGTGTGTGGTTTGCGTGTGCAAGTAACAATGGTGGGGGTACACATGCATTCTGTGTATGCGTATGTGTGTTGCCTCTTGTCTGACCATGCATGTCATGTGAGGATGCTCACCATTGTAGGTGTGGTCATTGGTGCATGATGACATGGAGTGTGTGTAGCATTATCGTATTGTGTGTGCACGTGCATGTGTGTCTGTGATGAGGCTTGTACACATTTGGGTCCTTAAGCATGTCTTGTTGGCAGTTATTTTGACATGTGAGTAAGTTACATTGTACATGTTGACACACATCATTTTGTTAGTGGCTGCAAATTGTTTTTATGCTACTCCATATTGTAGGTCATTTCAGAGATGTCACACATATGATAATTGTCGACAACATTTCTCATTTTGCTAGTGTTGGCCTACATGTGATAGAGTTGCACAGCTATGCGCTGTTGGTAAATTGACATCTACTACATCTACTCCCACACAGGAGGGCTCCAAATGTGCATCGCCCATACACTGTGCTGGAGGATATGGTTGACGAGGAGGTGATCAGGAAATTCCGGCTTGATCGACGTAGATTGCTGGAGCTTGTAGACCAATTGTCTCCTCATCTGCAGCTATGAAGAAAATATCCTGGTTCCATTACACCGACAGCAAAGGTGATGGCGGCACTACACTTTTTTGCAACTGGCACCTTTCAGTACACAGTTGGACATGCCGGGGGATGTCACAGTCCATGTTCAGCCTGGTACTGCAGGATGTTCTCAAAGCCATGATGATTTACAAGGAGGAATACATCCATTTTCCACGGCCGGCAGAGTTGGCAGCAGTCAAAGCAGATTTCTATGCACTGGGCCAGATACCACACGTAGTGGGTTCCATTGATGGCACCCATATCGGTCTCATTCCACCACGGGCACGTGAGCCGGTATATAGAAATCGGAAGCACTTTCATTCGCTCAACGTGCAGGTGGTGTGCCTGGCCGACAACATCATAACCCATGTGTGTGCAAGATTTCCTGGCTCCGCACATGACTCCCACATCATGCGGAGCAGCATTGTCCCCCAACTGATGGCAAATCTGCGTCCAGAACGTGCGTGGCTTGTTAGTGAGTATGCTGTGGGGACAGTTGTGTTTTCTGTGTGGCATGGGGTACCCACCAATTCTGGTTGTGATATTTGTGTCTGTCATCCCCCTACATAGGCGACTCTGCGTACCCAAACCGGCCGTGGCTGCTGAGTCCCATACGTAATCCAACAACAGCTGGTGAAATGCGATACAATGATGCCCCTGGAAGGACACGTAGAGTGGTGGAACGTACATTTGGACTGCTAAAGTCTAGGTTTCGCTGCTTGGATGAGACCGGAGCGGCCCTGCCCTACTCACCAGGCAAAGTATGCAGGATCGTGATTGCCTGCTGCATGCTCCACAACCTGGCCTTGCGCAATGACATTGAACTGATCTTGGACCCTGAAGATCAACAAGTTCCTCAGCCTCCCATCCCACCCATGTTGACTGATGAGGATAGTGGTGAGGAAGAAGGTGTGGACCAGAGGCGTCAGCTCATTGATCGCTATTTCCCTTGAATGTGAGTAACTACCTCTTGTGCAGGTTGACAATGCGTGATGTATGTTTGCTGGTGGTATTTGGATGTGGTGTTTATAAGCTGGCTGTTCTGGTATGTCATGTTTGCATGTGTGTGGTGTATTTTTTGTGTACGTGCAAATCTCCATGATGTGTGTCCTCTCATCCACTGATTTGGTGATGAGTGTGGTTTGTGGGATGTTGCAGTGCAGTGTGTTGTGATGGGTGTGAATCAGTTTCCTGACGTTTGTTTGTTGTCTCTCTTTTTCCCTAGGTCACTCCCACAGAGGCATGATTCTCATCGACATAGATCCCTGCACCTGGTAACGTCTGTTTCTGAGTCAATAATGTGATTAAAACATGGAGGCAACACATCATTGAGTGTTTAAGTGAAATTTATTCACAGGTTGTGAATTGATGCTGGTGGTTATTTACAAGTAAGTGTTGGGTGGGGGAGTGTGAGTTGAAGGTCATGGTAGATGAAAAGACTGTGGTGACACCACATTGGGTGATGTCCAGCTAGTCCAGCAGACCTGTGCCAATACTTGGCGTAGTGGGACAGGATAGATTGCGGGTGGATAGCAGGCTCAGGCAAGGTTAGAGTCATTGGCGGCCCCTCTCTGAGCTGGTAGATGGAGCATCCCCACTGCTTTCACCTACTTCCAGCCTCGGACAGCCCCTCCGTCTTGGAGCTGGAACAGAGTCAGCTGGGGGGGCAGGTTGGTCAGGGGCCACATCCTTGTCCATGGGCTCAGGTGGCGGTGGCGGTGGTGTTGGTGACCGTGGCGGCTGGGCACTTGGGTGAGGGGGGGGTGTTGTGGTGCTGAATAACCAGTCCCTCCACAGTTCTGTTTGCTGGCCCATGAGGTCCACTATTTGCCCTATGCAGCTGTCAATGGACCACAACAGATTACTGTTCTCTACCGAGTCCTGGTGGGCACGATCAGCCTGTTCCTGCCCACGCTCATAGGAGGCCTGGACTCTGGCTAGGGCTTCCAGTGTTTCAGCGCCAGGATGGGGTGGGTGTCCTTCCCCAGCTCGCCGGTGAGAAGCACTCCTGCTTGTGGGATGTGGCCTCAGCTCTCTCCTTTCCCGTCCACTCTCCCTGCTTGGCTGGGATGTAGATGGCCCTGCATCGGGCGGTGGGTCAGGCAGGGTGGCACAGGCAGGAGTGGTGGTACTGGTGGTGGTGGAGGTGGTGGTGGGGGCTGTACAGCTCACTATGGGATGTGTTGCTGGAGTGACACAGGCCAAGGTTGTGGAGGCAGGGATGTTCTGTGAGCCTGATGGCCCTGGGAGTGTGCTTGGGCCCGCTCCATCCTCCTCACCGGAGCTGGCTATGGGATCAGCCCCACTGAGTCCTGGCTGTGAGTGAGGAGACTGTTGCAGGCGGTTGCTGGTTTCGCCAGTCAAGTTGCGATCACCTGAGGGACAAGATTTTCATGATCAATACTGTGGACATGACATGTTTTATTTTTCCAACATTACATATCACTGACCTCTCACTCACCCCACCCATCACCACCCTCCCTGTGGACATGGGAGCCTGTTGGGAGTTGTAGTGCTGGTCTCTCACACACCTCACCCACCACCACCCTCCCTGTCGACATGGGGGCCTGTTGGGAGTTGTAGTAGTGACCTCTCAACACACACCACCACCACCCTCCCTGTCGACATGGGGGCCTGTTGGGAGTTGTAGTAGTGACCTCTCACACACCCCACCCACCACCACCCTCCCTGTGGACATGGGGGCCTGTTGGGAGTTGTAGTAGTGACCTCTCACACACCCCACCCACCTCTCAACACACACTACCACCACCCTCCCTGTGGACATGGGGGCCTGTTGGGAGTTGTAGTAGTGACCTCTCACACACCCCACCCACCTCTCAACACACACCACCACCACCCTCCCTGTCAACATGGGGGCCTGTTGGGAGTTGTAGTAGTGACCTCTCACACACCCCACCCACCACCACCCTCCCTGTCGACATGGGGGCCTGTGGGAGTTGTAGTAGTGACCTCTCACACATCCCACCCACCTCTCAACACACACCACCACCACCCTCCCTGTGGACATGGGGGCATGTTAGGAGTTGTAGTAGTGACCTCTCACACACCCCACCCACCTCTCAACACACAGCACCACCACCCTCCCTGTCGACATGGGGGCCTGTTGGGAGTTTTAGTAGTGACCTCTCACACACCCCACCCACCACCACCCTCCCTGTGGACATGGGGCCTGTTGGGAGTTGTAGTAGTGACCTCTCACACACCCCACCCACCACCACCCTCCCTGTCGACATGGGGGCCTGTTGGTAGTTATAGTAGTGACCTCTCACACACCCCACCCACCTCTCAACACACACCACCACCACCCTCCCTGTAGACATGGGGGCCTGTTGGGAGTTGTAGTAGTGACCTCTCACACACCACACCCACCACCACCCTCCCTGTCGACAAGGGGGCCTGTTTGGAGTTGTAGTAGTGACCTCTCACTCACCCCACCCACCTCTCAACACACACCACCACCACCCTCCCTGTGGACATGGGGGCCTGTTGGGAGTTGTAGTAGTGACCTCTCACACACCCCACCCACCTCTCAACACACACCACCACCACCCTCCCTGTGGACATGGGGGCCTGTTGGGAGTTGTAGTAGTGACTTCTCACAGACCCCACCCACCACCACCCTCCCTGTCGACATGGGGGCCTGTTGGGAGTTGTAGTAGTGACCTCTTACACACCCCACCCACCTCTCAACACACACCACCACCACCCTCCCTGTGGACATGGGGGCCTGTTGGGAGTTGTAGTAGTGACCTCTCACACACCCCACACACCTCTCAACACACCGCCACCACCCTCCCTGTCGACATGGGGGCCTGTTGGGAGTTGTAGTAGTGACCTCTCACACACCCCACCCACCACCACCCTCCCTGTCGACATGGGGGCCTGTTGGGAGTTGTAGTAGTGACCTCTCACACACCCCACCCACCACCACCCTCCCTGTGGACATGGGGGCCTGTTGGGAGTCGTAGTAGTGACCTCTCATACACCCCACCCACCTCTCAACACACACCACCACCACCCTTCCTGTGGACATGGGGGCCTGTTGAGAGTTGTAGTGCTGGTCTCTCACACACCCCACCCACCACCACCCTCCCTGTTGACATGGGTGCCTGTTGGAAGTTGTAGTAGTGACCTCTCAACACACACCACCACCACCCTCTCTGTCGACATGGGGCCTGTTGAGAGTTGTAGTAGTGACCTCTCACACACCCCACCCACCACCACCCTCCCTGTGGACATGGGGGCCTGTTGGGAGTCGTTCACATTTTGGTGAGTATGTGGCCCACATGTATGGTTTGGGGCCTGGGAGATGTGTCTTCTCAGTTGTGTAAGGCAGACCATGTCGGTGTGATAGTGGTGCTTGGTTTGTACTTACCAGCCTCTTCTCCCTCGTCAATTCCTTCCAGGCTCTCTGGGTGCAGTATGCCCAGCACCTTTTCCTCCCATTCAGTATACGGTAGGGGCTCCGGGGGTGTGCCGCCGCCAGTGTGGTGTGCCCGCAGGTGTTTTTTTTGCACGGATGCCTGTGACCCTGGTTTTGAGGTCGTGCCACCGCCTCTGGATCACCTGCTTTGTCCTTGGCACGGTCCCTGACGCATTCACCCGACTTACTATCCTGTCCCACATGTGGTTTTTGGTTGCCACGGTGGTCTGCTGGACTAGTGTGCCGAATATGTGGGGTTCAACACGGATGATTTCATCCACCATGACCTTCAACTCTGTCTCAGTGAATTTAAGGTTTTTCTTTGGTGCCATGGTGTGTGCTGATCAAGGTGCGGGTAGAGTGGGTTGGGATGTGCAGGTGTGTGGTGTGTAGGAATGGTGTGGTTGGTGTTTGTGTGGTGGGTGTGTTTGTGTGCTGGTTGTATGTGTGAAATTTGTGTCTGCTGTCCGTCGTATTGAGCCTCTTGCTAGCAGCTATGGTGTGATGCAAAGGATTGTGGTAGTGGGTGGGAATCATTTTATACTCTGTGTCGTGGTTGTGTCCCAATGGTTGTTGCCAGTCAGGTGCTAGGTGGGTGTGTTGACTTGTGTGGATTTGTAGGTACTTGGGGCGGGTGTCATTGTTGCTTGTGATTGGTGTGGGTGTTTCAGGTGGGTGGTTGTCCTGTTTCGTGTGTTTTGTATTTACTTCCGTCAGCAATTTTGAAATTGGTTTGACGGTAGGGATGGTGTTCGTTTTGGCCTTCCGCTGGGATGCTCCGTTTATCGTTGCATTGTTTCCGCTGCGTTCGTGGATGGAGGTGAGTTCCGTAGGACTGACGGCCTTATCCTAGTCACGGGCACGGAGCCTCAGTAGGTATTGCGGTGGCTGTGGCTGTTCCCGCGGTCATGTTCGTCTGCGGCGGGCGGTGTTTCTTAGGTTCCGTCCGCTTGCGGTAGTCTCAGGTGTACTCCGTCTGCCGCGGACGGAGTTTGATGTGGTCCGTCCGCTGCGGTCGGAGTTTCGTGACATTATTATCCTAATCGCTAAGGCGGTTTATCCGCGGAGCGGTCGGGAGTATCTTGGCCGCTTCCTTGGCGGAAGGAACCCGTTTCCGTCCGCGATCCTAATCGGCTCCATAGTTTGGTTTTTCAGATAAAACTGTGTTAAACTTTGTAATTTCTTCTGCAAACTCATCAATACTAATGTCTTTCTCGTGCTCAGCAACACCTACACTTATCAAATTTTCAGTTTCCCTGCACTCTTCTGATCCAAAAAAAACAACACTATATATCATCACACATTTTCTATATATCAGATTCAGAACCGTGCAAAAGAGCTGTGTTCATTTTACTTAAACATAATGCAAGAGTTTTTACATTGTAGAGTCTCCTTACCAACATCCGCATTTCAGAGTGGTGTACAGCTAACATTCTTAAATGATGAAAAGTACTTTGGCATACTTTTCTTGAAAGACAAGCAAGAGAATGACCTGGCAACTTATTATATTTTCTCATTTTGCATGGATCTACTCCTTGTAATATTTTAAACTTCTGCTTTACACTTTTTTTGACATATCCTCATAAAAGAATTAATAATATGTCAATAGATTCCTGTGGAATCCGGCTAATACTGCCACAACATAACATAACATGTGTATTTGTAAAGCGCACATTCACCCCTACGGGTACCTTGGCGCTGAATAACAGATGTTTGTTGTTACCCAACTCAATGGTACTAATTTTATTGACCTCAGATGGATGAAAGGCTGAGTGGATCCTCCAGAATTTGAACTTGTGACCATGAGGTCAAACACAGGCCCCTGCAGTAGATGCATTAGTCCACTGAGCCACCATACCTACAGTCCGACTTATATCCAGGAGCTTGTGAATGCCTCCCTTGAACTTCTTCAGGCTTTACTTCTTCCACATTCCTTGAAACCATTTTTTCCTTACCAATCAGAGAAACATCTTTCATCTCATAGCATCGACCACTAGTATCAACTGCATGTACTGATGTGTTCTGCTGAAAATAGCTTTCTTCATTAAAGAAACTCTCAGTACTGGAAGCGTGCTTTCATTCACCACTGACAGTTTTACAGAAGTTACTTCTATTGACAGTCTTTTTCTTTCAATTTTCTCCTTCATAAATACCATTGTTTTGTCCAATGTTATCATTTTCGTTAATATAAATAATTATCATTTTATCATCATCATCAAAGCTTTATTTCGATATATATAATATCATAAAAGCACATTTCAAGTATAAAACACAATTCATTGACAATACATTTTCCTTAAAAAGTTGCTTATAAAAACCTTTGGTATTACAATAAATAATTAAAAAAGTATTAAACTCTGTTAGCTTTGTGAATATTTGAGCATATAAAAAAGATATAGCTAAAATTTATCTCATCAAATAGCCTTCAGCCTAATCTACCAAGCCCAACTAAGAAATTTGGCCACCCCACACACTAAGGTTGTGCTAGCATCAGCCTTAAGAATTCTAAGTGCAATGGAGTGGTCCCTGGTTCCAAGCAACAGGCACACAGGTTTGAGACATTTCTGCCTAGATTTTATATAGGCTGGGCACACAAAAAAGACATGAGCAATATTTTCAGAAACACCTTCACAAATTGGGCAATCGGTTGAAGTTTGATGCGGTGGCTTCCACTTACAAGTATGATCATCCTAAACTGAATATAGAGAGATCTATCTCTGGGTTTCTTAATGAAATCTAGATAAGGCTCTAGGCGAGCCTTTGGTTTGTGCTGTCGGAATGCCTCGGTCAACCTACCTAGATTTTGGTACCTCTGCTCATGATCATCAACCCATGCTCAATAGGCTTGCATAGTTTCGGTTTTGGACAGCGATGCCCCAGGCTCCCGGCCAGTAGCAAGGCCCGTTTCCAGTAAAAGCTTCTTTATATTAGATATCCAACTAATTTTATGGGCTCCATGAAGGTTCATAACCTCTCTTAAACCATCAGCATACCTTGAGAGCTCGGGGGTACGCCATAACTGAGCCCAATATAAGTGGGGGCGTAGGGAAACTAGGTCCTTAATGGAGCGACGACCCAGGTCACTCAAGAGTGGTTTAGTAGGAGTACCCCACGGGAGCGATGCAAGCTCCCTAAAGAACTTGTTCTCTGCAATGGCTAAGGCATCAACACATTTAAAGCCCCAGAGCTCTGCACCATAAAGGGCACAGCCTACAGCTTTCGCAGCGTAGATATCCAGAACAGGGGCAATGGGTTTAGAAGTGGATGCTCGATGTTCCCTCCCTAGTAATCCAACAACCCTCCTATGACTTAACGCCATTTTGTCAATATGTGGCTGCCATTTAAGCTTGTCCGAAATTCTAATTCCCAAGTAGTCGAACTCCTTTACACGTTCCAGAGACACCCCATCAAGAGATAAGGTGGATCCAGATGATCTACTCGGGTTAAAATAAAGGAGCTTGGTTTTCGATGTGTTTATGGCAAGGCCCCTGAGCTTGCAAAACAAAAGAAGCGGTCTAACAGCTTCTGTAATCCTGCCGGAGTTTTTGATACCAACAACGTATCATCCGCGAAGAGTAGTGCAGGGACTTTATCACCCGCCAAGACCGGGGCATCAGCATTAATTTCAAGCAAAAAGGAAACTATGCCATTCACAAATAATGTGAAAAGTGTCTGGCCAGGACACAGCCCTGGCGTACCCCTCTATTCACAGGGATTTTATCTGTTTGTTGCTCCTGTGATCCCCATCTAATACGGGCATAAGTTCCATCATGCATACGAGCTAGGAGATTCAGAATGGGTAAGGGAATCCCCATTTCCTTCAGGACCAGCCATATGCGGTCTCGGGGTACCAAGTCAAAGGCGGTCTTTAGATCGATAAATGCCAAATAAAGACCGCCCTTGCCAATGGTAACCACCTTCCAGTGTAAGAGGACCAGCCTAAATGCCTGGTCTATCGTGCTTGTGCAAGCCCTGAAGCCCACCTGAAAGGGTGAAATAATGCTGTTTTCATCGGCCCAAGAAAGAATCCTCTCCAAGAGTACCCTGCCACCCAATGTCTGCCCCGCATCAATAAGACTTATTGGGCGGTAGTTGGCAGGGTCCCACCTGGAGCCCTTCTTTTATATAGGGATCACTTCGGCCGCCTTCCATGAATTCGGAACAGGTGAGCCTTCCAACAAAGCATTCGTAAGAATTTCAAAGTAAGAGGCCCAACCTTCAGGGTTAGCTTTAAAAAGGTCAGCTGGTACACCATCCTGCCCCGGGGCTTTAGCAGATACAACCTTGGTTATTGCAACCATCACCTCTTTCTTATCTACTTTAATAAATGCAGCCTGACCAGAATCAGTAACCATGGCACCGTAGGAGGGCCCTTGAGTACCGGGCTGGTCATCGCCCCCTTATAGTATCCTAAAATGCTCAAACCATTCCCTATCTGTTATGTGTTTGGGGATTTGATCTGGGTCACAGCTGTTGGATCTTCTAACTAAGGCCCAAAATAGTTCTCCATTCTTGGCTTTACTAGCAGCTCTAAGACTGTCCCAATGCGATTCTTCCCACTCCTTTTTAGCTGTTGTAATAGCTTGTTTGTAGTGTGATCTGGCCAACCGAACAGCAACTGGATTACCAGATTTAATAGCATTAATCAGGCTATTTTTCCTCCTTTTGCAATTGCCATCAAACCATTTCTGCACTGGCTTAACAATCATCGGGCTCTTTTTGCCAGGAACTGTGAACAGTTTACCAATCTGGCCTATTGCATCAGTATAAATTATTTCAGCCGCCGCAGGCGCAACCACGTCCTTACATGCTGCAGAAAGCCTTAAAGACTGCTCACTAAAAATTCCTTACAGAGCACTTAGTCTTGTTTCATCCATAACAAACTTTGGCCACTTGAGAAACCTATTACGGTTAGATGGTACAACTGTCTTAGTTATTAATTTTGCACTAATGGAGGGACTATACTCCTTCCTCTGCCATGGATCCACCATGGTGAGGGACAAGGGATTATGGTCACTATCTACTGACGGTATGATGACCATATCCACAACTGACTTCCATGTCCTCCTATCCACCCTTATGTAGTCAATTCTACTTTCAGACAATACTCTATTATATGTATTAGCCCCCTGAGCATCGGAGATGGTACGCTCCAGGGTAGGCCAGGTCCTCCCTGGACTGGAAAGAAGCATCCTAGTACAGGTTTCGGGGTTTCACCCCTCATCAGCCAGGATAGCTTGACTTCAGTGGCATGGAGAGCACGGGACCTAGCTCTGGGCATACCCGTCCCACTTGGGGTGACAAATGCAAAAAGAACAATTGATGGCCAGAATGCAGAACAATGTCATACATTCACCCCAGTACAGGGATCTGGGCCTAAATCCATTGTTTTTTTGCTCACCATGCCATTCCAGTATGGACCCAGCTATATGCAAATCAGTCTTGACCCTGTGCCCAATGGGAACAGTCCAGCCCTAACTGCCAGGCCAGGTCCTCCCTGGACTGTAAACAAGCATCTTAGGACCGGTTTCGGGGTTTCACCCCTCATTAGCCAGAATAGCTTATTTTCAGAAGCATGGAGAGCACGGGACCCACCTCTGGGCATACCCGTCCCACTTGGGGTGACAAATGCAAAAAGAACAATTGATGGACAGAATGCAGAACAATGTCATACATTCACTCCAGTACAGAGATCTGGGCCTAAATCCATTGTTTTATTGCTCCCCATTACATTCCAGTTTGAACCCAGCCATATATAAATCAGTCTTGTCCTTGCACCCAATTAGAATAGTCCAGCCTAAACTGCTAGGCCAGGTCCTCCCTGGACTGGAAACAGGCATCCTAGGACCGGTTTCGAGCTTTCAGCCCTCATCAGCCAGGATAGCTTGGCTCCAGTGGCATGGAGAGCACGGGACCCACCTCTGGGCATACCCGTCCTACTCGGTGTGACAAATGCAAAAAGAACAATTGATGGACAGAATGCAGAGCAATGTCATACATTTATTTATTTATTTTTTTATTTTATTTCTTTATTTAACTTGTAACGCACAACAGCTACCCACAGTGGGTTTCCCGGCGCTAGTGATAGACTCAAGAAGAAAGGACCATATCAGGTAATACCAGCAAACTCAGGACAGCGGGCTAACTAAAGACAAAGATCACTCAAAAAGCAAAGTCTTGAGTCCCTTCCGGAAACATAGCAGATTATTCTCTAATTTTAAGACAACTGGTAGGGTGTTCCAGAGCTTGGGGCCTAAATGAGCGAAAGATCACCCACCCATTCGAGCAAGTTTGAATCTCATGATACTAAAGTCTCCATTGCCAGATGATCTAAGGGTGCGGTGTGTCCTATATGGTTGAACTAAGTTCTGTAGGTATTTCGGGGCTGTGCCCTGTCTGATTTTAAACAGGTAACATAAGGCTTTAAATTCGATCCGGCTTGAAATTTTAAGCCAGTGTAAGTCTGGCAGAGCAAGCGATGCTGAAGTTCTCCTGGGAACATTCCGAAGCAATCGGGCAGCCGCATTTTGGACTATCTGCAGAATTTTAATGGTTACAACATCAGCTCCCAAATAGAGGACATTCCCGTAGTCCAGGCGGGAAACAACCAGCGCCTGGACAACAGTTCTCTGAGTGGAGAGGGGCAGCATTCATAAGATTTTCTGTAGCCATCTTAAGGTGACAAAACAGATCGCGGCAACCTTTTTAGCCTGTTGCCTCATAGATAACTTGTTGTCAACAAGAAAACCAAGATAGCGCACCACTGTAGCTGGTTGAGGAAGTGGTTCCATATCACTAGGCCAGTGTTGGGGGCCTCATAGATTTTTATTTTTGCCCAGTATCACCACTTCTGTCTTCTCCCCATTTAATTTCAGACAGTTCCTCTGCATCCACTCGGCCACACGTACCAGGCCGAGCCTTAAAGCAGAAGGGCTGTTATCATCACTGCCAGACAGAGAGAAGACAATTTGGGTGTCGTCAGCATAGGAGTATAGCATCAGCCCCGCTTCCTCCACAATGGTGGCCAGGGGTCTTACGTGGATGTTAAACAGTAAGGGGCTGAGTATAGACCCCTGGGGAACAACATAAGCCGATGGACAAACTGCAGATGTCGCTTTGGCCGAGAAAACCTGGAAGGTACGCCCTCTCAAGAAGGAGGCAATCCAGGCTAAAGCCGGACCTGCCACTCCCAGGGAACGGAGAGATTTCAGGAGGATGTAATGGGACACGGTATTGAACGCGGCACTCAAATCCAACAGTATGAGTGCAGATGTTTCACCTTGATCGATACCGTGTCGTAAACTCTCCGTACCTCAGAGAAGCGCAGTCTCTGTGGAATAGTGGGCTCGGAAGCCAGACTGGGAAGAGTGTAAAAAACCAGAACTCTCCACAAGATGATTCAATTGAGTATTGATGTGCCTTTCCAGGATCTTCGAACAGATGGGCTACAGGGAAATGAGCCTGAAGTTAGCAGGATTAGAGGCATCCACACCAGCCTTTTTTAGGAGGGGCACCACCATCGCATGTTTCCATGCCTGGGGTACATGAGATTCCCTTAAAGAAGCATTAAGCAAATTTATAAATACCTGATACAGGTTTGGGTCTAACATCTTCATGATCTTAGCAGGTAAAGAGTTTCGAGGAGACCCTGATTTCACACTGTTCAGGCATGCAAGGAAAGAGGCATAATCAAACAGTTGCCATTCCGTGAGCTTCACTGGAATAACAGGACTTTCGGGCAACAATAAAGGTCCAGTCAGGGATTTCTCTGTCGAAGGGGGAGAGCTCAAGGAATCATAGATGCGCTCAACCTTAGAAATAAAAAACTCCGCCAGCGACTGACATTGAGCCTCATCCAAGGGAGGGGGAATTGGAGTGGTATCAGCTCCTGCTAATTTCTTAACAACAGAAAACAGAACTGGGGGACAGTTTTGCGCTTGTGTTACCGTGCTCACAGTGTAAGCAGCTCTCACACTTTTGCACTGCTTATGGTAACCTCTAAGGGCTTCCTTATAGGCAACTTTCCGCGAGATGGAATAGTTACGCCTCCATCTCCTTTCAAGTGCCTTACAGTTGGCCCGAAGAAGCTTCAGCTCCTCTGAGAACCACGGCACAGGCTGACGATGTGACATGGAACACTTCAATGTCAGAGGAAGCATGATGTCCACTGCATTACTCAGCCATTTGGATACCACATCGTTGAGCTCTGATACGGGCCGATCAGCATCAGGAAGAGACCCTAAAAGATGCCGATTAAACTTAATGGTATTGAGTTTGCCCCAACGATGTATCTGCACGTCTTTGCTTTTACTGCTCCTGACCTTCGTCTTGTTTAGTAGCAGAGAGAAAAAGACAGCATAATGGTCAGACCACTCCAAAGGGCGAGCTTTCTGTGAGCAATCATATTGAAGATTTGAGAAGATTGGATCCAACAGATGACCCGCAGAGTGAGTAGGTCCGGAGTTACACAATAGGACATTAAGGACTTCGAGATCAGATAAGAGATGTTGACTTAAGGTATAGGACGAGTCTTCTAAATGAAGATTTAAATCTCCAAGAATAGTGAAGTTAGCCACCCTCAGCATCAAAGGAGCTAGAGCTTCCACCAGGGAAGACACCCAGGAATTGGCATTACCTGGAGGGCGATATATCAAAATACCCGACAAAGTCAAATGGGCATTAATCGTAAGCTTAAAAAGGGCAGCTTCACTTCCACGGAGAGGGAAAGTTTCAAGTTACATTCACCCCAGTACAGAGATCTGGGCCTAAATCCATCGTTTCTTTGGCTCCCCATCCCATTCCAGTCTGAATCCAGCCATATATAAATCAGTCTTGACCTTGCACACAATGGAAATAATCCAGCCCGAACGGCTAGGCCAGGTCCTCCCTGGACTGGAAACAAGCATCCTAGTACCGGTTTCGGGCTTTCAGCCCTCATCAGCCAGGATGGCTTGACTCCAGTGGCATAGAGAGCACGGGACTCACGTCTGGGCATACCCGTCCCACTCTTGGTGACAAATGCAAAAAGAACAATTGATGGACAGAATGCAGAACAATGTCATGCATTCACCCCAGTACAGAGATCTGGGCCTAAATCCATAGTTTATTTGCTTAACATGCCATTCCAGTTTGGACCCAGCTATATGAAAATCAGTCTTGACCCTGTGCCCAATGGGAACAGTCCAACCCTAACTGCCAGGCCAGGTCCTCCCTGGACTGGAAGCAAGCATCCTAGGACCAGTTTCGAAGTTTCACCCCTCATCATCCAGAATAGCTTAACTTCAGAGGCATGGAGAGCACAGGACCCACCTCTGGGAATACCCGTCCCACTCGGGGTGACAAATGCAAAAAGATCAATTGATGGACAGAATGCAGAACAATGTGATACATTCACTCCAGTACAGATATCTGGGCCTAAATCCATCGTTTTTTTGCTCCCCATCCTATTCCAGTTTGAAACCAGCCATATATAAATCAGTCTTGACCTTGCAACCAATTAGAACAGTCCAGCCTGAACTGCTAGGGTAGGTCCTCCCTGGACTGGAAACAAGCATCCTAGGACCAGATTCGGGCTTTTAGCCCTCATCAGCCAGGATGGCTCGACTCCAGTGGCATGGAGAGCACAGGACTCACGTCTGGGCATACCCGTCCTACTCGGGGAGTCAAATGCAAAAAGAACAATTGATGGACAGAATGCAGAACAATGTTATACTGAGGAAATATAAATTTTATGGTCAAGTAATGTTCCCTAGCGTGTACCCCACCGACTCCATGTACCAGCTTAAAGTGCATGTAACTTCCCTCCTGTGCCAGCTATGAAGACGCAAACACATTTGCGTCCACCGTTAACCTGTCCTCTTTCAGACCCACTCTGAATGGGTTGAATAGTCCGTTCCTAAGTATGCCATGCCAACGTCTTTTTGTAGTGTACTTTACACGTTTTTCAGCTCTGGCAAAGTAGGCCCTGAATTTCTGCCATCGAGCCTTTTTCGTTGCTTTCTGACTCAGAAAAGCATCAGCCCAGGCAGCCTCTGTATTCATGACCTCTGTCCTACTCCCTGTGCGGCCCATGGTGCTTAGCTCAGCCTGCTGCCTGCCAAGACTGACTACAACCTTCGAATTATCTGTTCCGCTCCTCGAAAAATACATTCCTGCCTACTAGTTTAAGTAAACATTCTCCCAGCTGCAGAGCACGAGGGCCGGCCTACTGTCTCTATGCAAGTAATTCATAGCCTCTGTTACCATGCTCCCAGGGAAGGCCCATGCCCCCACGCTTCTCATGCAGACACTTAGACGCTTATACACGCACTCTCAGTCAGTATAGAATAGCTTCTGCCCCAGAGACCTTTCCCTCTAGATAATATGGTTCCCAAACATCAGATATCAGATATGATAGAAGTACGAGTTGATCTGACATGCCAGACTTCTGTCTCTTTCCGCTAGTGTAAATGTCAAGTCCCTTGCACCCTCCAGTTTCCACGTCAATCACACGTCATGCAGCTGCGCGCGCATCCAAGCTTCAGATTTCTGCTGACATTGCAACATTCTGCTTTGTGCCACCCCTTTGTGACACCTACCTGTGACGTTTCTAGCGCACACCTCTAGTTCACGCCTAGTCCACGCCTTCTGATTACGTACTAGCAACACGTGGATGCTGTTATCTTGTTTCTCTCAGCTGTTACGCCTACTATATTGCTTTCTATGACATGAATTAAGTATATAAGCTATGTATTGTCAATAAAATATTGCTCTATCCCTTCCTGGACCCTGTGTGGTGCCAGGAACCTGATATCCAGTTCCGGAACGATTCCTTTTTAAGGAATAAAACCCCTAAGAACTCTAACACCACGGACTCTGTTTTCTTTCTTTCCGATTGAGTTATTATTGATTAAGTACTTACCTGCATAGAAATTAAGATGGTAAATTAAATATTTACGACAATACATTCACCCCACTACAGAGATCCGGGCCTAAGTCCATCCTTTTTTTGCTCACCATGCCATTCCAGGTTGGACCAAGCCATATGCAAATCAGTCTTGATCCAGCAACCAATCCGAACAGTCCAGCCCAAACTGCCAGGCCAGGTCCTCCCTGGACTAGAAACAATTATCCTAGGACCTGTTTCGGGCTTTCAGCCCTCATCAGCCAGGATAGCTTGGCTCCAGTGGCATGGAGAGGACGTGACCCACGTCTGGGCATACTCGGCCTACTTGGTGTAATAAAAGGAAAAAGAACAATTGATGGACAGAATGCAGAGCAATGTCATACATTCACCGCAGTACAGAGATCTGGGCCTAAATCCATCGTTTTTTTGCTCACCATGATATTCCAGTTTGGACCCAGTCATATGCAAATCAGTCTTGACCATGCCATATGCAAATCAGTCTTGATCCTGTGCCCAATGAGAACAGTTCAGCCCAAACTGCCGGGCCAGGTCCTCCCTAGACAGGAAACAAGCATCCTAGGACTGGTTCAGGGCTTTCAGCCCTCATCAGCCAGGATAGCTTGACTCCACTGGCATGGAGAGCACGTGACCCACGTCCAGCATTCCTGTTCCACTCGGGTGACAAATACAAAAAGAGGCATTGGAAAGTAAGGTGGACGGGCTGGTTGAAAGAACAGAGATATTGGAAGGCTCTGTTGGGGCGATGAAGGCAAATCTAGAAGCAGCCGAGTCAAAAATCCATAACTTACGGAGGGAAGGAGATGCCTTGAAAGAAAGAGTGGAATCGCTGGAGAATTATTCGAGACGAAACAACTTGCGCCTCCTTAAGATACCGGAGGGAAAGGAAGGAGGAGACCTTAAGTCTTACATAATCAGACTATTGAAGGATTCTCTAAATTTTGAGGAGTAAATAGAGGAGCTCGATAAAGATATACAGAGAATCCATCGTGATCCTTTCCAGTTGAATCCCGGTAGATATAAACCTCGGAAAGTCCCGATCAATTTCTTGACGTATTCCTTGAAAGAAAAAATTCTTAATCTTGCACTTAAACAAAAATCTATAAAAGGTCCTCATTTTCCCTTTGAAATACGCTCTGATCTCTCTAAACCCACGCTGGATAGGCAATGGGAATTTGGTCAGAGGATGGGCAAATTTAGAGCAACCGGCGCTACAGTGCAGATGAGGTTCCCCGCATTCTTGCGGTTTATGTATAATAATAAAATGCATAATGTAAGATCACCTTTTGAAGCAGATGAAATATTGGAGTCCATCAGCAATCACTCCCAGGGTAAAGTTTAAACTTTAAAATTGAGAAGAATTATTGTGCTCTTGTTCTTTACCATACTGCACACCTATACCTTTGAACAACATTAGGGATAGAGATAGAGATAGAGGTTAGTTTCATCAAACCCCTCTCAAAGTATGGTCAGAGAGAGATACTAGTGAGGAAATCGACAAGAAGGCGTTAAAAAAATATATATATATATATATAATTAAAGATACAAGGGTCCAATGGATCTATAGGATAAAATGGCCAATAGGATAAAAAGGTGAAAAAAAAAATCTCTAAACTTAGAAGAAATAATACGGTCCCCAAAATGGGTAAAAAAAAAGAATAATATGTAAAATCTTCACAAGTGTTTTCGTTTCTCGTGGGAGGTAGGGGGGGGGCACTTTGCGGTGTTGGAGGAGAAGGCGTTGTAAGATGCGAATCCGACGATACATCAGGTCAGAGTAAGTATGGGAGGGTTCTCCTAGGGTGGGGTGGAGGGGGTGGGGGTTGGGGGGTAAAGCATAAAAAGTCAAAAAAATCTTCAGGAGTCAGGCCTTCCAAGACAAGTTACTAGCCCGAATAGAAACTGTCATCTCCGGGATAATATAATAATCATGGGTTGCAGGGGAGAATATACAGAGCTGGATGTTGGCGGATGACCTCTGTTCAGTTTTTATCTTGGAATGTCAATAGTCTGCGTGTGCGTGGTACAAGAGAACGTATTTTGCAATATTTACGAGACTCCCCAGCGCAGATCATTGTCATCCAAGAATCACATCTTTCGAAGTGAGGCTAACATAACATTAAAAAAGCTGAGATGGATAGACAAATTTATCAGTACTGATCATAATGCCAACATAAGAGGAATTCTCATATTATGTAAAAAATCCGCGTAGTTTCAGATTCTTCATTACAAAGAAGATCAAAGTGGTAGATGGCTCCTGGTGAATATGTCTATTAATGGTTGGGTGTGTAACCTAGTTGGATATTACGGCACTAACACTGACGATTCTTCCAATTTAGAAATAATAAGGAACCATCTGACGACGTCTTTGGATCCAACGATATGGACAGGGTAATTTAATGTTGTATTAAACCCAAAATTGGACAAATCAACCCACCATAGAGGTCAGTTCCCTTCTAAATCAAGACAGTCCCTTAAGGGGATAATGGAACAATTAGGCCTGGCAGATCTATGGAGAGAAAAAGTGGGTAATAAACAAGGGATATCCTATAGAAATTTAAAATATAAACACACGTCAAGAATTGATTTCGCGTTATTCAGTTATTGTCTCCAAAACTCCCTAACCAGTATTAATGATATCCCTTCCCACTTATCGGATCATTCAGCTCTCTTATTTTCTTTAAAACTCTCTGCTCAAACCAAACATCCTTCTTGGTCATTTGATCGTACCATCCTGTTAGACCAAGATGAAGTGACATATTTGACGAAGGAAACAAGTACGTTCTTGGATATAAATTTGACCTCAGCTTCTCTCGACACGGTATGGGAGACTCTAAAGGCATTTTTGAGAGGTTGTATAACAAACAGATCCTCCCACCGGCATAAAATATACCGATCGAAGATCAAACATCTTGAACAAGAACTAGTAAAGATTGAGCAGAGGATCGGAGACTCAATCGGTTCACTTCAAGATCAAAAAAATATGCGTGATCTGAAAAACCAACTAGAAAACATATTACAAGAGAGAGTGATGAAGAGATGGGAGGCGAGTAAAATCTCGCATTTTGAATTTGGAGAAGCAGCAGGCAAGATATTGGCTTGGAAGGTCAAAGCCGATCAAGCCAAAAATTATATTAGAGAAATCAATGTTGAAGGTGAGTCCGCCGCTAGGACCTCTAACCGAGAGATAAGCACTGCCTTTAGGGAGTTCTTTGAGGAAATATATAGGGAAGATACCCCAGACGAACAGCAGAATAGGGACTTATGGTTAAATCAGATCTCTTTACCGTCCCTTTCATCCATACAGAGCAAAGGGATCGAGATGGAAATCTCTGGGACAGAAGTGAGAAATGTCATTAGGTCTCTCAAGCAGGGTAAGTCCCCAGGCCCTGATGGGCTTCCAGGTGAATTATATTGTGCCCTGGCAGATGTTATTGCCCCTATTCTAATGGCCCTCTTTAATCGAATCTTAAGGGAGGGACAAGTCCCCCCAAGATCTTGGGGCGAGGCTACTATAGTATTGATCCCTAAGCCAGGTAAAGACCCAACGTTATGTGGGTCCTACCGTCCTATATCATTACTGAACAGCGACTATAAGATCTTTGCTTCCATCATGTCATCTAGCTTGGGTTCAGTAGTGGGGGAAATAATACATCAGGACCAGAGGGGATTCATCAAAGGTTGCCAGCTATCAGACCTGACGTACAATCTGGTGGTGGCAATTGACATCGCCTCATCTTTTTCCCTTCCGCTGGCAACATTCACTTTAGATGCGACTAAAGCATTTGAGAGGGTGAATTGGCCCTATCTAGGGGCTGTCTTGAAGAAGTTTAACTTCGGCGATAAGTTCTGTCGTGCTGTATCACTTATGTATAATGCGCCATCTGCACGGGTATTAATTAATGGCACATTGTCTGACTCATTTAAAATCTTGAGAGGGACAAGACAGGGCTGCCCGCTTTCCCCTCTCCTCTTCAATCTATACATCGAACCATTTGCAGACGTTTTGAGGGGAGATGTAAATATTCCATCTTTTAGATTTGGGGAGTGGGAAAGACGGGTAGCTCTTTATGCAGACGACATTTTAATTTTAACCTCCGATCCGGAGACCGCATTTCCAGAGGTTATAAAGAGAGCCGAAGAATTTGGTCGCATCTCGGGGTATGAGATAAATGCAAGTAAAACTGACATCATGGCATGGAATATCCCCAACTTACAGCTAGATGTGACCAACTCAATGAGATATCTGGGTATCCGAGTGATGTCTGTAAAATTGCTCAAGTTAATCTGGAGAGAGTGTTTAATGAATGTAGGAAATTGTTAAAATATTGGTCTAATCTCCCATTAACTATTCTAGGCAGAATTAGTCTGATAAAGATGTCTATCCTCCCTAAATTTACTTTTATATTTAATACCACCCCCCTGGCATTTGATAACAAATTATTGGAGAAGTGTCAGAGAGAGCTGAATTATTTTGTCTGAAAATATAAATCAGCGAGAGTGGCATGGAAAAAAACTGAGGAGGAGGAGGGAAAAGGGGGGACTGTCCTTGCCTGACTTACAGTATTATGCATGGGCCTTTCAATTGTCCCATTCCAGATTGTTGTTAAAAACACCATCTAACACATCTACTGGAGTAATGTTTAAAGCCATGTTGGAGGGAGCTGCAGTATCAACCAATGGTTTCATGTTTAAATTCACGGATCAAAAATACTTCAAAAAAGTTAAGTTAAAAACTCTTATGTCCCAGGCGAAGATCTGGTCACAAATAAGAAAAAAACTAGGTCTGCCATATTTTTCAAATTATGCACCTATCTGGGATTCTCCCGGGTTACCTTTGTGTCTTAAAGATAGGCTGGCAATACCGGTGAGAGATGGAGGAATTACAACATGGGGAGATTTCCTTGTTGGAGAGTCACTGAGATCTTGGGAGGAGTTACGGGAACAACTGGGCCCAGAATTCTCGAGATTTAAGTTCATACAATTAGATAGCTGGGTAAAAGCTCTGGTCAGGTCAGGGATATCACTTGGGAAGAACAGCATCATAGAACAAAAGCTGGTAGAACGACAAGGGGGGGGTAAAGAAATTTCGCAGTGGTATTGGGATCTGCTGGAGGAGATAGATGGTGAATTCACCCTTCCGGAGGAACTATGGGGATTAGAGCTTGGTGCCCAAAGTATAGACATCTGGCAAAAATCTTGTACCTTACTATACAAATGTGTTAAACCAGCATGGCTGAGGCGTAACCACTTTTTCACAATACATCGAGCTTATTTCACCCCCCTAAAACTGTCTAAATTCATTCCAGGAAAGAAATGCAACAAGTGTAATTATATCGCGTCCTCAGACATCCATATGTTCAAGGATTGTCCTGGTATAGCTCAGTTTTGGATTGAAGTTAAAGAGACCCTTGACTCTATTTTTAATATCTCGGTGCCCATCACATTACCACCTATAATATTTGAATGGGACAATAGTATAAAGGGCCATGCAAGGACATTTTTGTTTTATGCAGTATTGCTTGCTAGAAGACAGATATGCAAAGTTTGGATCGAAAATACGGCACCAACACACGCAAATTGGCTGTTATCCCTGTATGAAACATCCAAGACAGATTTGTTGAGATCTTGCAGCCAACTTAATGTGGCTTTTTGGGACTATTTGGTTCAATGGAAACAGTAGCCGGGGTTTTTTTTTTTCCCCCCGGTCCAATGATTATGCCATAATACTCCAAGGACTAGGCCCCCTCCTCGACTTCATGGCTAGTGCTACAGGTGGTAACACCAAGTCTGGAGTCATCCGCTGTACCTCTTCGGGTCATCTCCTGCCGATTCCCAGATTTCGCTTTTTCTAGTGCAGTAAATCTTTGCACTTAGATTTAAGACGTGCATGGCAGTTGGAGGCTAATCAAGAGGAGGGCAAGGCAAATGAGGATTAAAAAAAAAAAAAGGAAAAAAAGAATCCTAGGACTGGTTCGGGCCTTTCAGCCCGCATCAGCCAGGATAGTTTGAATCCGCTGGCATGGAGAGCACGGGACACACGTCTGGACATACCCGTCCCACTCGGGTGACAAATGCAAAAAGAACAATTGATGGACAGAATGCAGAACAATGTCATACATTCACCCCAGTACAGAGATCTGGGCCTAAATCCATTGCTTTTTGCTCACCATGCCATTCCAGTTTGGACCCAGCTATATGCAAATCAGTCTTGACCCTGAGCCAAATGGGACCAGTCCAGCCTAAACTGCCAGGCCAGGTCCTCCCTGGAATGGAAAGAAGCATCCTAGTACCGGTTTTGGGGCTTCACCCTTCATCAGCCAGGATAGCTTGACGTCAGTGGCATGGAGAGCACGGAAACCAGCTCTGGGCATACCCGTCCCACTCGCGGTGACAAATGCAAAAAGAACAATTGATGGACAGAATGCAGAACAATGTCATACATTCACCCCAGTACAGAGATATGGGCCTAAATCCATTGTTTTTTTGCTCCCCATCCCATTCCAGTCTGAGCCCAGCCATATATAAATCAGTCTTGACCTTGCACTCAATGGGAATAGTCCAGACCGAACGGCTAGGTCAGGTCCTCCCTGGACTGGAAACAAGCATACTAGAACCGGTTTCGGGCTTTCAGCCCTCATCATCCAGGATGGCTTGACTCCAGTGGCATGGAGAGCACTGGATTCACGTCTGGGTATACCCGTCCCACTCGGGGTGACAAATGCAAAAAGAACAATTGATGGACAGAATGCAGAACAAAGTTATAGATTCACCCCAGTACAGAGATCTGGGCCTAAATCCATTGTTTTTTTGCTCACCATGCCATTCCAGTTTTGACCCAGCTATATGCAAATCAGTCTTGACCCTGTTCCCAATGGGAACAGTCCAGCCCTAACTTCCAGGCCATGTCCTCCCTGGACTGAAAACAAGCATCTTAGGACCGGTTTCGGGATTTCACCCCTCATCAGCAAGAATAGCTTAACTTCAGAGGCATGGAGAGCACAGGACCCACCTCTGGGCATACCCATCCCACTCGGGGTGACAAATGCAAAAAGAACAATTGATGTACAGAATGCAGAACAATGTCATACATTCACTCCAGAACAGAGATCTGGGCCTAAATCCATTGTTTTCTCGCTCCCCATTCCATTCCAGTTTGAACCCAGCCATATATAAATCAGTCTTGACCTTGCACCCAATTAGAATAGTCCAGCCTGAAATGCTAGGCCAGGTTCTCCCTGGACTGGAAACAGGCATCCTAGGATCGGTTTCGGGCTTTCAGCCCTCATCAGCCAGGATGGCTCGACTCCAGTGGCATGGAGAGCACTGGATTCACGTCTGGGTATACCCGTCCCACTCGGGGTGACAAATGCAAAAAGAACAATTGATGGACAGAATGCAGAACATAGTTATAGATTCACCCCAGTACAGAGATCTGGGCCTAAATATATCTTTTTTTTGCTCACTATGCCATTCCTGTTTGGACCAAGCCATATGCAAATCAGTCTTGATCCTGCAACCAATGGGATCAGTCCAGCCCAAACTGCCAGGCAAGGTCCTCCCTGGACTGGAAATAAGCATCCTAGGACCGGTTTGGGGCATTCAGCCCTCATCAGTCAAAATAGCTTGACTCCAGTGGCATGGAGAGCATGGGGCCCACCTCTGGTCATACCTGTCCCACTCGGTGAGACAAATGCAAAAAAAACAATTGATGTACAGAATGCAGAACAATGTCATACATTCACCGAAGTACAGAGATCTGGGCCTAAATCCATTGTTTTCTTGCTCCCCATTACATTCCAGTTTGAACCCAGCCATATATAAATCAGTCTTGTCCTTGCACCCAATTAGAATAGTCCAGCCTGAACTGCTAGGCCAGGTCCTCCCTGGACTGGAAACAGGCATCCTAGGATCGGTTTCGGGCTTTCAGCCCTCATCAGCCAGGATGGCTCGACTCCAGTGGCATGGAGAGCACTGGATTCACGTCTGGGTATACCCATCCCACTCGGGGTGACAAATGCAAAAAGAACAATTGATGGACAGAATGCAGAACAATGTCATACATTCACTCCAGAACAGAGATCTGGGCCTAAATCCATTGTTTTCTCGCTCCCCATTCCATTCCAGTTTGAACCCAGCCATATATAAATCAGTCTTGACCTTGCACCCAATTAGAATAGTCCAGCCTGAAATGCTAGGCCAGGTTCTCCCTGGACTGGAAACAGGCATCCTAGGATCGGTTTCGGGCTTTCAGCCCTCATCAGCCAGGATGGCTCGACTCCAGTGGCATGGAGAGCACTGGATTCACGTCTGGGTATACCCGTCCCACTCGGGGTGACAAATGCAAAAAGAACAATTGATGGACAGAATGCAGAACATAGTTATAGATTCACCCCAGTACAGAGATCTGGGCCTAAATATATCTTTTTTTCGCTCACTATGCCATTCCTGTTTGGACCAAGCCATATGCAAATCAGTCTTGATCCTGCAACCAATGGGATCAGTCCAGCCCAAACTGCCAGGCAAGGTCCTCCCTGGACTGGAAATAAGCATCCTAGGACCGGTTTCGGGCTTTCAGCCCTCATCAGCCAGGATAGCTTGGCTCCAGTGGCATGGAGAGCACGGGACCCACCTCTGGGCATACCAGACCTACTCGGTGTGACAAATGCAAAAAGAACAATTGATGGACAGAATGCAGAGCAATGTCATACATTTATTTATTTATTTTTTTATTTTATTTATTTATTTAACTTGTAACGCACAACAGCTACCCACAGTGGGTTTCCCGGCGCTAGTGATAGACTCAAGAAGAAAGGAACATATCAGGTAATACCAGCAAACTCAGGACAGCGGGCTAACTAAAGACAAAGATCACTCAAAAAGCAAAGTCTTGAGTCCCTTCCGGAAACATAGCAGATTATTCTCTAATTTTAAGACAACTGGTAGGGTGTTCAGGAGCTTGGGGCCTAAATGAGCGAAAGATCACCCACCCATTCGAGCAAGTTTGAATCTCATGATACTAAAGTCTCCATTGCCAGATGATCTAAGGGTGCGGTGTGTCCTATATGGTTGAACTAAGTTCTGTAGGTATTTCGGGGCTGTGCCCTGTCTGATCTTAAACAGGTAACATAAGGCTTTAAATTCGATCCGGCTTGAAATTTTAAGCCAGTGTAAGTCTGGCAGAGCAAGCGATGCTGAAGTTCTCCGGGGAACATTCCGAAGCAATCGGGCAGCCGCATTTTGGACTATCTGCAGAATTTTAATGGTTGCAACATCAGCTCCCAAATAGAGGACATTCCCGTAGTCCAGGCGGTAAACAACCAGCGCCTGGACAACAGTTCTCTGAGTGGAGAGGGGCAGCATCCATAAGATTTTCTGTAGCCATCTTAAGGTGACAAAACAGATCGCGGCAACCTTTTTAGCCTGTTGCCTCATAGATAACTTGTCGTCAACAAGAAAACCAAGATAGCGCACCACTGTAGCTGGTTGAGGAAGTGGTTCCATATCACTAGGCCAGTGTTGGGGGCCTCATAAATTTTTATTTTTGCCCAGTATCACCACTTCTGTCTTCTCCCCATTTAATTTCAGACAGTTCCTCTGCATCCACTCGGCCACACGTACCAGGCCGAGCCTTAAAGCAGAAGGGCTGTTATCATCACTGCCAGACAGAGAGAAGACAATTTGGGTGTCGTCAGCATAGGAGTATAGCATCAGCCCCGCTTCCTCCACAATGGTGGCCAGGGGTCTTACGTGGATGTTAAACAGTAAGGGGCTGAGTATAGACCCCTGGGGAACAACATAAGCCGATGGACAAACTGCAGATGTCGCTTTGGCCAAGAAAACCTGGAAGGTACGCCCTCTCAAGAAGGAGGCAATCCAGGCTAAAGCTGGACCTGCCACTCCCAGGGAACGGAGAGATTTCAGGAGGATGTAATGGGACACGGTATTGAACGCGGCACTCAAATCCAACAGTATGAGTGCAGATGTTTCACCTTGATCGATACCGTGTCGTAAACTCTCCGTACCTCCGAGAAGCGCAGTCTCTGTGGAATAGTGGGCTCGGAAGCCAGACTGGGAAGAGTGTAAAAAACCAGAACTCTCCACAAGATGATTCAATTGAGTATTGATGTGCCTTTCCAGGATCTTCGAACAGATGGGCTACAGGGAAATGAGCCTGAAGTTAGCAGGATTAGAGGCATCCACACCAGCCTTTTTTAGGAGGGGCACCACCATCGCATGTTTCCATGCCTGGGGTACATGAGATTCCCTTAAAGAAGCATTAAGCAGATTTATAAATACCTGATACAGGTTTGGGTCTAACATCTTCATGATCTTAGCAGGTAAAGAGTCTCGAGGAGACCCTGATTTCACACTGTTCAGGCATGCAAGGAAAGAGGCATCATCAAACAGTTGCCATTCCGTGAGCTTCACTGGAATAACAGGACTTTCGGGCAACAATAAAGGTCCAGTCAGGGATTTCTCTGTCGAAGGGGGAGAGCTCAAGGAATCATAGATGCGCTCAACCTTAGAAATAAAAAACTCCGCCAGCGACTGACAAGGGAGGGGGAATTGGAGTGGTATCAGCTCCTGCTAATTTCTTAACAACAGAAAACAGAACTGGGGGACAGTTTTGCGCTTGTGTTACCGTGCTCACAGTGTAAGCAGCTCTCACACTTTTGCACTGCTTATGGTAACCTCTAAGGGCTTCCTTATAGGCAACTTTCCGCGAGACGGAATAGTTACGCCTCCATCTCCTTTCAAGTGCCTTACAGTTGGCCCGAAGAAGCTTCAGCTCCTCTGAGAACCACGGCACAGGCTGACGATGTGACATGGAACACTTCAATGTCAGAGGAAGCATGATGTCCACTGCATTACTCAGCCATTTGGATACCACATCGTTGAGCTCTGATACGGGCCGATCAGCATCAGGAAGAGACCCTAAAAGATGCCGATTAAACTTAATGGTATTGAGTTTGCCCCAACGATGTATCTGCACGTCTTTGCTTTTACTGCTCCTGACCTTGGTCTTGTTTAGTAGCAGAGAGAAAAAGACAGCATAATGGTCAGACCACTCCAAAGGGCGAGCTTTCTGTGAGCAATCATATTGAAGATTTGAGAAGATTGGATCCAACAGATGACCCGCAGAGTGAGTAGGTCCGGAGTTACACAATAGGAGATTAAGGACTTCGAGATCAGATAAGAGATGTTGACTTAAGGTATAGGACGAGTCTTCTAAATGAAGATTTAAATCTCCAAGAATAGTGAAGTTAGCCACCCTCAGCATCAAAGGAGCTAGAGCTTCCACCAGGGAAGACACCCAGGAATTGGCATTACCTGGAGGGCGATATATCAAAATACCCGACAAAGTCAAATGGGCATTAATCGTAAGCTTAAAAAGGGCAGCTTCACTTCCACGGAGAGGGAAAGTTTCATGTTACATTCACCCCAGTACAGAGATCTGGGCCTAAATCCATCGTTTCTTTGGCTCCCCATCCCATTCCAGTCTGAATCCAGCCATATATAAATCAGTCTTGACCTTGCACACAATGGAAATAATCCAGCCCGAACGTCTAGGCCAGGTCCTCCCTGGACTGGAAACAAGCATCCTAGTACCGGTTTCGGGCTTTCAGCCCTCATCAGCCAGGATGGCTTGACTCCAGTGGCATAGAGAGCACGGGACTCACGTCTGGGCATACCCGTCCCACTCTTGGTGACAAATGCAAAAAGAACAATTGATGGACAGAATGCAGAACAATGTCATGCATTCACCCCAGTACAGAGATCTGGGCCTAAATCCATAGTTTATTTGCTTACCATGCCATTCCAGTTTGGACCCAGCTATATGAAAATCAGTCTTGACCCTGTGCCCAATGGGAACAGTCCAACCCTAACTGCCAGGCCAGGTCCTCCCTGGACTGGAAGCAAGCATCCTAGGACCAGTTTCGAAGTTTCACCCCTCATCATCCAGAATAGCTTAACTTCAGAGGCATGGAGAGCACAGGACCCACCTCTGGGAATACCCGTCCCACTCGGGGTGACAAATGCAAAAAGATCAATTGATGGACAGAATGCAGAACAATGTGATACATTCACTCCAGTACAGAGATCTGGGCCTAAATCCATCGTTTTTTTGCTCCCCATCCTATTCCAGTTTGAAACCAGCCATATATAAATCAGTCTTGACCTTGCAACCAATTAGAACAGTCCAGCCTGAACTGCTAGGGTAGGTCCTCCCTGGACTGGAAACAAGCATCCTAGGACCAGATTCAGGCTTTTAGCCCTCATCAGCCAGGATGGCTCGACTCCAGTGGCATGGAGAGCACAGGACTCACGTCTGGGCATACCCGTCCTACTCGGGGAGTCAAATGCAAAAAGAACAATTGATGGACAGAATGCAGAACAATGTTATACATTCACCCCACTACAGAGATCCGGGCCTAAGTCCATCCTTTTTTTGCTCACCATGCGATTCCAGGTTGGACCAAGCCATATGCAAATCAGTCTTGATCCAGCAACCAATCCGAACAGTCCAGCCCAAACTGCCAGGCCAGGTCCTCCCTGGACTAGAAACAATTATCCTAGGACCTGTTTCGGGCTTGCAGCCCTCATCAGCCAGGATAGCTTGGCTCCAGTGGCATGGAGAGGACGGGACCCACGTCTGGGCATACTCGGCCTACTTGGTGTAATAAAAGGAAAAAGAACAATTGATGGACAGAATGCAGAGCAATGTCATACATTCACCGCAGTACAGAGATCTGGGCCTAAATCCATCGTTTTTTTGCTCACCATGCTATTCCAGTTTGGACCCAGTCATATGCAAATCAGTCTTGACCATGCCATATGCAAATCAGTCTTGATCCTGTGCCCAATGAGAACAGTTCAGCCCAAACTGCCGGGCCAGGTCCTCCCTAGACAGGAAACAAGCATCCTAGGACTGGTTCAGGGCTTTCAGCCCTCATCAGCCAGGATAGCTTGACTCCACTGGCATGGAGAGCACGTGACCCACGTCCAGCATTCCTGTTCCACTCGGGTGACAAATACAAAAAGAGGCATTGGAAAGTAAGGTGGACGGGCTTGTTGAAAGAACAGAGATATTGGAAGGCTCTGTTGGGGCGATGAAGGCAAATCTAGAAGCAGCCGAGTCAAAAATCCATAACTTACGGAGGGAAGTAGATGCCTTGAAAGAAAGAGTGGAATCGCTGGAGAATTATTCGAGACGAAACAACTTGCGCATCCTTAAGATACCGGAGGGAAAGGAAGGAGGAGACCTTAAGTCTTACATAATCAGACTATTGAAGGATTCTCTAAATTTTGAGGAGTAAATAGAGGAGCTCGATAAAGATATACAGAGAATCCATCGTGATCCTTTCCAGTTGAATCCCGGTAGATATAAACCTCGGAAAGTCCTGATCAATTTCTTGACGTATTCCTTGAAAGAAAAAATTCTTAATCTTGCACTTAAACAAAAATCTATAAAAGGTCCTGATTTTCCCTTTGAAATACGCTCTGATCTCTCTAAACCCACGCTGGATAGGCAATGGGAATTTGGTCAGAGGATGGGCAAATTTAGAGCAACCGGCGCTACAGTGCAGATGAGGTTCCCCGCATTCTTGCGGTTTATGTATAATAATAAAATGCATAATGTAAGATCACCTTTTGAAGCAGATGAAATATTGGAGTCCATCAGCAATCACTCCCAGGGTAAAGTTTAAACTTTAAAATTGAGAAGAATTATTGTGCTCTTGTTCTTTACCATACTGCACACCTATACCTTTGAACAACATTAGGGATAGAGATAGAGATAGAGGTTAGTTTCATCAAACCCCTCTCAAAGTATGGTCAGAGAGAGATACTAGTGAGGAAATCGACAAGAAGGCGTTAAAAAAAAAAAAATATATATATATATAATTAAAGATACAAGGGTCCAATGGATCTATAGGATAAAATGGCCAATAGGTTAAAAAGGTGAAAAAAAAAATCTCTAAACTTAGAAGAAATAATACGGTCCCCAAAATGGGTAAAAAAAAAGAATAATATGTAAAATCTTCACAAGTGTTTTCGTTTCTCGTCGGAGGTAGGGGGGGGGGGGGCACTTTGCGGTGTTGGAGGAGAAGGCGTTGTAAGATGCGAATCCGACGATACATCAGGTCAGAGTAAGTATGGGAGGGTTCTCCGAGGGTGGGGTGGAGGGGGTGGGGGTTGGGGGGTAAAGCATAAAAAGTCAAAAAAATCTTCAGGAGTCAGGCCTTCCAAGACAAGTTACTAGCCCGAATAGAAACTGTCATCTCCGGGATAATATAATAATCATGAGTTGCAGGGGAGAATATACAGAGCTGGATGTTGGCGGATGACCTCTGTTCAGTTTTTATCTTGGAATGTCAATAGTCTGCGTGTGCGTGGTACAAGAGAACGTATTTTGCAATATTTACGAGACTCCCCAGCGCAGATCATTGTCATCCAAGAATCACATCTTTCGAAGTGAGGCTAACATAACATTAAAAAAGCTGAGATGGATAGACAAATTTATCAGTACTGATCATAATGCCAACATAAGAGGAATTCTCATATTATGTAAAAAATCCGCGTAGTTTCAGATTCTTCATTACAAAGAAGATCAAAGTGGTAGATGGCTCCTGGTGAATATGTCTATTAATGGTTGGGTGTGTAACCTAGTTGGATATTACGGCACTAACACTGACGATTCTTCCAATTTAGAAATAATAAGGAACCATCTGACGACGTCTTTGGATCCAACGATATGGACAGGGTAATTTAATGTTGTATTAAACCCAAAATTGGACAAATCAACCCACCATAGAGGTCAGTTCCCTTCTAAATCAAGACAGTCCCTTAAGGGGATAATGGAACAATTAGGCCTGGCAGATCTATGGAGAGAAAAAGTGGGTAATAAACAAGGGATATCCTATAGAAATTTAAAATATAAACACACGTCAAGAATTGATTTCGCGTTATTCAGTTATTGTCTCCAAAACTCCCTAACCAGTATTAATGATATCCCTTCCCACTTATCGGATCATTCAGCTGTCTTATTTTCTTTAAAACTCTCTGCTCAAACCAAACATCCTTCTTGGTCATTTGATCGTACCATCCTGTTAGACCAAGATGAAGTGACATATTTGACGAAGGAAACAAGTACGTTCTTGGATATAAATTTTACCTCAGCTTCTCTCGACACGGTATGGGAGACTCTAAAGGCATTTTTGAGAGGTTGTATAACAAACAGATCCTCCCACCGGCATAAAATATACCGATCGAAGATCAAACATCTTGAACAAGAACTAGTAAAGATTGAGCAGAGGATCGGAGACTCAATCGGTTCACTTCAAGATCAAAAAAATATGCGTGATCTGAAAAACCAACTAGAAAACATATTACAAGAGAGAGTGATGAAGAGATGGGAGGCGAGTAAAATCTCGCATTTTGAATTTGGAGAAGCAGCAGGCAAGATATTGGCTTGGAAGGTCAAAGCCGATCAAGCCAAAAATTATATTAGAGAAATCAATGTTGAAGGTGAGTCCGCCGCTAGGACCTCTAACCGAGAGATAAGCACTGCCTTTAGGGAGTTCTTTGAGGAAATATATAGGGAAGATACCCCAGACGAACAGCAGAATAGGGACTTATGGTTAAATCAGATCTCTTTACCGTCCCTTTCATCCATACAGAGCAAAGGGATCGAGATGGAAATCTCTGGGACAGAAGTGAGAAATGTCATTAGGTCTCTCAAGCAGGTTAAGTCCCCAGGCCCTGATGGGCTTCCAGGTGAATTATATTGTGCCCTGGCAGATGTTATTGCCCCTATTCTAATGGCCCTCTTTAATCGAATCTTAAGGGAGGGACAAGTCCCCCCAAGATCTTGGGGCGAGGCTACTATAGTATTGATCCCTAAGCCAGGTAAAGACCCAACGTTATGTGGGTCCTACCGTCCTATATCATTACTGAACAGCGACTATAAGATCTTTGCTTCCATCATGTCATCTAGATTGGGTTCAGTAGTGGGGGAAATAATACATCAGGACCAGAGGGGATTCATCAAAGGTTGCCAGCTATCAGACCTGACGTACAATCTGGTGGTGGCAATTGACATCGCCTCATCTTTTTCCCTTCCGCTGGCAACATTCACTTTAGATGCGACTAAAGCATTTGAGAGGGTGAATTGGCCCTATCTAGGGGCTGTCTTGAAGAAGTTTAACTTCGGCGATAAGTTCTGTCGTGCTGTATCACTTATGTATAATGCGCCATCTGCACAGGTATTAATTAATGGCACATTGTCTGACTCATTTAAAATCTTGAGAGGGACAAGACAGGGCTGCCCGCTTTCCCCTCTCCTCTTCAATCTATACATCGAACCATTTGCAGACGTTTTGAGGGGAGATGTAAATATTCCATCTTTTAGATTTGGGGAGTGGGAAAGACGGGTAGCTCTTTATGCAGACGACATTTTAATTTTAACCTCCGATCCGGAGACCGCATTTCCAGAGGTTATAAAGAGAGCCGAAGAATTTGGTCGCATCTCGGGGTATGAGATAAATGCAAGTAAAACTGACATCATGGCATGGAATATCCCCAACTTACAGCTAGATGTGACCAACTCAATGAGATATCTGGGTATCCGAGTGATGTCTGTAAAATTGCTCAAGTTAATCTGGAGAGAGTGTTTAATGAATGTAGGAAATTGTTAAAATATTGGTCTAATCTCCCATTAACTATTCTAGGCAGAATTAGTCTGATAAAGATGTCTATCCTCCCTAAATTTACTTTTATATTTAATACCACCCCCCTGGCATTTGATAACAAATTATTGGAGAAGTGTCAGAGAGAGCTGAATTATTTTGTCTGAAAATATAAATCAGCGAGAGTGGCATGGAAAAAAACTGAGGAGGAGGAGGGAAAAGGGGGGACTGTCCTTGCCTGACTTACAGTATTATGCATGGGCCTTTCAATTGTCCCATTCCAGATTGTTGTTAAAAACACCATCTAACACATCTACTGGAGTAATGTTTAAAGCCATGTTGGAGGGAGCTGCAGTATCAACCAATGGTTTCATGTTTAAATTCGCGGATCAAAAATACTTCAAAAAAGTTAAGTTAAAAACTCTTATGTCCCAGGCGAAGATCTGGTCACAAATAAGAAAAAAACTAGGTCTGCCATATTTTTCAAATTATGCACCTATCTGGGATTCTCCCGGGTTACCTTTGTGTCTTAAAGATAGGCTGGCAATACCGGTGAGAGATGGAGGAATTACAACATGGGGAGATTTGCTTGTTGGAGAGTCACTGAGATCTTGGGAGGAGTTACGGGAACAACTGGGCCCAGAATTCTCGAGATTTAAGTTTATACAATTAGATAGCTGGGTAAAAGCTCTGGTCAGGTCAGGGATATCACTTGGGAAGAACAGCATCATAGAACAAAAACTGGTAGAACGACAAGGGGGGGGGGGTAAAGAAATTTCGCAGTGGTATTGGGATCTGCTGGAGGAGATAGATGGTGAATTCACCCTTCCGGAGGAACTATGGGGATTAGAGCTTGGGGCCCAAAGTATAGACATCTGGCAAAAATCTTGTACCTTACTATACAAATGTGTTAAACCAGCATGGCTGAGGCGTAACCACTTTTTCACGATACATCGAGCTTATTTCACCCCCCTAAAACTGTCTAAATTCATTCCAGGAAAGAAATGCAACAAGTGTAATTATATCGCGTCCTCAGACATCCATATGTTCAAGGATTGTCCTGGTATAGCTCAGTTTTGGATTGAAGTTAAAGAGACCCTTGACTCTATTTTTAATATCTCGGTGCCCATCACATTACCACCTATAATATTTGGATGGGACAATAGTATAAAGGGCCATGCAAGGACATTTTTGTTTTATGCAGTATTGCTTGCTAGAAGACAGATATGCAAAGTTTGGATCGAAAATACGGCACCAACACACGCAAATTGGCTGTCATCCCTGTATGAAACATCCAAGACAGATTTGTTGAGATCTTGCAGCCAATGTAATGTGGCTTTTTGGGACTATTTGGTTCAATGGAAACAGTAGCCGGGGTTTTTTTTTCCCCCCCGGTCCAATGATTATGCCATAATACTCCAAGGACTAGGCCCCCTCCTCGACTTCATGGCTAGTGCTACAGGTGGTAACACCAAGTCTGGAGTCATCCGCTGTACCTCTTCGGGTCATCTCCTGCCGATTCCCAGAATTCGCTTTTTCTAGTGCAGTAAATCTTTGCACTTAGATTTAAGACGTGCATGGCAGTTGGAGGCTAATCAAGAGGAGGGCAAGGCAAATGAGGATTAAAAAAAAAAAAAGGAAAAAAGGCATCCTAGGACTGGTTCGGGCCTTTCAGCCCGCATCAGCCAGGATAGTTTGAATCCGCTGGTGGAGTTCTGGACTTTTTGGTTCCGTCCAGAGGTGTCAGGGATAACACCCGAAGACCCCGGAGTTCTACCTGTCTCGGTGCACAAATAAACAGAAACACGGGCTTCTCGATGGTGGCGTATAAGACCAAAGGTTTATTACTGCAGGGACACAGAAGTCACAGAAACTACACACGGGCAGTATCTAGGAGCCTGTTCGATTTGTACAAAGAGGGTTGCTCCTTATATACTAAATATTGGCCTTCAGGCAAATTCTTCACATGTTAGTACATTCCCAAACCTTTGTGTCCTAAACAATAAATATTTGGCGTTGCACAGGAATCGTCGATAATATCTGATGTCGAACATTACGAAGAGGGGTTCCCACTATTCCATCACAATCCCATGTCAACATTTCATTCAAGAGCCGGACCGCCTCATCGTAAATTTCGTTACCTCCCCCTAATAAAGGCCCAGAAGGAAAGGAGCAGAGCCAGGTGCAGAAGATAGAAAAGCAGGATAAGAGATGTTTGTGGGTCGTAAATGGGCAAGGCTACCAGCTTCGGCCGCCTAATCATGATCAGGCCAACGAACACGAGAACCAGTATAGCAGGACTGGCCTCAGGCAGAGGAGGCAGCCTTTGTCGAGTCATGCAGCCACGGCGTGTTCTGTTCTAAGGTGCACGTGTTACTAGAGAGGTGAATCGCCGGCTAAGCCTACGTGTCCTTAATCGAAATGAAGTAATCAGAGGTCATTGCATGTCCATTGTCTATGTGAGGGCAAGAAACACAAAATGGCTGCCATGATCTAAGATGGATGCCATGGGTAGATCAGAAATGTGTTTGTAACAGGAGTACTCTTGCTCGTAGCATAGCGAAAACACCAGGATATGCTAAATGGATCATTTGCGGTTCGCTGATACCAAAATTATGTATTTACGACAATGTTGAAAACACGGGTACAAATCGTCACGGAACCTCAGACCCTCCTTTTGCCCTTACATAGGCAATTACTCAGTCTATGTCAGAGTCTAGTTCTATGCTCATCAGGTCAGTGACATGCTGTTGTATCATCATCCTTTCTCGCGCCTTTTCTCCAAACGCAGGTGGTTTTCTGAAACAGGTTGCAGCACAGAGACTACACAGAGCGGGACCACACTGGATAATCAGGCAGCATGAGAATAGGAATACTAAGATGACACCAATGACCATCAGAACCTTCCATCCCCACGCTGATATCAGAGTCCAAAACCACTCCATGAAGGACCAGTTTCCCTTGTCTACGTGTATAGAGTCGGAAATCTTGTGTAGCTTAGAGATCGCCTCATAGACTGTTGGAGCGTTATTGGGAATAAAGACACAGCCGCTCGATTGGATCATTCTGCATACCCCACCTCGATCTGCAAGTATCACGTCTAGAACCATACGGTTCTGCAACGTCATGAGTCGATCCGCCTGAAGCTCAGCTGTCAAGTTGCTAAGGGCACCAGCAGTTTCGGTAATAGTAGATTCAACTACCCGTGTTAGCTGACGTATGTTTCTACTATTGGCCATAGGCCCCCAGAACGGAAGGAAACCTTTGAAGAAGTCTCCAGCTTCCTGACCAGCGGTATCTTCCTTGCTGAAGACACCTCTTGCTACTCTGGTCTTGTGATAGTCTGAAGAAGCAGTGTACGTTGGAGGCAACAGTCGAGCAATATAACATGAACCTGAAAAGTCAGCAGGCAACCATGTATACGCTCTGTCTTGACAAATGAAGTAGGTACCCCTAGCAGTAAGGAAGGCAGGGGAAGAGTTAGACGGAAACACGTAAGTCTCAACGCACTCACTCCTCCCTAGCTGAGCTCTCGGATTTCTCCCATTTCCTTGCAAACAGACCTGACCTCGGTAAGGCACGACCCAGATTGGAGTGGAGCTTTTACGCTTGCTTTCTCCCAAACTAAGGCGATACTCTGTAGAGTTCCAACTCAAATATACTCGTAATTCATCTCTAGGGTAAGATGGAGTATTATTGACATCCTTTATCATGTCAATAATTCCCTGGACTAAAGCTTTGTTGGCAGAGTTATATTTAGTGGAACGTGGTGGACGCGGAGGATAGGTTTCAAGGGCATAGGCAAAAATGGTCTGAAAGGCCTGAAATGATCCATTATAGCTAAAAGGCAAAACCAGGTAGGGAATGCCTTTATCCATAGTGTGGGGTATCAAGCCACACACCCAGCAGTCTGTAGTGTTAACTACCAGTTGGTGTTGGTGCAAGAGCTGCACAAATGTGTTATTGATAAACTCTGAGCGTCGAGCTTGCTCATGTTCAGGAAACGAGTGAAATGAATGCATAGAAGAAACAGTAGAAGCAGTAGGATCAAGGGGAGGTACTGTAGTTACTGGCATAAAAAATCAAATTCACACCAAAGACGATTCCACCCACCAACGTTATCAAAACAATTAAAAATGTAATGGCACATTGCATCAGAAAGCATTTGCTGTGAAGAATTCTGTAAAGTCTGTTTCTGCGAACATAAATTACGTTTTCTCGTTGCAGCTCAGGAAGCTCCATCTTCTACAATCCGCTCGCGACCACTGATGATGTGTACGTAGATGAAAATGCCTCTATCAGCCCTGGGAGTTCCCAGAACTAACAGAAAGATCGACCTTGTGTCTGACCCCCGCAGATTCAACTAGGCACACAGCCACGACCCTACGGCTACCCAGACGGCAAGGCAATTTTAAAACAATAAAACAATAGCAAACTTCCTGGCTGGAGGCAAAGTGTCAAAATTTCAAATGTGTAAAAATAGGCAGTTTCCTGCTTTATTTGTCCATATTGCGAGACCGTAAATTGTATCTCAGTTTTGCAGGAGCTGTTTGATCTGGAAACAGTGTATTATCAGCAGAGGTTGTAATGTTCAAGTTCGCAGATGGCAAAGTTTCTTCTGATGCAGAGGGCAAGTGTTCATGAGTCAAAGAAGTAGTTTCAGGAGGAGAGCCAGAGTTCGATGTGTCAGTTATTAGTTTGGCATCGCTGAAAGGGATAAACCTGGGTGTTCGTTCAAACTCAGAGGCACCAATTCCCTTCTTTACCCAGTTATCATAAGGAAGCGGCAGGGGCACACGTTTGACGTGCGTCGTGTGAATCCAGTTCTTGCGGCCGGCCACACGAATAGCAGTTCTCGTCGCCAGCAGCACTTGGTAGGGGCCGACAAATCTGGGTTGAAGGTTCTTCGTCCTTGCAAAGTTGCGCACAACAACGTGGTCCCCAGGTTTCAGCTGATGACCTGGACTCTCCGGTGGCTTTGGCAATGCATCGAAAACCTGTTGGTGAATAAGACTCAATTTAGCAGTCAAGTCGTAAAGGTAATCAATCAACATTGGATATTCTAGAGAGCAGAATTCTTTTGGCCTTGGCACTCCCCAAACGTTAGCGGGATGACCAAAAACTATCTCATAAGGACTAAGCCCTACTCTAGAATGTACAGTCGCTCTCGTGGATAACAAAGCCAAGGGTAGTGCATCTGGCCAGGACAAACCCGTGGATGCCTGTATTTTAGCAAGTTTTAGCTTAAGGGTGCCATTGTAACCCTCAACTAAACCAGCAGACTGGGGATGGTTCGCACTGTGAAATTTCTGTTTGATCCCTAAACCGGCACACACACTCTGCATAACTTTCCCTACAAACTCACTTCCGTTATCTGACCATACAATCCGTGGCATTCCATACCTAGGGAAGTATTCCTTGAGAAGGATTTTGGCAGTTGATAGGGCAGTGTTGTCCTTCAGTGGATATGCTTCGATCCACCTGGAGAAAGCACAAACTACCACTAGGACGTACTTTAGGTTGTTGCAACGATCCATGTGAATGAAGTCTAACTGGATCACTTCAAAGGGGCAAGAAGGAGGAGCGAAGTGACCAGCAGGCGTGGGGACTCCCTTGCCAGGATTATGCATCAGGCATACCATACAATTTTTCACCACTCTCTCTGCACACTTACTAATCCCATCATTCTTCCAGACTGGAGCCAACATCTTACAGATCCCTTTAGAACTAATATGCGCTGCTCCATGTGCCATCGTCACTACTGCATTTTGTAAAAAAGAGAGGAACCCACACTTCATTTCATTTCACACCGTATTGATTTAGGATGCAAAAAGATAAACAAAGCTTAATATGTTTACCTTGGCGATTAGTTGCGCCTCTTTATTTATCAATTTTATCAAAAGTAGATATCACTTCAATCCAGAGAAGTATCAATGTCTTGAACGTACTCACCATGGGCGTACAACAAGAAAAATCAAAAGTGCATAATAACACAACAATTTGACGCAAACATACAAAAGTGATTGAAAATACATACGGCTAATACATACTATACAAAATATACAAAACACATATGTTAATATTTCACAAGCCAGGGGAAATTGTCAACATATTTCTCCATAACATTATTATGAAATTATTGATTTTGACCAACAAGGAGCCTATCAATAGGTCTCCAAAAAACAAAACAAAACGACCTTTCGGTAGAAATGCTTAAGCAGGCTTATAGTTCCTAACGATTTTGATTATTTATAAGAACTAAGGACTTGATCCTCTCCGCCTACGCGTTTCGAGTTTGGGAGGTTTCTTCTCAAACTCTCTTCAGGGCCAACTGAATTCTTTCCCCGTTTGTTAAACCTATTAATAAAGACACAAACAATGTGGACACTCATTATAGATTGCTCCCCTCAACCTGCCCTCGTCCTCTCTTATGTACAACTTTTTATAAAAACAAGGACATACCTCTGGGGGATAGAGGTGGTTCTGTTCATCCAAAAAACTTTTGTAGAATTTTCTGTGCGTTTTTCTAAAAACCGGAAGAATTTAGTGTGAAATGCCGGTTTTGAACATATGTTTAAAGTATACATAAACGGTAAACTTAAACCAATATGTTCCTACCTGGATTTGTGGTACAAGGTGAACCAATATTTTGCTGCAATTTTTGATTTTAGAAAGGTATTCGTTTTCCACACGGTTCACTGCAAGTGAAATGGGCTCATTACTAGCTTGTTTCAAAGGAGTAAAACTGGGCTCTCAAACGCTACATGATTTAAGTGGGTGTTGACTTACATTGTTATATTCCGCTCGTCGTTTGTCAACACAGCCTTAGTTCTCCAAAAGAGAGTGGAACCGGGTCTGTTCCGACGGCTTTCCTGGAGCGCCCTCCAGTGTCGTATTTCTATTTAGAGAAACACGGGCGGTAATTAGGGATGTTTCAGAGACCGCGTTGGAAAATAAACAGTGCGCGCGCTAAATCATTTTAAACAAGCAGCGCGGCGGGACTGTTAGAGTCAATGTTGACAACAGAGTTTTAAAAGAGGTGCTACTTCTCAGTTGTCAGGGTCTAGAGCACTATAAGATACAGCGTGACGGTTAACTCGCTTAGGTTGTCATACCTTTTAGCTTTGCAGTGTTCAACACTTCCTCATTCCTTCACACGGAGCTACTGGGATTCTGTTCCCTCGGTATCTCCAAGAGGGCGACTCCTCCTTTATTAGCCAATCAGTGATGGAGTATTTTACATTACCATACTGTTGCATTATGGGTCCTGGAGTCCATTCGATGATGACACCTATTTACAGTCTAGAGAGCTCACTCATTGAGTTCAAACCAGTATTAATGGTGTCGAACCGAAGTATTAAATAGGCCTCTTTGCGCAGCAGCGCCTTCTCAACATCAGGCGATCTGTGCTGCGGGTCTAATCCGGACAAGACTGTCCATGTGAAGTCAGTTTCTTTGTGGTTTGCAGTAATAAAATGTTCAACCATTGGAGCATTTTGTACCTTTTTCTTTAGTCGAGAGCGATGTTGAGTTATCCTGACATTTACTTGCTGACATGTTTTTCCTACATACAGTTTATTACAAGCGCACAAAATTCCATAAATAACATTTTTGCTTTTGCAATTTGTGTGTAGGCTGTGTCTCCATTTTACGCCATTGTGGCAAAATTCATCTCCTTCTACAACATTATTGCAGGCTACACAAGTACCACATTTATGGTGACCTGTGATGGGTTTGAGGTTCCATTTGGAAATCAAATCACTTTTGGATTTTGGTAAAGAGCTGTCTGCTCGGATAATTTGTTGGCCGATACTTGGGTTTTTCTTCATGGCAAACAGCGGCCTTTTCAAAGGGCAATCTAATCCCTCCAACAGATGCCAATTCCGCAGAATAATCTGTCGAAACTTGTTTGTATGAGCTCCGTACGTACTGACACACACAAGCTTGTCCAACTCTTTCTTGGTTTTTGTTTTGAGCAATTCCTCACGGGGGGTAAAGCGTGCTCTTTTTTTAGAGTGCTTAAGGAGTTTTTGGGGGTAACCCCTTTTGTTCAACTCATCACAGAAGGTGTCCGCATGGACATTAAACTCCTCCAGGTCAGAACAATTACGTCTGATCCTGAGTAGTTGACCGTAGGGCAGGTTCTGTTTCAGACCTTGTGGATGGGCGCTCTTATAGTGTAAGATTGTGTTTTTATCTGTTGTTTTTTTGAACAAAGTAGTGGTAAACTTACCACCTTCGGTACCTACAGCCACATCGAGGAATGTCATTCGATGGTTACTGCAATCAATAGAGAATTTAATGTCCGGATGTCTTGAGTTTAACCACTCATGAAAAGCCATGAGTTCAGTCTGGCTCCCCTGCCACAGGAGCCAGACGTCGTCTATATACCGTAGCCATTGTTTGATGTTTGCACCAAAAGGGTTATTATTATGAATGAATTTTTCCTCATACTGTGACATGTAAAGTACCGCCATCTCCGGTGCATAGGGACAACCCATGGCTGTCCCCTTGATTTGAACAAAATACTCATCCTCGAATTTAAAGTAATTGCTTTTTAGTGTGATCTGGGCCAAGGCCAGAATAAAGGTAGTTGGAACTCTGTGTGGTCTGTCGCGTTGGTCTAAATAAATTTCCATCACCTCAAGAGCCTCATCTTGGGGAATTTGAGTATACAGTGAGGTAACGTCTAGCGTTACCATCAGCTGTGTGTCGGGATCAAACGTCATCTCTTGAAGTTTATTGATAAAATCAATAGTGTCCCTTAGGTATGATTTGACACCATTCAAAAAGGGTTTCAAGAAAAAATCAATATATTTTGAAGCAGGTTCAAGGGCTGAATCACAACCGGAGACGATTGGTCTTCCCGGCGGGATTGTGTTATTTTTGTGGATCTTCGGGAGGAAGTAGAGAACGGGTGTTCTCGGTGACTTTTTGTTTAGAAATTCGAATTCTTTTGGACCCAAGAAGCCATTATCCAAGGCGTCCTTGGTGAGACATGAAATCTTACTCTGAATTTCTGCCACCGGGTCATTTTTGACCGCTCGGTACCAGTCCAGATTGTCTACGTGTGTCCTTCCTTCCAATAGATACATAGGGCGGGGCCATACTACCACCGCACCACCCTTGTCGGCCTGTTTGATAATAATTGAAGGGTCTGATTTTAAATCTTTGATGGCTTTGAGTTGTCCCTTACTTATATTGTGGTTGACGAATGGTTTACTTTTTTCTAGTTTAGTTAGAGCTGACAACACTGCTTGCTCAAAGGCATATACCTGTTTCGGAATATTGGTGGTAGGCAGAAAACTAGATTTCACTCGGAGGCCAGTAGTTTCGCCGCTAGTGCTAGCATCTACGCCGGCAAAATATGTTTTTAGTCTGACCTTTCTGCAAAAGTCCAATGCCTCAAGTTTAAGTTTTGTGAAATCAGTTCGTCGGTTTGGGACGAATTTGAGACCCAGATTGAGGATCATACTTTCGTCCTTAGTGAGGATTTTGTCGGAAAGGTTTACTATTGTTGATGTCTCTAATTGTTGTAATACCTGTTCCTTGTCCGCATTTCCCAAGGGGGTTTGAAGCGGACGTTTTGGCGCCCGCCCTTTTCTAAAAAAGGTTGGTTTGAGCCCTTTTTGTTTTGCTGACCTTGATTGGAATCAGGAGACGATCCTGATGATGAGGTGGATGAGAAAGTAGTGAATCTCGTCCTTGACCTGCCCTGGTATGAGTTTAGTGCTCTTTTAGAATCTATGGTGGTATAATAATCGTCCTTTAAAAAAGGGTAAACTAGCTCTATTTTAAATGATTTGGAGTCTTTCTCGAACTGGGCAGTTTTGGTGTTAATAGTGATATCTTTGAAAGTCTGTATTTCTTTCTCAATTTTCTCTAGTAGATTCTTTGCCTCTACTTCAGTTTTGTTGTCAGCAATGGCTTTCAATAGTTCAGCAATTTCTTTTTCCTCCTCACTACACAGACGTTGTGCCGTCTCAATCGTATGGACCATTAGGTCTCTACTACATTTAGTATTTATATAGCTGAAACCTTTCTTATACTCCGAATCTTCCACAAATATCACTGGTATGTTTTTCACTTGTAGGCCCCAAGGTATAGTGCCTGCCCGCAAATGTTGCAGAAGGAAATGTCCGTGTAATTCCGTCCTGATATGTTTCTTTTGGAGACGAGTTAACTTATCAGCCTCATTTTGGTGTTTGGCAGTGGTACTTAGAGAAAGACCAGAGAAGGGATTGGATGCAATCAAGTTTTTGATGTGGCTTTCCGTAAAAGACAAAGTTTCGTTCTCTGACATACTTTGACAAGGAAAATCTTCCTTGTAAGGGATTTAGTGACCCTCAAGAGACACAAAATTGTCCCAGTCCTAACTTACTCGGGTAACAACCCGCTCTAAACTTTTTTCAAAAAAAGAAGAAGTTTGGCCCATGCGGACAGAAGTGGGGTAAGGGCCCAAATACTTTGTAAAAAAGAGAGGAACCCACACTTCATTTCATTTCACACGGTGTGAAATGAAATGAAGTGTGGGTTCCTCTCTTTTTTACAAAGTATTTGGGCCCTTACCCCACTTCTGTCCGCATGGGCCAAACTTCTTCTTTTTTTGAAAAAAGTTTAGAGCGGGTTGTTACCCGAGTAAGTTAGGACTGGGACAATTTTGTGTCTCTTGAGGGTCACTAAATCCCTTACAAGGAAGATTTTCCTTGTCAAAGTATGTCAGAGAACGAAACTTTGTCTTTTACGGAAAGCCACATCAAAAACTTGATTGCATCCAATCCCTTCTCTGGTCTTTCTCTAAGTACCACTGCCAAACACCAAAATGAGGCTGATAAGTTAACTCGTCTCCAAAAGAAACATATCAGGACGGAATTACACGGACATTTCCTTCTGCAACATTTGCGGGCAGGCACTATACCTTGGGGCCTACAAGTGAAAAACATACCAGTGATATTTGTGGAAGATTCGGAGTATAAGAAAGGTTTCAGCTATATAAATACTAAATGTAGTAGAGACCTAATGGTCCATACGATTGAGACGGCACAACGTCTGTGTAGTGAGGAGGAAAAAGAAATTGCTGAACTATTGAAAGCCATTGCTGACAACAAAACTGAAGTAGAGGCAAAGAATCTACTAGAGAAAATTGAGAAAGAAATACAGACTTTCAAAGATATCACTATTAACACCAAAACTGCCCAGTTCGAGAAAGACTCCAAATCATTTAAAATAGAGCTAGTTTACCCTTTTTTAAAGGACGATTATTATACCACCATAGATTCTAAAAGAGCACTAAACTCATACCAGGGCAGGTCAAGGACGAGATTCACTACTTTCTCATCCACCTCATCATCAGGATCGTCTCCTGATTCCAATCAAGGTCAGCAAAACAAAAAGGGCTCAAACCAACCTTTTTTAGAAAAGGGCGGGCGCCAAAACGTCCGCTTCAAACCCCCTTGGGAAATGCGGACAAGGAACAGGTATTACAACAATTAGAGACATCAACAATAGTAAACCTTTCCGACAAAATCCTCACTAAGGACGAAAGTATGATCCTCAATCTGGGTCTCAAATTCGTCCCAAACCGACGAACTGATTTCACAAAACTTAAACTTGAGGCATTGGACTTTTGCAGAAAGGTCAGACTAAAAACATATTTTGCCGGCGTAGATGCTAGCACTAGCGGCGAAACTACTGGCCTCCGAGTGAAATCTAGTTTTCTGCCTACCACCAATATTCCGAAACAGGTATATGCCTTTGAGCAAGCAGTGTTGTCAGCTCTAACTAAACTAGAAAAAAGTAAACCATTCGTCAACCACAATATAAGTAAGGGACAACTCAAAGCCATCAAAGATTTAAAATCAGACCCTTCAATTATTATCAAACAGGCCGACAAGGGTGGTGCGGTGGTAGTATGGCCCCGCCCTATGTATCTATTGGAAGGAAGGACACACGTAGACAATCTGGACTGGTACCGAGCGGTCAAAAATGACCCGGTGGCAGAAATTCAGAGTAAGATTTCATGTCTCACCAAGGACGCCTTGGATAATGGCTTCTTGGGTCCAAAAGAATTCGAATTTCTAAACAAAAAGTCACCGAGAACACCCGTTCTCTACTTCCTCCCGAAGATCCACAAAAATAACACAATCCCGCCGGGAAGACCAATCGTCTCCGGTTGTGATTCAGCCCTTGAACCTGCTTCAAAATATATTGATTTTTTCTTGAAACCCTTTTTGAATGGTGTCAAATCATACCTAAGGGACACTATTGATTTTATCAATAAACTTCAAGAGATGACGTTTGATCCCGACACACAGCTGATGGTAACGCTAGACGTTACCTCACTGTATACTCAAATTCCCCAAGATGAGGCTCTTGAGGTGATGGAAATTTATTTAGACCAACGCGACAGACCACACAGAGTTCCAACTACCTTTATTCTGGCCTTGGCCCAGATCACACTAAAAAGCAATTACTTTAAATTCGAGGATGAGTATTTTGTTCAAATCAAGGGGACAGCCATGGGTTGTCCCTATGCACCGGAGATGGCGGTACTTTACATGTCACAGTATGAGGAAAAATTCATTCATAATAATAACCCTTTTGGTGCAAACATCAAACAATGGCTACGGTATATAGACGACGTCTGGCTCCTGTGGCAGGGGAGCCAGACTGAACTCATGGCTTTTCATGAGTGGTTAAACTCAAGACATCCGGACATTAAATTCTCTATTGATTGCAGTAACCATCGAATGACATTCCTCGATGTGGCTGTAGGTACCGAAGGTGGTAAGTTTACCACTACTTTGTTCAAAAAAACAACAGATAAAAACACAATCTTACACTATAAGAGCGCCCATCCACAAGGTCTGAAACAGAACCTGCCCTACGGTCAACTACTCAGGATCAGACGTAATTGTTCTGACCTGGAGGAGTTTAATGTCCATGCGGACACCTTCTGTGATGAGTTGAACAAAAGGGGTTACCCCCAAAAACTCCTTAAGCACTCTAAAAAAAGAGCACGCTTTACCCCCCGTGAGGAATTGCTCAAAACAAAAACCAAGAAAGAGTTGGACAAGCTTGTGTGTGTCAGTACGTACGGAGCTCATACAAACAAGTTTCGACAGATTATTCTGCGGAATTGGCATCTGTTGGAGGGATTAGATTGCCCTTTGAAAAGGCCGCTGTTTGCCATGAAGAAAAACCCAAGTATCGGCCAACAAATTATCCGAGCAGACAGCTCTTTACCAAAATCCAAAAGTGATTTGATTTCCAAATGGAACCTCAAACCCATCACAGGTCACCATAAATGTGGTACTTGTGTAGCCTGCAATAATGTTGTAGAAGGAGATGAATTTTGCCACAATGGCGTAAAATGGAGACACAGCCTACACACAAATTGCAAAAGCAAAAATGTTATTTATGGAATTTTGTGCGCTTGTAATAAACTGTATGTAGGAAAAACATGTCAGCAAGTAAATGTCAGGATAACTCAACATCGCTCTCGACTAAAGAAAAAGGTACAAAATGCTCCAATGGTTGAACATTTTATTACTGCAAACCACAAAGAAACTGACTTCACATGGACAGTCTTGTCCGGATTAGACCCGCAGCACAGATCGCCTGATGTTGAGAAGGCGCTGCTGCGCAAAGAGGCCTATTTAATACTTCGGTTCGACACCATTAATACTGGTTTGAACTCAATGAGTGAGCTCTCTAGACTGTAAATAGGTGTCATCATCGAATGGACTCCAGGACCCATAATGCAACAGTATGGTAATGTAAAATACTCCATCACTGATTGGCTAATAAAGGAGGAGTCGCCCTCTTGGAGATACCGAGGGAACAGAATCCCAGTAGCTCCGTGTGAAGGAATGAGGAAGTGTTGAACACTGCAAAGCTAAAAGGTATGACAACCTAAGCGAGTTAACCGTCACGCTGTATCTTATAGTGCTCTAGACCCTGACAACTGAGAAGTAGCACCTCTTTTAAAACTCTGTTGTCAACATTGACTCTAACAGTCCCGCCGCGCTGCTTGTTTAAAATGATTTAGCGCGCGCACTGTTTATTTTCCAACGCGGTCTCTGAAACATCCCTAATTACCGCCCGTGTTTCTCTAAATAGAAATACGACACTGGAGGGCGCTCCAGGAAAGCCGTCGGAACAGACCCGGTTCCACTCTCTTTTGGAGAACTAAGGCTGTGTTGACAAACGACGAGCGGAATATAACAATGTAAGTCAACACCCACTTAAATCATGTAGCGTTTGAGAGCCCAGTTTTACTCCTTTGAAACAAGCTAGTAATGAGCCCATTTCACTTGCAGTGAACCGTGTGGAAAACGAATACCTTTCTAAAATCAAAAATTGCAGCAAAATATTGGTTCACCTTGTACCACAAATCCAGGTAGGAACATATTGGTTTAAGTTTACCGTTTATGTATACTTTAAACATATGTTCAAAACCGGCATTTCACACTAAATTCTTCCGGTTTTTAGAAAAACGCACAGAAAATTCTACAAAAGTTTTTTGGATGAACAGAACCACCTCTATCCCCCAGAGGTATGTCCTTGTTTTTATAAAAAGTTGTACATAAGAGAGGACGAGGGCAGGTTGAGGGGAGCAATCTATAATGAGTGTCCACATTGTTTGTGTCTTTATTAATAGGTTTAACAAACGGGGAAAGAATTCAGTTGGCCCTGAAGAGAGTTTGAGAAGAAACCTCCCAAACTCGAAACGCGTAGGCGGAGAGGATCAAGTCCTTAGTTCTTATAAATAATCAAAATCGTTAGGAACTATAAGCCTGCTTAAGCATTTCTACCGAAAGGTCGTTTTGTTTTGTTTTTTGGAGACCTATTGATAGGCTCCTTGTTGGTCAAAATCAATAATTTCATAATAATGTTATGGAGAAATATGTTGACAATTTCCCCTGGCTTGTGAAATATTAACATATGTGTTTTGTATATTTTGTATAGTATGTATTAGCCGTATGTATTTTCAATCACTTTTGTATGTTTGCGTCAAATTGTTGTGTTATTATGCACTTTTGATTTTTCTTGTTGTACGCCCATGGTGAGTACGTTCAAGACATTGATACTTCTCTGGATTGAAGTGATATCTACTTTTGATAAAATTGATAAATAAAGAGGCGCAACTAATCGCCAAGGTAAACATATTAAGCTTTGTTTATCTTTTTGCATCCTAAATCAATACGGTGTGAAATGAAATGAAGTGTGGGTTCCTCTCTTTTTTACAAAGTATTTGGGCCCTTACCCCACTTCTGTCCGCATGGGCCAAACTTCTTCTTTTTTTGAAAATCGTCACTACTGCAAGCACATACGCATCAGGTAACATCCAACGCTGTTGTTCTGACAAATCAATCCAAAATCCACTCGAGTCCAATTTACCCGTACTCTCTTTCCATGCAAGCTTTTCCTCCTCAGTCGCCTCTTTCTGAATTTCTTTCACACTTTCCACTGTATCCTCACACATTCCAGACTCGGAAATCCATCTTGCAGACGTTGCAACATACATTCTACTCATCATATTTCTAGCTGTCTGTTTAGCGGTTTCATCAGCAAAAGCATTCCCATGACCAACATCATCATCCGTGATTGCTTTATGAGCACTGAATTTCACAATCGCAACTTCAGTCGGCAAGGTTAGAGATTCCAACAAGTCGTTAACTAGCTGACCATGTTGAATCTTAGTCCCATGGGACGTAATGAAACCTCTTTCTTTCCACAAACGGCCAAAACTATGGGCCACGCCGAACGCGTACTGACTATCTGTGAACACATTCACTCTCTTTCCCTTTGCTAAAACACACGCTCTCGTTAGAGCGATTAATTCTGCAGCTTGGGCAGAATTCTGACTCACTCTTGCAGTCTCCACAATCGTACTCAAAGTCGTTACTGCGTAAGCAGCAGTCACATCACCATTCTCCAATTTAAAGCATGACCCATCAACATACAACGTGCCATCTGGATCTGACAACGGAGTGTCTTTTAAATCAATTCGTCCTTTTGTCTCCTCCTCGGTTCTGAAACAGCAGTCATGGGGTTCAGAATCACTTGACTCTTGATTAGCCGGCAACAATGTTGCTGGATTCAATACATTGCATCTTTTGATCTGTATATGACTTGCTAGCAGTGTCAGCTCGTAGCCAGATAATCTAGCACTAGTAAGGTGTTGCGTCTTGGTTCGGTTCATGAGTGTATCCACAGCATGAGGAACCATGACCACTAGCATGTTGTTCATCACCAAACCAGCAGATTGTCGAATGGAAGCCGCAGCTGCCGCTGTAGCTCTCAAACAACTAGGCAACGCTCTAGCTACCGGATCTAATGTTGATGAAAAATACGCACAAGGGCGTTGTTTATCACCAAATCTCTGTGTCAGAACACTCAACGCGCAACCTTCTCTCTCGTGAACATAGAGCGTGAATGGCTTACTGTAATCGGGTGTACCCAATACAGGAGCTGAACATAGTGCATTTCGTAACTCAGAAAAACTCTCCTGACATTCAGCAGACCATGGCATCGGACTCGGAACATTTTTCCCAGTCAAAGCTACCAATGGTTTTGCCAAAAGAGAAAAATTTGGGATCCACTGCCTACAGTACGAGGTAATACCTAAAAAGGCCCGTACTTCTCTCTGTGTGCTGGGAACACTCATCTGCGTAATTGCTTTTATTCTCTCTGGGGTCAACTTCCTTCCCTCCTTTGACAAGAGATGACCTAGGTAGGTCACTTCTTGGCAGCAGTATTGCATTTTCGAAGGTGACACCTTGTGATTCAAATTAGACAAATGATGCAATAACGAAATTGTAGCTGCTTTGCAAGTTTCCTTGTCATCGGCAGCCACTAGAAGATCGTCTACATACTGCACTAAAGCAGAACCAGGAGGAAGTACAAAGGAATCTAACTGGCTTTTTAACGCTTGACTGTAAATGGATGGACTCTCACAATAACCTTGTGGAGCACGTTTAAACCTGAAGCTTCGACCTCCTAGAGAGAAGCCGAAAATATCTCTGCTTTCCTCGGCTATCGGAATGCTGAAAAAGGCATTTTTCAAGTCGATAACTGAAAACCATGTGGCTGTTGGAGGAATCAGCGTTAACAATGCAGTAATGTCTGGAACCACAGGAAACTGCGGAACCACAATTTTATTAACCTCTCTGAGATCGATAACAAACCTATACACTGGAGGCTTGGAAGGATCAGTACGTTTCAAAATTGGTAATACAGGACTGTTACAGACATTTCCTCTAGTTTCCTCAACCACACCTTTCTTAATCAAATCTTGCACAATCAATAAAAGTGCACGTTCACCTTCACTAGAAATTTTGTATTGAGGAATTCGTGGAAATTTGACATTTGCTTTCAAAGTGACTACATATGGTGGTATTTCCAAAAGGCCTACATCATTAGGACCAGTCGCCCAAAGAGTATCAGGGAGTGAACGCAGCTCTGGCGGGAGTGCATCCATTGACAAGTACATCGGAGAGGTGATTCTTTTTCCCAATGTAAGCTGTACTCCTTCCGGAGAACAGTACAATGTCGCATATAGTCGTTTTAAGAAGTCTAAACCGAGCAGATTTTCATTACAACCTGTCGTCAAAATCAGAGGTGCTTTCAATTGACACGGTCCAACAGAAATAGACAAAGGACCAGATACAGGGTTGTAAACAGGGGCGCCTGAAAAACCTACTGAAACATTTGTGAAGCCGGACAAAGGTGCGCCAGGGAGTTTCGCATGAATGATAGAACTTTTTGCGGCACCAGTATCCAACAGAAACGGTTCGACTACACCTGATGTTGCTACTGCGACATAAGGCCCACTCTGATCCACTGGAACTGATACTACTCCCTCTCTCTGTCCATGGCTGTCCTAGTATTCAGTTTGCTGAAATCCCTCATCATTTTCACAATAGTCTTCAACATGATACTGTTGTGACCTATTCTGTTGAGCAGACTGTCCATTTCGCTGATCAAAATGATTAGAAGGGCGATCATTCGTTTGTGGAGGCATAGCACCTCGTCCTCGACCTCTAGAATTTTGCACAAAAACACCACGACCTCTCTGAGCTGCTGCAGCGTTATTCTGTGCTAAGACTGGACACTCATTCTTATAATGACCCTCTTTCTTACAATAGGCACACTGGTTCCACTGATATTGCGGCCTCGGTGAACTATAATCTGCCCTTTGATATGACCCTTGCTGTGTATTGGTCTGATTCATGCGAGGAGGATATGCCTGTTGCAAAAGAACTTTAGTCTTTAAATCTTTCGTTTTCTTATCTGATTTCTCTTTCTCCTCTTTATCCCTATTTTCATAATACTGTGCAGTTGCAAGTATTTGCGCAGTTGTAGAGACAGCCCACGCACTCTCGGAATCTTTCAATTTGGTAGCAGATTGTGTACAAATTTATCGACAAACAATCTCTGTCCTCCTTCTGTGCTCATATCCTGACCACTGTGATCTACAAAAGTCTCTTCGAACCTCGTGAAAAAGTCGGAGACACTTTCGTCTTTCTTTTGCCTGCATGCGGACAACTTGTCCCAATTAACTCGCAATGCTGGCATCAGAGTCTTCATTAATTTAATTATTCTACCTGGAAGATTAGCAATTAGAGGTTCGGGTTTGGAACCACCTATTTGCTGACCATTTGCTGCTATGATAGCTGCCCAATCACCACCTAGGGCAACTGAATGCTTCTCTTTATGAATTTTAGCACAAATTGGTTGCGGAACTACATTCCCAAATAACATGTCAATGTCCGCTAGATTCATTACACAAGCCTCAACTGTCTGCGCTAATTCTTTATAGTATCCGGCAGGATTCTTACGCGGATCTGGCAAGGCCTGTTTCACTGCTAACACTTCGGCTCGCTTCCACGGAATGTGTATCCACACTCTCTGGAATTGCGCCGGAGCGGCAGCAATACCAAGATTTACATTAGCTTGCACAGCTTCACGCCAGATTGGTGGAACCTCCCTCATTGGATATTGGCGATTCTGCTTCGTACTACTCTTCTCTAATTCCCTTGGTGAACGGAGTGATGGATCATTCCTATAACTTAAAATTAGTTCCATCGCTTCTTTTATATTTTGACCAACTATCATACCTGCAGCAAACTCTTTCTGAACATTAATTAATTCTTCTAAATTCGAGTCAGAGTCATCTTCTTCTAATTCCTCACGTAAAAGAGAGCACATCTCGTCAAACACATATTGTTGTGTTGGTTCATTCCACTGCATAAATGTATCTAATACATCTCTAGTACTATATCTTCTACTCTTCGAAATCCATCTGAGAGCCGTGGAATCTAAGATTCCCCGTTCCTCAGTACTTGGGAGCTGACTACGTCTCTGTACAGAGTCAGAAGTAGGAGTCTTAATTAAAGTTTTATAGAAGGGAGACAGAATGTTAGAAACAGAATCAGTGATTCTTCGACGAACAGAAAGCGGAGTCATAATACTAGCAGATGTAGAAAACACAGTAGCAGTTGGAACAGATAGAACAGGAACAGTAGGAGTATCAGGTAAGGTAGCTTGTGAAACAGTAGGTGTAAGTGATACAGGTATAGGCAAAGAAGCCGGCAACCCAGGAAGAGGGGGTGCCGAAGGAACATTCACATTGACCACAGGAGGTACAGGAACTTGATTCAGGGGAGCAGGAGCAGGAATACCAGGTTGTCCAGCAACCGGCAATTGAACATTCGGTACATGCGGAGCCGTAGCACCCTGTGCATACGGTGGGGGTGACCGTAACAAGTAAGACAACAGAGGATCATTTTCGGGGTCCTCTACTATCTTAGTTGTACTCGATGGCAAGGCAGGGTAGCACTTGTCTATCGCTAAATTACGCTCTCTAGTAGCCACCTCTATTGCCTTCTCAGACTCGTTGACTTGCAGCTGCTTAGCAGCCTGTTCTAAAGTCAACTCTTGCTCTTTCTGTTGTTTCTTTAACCTTTTAATTTCTCTCTGTTTAGATTCCTTTCGCCAGTAACGGAAAGAATCAAACATTGCCGGCTGGGCTTTCTTCTTAAACAATTTCACTTCTAAATTGTCAAGAACTTCGGGTTCAAAACTACCATGCAGTGGCCAACTAAGGACACCGTCTTTTTCCGTATATCGGACCCACACCTCATTATTAGATATAGGACCAACACCGTGTTTACAATAAAGATCATATAGAGGAGTTCCAATCGGAGGAACCAGACATGAGTCCTCCAACCGGGAATCACTATTGCAACCAAAACACGACAACATACAATTTTTCCGACTTACCATTTTGTAATCCGTAACACAGAACGAACAAACACAAACAAAAATGTGCACTCGAACCAAGAACTTAGGCCTACCAAAAGCGAACAAATGTATCGATACCCAAACTAAACCAATAGATTATCGTAACCAGAACAACCAGTGATAATCTTACCAAACCAAACCAAGAACTAAAAGGATTTTAACAACCCTCACGAAGTAACCAACTAGCAACCACTAAATACTTAACTGAGGCACTGAAGACGTCACCAAGGAGAAACCCGTCACGTCTCGCCGTACTAAGGACTGCACCTCGGGACCAAGACAGGGCGACGGTCAAGACAACGGACCACTGCAGCCGTCCTGAACGGGAACCCTCGTGGAAGAGAACGTCGGGCCACTTTTGCGATATGCCGGGATCGATGAAGTGGGGCGCCTCCCTCAGGAATCTTCACATGAAGCTTCTCGAACTCTTCAGGCTTTTGGACCGGTACCGAATGACGGGCCCCACGTTGGGCGCCAATTGGAGTTCTGGACTTTTTGGTTCCGTCCAGAGGTGTCAGGGATAACACCCGAAGACCCCGGAGTTCTACCTGTCTCGGTGCACAAATAAACAGAAACACGGGCTTCTCGATGGTGGCGTCAAAGACCAAAGGTTTATTACTGCAGGGACACAGAAGTCACAGAAACTACACACGGGCAGTATCTAGGAGCCTGTTCGATTTGTACAAAGAGGGTTGCTCCTTATATACTAAATATTGGCCTTCAGGCAAATTCTTCACATGTTAGTACATTCCCAAACCTTTGTGTCCTAAACAATAAATATTTGGCGTTGCACAGGAATCGTCGATAATATCTGATGTCGAACATTACGAAGAGGGGTTCCCACTATTCCATCACAATCCCATGTCAACATTTCATTCAAGAGCCGGACCGCCTCATCGTAAATTTCGTTACCTCCCCCTAATAAAGGCCCAGAAGGAAAGGAGCAGAGCCAGGTGCAGAAGATAGAAAAGCAGGATAAGAGATGTTTGTGGGTCGTAAATGGGCAAGGCTACCAGCTTCGGCCGCCTAATCATGATCAGGCCAACGAACACGAGAACCAGTATAGCAGGACTGGCCTCAGGCAGAGGAGGCAGCCTTTGTCGAGTCATGCAGCCACGGCGTGTTCTGTTCTAAGGTGCACGTGTTACTAGAGAGGTGAATCGCCGGCTAAGCCTACGTGTCCTTAATCGAAATGAAGTAATCAGAGGTCATTGCGTGTCCATTGTCTATGTGAGGGCAAGAAACACAAAATGGCTGCCATGATCTAAGATGGATGCCATGGGTAGATCAGAAATGTGTTTGTAACAGGAGTACTCTTGCTCGTAGCATAGCGAAAACACCAGGATATGCTAAATGGATCATTTGCGGTTCGCTGATACCAAAATTATGTATTTACGACAATGTTGAAAACACGGGTTCAAATCGTCACGGAACCTCACTGGCATGGAGAGCACGGGACACACGTCTGGGCATACCCGTCCCACTCGGGTGACAAATGCAAAAAGAACAATTGATGGACAGAATGCAGAACAATGTCATACATTCACCCCAGTACAGAGATCTGGGCCTAAATCCATTGCTTTTTGCTCACCATGCCATTCCAGTTTGGACCCAGCTATATGCAAATCAGTCTTGACCCTGAGCCAAATGGGAACAGTCCAGCCTAAACTGCCAGGCCAGGTCCTCCCTGGACTGGAAAGAAGCATCCTAGTACCGGTTTTGGGGCTTCACCCTTCATCAGCCAGGATAGCTTGACGTCAGTGGCATGGAGAGCACGGAAACCAGCTCTGGGCATACCCGTCCCACTCGGGGTGACAAATGCAAAAAGAACAATTGATGGACAGAATGCAGAACAATGTCATACATTCACCCCAGTACAGAGATATGGGCCTAAATCCATTGTTTTTTTGCTCCCCATCCCATTCCAGTCTGAGCCCAGCCATATATAAATCAGTCTTGACCTTGCACTCAATGGGAATAGTCCAGACCGAACGGCTAGGTCAGGTCCTCCCTGGACTGGAAACAAGCATACTAGTACCGGTTTCGGGCTTTCAGCCCTCATCATCCAGGATGGCTTGACTCCAGTGGCATGGAGAGCACGGGACTCACGTCTGGGCATACCCGTCCCATTCGGGGTGACAAATGCAAAATGAACAATTGATGGACAGAATGCAGAACAATGTCATACATTCACCCTGGTACAGAGATCTGGGCCTAAATCCATTGTTTTTTTGCTCACCATGCCATTCCAGTTTTGACCCAGCTATATGCAAATCAGTCTTGACCCTGTTCCCAATGGGAACAGTCCAGCCCTAACTTCCAGGCCATGTCCTCCCTGGACTGAAAACAAGCATCTTAGGACCGGTTTCGGGATTTCACCCCTCATCAGCAAGAATAGCTTAACTTCAGAGGCATGGAGAGCACAGGACCCACCTCTGGGCATACCCATCCCACTCGGGGTGACAAATGCAAAAAGAACAATTGATGGACAGAATGCAGAACAATGTCATACATTCACTCCAGAACAGAGATCTGGGCCTAAATCCATTGTTTTCTCGCTCCCCATTCCATTCCAGTTTGAACCCAGCCATATATAAATCAGTCTTGACCTTGCACCCAATTAGAATAGTCCAGCCTGAAATGCTAGGCCAGGTTCTCCCTGGACTGGAAACAGGCATCCTAGGATCGGTTTCGGGCTTTCAGCCCTCATCAGCCAGGATGGCTCGACTCCAGTGGCATGGAGAGCACTGGATTCACGTCTGGGTATACCCGTCCCACTCGGGGTGACAAATGCAAAAAGAACAATTGATGGACAGAATGCAGAACAAAGTTATAGATTCACCCCAGTACAGAGATCTGGGCCTAAATCCATCTTTTTTTTGCTCACTATGCCATTCCAGTTTGGACCCAGTCATATGCAAATCAGTCTTGATCCTGCAACCAATGGGATCAGTCCAGCCCAAACTGCCAGGCAAGGTCCTCCCTGGACTGGAAATAAGCATCCTAGGACCGGTTTGGGGCATTCAGCCCTCATCAGCCAAAATAGCTTGACTCCAGTGGCATGGAGAGCATGGGGCCCACCTCTGGTCATACCTGTCCCACTCGGTGAGACAAATGCAAATGATTGATGTACAGAATGCAGAACAATGTCATACATTCACCGAAGTACAGAGATCTGGGCCTAAATACATCATTTTTTTGCTCACTATGCCATTCCAGTTTGGACCCAGTCATATGCAAATCAGTCTAGACCCTGCGCCCAATGGGAACAGTCCAGCCCGAACTGCCGGGAAAGGTCCTCCCTGGACTGGAAACAAGCATCCTAGGACAGGTTCGGGGCTTTCAACCCTCATCGGCCAGGATAGTTTGACTTCACTGGCATGGAGAGCACGGGACCCACGTCTGGGCATACCCGTCCCATTCGGGTGACAAATGCAAAAAGAACAATTGATGGACAGAATGCAGAACAATGTCATACATTCACCTCAGTACAGAGATCTGGGCCTAAATCCATTGCTTTTTGCTCACCATGCCATTCAAGTTCGGACCCAGCAATATGCAAATCAGTCATGACCCTGAGCCCAATGGGAACAGTCCAGCCCGAACTGCCAGGACAGGTCCTCCCTGAACTGGAAAGAAGCATCTTAGGACCGGTTTCGGGGTTTCAGTACTCATCAGCCAGGATAGATTGACTTCAGAGGCATGGAGAGCATGGGACCCACCTCTGGGCATACCCGTCCCACTCGGGGTGACAAATGCAAAAAGAACAATTGATGGACAGAATGCAGAACAATGTCATTCATTCACCGCAGTACAGAGATCTGGACCTAAATCCATCATATTTTTTGCTCACCATGCCATTCCAGTTTGGACCTAGTCATATGCAAATCAGTCTCGACCCTGCGCCCAATGGGAAGAGTCCAGCCTGAACTGCCGGGAAAGGTCCTCCCTGCACTGGAAACAAGCATCCTAGGACATGTTCGGGGCTTTCAGCTCTCATCGGCCAGGATAGTTTGACTCCACTGGCATGGAGAGCACGGGACCCACGTCTGGGCATACCCGTCCCATTCAGGTGCCAAATGCAAAAAGAACAATTGATGGACAGAATGCAGAACAATGTCATACATTCACCTCAGTACAGAGATCTGGGCCTAAATCCATTGCTTTTTGCTCACCCTGCCATTCCAGTTTGGACCCAGCAATATGCAAATCAGTCTTGACCCTGAGCCCAATGGGAACAGTCCAGCCCGAACTGCCAGGACAGGTCCTCCCTGGACGGGAACACGCATCCTAGGACCGGTTTCGGGGTTTCAGCCCTCATCAGCCATGATAGCTTGACTTCAGAGGCATGGAGAGCACGGGACCCACCTCTGGGCATACCGGTGCCACTCGGGGTAACAAATGTAAAAAGAACAATTGATGAACAGAATGCAGAACAATGTCATACATTCACCCCAGTACAGAGATCTGGGTCTGAATCCATAGTTTTTCTGCTCCCCATCCCATTCCAGTCTGAATCCAGTCAAATATATATCAGTCTTGACATTGCACCCAATGGGAATAATCCAGCCCGAACGGCTAGGCCAGGTCCTCCCTGGACAGGAAATAAGCATCCTAGTACCGGTTTCGGGCTTTCACCCCTCATCAGCCAGGATGGCTTGACTCCAGTGGCATGGAGAGCACGGGACTCACGTCTGGGCATACCCGTTTCACTCGTGGTGACAAATGTAAACAGAACAATTGATGGACAGAATGCAGAACATTGTCATGCATTCACCCCAGTACAGAGATCTGGGCCTAAATCCATAGTTTCTTTGCTTACCATGCCATTCCAGTTTGGACCCCGCTATATGCAAATCAGTCTTGACCCTGTGCCCAATGGGAACAGTCCAACCCTAACTGACAGGCCAGGTCCTCCCTGGACTCGAAACAAGCATCCTAGGACCGGTTTCGAAGTTTCACCCCTCATCAGCCAGAATAGCTTAACTTCAGAGGCATGGAGAGCACGGGACCCACCTCTGGGAATACTCGTCCCACTCGGGGTGACAAATGCAAAAAGAACAATTGATGGACAGAATGCAGAAGGATGTGATACATTAACTCTAGAACAGAGATCTGGGCCTAAATCCATCGTTTTTTGGCTCCCCATCCCATTCCAGTTTGAACCCAGCCATATATAAATCAGTCTTGACCTTGCAACCAATTAGAACAGTCAAGCCTTAACTGCTAGGCCAGGTCCTCCCTGGACTGGAAACAAGCATCCTAGGACTGGATTCGGGCTTTCAGCCCTCATCAGCCAGGATGACTCGACTCCAGTGGCATGGAGAGCACAGGACCCACGTCTGGGCATACCCGTCCTACTCGGAGTGACAAATGCAAAAAGAACAATTGATGGACAGAATGAAGAACAATGTTATACATTCACCCCACTACAGAGATCCGGGCCTAAGTCCATCCTTTTTTTGCTCACCATGCCATGCCAGGTTTGACCAAGCCATATGCAAATCAGTCTTGATCCTGCAACCAATCCGAACAGTCCAGCCCAAACTACCAGGCCAGGTCCTCCCTGGACTGGAAACAATTATCTTAGGACCTGTTTCGGGCTTTCAGCCCTCATCAGCCAGTATAGCTTCGCTCCAGTGGCATGGAGAGGACGGGACCCACGTCTGGGCATACCCGGGTCACTTGGTGTGATAAAAGGAAAAAGAACAATTGATGGACAGAATGCAGAACAATGTCATACATTCACTGCAGTACACAGAACTGGGCCTAAATCCATCGTTTTTTGGCTCACCATGCTATTCCAGTTTGGACCCAGTCATATGCAAATCAGTCTTGACCCTGTCATATGGAAATCAGTCTTGACCCTGTGCCCAATGAAAACAGTTCAGCCCAAACTGCCGGGCCAGGTCCTCCCTAGACAGGAAACAAGCATCCTTGGACTGGTTCGGGGCTTTCAACCCTCATCAGCCAGGATAGCTTGACTCCACTGGCATGGAGAGCACGTGACCCACGTCTGGGCATACCTGTTCCACTCGGGTGACAAATACAAAAAGAACAATTGATTGACAGAATGCAGAACAATGTCATACATTCACTGCAGTACACAGAACTGGGCCTAAATCCATAATTTTTTTGCTCCCCATCCTATTGCAGTTTGAACCCAGCTATATATAAATCAGTCTTGACCTTGCACCCAATGAGAATAGTCTAGACCGAACTGCTAGACCAGGTCCTCCCTAGACGGGAATAAGCATCCTAGGACCGGTGTTGGGCTTTCAGCCCTCATCAGCCAGCATAGCTTGACTCCAGTTGCATGGAGAGCACAGGACTCATGTGTTGGTTGCATCAGTAAGAGGGAACAACACCGATTTGCTCAGATTCACCTGTATGTCCGATAGTCCGCCAAATCAAATTATCTCTCACACAAGACGGCTGAGGTTGTCTTGGGGATGGCAGACATACAATGTGATGTCGTCGGCATACATGGAGACCAGGAGGGAATGGGCCAAAAAGTCTATGCCCTTCTGAATGCGGTGTTGCCGGAGTCTGGCAGCAAGAGGCTCCATTGCGATGGCGAAGAGCATGGGGGAGAGCGGGCATCGCTGCCGGGTGCCATGCTCGATTGAAATGAGATCTGATATCTGACCATTGATTTGAAGGCGGGCGGAGGGGCGAGTGTAAAGGAGAGATGTCTTACGTACGAACATAGTGCTGAATCCAAGACGCGGTAGCAGAAAAAATATAAAGGCCACTCCAATGTATCAAACGCCTTGGTGGCGTTGAGTAGAGCGGCCACAGCGTGAAGGGTAGTATTACTTTGATGAAGAACCAAAAAAATTGTCCTAAGGTTGTGCAAGGTAGCCCGGCCGGGGAGGAAACCAGACTGATTGGAGAGAGCAATGAGGGGCATGAGGGGAAGAAGGCGGGAGGCCAGTAACTTAGCGAAAATCTTGTTGTCAATGTTAAAGAGAGAGGGGGCGGTAGGAATTGCGGCAATCAGCTGGTTTGTCCGCCTTGAGGAGTAGCGGAGCGATTGCGGGAAGAGACCATTATCAAATGAGTCGTTATACATGGCAGCCAGATGTGGCTCCAGGAGCAAAGCAAAAGTTTTATAAAAAGAGGCCGGCAAACCATAGAGACCGGGGGCCTTATCACTGGGTAGGCTGGTTATGGCAGCAAGTATCCCTTCCTAAGTAAATGGGAACATCCAGGTATTCACGATGGTAGTCCTCCAGCCAAACCAAAATATCAAAATATTGTTCAAAGGCCTCAAGCCGGGAGGGAAGCCGGCAGTATAAAGTTGCAAATAGTAGTCCATAAAACAAGACTTGATTTCACCATGGGAGGTGGTTCTAGTGGGGCCACCATCTCGGAAAGCTCCTTCATATGACACAGCCTGGGGGGGGGGGCGTAGTAGGTTGGCCAAGATCTTTCCAGGCCGATCACCCTCACGGAAGCGACAAGCTTGGGCTTCTCTACAGAGGAAAGCCACTTCCCTATCGGCCTCTTCGGTGAATTCAGTGTGCTTTTCCTGCAAACGCGCAAGGGTTTCAGGCCTGGGGTGGGCCGCCTGAGCGGCATCCAAAGCCTTAATTTCCGACTTCCGCTTGTCCAATGTGGAAGAATGGATCGGAGGACTCCGGCTTGTTTGGAGATGCACTCGCTACGTATTACAGTTTCCAACCCTTCCCACAAGATGGATGCCCAATCCACTGAGCCGACATTTAAATCAAAATAGTTTGTGATCGCTGTTTGGATCTCGTCACAGATGACGGAATCAGAGAGAGCGTTCAAAGGAAGCCCCCATGTAAAAGCACGCTGTGGGGAATGAGGGAGACAAAGGTGGATTTGGACTGGGGCGTGATTGAGAATGTGCGTGCCATGTGAGTAGCGGAGGTGAGCCAAGTAAAAAGATCTGGTGAGGCAATCCATAAATCAATACGGGACTAGCAGCCCCGAGCTACAGTGACGCAAGTGCCCTCACGGGCTTCGGGCCACATGTGGCACCAGGCATCATATAGTGAATTATCCGCATGTATGGCCTGAAGGCAGGCAGTGGCAGGCGGGTGAAAGGAGTGGGGGGCAGAGTGGTCAAAGGTTGCAGAAAGAGTGCATTAAAATCCCCCCCACCCCCGAGAAGGCCACTGGGCCAAAGGATGAAACGAGGTGCCAGACATGAGTGAAGAAATCAGGATCATCCGAGTTGGGGCCATACACTGCAGCAATTGTCATGGGTTGGAACAGTAGGGAGCTATGTAGAATAACATACCATCCGTCAGGATCTGTGAGAACCTGAACAGTTTGCCAAGGGAGCCCCCTATGTATCAGAACAGACACCGCCCGAGAATAAGAGGAATAAAAAGAAGAATGTGATTCACCCCAATGTCGTGACTGAAGTCTGGAGGAGTATCTAGGCAACAAGTGGGTCTCCTGCAAGAGACAAATGTCTATCTTGTGCCGTTGCAAGTGGGAGTGAATTAGTCTGACCTTACGGTGATCATTAAGTCCACGGATGTTCCAAGTCCAGCAAATGGTGTCAGTCATGTTGTGAAAAGGTGAAATGGGACGCAGAGCAAACGTCCATATATCGGTAGAAACCAGTGGGAGCATTGTGGCACTAAGGGGCAAATTAAGTGGGGAGCGGGGCAGACGCCAATAGCCAATAGTGGAACTAGCAGGTAGCCTACAGCGCCAGAAAGCCCAGATAAAGGGAGAGTAGTCAGGGGGCAAGAAACGTGAAAGAGGGGTAGAAATAGTGCCAATCGGGATGAGGAGGACATCGTGCACAATCCTGCTGCGGTAAGCATAGTTAGCGATGCAATGATGTAATCAGACTGAAAGCATAATATAAGGAAAAAGAAACAACAATGAGGTCATCAGAAAATGATGGGCAAACCCAAAGAGCCCCCTGTCCCGACCCCATCCAATCCCCCGCACAGTGGACAATCTGGAAACAAGAACCTGGCGGAGAAAAAACAGATAGCAAACAGGCGACAGCAGACCAACAGAACCCCCGCCCAACCAAACCCAATATGGCCCCCCCACCCCAACCCAACCCATCTACCCGCATACTATGCAATAGGAAACCTTGAATTTTGAAAGGCAATAATGTGCCAAGTGTCATCAAGAGGATTCCCCAAAGCCTGTCCCCACCCTACCACCCTACCATCCCAGCCTCACAACCAAAAAAATGATACCAGAAGAACCCCCAACCCCGCACCCACTCTAACACCGCAATCAAGCTGAGACACCACCCCAAACCACCCCAGGAACCCGCAACTTGGAAGAGGGGAAACAACAGTAAGAGAGGGAATTATCCCGTTAAGGCATGACAGGGCTCAGCGTGCTCCCCTGCAATAAAGCAGGGTTGCCAAGCTAAAATAACGTCAGACAACGTGCAGGGAAGAAAATAGCACTCAAGTTACAGCATTTAAATTATTGTCACTGAGACAATCTGTAGTGGCGAGCTGAGAGATAGAAGGAGGAGAGTGCGATGATTTGTCGAGTTTCTTGGCAAAGGCGAGGGCGTCTGTGGGATCAGGAAATACAAACATTTTTGCGCCCTACCGGACTCTCAGCTTTGCCAGGTAGGCTAAAGAATAAGATACATCATGTTTTTGCAGAATCCGCTTTGCAGGAAGAAATTTGTGCCGGCCAGCCTGGACAGGGAGAGTGTAGTCTGGATAAAACGAAAGTGAATTTCCTTGGTGAGTGATTTTGCCCATGTCGTGAGCTGAACGGAGAATGTCGTCCCGATCTCTGAAATTAAGGATTTCTGCATTGATGGGGTGAGGAGGTAAACCTGGACCAGGGTGTGGGCAAAGGGAGCGATGTACGCGTTTAACAATAAAAACTGAGGAGAGTTCCTTGACCAATTGCTCCACAAAGTCCTCCATGCGGGAAATATTGGTGGATTCTGGAACGCCAGTTATACGGAGGTTGCTCCGACGGGAGCACGCCTCCAAGTCCTCATTTTTCTCTCGGATAATAGCTAGGGTTTTGTCCATCTGGAGCAATTTCTGATAGTCCTGGGTGGCGGCATCCTCGACGTCCGAGACCCTGGATTCGACGTGGAGTCCAGCCGGGCAGAGAGTTGGTCCAATTGGGTAGCAATCCCAGTGACCGTCGTCATCACATCTAGCACGATTGCTTTCAGGTCATCGTCTCGGGCAGGAGGCACGTCCATGATGGCTGCAGGGTCGCCACCGTCCGAACCAGCGCAGTCCTGGCAAGTCGACCTGCGCTGGTCAAAGCCCTCCCCAGATAAAACCTAGGCGCCACCAGGGAGAGAAGTGAGGGGGAAGTGACCACTAGGAGCTGCAGCAAAAGGTACCACGGGCAGGCAGTCCCCCGCAGCAAGCGCAGAGCGGCCAGGAGAGGTTGTCAGAGCCCAAATTGCTGGGGGGCCGTCAGCCCAGTCAAGGAGCACCCCACCGATACAGTGCCCCACACGATCAGAGGGCAAGCAGGAAGGAAAAACAAGCATACCCGACACCACAAGGTGATCCTTCAGCATAAGGCCCTCACGCGCCACCAGTAATCACGGGGCAAAGCGGGAGGCTGAGATGAGAGGGAAAGAAGCAGGGGGTCTGGCAACACAGCTAAGACCTCCGTCATAAAGGTGGTGAGTGGAGTAGGGAAGGAGCAGGTGCTCTTAAAAAAAGGGCTGCTGGAAATAGCCTACTGTATGCAGAGCATCAACCAAGGGCCACAAAAGTTGAGATCTCACTGACTCAGCCCAGGCCCCCTAGGCTGTAGTAGAGCCGGCCAGTTGGGGTGTACAGGCCCAGGGACAGAGGAGGGCCACAAGTGAAGATAGGGGCCGGCACAGCCTCTGGCGCTGCAATGGATCCAAGAACCAACAGCAGGGACCTAGAAGCAGAAGATGGGGTGTGCAGCAGAGAAAAAAAACAGTAAATGCGTCCAGATCCCAGCTCCGATAAGAAGCTGGCCTGCGGGGCAGGTATTGCGCCGTTTCGTAGACAGGGGCCACTGGAGCAGCGTAGGTGGCAGTTCGAATTGGAGGCCTAAGGACATGCACCTCCGATCTGCAGGCAGAGCACCGGGCACCAGTGTCGCCAGGGCCTGGGAATGTTGAGCCTCAGATGGCGGGAGCCGGGGTGTGGAGGAGTCGAAGGCCCTCTGCTCCGCAAGACAGGTAGGGGTCTGGGGTGTACACGCCAGTCTAGGGCCTCACCAGTGGGGAGATGCGGGGGCCCACTGCTCCCATCACCGGGCCCGGGTGCCCGCGGCCACCGTAGAATGCGACAGAGGGATGGAGAAAATGGCACCCAAGCCTCAGCGGCCCGGCCGGGCGGACCCCCAACCCCGCCAGAGACAACCGCAGTGGAGGTACCACTCACCAGCCCAGCAGCACGAAGTACACCGGCATCCATAAGGTGGCGTAGGACTCCAGGAGCCCCACACCGCGGGAGAGAGCGGCGGCTGATCCAGGCGGCTCAGAGGCGCAAATCCAGCGCTGTCATCTGGCTGTGTTTCACGGCTCCAGGGTATCGCCGGAGATCAGGGACAGGGTCGATAGACGCCTCCAAGACTTCCGATTCTGGAAATGCTGTTCAAAAAAAGGTAACCCATAGATGTCTGCAGGATAATGTCAGATTATTTAGCTGCCATCGTGCAGCCATCGTGCAGCCGGCCAAGCCACGCCACCCCGGGGCGAACACTTTGTTGATGCTGAAGAGTTCCTTGCTGTTATGTGAGTGGGTAGAGATTATGTTGTGGAGTGCTTTCTTCCTTGAGTATCTGATGAGTTAATAGTTGGTGGTGTTGGCTGCTTTAAAGTTGTCAAGGTCTTCTGGAGTTCCTCCCTAGCTTTTCGAGGTATCTGCTGGCTTGTCTAGATACCCGGAGTTCAGTGGAGAACCAGCTGGCTTTCTTGGAGTGTGGGAGTTTCCTTGAGGGGGCAATGGTGTTGGTACAGCCAGTGTTCCATTTGTGTTGAGTACAGACGGCCATGGTAGGGTTGTCGTCTGTGGTGGGGGGGTCAGAGCTGCTGAGGAAGGAGGTTGAGCGGGTCTTCGGAGATCTTGTTCCAACTCCTGTCCTAGAGCTGGTGTGGACGTCTGCAGGAGATGTTTGCTTCGAAGCTGAGGTAGACGCAGCGGTGGTCCGTCTATAGAAGTTCAGAGGTGTGGCTGAAGGTGATGACATTTCCTGCTGTGAAGATGGGGATGAGGGTGTGTCCTGCTGAGTGCATTGGTTCTGGTACAATCCGTTGGAGTCCAATGTTGTTGAGGTTATCCAGGAGGGAAGGGGAGTTGGTGTCTTGGCAAATGTTGAGGTGGAAGTTTAGGACTCCTAGCAAGGTGTAGTGAGTGGAGGTGATGGCATGCAGGATGATGATGTCGGTGATGGAGTCGGAGAAAGGTGCACAGGGTACGGAGGTCTGTAGATGAGGGTGCCTCAGAGGGTGGTGTATCTTGAAGTGAAGGTGTTCCATTACGTCTGTAGGCCTGTCGGTTTAGGTGCTCAGATGGAGGTAGGCCTTGTGGGCAATGGTGATGCCCCCCTTGGGTGGTTGGGGAGGTCCTTCCATGTGATTTTGTATCCTTCGGGGATGGCGATCGAGATGTCTGGTCCTGAGGTGGCATTCGTCCAGGGTTCGATCAAGTAGGCAACATCATGGGTGGTGCTGTCAAGGAGGTCCCAGATTTCCGCTGCTTGTCTGTGAAGGGAGCGGACATTGAGGAGGAAGCATTGCAGGGTTTGGGGTGCAATGGAGTTGTAGCTGGAGGGTAGAGGTGGGTCCTGGGTCTTGGCTAAGGTGAAGAAGAGGTGGCAGTGTCAGCAGGTGAAAGGTCCATGGGTGTCGAGAGGTGAAGAGAGCTTGCAGTTGTTATTTTTGCCGAGGTTGAGTGCGTAGAGCACAGAGGAGCTGTAGCACTGGCGGGTCAGAGGGCCAGAGTTACTGGTGCTAGCCGTGGTCAGGTTGCCTTTGGCGTGTCTGCGGCGCGCCCATTTGGCGTGGCCGCACATCGGCCACCAATAAGTAGGGGTCAGGGGAAGGCAGGAAAGCTGGGAGGCGGGAGCTGGACATGCAGGAGCAGGAGAGGCTGCGGGGGCAGCAGCGATGGGAAAACAGCTGAGAGGAGGCTGAAACGGAGAAAGAAAGAAGCAGAAGATTAAGTAGAGGAAAGATAAAGTAAAGTAATGAAAAATAAAGTAAAGAAAAATTAAATGGAGAGAGAAAATAAAAATGATGGCAGGTAAGAGAGAGCAACTGTCTGAAAAGCAGAGCAAGGCCTCGAACCACGGTCAGCTATTGTGAAAGGCAGAGGCACTTCCTAGGAGAGCTGTTGGTAGAGCTGAGCTATCGGAGAGCAGAATCCTGAGGAAAATTGTTTGTCTCAGCACATAGCGGCCGCCATTAAGTAGGGGTCAGGGGAGGGCGGGACACCTGGTAGGTGGGAGCTGGAACATGCAGGAAAGGCCACGGGGGCAGCAATGGCAGGAAAACAGCTGAGAGGAGCCTCAAACAGAGAAAGAAAGAAGCAGAAGATCAAAGAGAGGAAAAATAAAGCAATGTAACGAAAAATAAAGTGAAGGAAAATTAAAGAAAAATTAAGTGGAGAGAAAAAATAAAAATTATGGCAAACGAGAAAGAGCCGAGTGCAACCGGCTGAAAGGCAGAGGAGGGACCTGAACCATGGTCAGCCCTGGTGAAAGGCAGAGGTACTACCTAGGGGAGCTGTTGGTGGAGGTGAGCTCTGGGCGGGCAGAATCCCAAGGGGATTGGTACAGTCAAGGTTCAAATACATTCTGCTTGCATACTATTTTTCAGAGTATGTTCAATGCTTGAATTAAACTGTTCAACAGACAAACAATTATGGTTTTGCCGATATCAATGAATTATTGATGCATTCAACACCTGAACATAATAAGGCTCATTTTTCAAACTGAAAAAACAGAAAGACCATTGAGTAATAATACATTACAGACATTAACTGCTAATGGTAATTTTAAAAATGTGTTTCCTGAATCCAGAAAGACTTGTATGTAGAATTTTAAAACAAATTAATGTGATCAAAGATTTGCTCACGTTATAAGAGGTTCCTAGGTATAATAGAACACAAGTTGGCCGTATAAGTAAGCTTTGTCGTAGTTGGCTTAATTATTACTTGCTAGATGTTGAAGCATAGCATACAGGTACATTGCATGACAACCCATGTATGTTTTCCTTAAAGGTCCAAAGCAACATAGAAGAATGAAGCAAGATTTGATTCTATTAACTGTAACAGTTATAAGGCAAAAAACTACAGCAGATGTTCTTTAAAAATTAAAGAAATAGATACAGAAAATATTCAGGAACCATTTAGAGTATAGATATTGATTTGGAAATATTAATGAAAAAGTTACATGTTTCAGAAATTAATAAATAAAGTTGTATATCACATATTAAAAAGTAAAAAATATGAACAGTAACAGTAGAAAACTATATTTGTGTTGAAAGCTTCTTTGCAGATATAGAGGTTGCATAGAGTCTCATGGAATTTAATTGATGATATTGGGATATTCATGCCTTATAATTGAATGATTATTAGAACATGCTTAGTAGGCATGACTTTATATGTAGTTTTGTCTCAATACAGGAGTTTGAATTGTTTCTGTATACTCATTATGTAAAATCGAATATTACAAGGTAAGTCCATGGATTCTTTTTTATATCTATCAATGTTTTACAATCAGAAGGCTGTTTAATGAAAAATTATGATAGATGGTACATAAATCTGCACAGCTCATTTTCTAAATATACTTAAGAGATCCCATGTAATAATCAAATTTTGAAAGGGGCAACTTGTATTTTTCATTGGTAAAGTCTGCACAAGCCCTTTAGAAACATCACTCATGTACATAACGATAATGTTCTCTAATGAATTTAACAACAAATGCCACTGCCATTTTAAACCAAAAGTAAAAAATCACTTTGATTTTAGAATCAATTAAGAATGGTTAGTATATTATATGGTTCGCAGAAAACAGCTATCTACTCAAGGAAGGTTATACTTAATTAGAGACTGTGTGATATTAACTGAGTGGTGTGGTTATATCTTACTTACACCAACAGAACAATTAGTGACCACAATCCATTGGCCAAATACTAATAAGCTCTCATATGTGAATTTTAATAAATTGTAAATCTAAATTTTGTTCTAAACAAAACAAGACTTCATACTAGAATCAGAAGGTGATAATCACACAGCACAAATTATGCACAGTGCAAATAAAATTAGTTAGTTTGTTTTGTCTAGGTGCTAGGGCCTGACCAGAACAGAATAACAAGGGGCATTGTTTATCGACCTTGCTTACAATGTTCAGATAAACTCCAGGAACAGCCAGAGAGCGAACAAAACAAACAGTTCTCATGTGAAAGGCATAAACAGTCTTGCAAAAATAAAGCTTTGTAGTAACATACTCAAAAGCTGCATCATGGCTGCTGTGCTCATGCTAATTTAGTGATGTTGACAATGTCCCAATCGGCCACATGACACCCTCCCCTTGGCCAGATTGTAGCAGATGGAGAAAACAGAAGTGCAAAGGTAAGCAGAGCCAAAACACTGTAAAAAAGGTGAATTATAATAAGCAAAAATGTCAAAACAATTTAAGGCGAGTCCCCAAAGTTCACCATATTATATGCACCATGGAATGCAAGCAGTTCCAAAAGGTCATCTCTGTAGTTTGTAGCAACAAGGGACGCCATGCAGTTGAGCATTTCGAATGAACATACGTGCTCCTCATGATCCAATGCCTCCAGGAGCATATATGGGCAACTTGAGTGATATTCAATCAAACTCTGTTGCAAGAGGCAATGTGCAGCCTCACAGGTATCCATCCTGCCAACTCTCCAAGCACAGCCACATTCATCAAACGTCCCCAGAACAGGCCAGGTAATGAGCCAGCAATGGACCCACCAACAGATAATAATCCAGATCAGCGCATGGTGTACTGGAGAACCTGGTTATTTCTTTCACAAGCAAAAGGGATTTTGTACTAGACTTTTATAAATGTACCACACATCTGTAAGTTTTTATCAAAAATATATATATTTATTACATTATTTGTTTTGTTTCTTTATTTTTCTCGCTATTGTGTTAACAATTTTATACAAAAATATAATACCAATGGGGGCTGTCTGACAAAGAAAACACAATAACACATTCACAGACAATGCAATGGGTGACTGTGGTGACATATAGTGCAAATCGATGACCAAATTCAAACAATAAACAAGACAATAACATAAATTCTCCATCCTTTTCAGGTCTTTCACTTTAGCTAGTGCTATTTTTTGAAATAATTGCTATAGTGAGCCAGGACATGAGATGGTTGAACGTCGATGTTTGGACCCTGTATGTATATGTCTTTGTAGATACATCAAGTGGGGTCTTCAGGACAAAAGAAGGAAGTGTGACAGCCTATTCAAAGGAAAACTACATTTCAATTAGTATGGTGTGGAGTAAACATTTGACAATGTGTGAGCCACCATACTCTTGGGGTACTCACCCTTGGTGGTTGAGAATTCACAGGATTAAATCTATTAACTCCTCGAGCCCGAAGGAGTTCTGATTCAAGGATCATCAGCAAAATGATGAGATTGCCAGTTACTTCCTGCATCCCTACATGTGTATAGCTACTACTCTATGCAGTTGTTGCATCTGTTACATGTACTTACTGTTAGACCCGGCACCATTGGCTTGGGTCTCCCTTCCATTTTTGCTGCTGCCTCATGTATTTTTACAGGTGTTAGATGCTTTGGGCACTGTGCCACTGCTATCCAGTGCCACAGTGCAAGTGCTCCCGATTGTAAATTGATATATTAATCAGTGGATCCATGTTTGGCTATTTGGTTTACTTCTCTAGTGCAGTGCACTGTGGGTGCCCAGGGCGTGTAAATCCAAATGCTGCTGGTGGGCTTGCAGCACTGGTTGTGCCACCCACAGATTCAGCCTTGTAAAATGAGTCTAAGGTCTGCTATTGCAGAGCCTGCGTGCAGTCTGGTACTGTCATGCTTACTGGGCAAGTGCCCCCCTTGCCAGTCCCTAAACTTTCCCTTTTCCTCATATTAGTCACCCTTATGGTAGGCCCAAGGGCAGGGTGCATTGTAAGTATAAGGTAGGACAAGCCCTGGTGTGTGTGGCATGTCCTAAGAGTGAATTACAGCCATTTTCGTTTTTTACTTTTGCAAGGCTACCTGTTCTCCGTAGGCCAGAATGTGCTGTTAGATGATTACATGTTTATAATCCTAACTGTCTCAGAGAACATGGTAGAAATTCGAGTTTAGTATGCCTGAACTCAGATTGATAAAATACATCTTTTAGTGAAGTTGGTTTTAACATTCTGTGTTTGCAAATACCACTTTTAGAAAGTAGCTATTTGCTTGTCTAACCTTTCAAGCCTGCCTCTGCTAGGTTGTATATTCCTTTGTCTGGTTTTGTGAGCGACAGGGCTGGGGGATTCCAAGAGACAGGATGAGTCACCCAGTGGTGAATAGAGAGATCTGCATCTAGATGGGAGGGAGGAGCTGCACTTGAACCTTGAATAGGGCTCTGCCTGCCTTCCACAATGCTGGCTCCACCTCCTGGGGAGCGGCTGATGTCTCTGCTCTGCAGACTGAAAGAAGAGAAGGAGAGCTGTAAAAAGTGCTCCAGGACTATACTTGCCTTCCACAATGCTGGCTCCACCTCCTGTGGGGGGTCTGATGTGCCTGCCCTGCACTGTGAAAGGAAAGGAGACGTCTGGTAAACAGAGAGCTTCAGAACTGGTTTGGACTGGGCAAAGGCCCCTCTCCCCTCAGAGAACAAAGGATTTTGGGGTATAAATATTGGGACCCTGATCCCATCAAATTAGATAACTTTGGACTACAAGAAGAAACCTTTACTGAGGAGAGGAACCTGAAGAAACTGAGGAGAGACTATTCCCAAGTTGAAGTGCTGCTTGGGGGATTGGCCTGCAGTGGTTGCCTTACTGCCAAAGGAAGGAGAAAGGAACTTTGTGTACTTTGCTTTCATCTTGGGAAGGATCTCCAAGGGCTTGGAAAAGAGCTTGCCTCCTGCTGTAGTCTCGTGGACAACAGACTTCAACCCCCAGCTCCCCAGAGTTCTTATGGAAGTGCCTGCTGCTGTTTTGGGCCTTCTGAGGAACTGCGTGTTGCAAGGAGCTGGAAGCGCGACTCAACGAGTAGAAGCGTGTCGCCGTCTCTGTGCCTGCTGTCGCAACTCCAAAGGAGGGTGTCGATGCTGGAACTGTCGAACTGCACCACATCGGAGGGAAGTGTGCCGCAACAAAGAGGAAATGTGTCGCCGTCGCTGCTGCTCCCGTCGCAACTCTGAAGGAGGGTGTTGCCGCTGGAGCTGTCGCACTGCACAGCATCAGCCGTCGCGAATCCGAAGGAGGGTGTCGCCGCTGCAACTGTTGCACTGCACCGCATCAAAGAAGAGCACCTCGCATCCCTGAGAAGTGCACCACCGTCGGAGCTGCTGCCGTCACATCGTAGCTGACGTCATTGTAGTTATCGCATAGAACGGAAGCTTCACGCATCGTGGGAGAAGAGTGTCGCTGCTGGAGCTGCTGCTGTCGCATCGTCAGGGTGTTGCCGCTGCAGTCCACGCATCGAACAGAGAACTTCTCGCAGAAGTGTGCTGCATCTGGAAGATCTTCAGGTCTTTATTTCTTTGTATCTGAACTTTGCCGCATTCCCATCGCTACATTATTGCTTGTTGTGGAAGCGCAATGTAACCTAAGGTACATTGACGCAAAGTGCCGCATCTAAGAACTGAACTGAACTAAGCTTAATCTACCATCTTAAAGTAACTGTATTGTGTATTTTTATCGATTATGGTCTTGTGGTAATCTATATAAAGTATACTTATTAAAACCTGTGTGGTGTCCATTTGTGGTGTTGTCACTGGGTTACTGTATGTGATCACAAACGCTTACCACAACGCCTCTGAGATAAAGCCTGTCTGCTTGTGCCAAGCTACCAAGGGGGTGAGCAGGGGTTATTTTAGGAGTGTAATCCCCTGACTAGAGGCGAGGGTCCCTATTTGTCACAAGTACCTACCTGTGTCAACCAGCGATCCCCAAATCTAACACTTACCAATCAACAAGCTTTTCAAACTTTAGTTGTGTAACTGTAATGAGAGGAAAAGACTAAGTGTACTCCTCTCCCTTTAATAAAACAAGTCCACACCTGGACTCCCAAAGATGACCCCTAAATGTACGGTTTTAGAAACTCACCCCTCTGGATGTGCTCTTCGGCTCCAGGAGGTAGTGGGTTCAAAGTGTTAGTAGTATTCAGTCCTTAGAGATTGTCGTGTATTGATGCCAAAGTCCATCAGTGCTTGCTTCTCAAACATCCTTAAATACTGGAGGCAACATGGACATAAAATTAATTAACTCAGCAGTGCAAAACTACATGCTCCCGGCTACCCGCATCCCAGCAACACTCATAATCTCCTTACCTGTATTCTCGAGTGTCTCTCACCAACTCACTGTCAAGTGAGCTGCGGCCGGTGTTCCCTGCTTAAATGGTTTGCTGGGACACCATGTGATGATGTCACATGGTCAGGTGAGGTCTGTGGTCCGTGAGTGCTAATGTGGTGGCCATCTTGACCTCTGTTGCACCATCAGGATACACTTGAGTATGGAAGCAGTTGGTTACTACCGCAGCGCCAAGTGAAAGAAAAACACTTTCCTGATCGAGTTATGTCTAGCAGAGGATCAGGACAGTGTCAAATGGTCAAAGGAAGTCTGACGCCTATGAACATCTTAACCTCTGTTCCATCAAATAGAGTGTAAGGGCTCAACGATGTGGCAAATGACTACTCACGCCCCGAATGGAACAAAGCATCACTAGAGAGATGGGTAAGACCCGCTTGTGGTTGTGCGGGTTGAGAAGAAAAAAGGGATTTTGCACACATGAATGAAAAAAGTGGCTGTCATCTTGACATCTGTTCCCCCTCACAGGAAAAGAAGGTTAGACAAACACATGTCAGAGGCTCATATAAACAGTGTGACTGTGGCCGATGAATGATTTAACATATACATTCACAAGATTACAAAGTGGCTCATGAGTCAGGCCTTGCAGCAGGGTTATGTCTGTCAGAAGCATGTCCCTCTAAACATGACCCCATGCTGAATCGAATGGTTGGAAAACCATGGTGCAGTCGATCACCTGCAGTGAGAAGTTAGCCTGGTATATGCTGTCTACTAATTAAAGTGGGCACCTTGCACCAGTCTTAACAACCCTTATTGATGATTAGGTCAAAGACAACTTTTAAAGAAAGCTATCCTAGTGGTAGCTGTGGAGAGCAGCCTTCAGGCTAAGTATCAAAGGAATGTAAAGAAGCTTGTTTTACCAGAGTAGAACCTCCTGAATAACCAAATGAAAGGAGAACTAAACAAGAGATATATAAAATGTATGTATTTATTACTAAACACTCTTTACTAACCTCTTTGTGAGATTAGAGCACAAGGCACACAATAATAAATCACTAGAACGACAGTAAATAGAACAATACACAGTGGGCCCCAGGGGGAGACCAAACCATATACTAAGAAGGTGGTATACCAACCACGACTAAACTAGACACAGTGCTTAAAGCACGTAGAATCACTGGGACCCCAAGGACCCACCCAAAGTAGTGACACAGAGGACCCACGGAGGACAGGAAAGTCCCAGTTGGAAAATTAAAGAGTAAGGAGACTTCGGAGAGGACTTCAAGCAAACCCTTTGGAACATAGACAGTTCTAAGGCCAGCCCCCTTGTGAGTACCAGAGTATCTGTGTTACCTATCTCAGGGGAGCCGGTGCATAGGTGTCAAGTGATGTCGGAAACGTTAGTTGTTTTCAATGACGTGACTCAAAAAAGTACTGCTGCCGGGAAGATGAAAAGGGTCTGGTGGGATCCAAGCCTGGATCTGAGGTGAGAACCTGAAAGCAGAGGGGACAGAGTCTGGGTCACTTCTGGGTGACCAAGGGCTCGGTAGACGATGTCCACCGATGTTGGGTGCTTCAGGTGAGATGACGGGATGCTTGACTCTGCAGCCAAGGGGGCCAGCAGATATCGACGATGACCGCAGTCTGGAGGTGAGCTGTCCCACGAAGGATGTCGAGTGCTGAGGGGTCGGTGTCCAGATTGAACACCAACAAGCCTTGGCAAATGCAACCCACGGGAGCAGAGGAAAGCAGTCCCGGTGTAAACCAGCAAGGTCCTGGTAACTCTCCAAGCTATGGGGAGTCAGGGCACATCTGGAGAAACCAGGAAAGCCCAAGAGAAATCAAAGTTACCTTCACAGCGACCCACAGGCCAACAGACCAGGGATCGCAAAGGGAACTCGAGCTGAATCACAAAATACCAGTCCACGGAACACTCGTGGAGTGTAGGTCGGAAATCTTCAGTGCAATTACTGCTCTGGGTCAGGGCTACATTTAGCTCAAAGCACAGCCTCAGGATTCTCCAAAAAGCATACGCTGCCGCAAAAGTACATGTGCAAAAGGGTTCAGGTTACACGGGCCCCACGAGTGATACTGGTCTCAGAATTGCTGCGAGGGCAGATCGACCTCAGGGATGCTCAGAAACCAACCTCCTGTGTTGCAGAAATATTCAGAGTCCTCAGGAGCTTGGGAGATGCAAACATGTCAGATGCGGTAAAGGTGCCTGCTTCGCGACGGAGTAACTCCTTTACGCCAAGGGCGATTCTTCAGTCATCCAGCATAGTGCTGATCATCAAAGTACTTGGTTTCAACTCACAGAGTTTAGTCCAGGTAAAATCTAAAGTCCTGTAGTCAGGGTTCCTACTTTATACCCAAGGAAGGGGTGAGAAAAACTCTGGGGACCCACCAATGGGAGGGTCAGGACAGAGAGGTGATTACACCCATGTACTTTGTCCAGTTTCATGCCAGGGCAGGAGCAAATGGCTCCTGCAACTGGTTTGAACCGGTTTGAACTGGATTTTGAACAGGGACACCAAATGCGCCCCAGTGCAGACTGTCAGGCACTCTCAGAGTGCACCCACCCAGCCCAATACACCAGTGATTCCCAAACTGTGGTCCGTTGACCCCGAGGGGTCCGTGACACATTCCCAGGGGGTCCGCAGGAGGACGTTTTTAAAGCACTGCAAGGTTCCTTGTCTAATTAGCAGTTCTTGAGCAACAATAAAAGTGTCAAAATAAAGCCAGTGATTAATGGACCTGCTGTAGAGATTAGAGTTTTGTCCAGTGGCAGCTTTAAGTTTTCTAATGTGGCACAGAGGGTTAATGTGCCTACTACAAAGAACGTGTACCATGCATTTTAAAAAACAGTATTTTGTGTGCATAGGGGAGTGTGTTACACTGCTTTTGTCAAAGAGATTCTTTTGTCATTGTGCAGTTAATAAGTGACAACCGTTATCTAGCACAGTGACCTATAAACTGTCATCAACGAGCTGCTTGCAAACTGCATGATATAAGTTAGTAACTTAGGGCCCGATGTAGGTAATTCTAAATTGCCACTTCTAAAATACCGAATAATACCGATTTAGTATTTAAGAAGTGGTAAATTATAAGGGGGGAAATGTAGGTATTTCAGATTCGGTAAATACCGAATCGTTAAGATTCGGTATTTACCGATTCTGTAAATACCGAATCGGTAAAGCCCATTGATTCCTATGGGCATTGCAGCCCATAGGAATCAATGGTCATTACCGAATCAGTATTTACCGATTCGGTAAATACCAATTTTTACAAGGGTGCATGGGGTGTCACTTTGACACCCTCTAGCACCCTGAATTTAGGCATGTGTGCCATGTGGCACACAAACATACTCTAAGGGCATATCTGTGTGTCACATGGCACTGGTGTGCATGCACACATGTGCATGCACACCTGGATTCGGTATTTTAGCACCCAATTGGTTTGGGTGGTAAAATACCGATTCGGTAAGGCCTGTGGGACTCAGTAGAGTCCCACCTACATGTCCAATTTACTGAATCGGAAAAAATACCGATTCGGTTTCTTACCGATTCAGTAAATTTACCGATTCGGTACATTTACCGAATCGGTGAAATAGGTCATCTACATCAAGAATGTCCATTTACCGGTCTGTAACGGCCGAAATCGTCCGTTACCGGTCGGTAAATGGACACCTACATCGGGCCCCATGTTTTTCCCCAGTCTTTCATTATCCTGATGCTGCTAAAAAAGGTTTTTTTGGGCGGAAATACATTTTTATTGTTAAAGTCAATGCTAACCACTGCGTGATGTTCTGAAACCCTAGTTTGTGCTTCTCCAGACAAAGCACTCTTCAAAAATACCTACCAGAATGAATGACATGTGAATCCTCCACCTTGTAGAACCCTTTGCCTTATGTAACATTTTCTATACACTGATTTACACGTATGATTCATTGTTTCTATATGTGTGTGATGTAAAGTGCTTTGACATCCTACAATGGTATGAGAGATGCTATAAAACAAATGAAATACATGTGATGGAGAGGCTATGGAGAGATGAGAGGCACTGTTGAAGTGTGATAATAAGGGAATCATTGAAGAACCCCAGCAAAGTTTGTCATATCCTAGTGCATAGTAAGGTCTTCATTTACTATTTGTTAAAAGCTAATACAATTTAATGTATAATGATAAATGTGTTTTAGAATGCACCACTGTTTCCTAAATTTCTTTGGGGAAGAGTCTCCCAAATCCCCCTTTGTAGTGGTCAGGCTCAGTTACTGCACCGTATGGCGACTGGTTTGAAAACATTTTCCAGGGCTGCCTTGGGTTTCCAAAATCTAGCCCTGACAGGAGTAGGAGCCAACCAATTAAAAGTTAGTCACAGAGTTGCAGGAACAACCTCCCCATTTCATTGTTTTGTTTTTTGAAAATTCTTTGAATATAAAATACTAAGGGGGATATTTACAATAGAAGTGGCCGAGCGTGTCGTTAGCCTCCTTGGTTTAACAATAGGCTCTGCCACTTCAGAAATGTAGGGCTTCACCATATTTACAAGAATATGGTGCAGCCCTGCGTTTCCCCCAGTGCTGGTGCTACACTTAGGAGTGTAGCACCAACGCAGGGACCCTTGCACCATAGTGCAAGGGTCTGTGCATGCAGGGGAAGATTCTTTATGTACAGGAAGGTCCCCCTCCCTGCACATAAACAACCTTGAAATGCCGTTGTGTCACTTCTATGTGTGCTGCTTAATACAGAACACATTGAAGTTACAAAATGGAATTTTTTAAAAAGATTGTTTGTGTGCAGGAAGGGTCACTTTCCTGAACATAAACAATCCAAAGCGTCTAGCTTTTTCCATGTTGGCTGTACAAGGCAAGCCACATGGAAAAAGCAAAAATGAGGAGAAATAAAGGATTTCTTCTGTTTTTGCTAAATTAAGACCTGGCTTTCTCTGGTTCTAATTTTGATGCTGCCTCCTATTTATGCTGCCCTTGTAAATAGGGGGGAGTGTCAAAATTTATGTTACGGCAAAACGCCCACTGCAACACCGACTGCCCACCCCTTTCCTGCTAAGCATTGCGTGACAGGGGGCTTATTTAAAAGGTAACATTAAGCCATGTTATGTAGCTTAACGCTGCTTTGTAAAGAAGGCAAAGCCTCTATCACCACGGTAACGTCTCAAAAAGTATGCACATGTGTTTAATTTTTGGGAATTACTGTTTTAATGTTTGAAATTTAAATCATACAAATTGCTCGAGGGTCCCCAGCTTCCAGTGGTGACTCAATGGGGATCCTCTGGAGTCAAAAGTTTGGGAACCACTGCAATACACTAGAGCCTGTCTGGGAGGTGGCACACCTCCCCGTGACAGGAAGCCCAGGTTGAGAAAGCTGGTACCGGTAATGGAGCAAGGTTCTGCACGTAAAGCGCCTTGCTTGGACTCAGCCTTCTTGAAATAAACTATAATATACTAATAAACATGTTTCGTCTTATTAACAATGAAAAACACAACATTTCTAGTATCTAGGGGAAGCTTTTCAACGTGCTTTTACTATCCGTAACTCGATTAACCTAAAATGCCCGCCGCAACGCGGGAACTTTTCTGCGCATGCGTCTGTAATACTCACGTGACATGACGTACTTACTGCTTGGTGGGAAATTCTTTCTTCTGCGCACTAGAACTAAAAATGGCTGCTCTGTGTTTCCACATGCTAACTCTTGCATTGGTGCTTTTATTAAATTGTTTGTTCTGCATAATTCTTAATGCTTTAATTAAAAAAAAGTAATGTGAATAGAATAGAGATAGGTGGTATACAGTGCATTAATTTATTTTTTGTTCTAAAACTATTTCTTTCTTACTTTTGCATGTATCGTATTTTAGGCCTGACCTGTACTTCTGAACTCCATCTTTGGAGGAACTGCGCCTGTGCAGAGAAGCTCACATTTCTGAAGCACTGATATTGAAACCTGGCCAATTATGGACTTGCTAGAAGATGTTCCTGGGAACCTTACCTCTTGCCCCTTGGAGTGGAAGCTGAATCGAAATGTATATCACATTGTAGTTCTTATTGAAACATTCACTGACTGGTGGAATAAAAGTGCATGGAAAAAAAAAATTGTTTGGGAACATAAATCTGAATATTGAAGAGCATGACCTCATAACTGGTAGGGTGTGATGACCTCTCCTCGTGTTTTGACCAATCAAATTAAGAGAATTCACACATTTGCAACATTCGGGGGTGGTACACTGCCCTGCAAAATGGTATTACTAAGGTAGGTTTAGCCAGTTAGATTGTCCGACTTGTCCGAATAGCTGACCTGTCACTGACCCAACGCACTCAATAGGCGATAGAGAGCAAAGGTGCTGGCGGAGCACTCTTTCAGAAGATTCAAGAGCAGAGGTGCTGGCAGGGTACTCTGTCAGAAGAATCAATAACCCAATCGGGGGTCTGAGAAGGAGTTCGATACCCCAATTGGGGTTCCAGAGGGAGAAGATTCGCTAACCCAATCGGGGTCCGACTGTTATGTGCAGAGAGGGCTGTGACGCTGGTGTTGCACTTTAGCTGTGGGTGCCGGTCTTGACCTGCGATGGTCCTGTCCTGATCCAATTTGGTCCGTACTTATCATGATTCTGGTCTTCACCTGTTCTATCCTGTTGGCACCTGCATTTTTAGGGTCCTATCCTTTATCCCAGCCCGTGGCCAGGGTTGGTCTTCACACCATTCTAGGTAAATATAAAAATGTATAATGGTATGTCATTGTGCTGTTTCCCTTTTCTTACCCTTCCTATATTGTAGCAGGGTTTCCGTTCTCCCACAGAACTGTGCATAGAGATCTAGAACCTTAGTGAGTTAGGATGATCCAAAAACTCATCTCAGTGTCAGAAATCTCGTTACCTAGCTAGCTACAGTGTCTCATGGATCATTATGGAATGATACATGTATTAGACAAACCAGAACATGATCTTTAGAATACCTCAGGAGTCGTGGAACACATGAACACTCTTTCGTTATATAATCATTTCAAACCAAAACTGAGAGTCAAAGAACACAAGTGCAAGTTTGAAATATTTATTATTCAATGCAAAGTTCTCAAACGCAGTATCTTGTATAATACCAAAATGCAGATTATAAAAATCAGAGTCAGCAGCATAGTCACTAATCCATAGTAAGCAAAAGGTGCTAGCATGTTATAATGCAATTTCTATAGAAATCTATATCACCTATATTTCGCGCACCCTATCTAGTATATTATATTATATCTAAGAAGGTCTCATTCGGGCTTTAGCAGGGCGACCCCATACCTCTCAATGTCAGTAGGAGCAGTTCACATCAACCGCTACCAGCTCTCTTCATGCGCAGCACCAAGTGTCTGCGTTCATTCCGTGTAACTCTATCTTAAACCCGTGTAGAGCCCAAAATGTTGGCATCAACATTATTTGTGTTATGTCTAATGTCTAATGTGGTGCGAGGATCAGACCTCCTAGCAACCTTGTGTTAGGTTAATCTTAGAGCGTGCAGCTCTCAGTGTGCAGACAGTTGTACCAAGTGTACCAGGCAAAGCTGATAGCATAGGAATAACATATTATTCTCAAATAAAGCAACTCGCCGCTTCTAGGGTGAAAGCTACAACAACAAGTACGTGTCGTGTGCAAAACTGAAGCCGAAGGCAAAACGGCTGTTTAAACATGTAATACACTCATGCTAACTTAACGCAATATATGTAATGAAGTATCCATATGACACCCCCCCATTGGTCCGAGCACCGCCAATCATAAGGGAAAAGGCAATACTAAATCAGATACAAAAATTGAAAGCAAAATTCAATAATCTTGAGCAAAAATAAGCTAAAAATATGTATGAATGAATATGTATGAATGAATATGTATAAATGCCTACAGTGGCCTCAATTCTAAATAAAAAAAAACCACAAAAACCCTTGAATCAAAAGTCATCCGCCAGGTCTCAAAATTACGAAATGTAGAACCAGGTCTCATCCTTTCAAATGTTTGTAAGAGAAAAACCAAGGCACTTATCCGATATCCAAAGTCATGTGCCACCTAGACGTTATCTCCAGCGACATCACGTGAGTGAACTCTCCATCAGCTGAACATAGTTCATCTCTCCAATTCAGCGAGGGGAAAGTCATATTTCACCACAAAGCATTCCTCCCAGGCATCTCACGATTGGAAAGTATATGCAAAGAAAGTTGCAACAGCCTCCAGTATGAAATCACTGCCATCATCCGAAAATAGTTCAGCCATCCAATTTAGCAATGGGAAAGAACATACGTGCTCCTCCAGCATCGGATCCTCCTGCAACGTCAGAGGACAACTCGGTGGGTTCACCAGATCGCTGTGTGTCAGAAAGGCATTCGCCGCTGCAGAGATCTCCCATTGGCCTAGAACTCCATTTATCGCTGCCAAGGCCATAACTCTCTCGCCAGAACAGATCAGCTCGTGAGCCACAACGGGACGCATTAGCTGATCAAAATCGACGTCAGGAGCAGTCCTCAAGCATAGGCATAAATCAATAGCCCAATCGAACTCGCAGCTCAGGCAGTGAAACACAGGTTGGACACACGTGAAGTCGGTGAACCGAAATGACAATCTATAGGCCGTGCTTAATGCTGCAAGCGGCAATGTTCCATAGTAATTGAGCATCCGATTACGGCACAGTGTCAGGAGGCGTTGAACGGCGTCTTGCGCAGGATGGGCATCCATGTTTTATGAAGAAAAACACCAACAGAAAGCCTGCGGCTACAGCCAGCAACACAGGTAGTCCACCAAACAAACTCGAAAAAATAGTGTGGAAAAACGTGGGAATGAGACCAAAAACTTTTTCAAACGTAGTCACGAGGCCACTGCTTACTAATTTAAAAAAATGTGCAAGGCCAGTCGTTGAAGAAGCATTAAAAATCTGGTGTACCAGCTCGCAGAAATGAAATGGCAAATCAGTGTTTAAAAGCGCCTGCACCTCTGTGCGGGTGTTAGCTATGTGAAGGACATAAGTTTCCCGGGCCGAACTCAGGGTCACTTGTTTTTGAGACAAAAGAGCCCTTATTCTGCTTAAACCATTGAATTTCGCTTCCAAGGTTGGGATCCGTGGCCAGATGGAGACATCTGAAGAGCCATGCGTGGGTGGGTATAGGACGTTCTTGCAGCACACTACACGCTCTGATACAGTAACTATATAAGCCACACCAATTAATAAACCACAACATAATTCGTTGTTTAAAAGCAAATAACTACCATTAGCTAATAAAGTAAATGTGGGAACTACTGCTGGAACTGGCGTGCCTTTTAAAACACATGCTAAATTTGGGCGGTCCTGATTACAAGAACCGTGTAACTGAATGTGTCTGCATATTAATGAATGGTCAGGTGACTGTGTGCATTCCTCACCATTAAGATTCACTTCTTTTCCATCTTTCAGACATCTGTATGTGTATGGTAATGACCACGCCTCATGTAGGAATGCATTGCCTAGTGGCTCATACCGTCCTATAGCAATATACCGCATACAGTTAGTAAATTTATATAAAGGAAATGGTAATGTAATTAAACCATGAATAAGCCACGTGGCAGTGGTGGTTTCAGCAACAGAGAAAGGTAAGGATTCTAGCTTCTCAATATGTAACATAGAAAACGATGCATCACGCATTGAAAGCATGCGCTGTTTATCAGTAAGATTAAAAGGGGCAAAAAGTGATGAAACGTTCAATGAGGTCCAGGGAACTCGACCAGCCTTAATTGTCTGTAGAGTCCAGGCAAACTGCATTACAGAACGTAATTGATTTTGACCATGGTATAACGTGGACACTTCATCATGTACAATATCAACAACAGAAGAAACAATATTATCCAATGTGTAAATTCTGGAAGAAAGTGTGTTAATACTATTATCGACCACTGCAAGCACTTTTTCCAAATTGGCTTGATCAATAGCCCTCAGGCGTTTAGCTGCTTCGACTTTTGAAAATTTCCAAATTTCATTATAAATAGCATAAATAAAGCGTTTAGACCTACCCTTAGTCGGGCCTTTTATAAAATCATTTAACTCTATGTTCTCATTCAACTGGGACAGATGCAGTTTAACTGCAGCTAAAGTGGAATGTTGTAACCAGTTCTGACACAATTTGCCTACTGAATAAGTTGTAACAGTGTGATCTGAGTCAAACCTGGGATCTGGCCTGATGCGTGTAAAACCCTCAGACAAACCCAAAAAACGACTTTGGCAAGAATCAGAACTTCTTTGCCATAAAAGCCACCCATCCGGATCAAAACTGGAAATATTAAAGGAGGAATTCTGCAAAAGTGCTTGTATTTCACTTATGGACAATGTAGTGAAATTACTCCAACCTGAATATTCTTCCAAATCAGGGATAGTTGGGGTATTTAATTTTTTAGATGTAGCCAATCCAAAACATGTTGTTTGGGAAATAGTCGAATTTAAAAACAACATGTGATTCGGGATGAGACATGCACGATGCAAAGCCTCAGTGCCTTGTACCTGCCAATCTTTGGTACCCCAAACCGATTTAAGGTCAATAGCATCCTTCCATAACTCATAGCCATCCACAGATAACCTTTCTAGAAAGGACTTTGAATATAACAATTTTGTGTCAGTCAGTCTAACTTTTGGCATGGATTTCTGTTTCACCTTGAAGTAAAAAGACTCAGGATTTGATTGATTAAAATCTGTAAAGTAAGAGTATTTTCCCAGAAAAGTACTTGAGCTCCCCTGTAAAGGAGCAGGGCAATGTTCCCACTGAGTGTAATTCACAGGAACCCGCCTGGAACTTGTCTTGTGCAAGAAATGATTTCCATAATGTTGGTAACAAAACAAATCACCATAATTGACAGAATCTAAATACAAATCCTCATCATCAAAGGCCGCATAATATTTCAAATCAGAGAACAATGCTTCTACGGCCTGAAGATCCCAATCATCAGAACGAATATTTTGCTTAATGACATCTCCCATGTTTACTCTAAGCACATTAGGAACATTAATAACTTCTGTGGGGCCATGTATCTGAAACCTAACCGCATCCCACACAATCCCATCAAGGACAGGCCAAGCAGTAATTTGTACTGAATGTAAGTCTCTCTTTAGTCTGTGTGCTGAATGTGAGGAGGAGTGAGGGGCCAATGTTCCATTAAGGTACCGAATTCCTGTTCTTTCTTTCACATAATGGCCATCAATCAGGCGGAAAAAATAAAACACAAAACCAATTGACATAAAAAGATAAAATAAAAATAGTATCAGCCAAATGTATGTCCAAGGTGGAACTAAAAAATGTTTTTTAAACAACGTGGCATATTTTGCAATAGTCGATGGTTTCTTTGAAAGTTCCGAATCAGAGTCAAAAGAGAATCTGGACTGGTTAGCCAAATGAGCATGTAAATCGGACATAGATAAATCAGCAGGATCTGCATAGGTCACCTCATCAATGTTAGTAACAGGAATAGTATTTAATAAAGGACTTGATATGGCAGGCATCTCGAGGGACACCTCCTGATCTGCACCAGATGTAATAGCCAGCACAGAGTGCCTCACCATGGAAGGACAGGATACAGCCGGTGTCATGCTATGAAGAATCGGCCACCCTGTGTGTCTTGACATTGTCAATAGAAATAAATCTGTTTTCTTTACGACCTGGAAGTGGTGGTAAAATGACTGTTCTTGTGCCCTTCACTCCAAGGACCCGAACTGGCGCTCGATATGAGGGACCAAACTCCTTTTTGTTTTCGATCTTCTCTCGAACCAGTTCTCCAACTTGGGGTAGCCAGCCAACTACCGGGATCTGCAACGCATCATCCGACGTGGAGGGCAAGTGTTCCTTTGCAAGACTGTCTCTGGTCTTTTGTAGATCCTGTAAAACATTGCAATGTTCATCTACGTCAAAGGCCGCGGCCTGGGCCTGGCAGTCTGCACCATCAAGGTCAGGGACGTACATCTTGATACCAAAGAGCATTTCGTATGGGGTCCGCCCACCCAGAGACCTTCTAGGGAGATTATTAAGCGCACGCTGCACGCCATAGAGGTGGGTCAGCCAGTTTCTACCAGTGCCTATAACTCGGGCTGTCAAAGATTGCTTTAAGTCGCGGTTCATTCTTTCTACCACAGAATTGCCCTCAGGCCTGTAGGGGCTTGAAAACTTCACCTGTACTCCCAACGAAACCATAGCATCCTTATACGCCTTAGAGGCGAAAGCCGGACCCTGGTCCGAATGGAAAGCACCACAAGCAAAGATTCCCACAAAGACACGCAAATCCTTAATGACAGTCCGTGAATCAGCGCTGCGATGCGGCCATAACCACACAAAGCGTGTGCATGAGTCGACTGCTACTAAGATGTATTTATACGCAGTATCAGAAGAGAAAGGACCGCAGTGATCTAAATAAACACATCCAAGTGGTTTATTAGAGATGTACAACTGTGTCTGAGGCGGACGCGCAGCAGTAGAAGGCTTAATCTGCTGACAAATGTCACACATAAGGACATAATCGCGCGTCTGTTTGTACAGTCCCCGCCACCAGAATCTCTGTTGTAGCTGAGATACAGTGGCTGAGACGCCCGCATGCGCAGACGCCACACCTTCATGAGCCGCTGTAATCAGAGAAGCTCTGCGATCCGAGTTGGGAACTAGACGCTCTCCAACTTCAGGAATTTTCACATAAGGAACCTTATCGGGACTTAAGTGGTATGTGTATTTCGAAGGGAACCCCGCAGGATATTTACCTCCCTTCGCTGTGGCAGCAACAGCCGCCAAGATGTCATCATCTATTTTGCTTTTGGACCTCGTGACTGCTGCAACTAAGTATTTAGATACTGCTGATTTCGCTGCTTCATCAGCAAGCGAGTTGCCAACAGCGTGGACTCCCACGCGCTGGTGGCCGAGAGTATGAATCACAAACACGAGCGGTAGCTTTTCTTTAAGTTCCGCTACTCGGACCCAGATCATTTTATGTTTTATTGTGCTACCTTTGGAATCACGAAAATCATTCTGAATCCAAAAGAACAAGTTCTCATTGTAAGACTGGACACAGTAGTAAGAATCACTTACGATTAAAGTCGTCACACTAGGATCTGCGTACTCCAATGCAAGCATCAGAGCACGTAGCTCTGCTAATTGTGCAGTGCAGTCCCCAAGTGTCTGCGTGTGCACGACACTGGACTCGAACTCATCGTTCACCATTGCACCGACCACAATGGCGCAAGCGGAAACGTAGGCATGTTTAGAGCCATGCGCAACCTGCGCCGAACCATCCGTGTAAATGATACAGTGGAAATCCTCCAACGGCCGCATTGCTAAAGGAGCAGGATGAACAAATTCATACTGTAAATACTCCTGCGACCGTAAAGCGGCGTCAAAAATAAACGTGACATCCTGAGATGTCAAGGAAGTAGCCCACTGAATCCACCGAGGGTGCAAAGCTTTAGAATTAGGTACACTGGCTTTCGTGACCGCCTCCAAGGCAGGACACGGGGTAACAACCAACATGCGCTTTCCCTGCGACAGGGCACGTTCTTTAAGAATTGCCATCTGCACAGCCGTTAACACTTTCTCCACAGTGGAAAAACGCAGTTCAGCCGAAGTGTACAAGTGTGACTTGTAAGCAATAGGCACAGTATCCCCCTCGTTAAAAGTCAGGTACGTGAAACCCACCGTCCCAGGGATAATTCTTATCACCAGGTTGGTCTGGTTATCACGGGTTTGTAAGTAGTCAGAAGTGAGCAAATCAGCCTGCAAAGACTGCAGAATGGCTGAATGCTCAGGCAGCCAGCATGATTTGGAAAAAGATGGTTGTACCAAGGCATATAAAGGCTTGATACGCTGGGCATATTCCGGAATGTATGTCCTCCCGAAATTTAAAAAACCCAGTAAAGACTGTAATTTTTTCAGAGTTGTCGGAGAGCGCAACTGCGCGCACTTCTCCAGGAAGTGAGGAGCCAATCCCTTTCCCTCATGGTTAAGTTCATAACCTAGAAACAACACTGTGTACTCCGCAATGTGTGATTTCGCAAAGTTAAACTTGTAACCCATGTCTGCAAAGTTACAAATTATGCTGTTTACTCGACACAGATGCACCCAAAGCTCGTCGTCTGTGAGATAAATGTCATCCACATACGAACATGCAACTGGATCGAAACTCTCCAAAAGAGAGACTATGCGGGCGGAAAACACTCCAGGACTATTTTTATATCCCATTGGGAGACGTTTAAACATTTTTTGTACGCCGCCGCACGTAAAACTGGTCCATTGGGAACTTAGACCATCTAATCTATGTGCATAAAAACCATTGGAAATGTCAAGCGTGGTTTTGAACCGTTTACGCTCAAGACTATTCACTAGGGCAGAGCCGTGAGTATTCTGTACTGCACAGTTACGGGAATGCGAGTTCAAATGCCGGTAATCCAAAACTAGACGATACGAGCCGTCCGGCTTGTTAACAGTAAAAAGGGGATTATTCATTGGTGACACACATGTTTCAATTACACCTTGATATTCCAATTGTTCAAGGATAGCCGCGACTGAAGCCTTAGCTTCACGCCGTATGGGATACTGGGGTTGTGGCTGAGGCTGTGATCGTAAAGGAATCTCATGGCTAGGGGACAATTTATCCCAGCCACACTGATTTCGGTACACAGCCGGCGCAAGCGCCAGAGCCCACTCTTCTGCAAAATGCAGCGCTTCCACTCTCGGTACAGTGTGCGCAAAACTGGGGAGGATTACCTCCTCCCCTCGCGGAGCTGCGAGAACAAAAGGTGGGGGCCAGTCAGCCTCCGAAAGCAAAATGTCATACGTATCCGAAAGATTCTCCCAAAATACCCCTTTTACAGTTCGCTGCATGTCACCTTCAATTAACAGGACAATTTCAAAAAGTCTTTCAGGGGGAGCAACATGCGTATCAGCTGTTTCAATTACAATAAAAGTCTCAGTCGCTGTCACCTTCAACAGTGGACGGAGGGCCTCTCTCACTATGGTAATCTCCGCCGCGCTGTCCAGCAAGGTCAGAGCCCACGTCAGATTCCGAAGCCGCGTTCTCACTATCTGGGGCATATCGATGCGCCGTTAAGGCAGCGACCTTCTTCTTGGCAAACTGCGGTCTCTTAGGCGTAGAGTCGTCCCGCTGATCCCCTTCACTTCGCGTGCAGGGCTGGCCACGTCCTTGCTGACCACCCCTGCCCCTGCCGCCCCCTCCACCACCGGTTGACGGAGCCGATGAGTCCTGAAAGGAACGAGGAGAGCGTTGGTCAGATGCCTGATATCTATCAGGTGTTTTAATCGTAGCGCGATCGCGCAATTCATAAACACGCTCTGACTGCGCAGGTTGTGAAGGCGCCGGACTCGAGACCTGTGTCTGTTGTTGTCGTTGCTTACCCTGATTCTGCTTTTTAGGCCAATTTTGTTTCTTGGACCTGGGCTGTCCACCTGTTTCCGAAGACTGCCCCTGGGGTTGCTTCTTTTCTTTTTCAAGAAAAACCTTCGCACCCTTAGAATTGCGGCCAACCATTTTATAAGCCGCCACAATTATTCTTGCCAGCTGACGGGGTTTCTCGGCATCAGGAATTAACGGCAGACCATTGGCCACTTGAAAGTTCACTGCATCCCCTTTTACATTGGCAAGGATAATACCGCAAACTGTCTCAAATGAACCGTTCAGGCGCATACCCAACTCAACCGCCGACTCAGGTCCGTGATCATCCTGAACACGTTTGAGGATTGCAGACAGGTTCGACACTGACGGTGTGCCAAAGCACCTCGAGTAAACCGCTGCAAAAGTCTTACCCCATGTCTCACAGTCAACAAGTTCCGGGGCTAAATCTTTCGGTAAACTAAGCGTAAGAATCCAGTGTTTTTCACCCGGAGTCGTATTAGGAAACACAGCCTCCAGCTGGTCGAATTTCTCGGCAAGCCAGTAAGGAAAATCATCCTTAACATCTGGCTTTCTGCCCATAACGGAATTCACCAAGACCGGACTTATTTTCAAGCCAGCCTGGTCTGCTCGAAGCTGCGCCCCTGCGGGGGCTGCGCCATGAATATTACGACCAATGTAATGAACAAGCGCTCTAATCACACCAACTGCGACCTCATGAAGACGCCGCAGGTCACCCACATTACAAGTGGTGCGATTAGGATGAGGAGTAAATCCACCCAAAGCGGGCCAATTTGTGCCCGGAATGGATAAGGGACCTAACCTCGGAGCCGTTAAAGAATGGGGTAGGGCGCCACCAAACCAAACTCCGTGCTGCCAAGCGTCTATAGGTACTTCCAGTGCCCTGTACGGAGCATAAGCCCCCGGTACATCCGTGGCAGTGTATGAATGATAGACACCCGAATTAGCGTCTATTTCCGGAAATGTCACCCAGGAATAAAACAATTCGTACGGGTACGCATGTTCCGCACTCACTACTAGAACCACAGCTAAGCCTTCCGCGGGTACATTATATCCCCGCTAGTGGTCGCGAACCGCGACGCGGCTATGCTGCGCTATTTCCACTGCCATGTTAGCACAGGAAGAAGAAAAACTAGACAAAGAACACTTTGTAGCACAACTGGGTAGTGATTCAAAGAAACCTTTTTAGAAGAATTCAAGCTTGAAAAGACCTATTTCAAAAACAGGTAGGTTTTCCGACACCGCCGTTTACCGGAAACGGAAATGAAGGTGTCAAGGTATGAATGATATACTACTCGAGTGTCATGAAATACGGCCAACCAATCCGTTGGGCGCCATGTAGCAGGGTTTCCGTTCTCCCACAGAACTGTGCATAGAGATCTAGAACCTTAGTGAGTTAGGATGATCCAAAAACTCATCTCAGTGTCAGAAATCTCGTTACCTAGCTAGCTACAGTGTCTCATGGATCATTATGGAATGATACATGTATTAGACAAACCAGAACATGATCTTTAGAATACCTCAGGAGTCGTGGAACACATGAACACTCTTTCGTTATATAATCATTTCAAACCAAAACTGAGAGTCAAAGAACACAAGTGCAAGTTTGAAATATTTATTATTCAATGCAAAGTTCTCAAACGCAGTATCTTGTATAATACCAAAATGCAGATTATAAAAATCAGAGTCAGCAGCATAGTCACTAATCCATAGTAAGCAAAAGGTGCTAGCATGTTATAATGCAATTTCTATAGAAATCTATATCACCTATATTTCGCGCACCCTATCTAGTATATTATATTATATCTAAGAAGGTCTCATTCGGGCTTTAGCAGGGCGACCCCATACCTCTCAATGTCAGTAGGAGCAGTTCACATCAACCGCTACCAGCTCTCTTCATGCGCAGCACCAAGTGTCTGCGTTCATTCCGTGTAACTCTATCTTAAACCCGTGTAGAGCCCAAAATGTTGGCATCAACATTATTTGTGTTATGTCTAATGTCTAATGTGGTGCGAGGATCAGACCTCCTAGCAACCTTGTGTTAGGTTAATCTTAGAGCGTGCAGCTCTCAGTGTGCAGACAGTTGTACCAAGTGTACCAGGCAAAGCTGATAGCATAGGAATAACATATTATTCTCAAATAAAGCAACTCGCCGCTTCTAGGGTGAAAGCTACAACAACAAGTACGTGTCGTGTGCAAAACTGAAGCCGAAGGCAAAACGGCTGTTTAAACATGTAATACACTCATGCTAACTTAACGCAATATATGTAATGAAGTATCCATATGACAATATTTCAATGCTTAAAGAACATTTCATGATAATCTCACATCATTTTGCTTTGATATTATTCTTGATTGATCAACCCTTGACTAATTTAGTATGGATATTGACATTTAAAACATTATTTAGATAAAGCTTTAAATCTTTCCAGAGTTTGTAGTTATTTTATGAGTGAAAATTATTATATACTGCCTATTATTCTAACTCCCTTGATCCCTGAGGACTCTAGGTACCGGTGACAAGGATTGGTAAGACAAGGTAAAGATCCTAAAAAATAATATTTACTGATTTAAAAGGCGTAGGTTTACCTGTTCAAAGTGTGTAAGTGTTTATGGGCCCAGGTGAGTATGGTACAATTCTGGGCAGGTGAACCCGCGGTCTATCAGTATTTTTGGTAGCAGTAATATGGTTAAGGTAGATAGTCGTGTATTGATTATTTTTGAAATTGTATTGATTTTATGTATTAACCAAAACCCGTTTGTATTGTTCTATGTTTGTTTTGGAAATCCCGGGGGCAGAATAGCAGGTGGTAAATGGAAGCCACTTTGCATTTCAAGTCATTTGCCTAAGGAAGTAAGTGCATGGTTAGTTAAAACTGGAAGCACCGATTAGGGATTTTCGGTATAAATGTGTGAATAAATGATATCAAAGGAGTTCGCTGGTGAAACTTTGGCCTTATATCACCTAGAAAGGGTAAGCCTGAGGGAGTAACAGGTTCTTTAATGCTTGTATGAAGAGTAGGCGGAAGGGATCTACTCGTAGTGTATGAAGAGTAAGCGGAAGAGATTTACTCGCAGTAAAAGAAATCATCTTTCCTTTGAATTTAGTCACTTAGGCACAGTGGCAAATGTTTTTACGTTGTTAATTCATATTGCATTTTAAAAGTGAACAGAAATAAGTTCTCGTATTACCTTGTAAAAGAGGGACTCAGTTGCGGAGCTGCGCTGATGTCACTCAGAGTCGCGCTGTTATTGGTTTGGACAGCGGGTGTGTAGCTGTAGTAATTGTAAAGGAGGGGTAAGTGCAGGAGTATGGGAACTTGTCTCACGAGAAAAGCCACGCAATCATTGGTCAAAAGTAATTTGAATTAAAATCACTGATTAGTTCGCGAAAATAAGAAACGTGCTGGTATTGGTGAAACATTTAGTAAACAATTGAGTGTAGCTGCATTTTAAATTTATTGGCGAAAAGTGTATGTGGCATTTAGACCCAACAGTTATAGGAAATAGACCCGATAGGAGGTACTTACGTTTTACGTACGAGCAAAACATAAGGGGAAGACCCTAAATCATGTATGGAGGAGAGAGAAAAATATCGCTATTTAAAAGAATTAAGAATTTCTTTAAAAAGGACAAAACGATTAAAACTAGAGAAGGGATTATTATTCCTCCACCAAATACGCCTGCATCATATATGATGGTAGAAAGGGGCTACCACACTTGTGTGTGGTTAGAGAATTGGACAGAGTACACAAAAGATGATGGTGTTTTGGCATTTCCAGAACATGGTACCTTTAATGGTAGAGTTTTGGACAATTTGAGAACACGCATGAATGAATAAGATCCCAGACCTAGATTAACTCAGTACGAAGCATTAGAGGAATGGGAGACTGAGGCTTTTGAGCGAGATTGGAGTAACAGAAATTGGAGTAAATTTTATCCCAGATTTCCAAAAGAGATAAGAGATAAACAAATGAAGAAATGGAGGCAGTATGTGTTAGTAGAAGGATTATATCCTGTACGGACTTTAGAGGAAGCGTCAGGAAGCAAAAGCAAAGAGAAAACGAAAATGTAATGATTAGTGGTGAATCAGATGATGACTATTTGGAGGATTTCTTAATGAAAAGTCCGCCACCTTACCATGAAGAAGTAAATAGAGTTAACCCTAGCGCCCCGTTCTTAAAACCACCTTTGGTTCCGCAAATAGTGCATGAAACTTTGTTAGAAAAAGTGTTACAGGAAAGGGAACGAGAAGCTATAAATAAACAGAGAAGTGAATTAATTCAGAAAATTTCACAGTTAAATATGAGTCCTGAAGCCTTGACCATTCCCGTAACCATAGGTCCCGTTGTTCCATTATATGGAGAGAAACAGTCCTGTCCTAGACCTCTTGTTTTAACTACACCTGTAGTGCAACTTAGAAAAGAACCCTTGATAATTGATGATCAAGCAAGTGAATGCGAGTGAGTGATTTCCCTGATGGATTTACCTATAAGGGAACCAATGGGTGATTCTGACAGGAAAAACACTCCTGGAACTTCTAGAGAGGTACGGATGGAAACATCCTCAGGTACAAGAAGTGCTACTGTAGTATCCCCAGAAGAAATAGAGAGATGGTCCAGAAAAATAGAAAAGTGAAAATCCCCGCCAAACGTATTGGATATTTTTATAATTAAGAGTCGAATTAGAGGAACCGATGGCTGGAAATGAGGGATTAGACAGGTTAAACACTCGCAGTGAGGATTAATTGTTGTTTATATGTCGAAGTATCCCTCGCAATACTAAAACATTTCATGAAAAGTTAATGAGTTTGGCTTCTGAAATGGGAATTGATATTGTAAAATCTAAAGTTTTTCAGAAACCTTACCGAGCTGAATTTTCTGACAAAGATTTAGAAAACATGAATATGTTAGGACGTAATGTGCAGATTAAGGAGTTACTATCATTGTTGCAGAAGTGGGGTGATTTAGACAAATGAAAAGCTAGATGGGCAAAGAAAAAGGAAGAAGCCCAAGCGAAAAATATTGCAAATGAATATTTATTAAAAGAACCAAAAAAAGTGGAAAGGTTTTGCCCGTTGAGAGAGGTACCAGGAGGAGGTTATGTGCATGTTCCATGGTCCCAACAAGATATTTTATCATTTACGAATGATTTCCCGAAACTCAGAGAGAAACCTGTAGAGTGGTACAGACAAGTGGAGAGATTTGTAAAAGTTTCAAAAGTACTGCTAAAAGATTTAGATGGGTTATCTGACATTTTGGTTCCTGTGGATCTATGGACAGCGGTTGATTAGCCTAATGATGAGTACCCTAGAGACCAGAAGACAGGAGCTCCATCAGATGAGGTTATGAAGAGATATAATCAAGTAATACTATACTTGAAAGGAAAGAAACTGACTGGACAAGAATAGACAGAACTCCCCCAAAAAAAGATGAATAAGTACATGCATATTATAAATGCCTTTTACAGGTATTCAAGCAGTACAGTGGTTTGGAAAGCATTGATACGAAAGACATGACCCATTTTATTTATCGATTTGTATCAGGATTAAAACCAGAAAATTTCACAAACGATTAAAGATCATAAAATCTGTTGGCAGGCCAAGCCGACAGATGAGCTACTTAAGTATGCAAAATATTGTGGGGATGAAATTGACAATAAACGAAAGAATTTAGAAGAAAAGGTAATGTGGGCACAAGTAAAACTAGCAGAGCAACAGGAACTACCCCTCTCGGGAGAAGCGATCCAATTAGTGGGCGTTTCTAATAAACAAATTAGTACCCCTATTATAGAACCTATGGAGATCAGAATAGGGAATTTTAAAGAAATGCAAAATTTGTGGGTGCGACTCCAGTCCAGTGAACCTATTAGGTTGAGACTTGCTGTGGAAAATGAATTGCTCAATCTTTTGCACCCCAAGTGGTGTTGAAATTAAACCCCAGACGAAGATGGAGTTTATAAATTAATGTTGTCCAAACAAGAAACTGAAAATTAAAAGATGCTAGTGACAGACCTCCCAAAAGAATTGCAGCGTACAGTGAATCCTGAAGTGTGGGATTTCACTGGAAAAGATGTAGGATTAATGGCAAATGTAGACCCAGTAAAAGTGACAGTGAAAGAAGGTGCAGTTTACCCAAAAATTCGACAATACAAAATGAGCCCGGAAATAAAAGCAGGTGTTGCAGCAGAAATAAAGCGTTTGGTTGAACAAGGCATTTAACAAGAAATAATGAGTAGTCCATGTAATTCACCGATAATTGGCATAAATAAACCGAGTGGGAAATATAGGGTCATACAAGACCTTTGCAAATTGGTGTCCCATGTTGTCCAGTTGTGCCAAATCCTGCAGTGATTTTGTATCAGATACCGTGGGGAGACTGATGGTTCACGGTAATAGATCTGTGCCATGCATTTTTTTCCATACCATTACATCCGGATAACAAATATCTTTTCTCGTTCCAATTTGACGACCATATGTACGTTTGGGACCGTGTCCCTCAGGGGTACACAGAGAGTCCATCGATTTTCAATCAAATATTGAAAAGATTTCTTGAATCTCTGGTATTGACCGTATAGTCTGTCCTGGTGAAATATATAGATGACCTATTGGTAGCGTCTAAGACTCCAAATCACTGTGTTGTTGAAACCATGCATTGCTGAATCATTTGGCAGAAGGAGGGCATAAAGTGTCACCTGAAAAGTTGCAATTCTGCACCACATCAGAAAGTATCTGGGGCACGAGATAGAAAGAGGTATCAGACGAGTTACCCCTGAAAGAATACAAATAATCAGAAACATGAATCTACCTCAGACACAGAAAGAAATCAGAATGTTTCTTGGAGTTGTAGGTTAATGCAGACAGTGGATTGTGGGATTTCCAGTCCTAGCTAAACCTCTGATACAGATGACAAAGAAAAGAGCAAAAGACCAAGTAGAGTGGGATGACAAAAGCATGACTGCCTTTTTGAAGCTGCAAGACTGACTTTGTTCAGCTCCAGCATTAGGGATGCCTGACTATTAAATAGAATTTGCATTATTCTGTGATGCACGCGACAATTGTGTGTTGTATGTTTTGACCCAAACTCATAGTTTAATGAGACGACCTGTGGCATATTTTTCATCCACACTAGATTCAGAGGCATCTGCATTGCCAGGATGCCTGAAAGCAGTACCTACAACCTGTGTAAGTCTCGAGCAAAGCGTACCCATCATTATGGGACACCTTGTAACTGTTAACCACATCGCTGCTGTGGTTATTTTTCCCCTGTGCTGAAAATTGCCAATTTGCTGGTGTCATGACGAGCTCAGCTCGTCATCAGCACAGCTCAACTGTGCCTCATGACGAGCTGAGCTCGTCATGAGCATGGAAGGGGTTAATGTTCCACACTCAGTGGTGATTCTGTTAACTAGAACACGTAATCAGTATTTGACACCTAGTTGCCTGACTAAGTATGAGCAAATTCTTTTAGGTGCAGGAAATGTAACCACTGCCAGGTGCACTGTCTTAAATCCAGCCACACTGTTGCCTGATTCATACTTCGCAGAAGTGAAAGGGAAAGTTGAGCATGATTGCATCGACCTCACAGAATACAGTACAAAGCCCCGACCAGACATAAGAGAAGAGCTGTTGTTGACATTTGAATATGAGCTGTTTGTGGATGGCTCATGCATGAGACATGAGGAAGGAGGATTAAGTGCTGCTTATGCTGTGTGTACTTTGTGGGGTCCAGTAGAAGCATCCTATTTACCTGGAGTCAAGTCTGCACAAGTAGCCGAATTAGTTGCATTGACAAGAGCCTTCAAATTTGGGGAAAATTTGAGAGTAACCATATACACTGACAGTCAGTATGGTTACGGGGTTGTGCGTGACTTTGGCGAACTTTGGATGCAAAGGGTGTTTCTGACTTCTTCGGGTACTCTTATTAGGAATGGACATTATGTAAAAGACTTACTAGAAGTAATTCAATTACCAAAAGAAGCTGCTGTGGTCTAGTGTGCTGCTCAGCAATCTGGAAATGACAAAGTGACAGCAGGTAACCGATATGCTGACCAACTAGCCCAGCATTGTGCCAAACATAAGATGGCAATAAATAAGAAAATTGATGCACATGGAAACAGCTGCCAACTTATGTTGCTTAGAAGAGTGAAAACATGGGAAGAAGTGAAAGATTTACAAAATGAGGCAGAAATGAAGGAAAAGGAAGAGTGGGAGAAAATAGGATGTCAGAGAAGGGCTGAGGATGGTGTTATTGTTTACCTTGATGGGAGACCTGTGTTACCAGATTGTATGCTTGCTCCTATGGCTAGGATGTATCATGGAAATACACACGTAGGTAGACACGCTATGATTAGACAGTTCAGACAGAGTTGGTTCAACGCAAGGTTCAAGAATGTAGCAGAGAGTCTTTGCCAGAGGTGTATAACATGCCAAAGAATGAATCCTGGTAAGAGAACTGTAGTGTTGCCAGGAAAGATTGGAAAGGCAGAAGGTCCCTTCATATGAGTCCAGATTGATTTCATCCAATTACCCCTTTGCCGAGGACTGAAGTACGTCCTAGTCATTGTCCGCCTGTTTTCAAAATGGGTGGAAGCCTACCCTACACGCAGAAACTGTAGCTAAGTTACTACTAAGGGAACTCATACCACAATTCGGTTTTCCAGTACCGACTGAATCAGACCGAGGGTTTCATTTTAATAATGAAATATTTTGTCTGATCTGTGAAGCATTCCAAATTGAACAAAAACTGCACAGTGCATACTGCCCAGATGCTTTTGGAGTGGTAGAACAACTGAATGGCACAATCAAGTCTCGATTGGGAAAGATGTATGAATCTACCCGATTGGAGTGGCCTGATGCTTTACCTCTTGTTCTGATGGGACTCAGAAGCATTCCAGACAGAAACACAGGCTTGAGTCCCCATGATATACTCATGGGAAGATCAATGAGGCAGGCATGGATACCAGGTCACAAGCTGATAAATATATCCGATGATTTAGTGCTCGAGTACTGCAAAGAACTGGCTGACCAAGTGCGTTCTATTTCTCACCAGGTTGGGAAAGACTCTGTCGCCAGGCAATCATCTCCAGCACATGACCTGAATCCAGGTGACTGGGTAGTGATAAAAGAACATACTTGAGAATCTTTCCTAGCACCAAGGTGGGGAGAGTCACATCAAGTGATATTGGTTACTACCACAGCTGTAAAGTGCAGGGGAGTCACACCAAAAGGGTGACTGAACCTGATGACATAGGAGCTGAAGGTTGTGCAGCTGAGGGGTCTCAAGAAATTGATCTCGGAGTAGTTGATGAGGAACAACCGAGCACCAGTCAGAATTAATGGATTCCAGTGGTTGACATACCTGCAGACTTTGTGAGAACCAGAAGTCAAACTGACTTAGATAGATAGAGTGATAGTGAGGACGAGACAGGAATGGAAGGAGGTACTCAGATCATATAAATCCAAGTCAAAAGTGATTCTGAGGAGGACCAGATAGGGAAAGGTTAGTGTACTCAGACATTTGAAAATCCAACCAGTACCCCAGTATCTGAGGAGGGAAAGATAGGTATTAGGGCAAATGCTCAGGCAGAAGACAAACAAGAAATCCAAAGACCTGTGCAGTACCAGATAGGAGAAAAAAAACATGTTCAGGAAGAAAAAGGTGAACAAAATCAAAGTCAATTAGAGCAAACTCCTGAACCAGGCCAGATTAGTAGCCAGGCAGAAGAAATAAAAAGAATACCTGGACCAAGTCAGATAGAGAGGAATTCAGAAGTTGACAGAGAACAAATAGTGCCACAACTGAATGAAAATAAGAGAGTATATGAAGAAAGTCAAAGCACAGTGCCAGCTAAAAGACTTAGACAGGGAGATAAGTGGCCTGGTTTTGTCAAAAGACTGAAATTTCACCTTAAGACAATAAAAGAAGAACCAGAACAAGTAAACGAAATATCAAGCCAAGCTGGACCGTCCACAGAGAGACCCAGAAGGAAAAGTCCACATTTGGAAAGACTGAATAACAAGTTCAAAGGACCTAAGTGGACCGACGTCATACTTGAAGATTTCGAGAATCTAGAACTAAGTGATGACAAACTGATTGTTGATCAGACTGACGAAGAAATACGACCAACTTGAGAAAAGAATCACAGGTTAAAGTTTGTGAAAAGTCACAAAGAGGGGATAAATTCTCCTTAGTCAGAAATGGCTGATTATAATGTTAACGGATTAAGGGAAGACCGAAAAGAAATTGTTTAAAGACATGCTGTAGAATATGTACATGTAGTATAGTAATGTTAGTTATAGTATGGTTTGGATTGACATTAGCTATATCTTACCTAATGAGCAATGAAATGCAGAATAACACTAATTTACCTGAGCAAGTAAATTCACCTAAGACAATAGATATACATACACATGAGAAAGCAGTTAGTTTTAAGCAACCTGAAGTAGATTTAGAAGCACCCGATGAGGGAGACTTACATTACAGAAGAGCTAGAAATAGAACTCATTTAAATGTATTTGCTAATCTGTTGGTGCATTATGTAGGAGCTATGAAAATTAGTGACTGCTACGTGTGCATGAAGTTACCCACATCAGTAGCAGAAGGGGTCACTTACCATCATTTACCTCTGACCTATGTTATTTCGTGTAGTATTTTCGCTAGTCTGTTTTTTATAACTGGAAAATTACAATATTATTATTATAATGTTGATGTAGTCTTTTCTGAGGTTCCTTTACATAGAAATTTAAATCGCATTTCTAGTACTAGAGACTCTACACACTTTATGGGAGATTATTTTCTAACAGTAGGATCAAAAAATGTAGCTAAGGCTCACAAAGTCAATCTAAAGTATATACAAGAAAAAGAAAAGATGTTTTTAGATTTAGTCAAGAAAAGGAGGCAGGATTTTCATTGAAAGGCCACTGAACATAAACGAAAGATTACTAAATGGACTGAAAATAAAGAATTTACCTCTAATGCTAAGACTCAAGCTGCTATGTTGCTGGATTTCGAAAAGAAAAGGGAAACTCTGTCTCCATGGAGAAAAAACAGATTATTATAACAATATATGCATTGGTTCCAGTGAATGCGAACACAATTTCAAAATTATTGGGGGTTGGAGTTTCAAAGATGAAATTGAACCAGTATTCCCTGGAATTTATTACATTTGTGGGAACAAAGGCTATTTTAAATTGCCTGATCATTGGTACGGGAGTTGCTATTTTGGAATAGTATTCCCAAAGGTGTACCATGTGGAGATAATCACTGGAAGCAATGAAGAGACTAATGGACTAACTCATAGTAAAAGAGCATCATTTGCTGCAATTGTAGGTGATATATTTAGTGCAATAATAGCTTCAGTGGGAGTGGTTCTGAACACTCAAAGAATTAGCAAATTGTCAACAGTGGTGGATCGCTTATCGACTGACTCTGCTAGTGGATTCTTGATGATCAATACTGAACTAGTTGCGGTAAGATCAATGGTTTTACAAAATCGACTTGCTCTTGACAAGTTATTGGCAAAAAAGTGCAGAGTCTGTAGAATGCTGAAGACGCAACATTGTTGCACTTACATTCCAGACGAAAGTGTGGAAATTAAACGGTACGCAAGAAATATTACTAATTTGAGATAAGAATTGAAACCACTGGAGGTTGACAGTGCATGGAAGAGATGAATTAATGGTCTCTCCTCAATAGGTAGTTGGTTCACTAACGTAGGAAAGAGTTTTGTAGGTAAAATACTGATGCCATTGGTGGGAGTAGCATTACTGATTTTAGGGATAATAATGTGTTACAAATGTCACAAACACAAGAAAACATATAAAGTACATCAGAAAGAAAAGAAAAGAAACTTCAGTGAAATTGAGCTTGAAGAATTAAATGGGGATGTGTACAAGAAGATGAAAAACATCCACATGAATAATGGGGAGAAGCCTAAAAGAGTGTTTGAAGAAATAGAACTGAGTAAATGTTGAAAAGTTGGCATCTGTTTCTGTAGTTTGTGATAATATAACATATCAACAAAGAGGGGATTGATGGAGCAAGGTTCCGCACGTAAAGCGCCTTGCTTGGACTCAGCTTTCTTGAAATAAACTGCAATATACTAATAAACATGTTTTGTCTTATTAACAATGCAAAACACGACATTTCTAGTATCTAGGGGAATCTGTTTCTGTAGTTTGTGATGATATAAAATATCATCAAAGAGGGGATTGATGGAGCAAGGTTCCGCACATAAAGCGCCTTGCTTGGACTCAGCCTTCTTAAAATAAACTGCAATATACTAATGAACATGTTTCGTCTTATTAACAATGCAAAACACGACATTTCTAGTATCTAGGGGAATTTTTTCAAGGTGCTTTTACTAACCGTAACTCGATTAACCTAAAATGGCCACCACAATGCGGTAACTTTTCTGCGCATGCTTCTGTCATACTCACATGACATGACGTACTTACTGATTAGTGGGAAATTCTTGCTTCTGCGCACTAGAACTAAAGATGGCTGCTCTGTGTTTCCACATGCTAATGCTTGCATTGCTGCTTTTATTTAATTGTTCGTTCTGCATAATTCTTAATGCTTTAGTTAAAATAAAGTAATGGGAATAGAATAAAGATAGGTGGTATACAGTGCATTCATTTATTTCTTGTTCTAAAACTGTTTCTTTCCTACGTTTGCATGTATCGCATTTTGGGCCTGACCTGTACTTCTGAAATCCATCTTTGGAGGAACTACGCCTGTGCAGAGAAGCTCAAATTCCTAAAGCACTGATATTGAAACCCGGCCAATTCTGGACTTGCTAGAAGATGTTCCTGGGAACCATACCTCTTGACCCTTGGAGAGGAACCTGAATCGAAATGTTATATTACATTGTAGTTCTTATTGATACATTCACTGCCGGGTGGAATAAGAGTGCAGGGGAAAATAAAAAATTGGGCGGGCACATAAATCTGAGTATTGAAGAGCATGACCTCATAACTGGTATGTTGTGAGGACCTCTCCTTGTCTTTTGACAAATCAAATTGTGAGAATTCACACATTTGCAACATTGAGGGGGGTGGTACACTGCCCTGGAAAATGGTATAACTAAGGTAGGCTTAGCTAGTTAGATTGTCTGACTTGTCCGAATAGCTGACCAGTCACTGACCCAATGCACTCAATAGGCGATCAAGAGCAGAGGTGCTGGCGGAGCACTCTGTCAGAAGATTCGAGAGCAGAGGTGCTGGCGGCGCACTCTGTCAGAAGATTCAATAACTAATACGGGGGTCTTGGAAGGAGTTTGATAACCCAATGAGGGTTCCGGAGGGAGAAGTTCGCTAACCCAATCGGGGTCCGACTGTTAGCTGCAGAGAGGGGTGTGATGCTGGCGTCGCACCTTAGCTGTGGGTGCCGGTCTTGACCTGCGGTGGTCCTGTCCTGATCCAATTTGGTCCGTACTCATCCTGATTCTAGTCTGCACCTGTTCAATCCTGTTGGCACCTATCCTTTATCCCAGCCCGTGGCCAGGGTTGGTCTTCACACCATTCTAGGTAAATATAAAAATGTATAATGGTATGTCATTGTGCTGTTTCCCTTTTCTTACCCTTCCTATATTTCAATGCTTAAAGAACATTTCATGATACTCTCACATCATTTTGCTTTGATATTATTCTTGATTGATCAACCCTTGACTAATTTAGTATGGATATTGACATTTAAAACATTATTTAGATAAAGCTTTAAATCTTTCCAGAGTTTGTAGTTATTTTATTAGTGAAAACGATTATATACTGCCTATTATTCTAACTCCCTTGATCCCTTAGGACTCTAGGTACCGGTGACAAGGATTGGTAAGACAAGGTAAAGATCCTAAAAAATAATATTTACTGATTTAAAAGGCGTAGGTTTACCTGTTCAAAGGTTGTAAGTGTTTATGGACCCAGGTGAGTATGGTAAAATTCTGGGCAGGTGAACCCGCGGTCTATCAGTATTTTTGGTAGCAGTAATATGGTTAAGGTAGATAGTCATGTATTGATTATTTTTGAAATTGTATTGATTTTATGTATTAACCAAAACCTGTTAGTATTGTTCTATGTTTGTTTTGGAATCCCCGGGGGCAGAATAGCAGGTGGTAAATGGAAGCCACTTTGCATTTCAAGTCATTTGCCTAAGGAAGTAAGTGCATGGTTAGTTAAAACTGGAAGCACTGATTAGGGATTTTCGGTATAAATGTGTGAATAAATGATATCAAAGGAGTTCGCTGGTGAAACTATGGCCTTATATCACCTAGAAAGGGTAAGCCCGAGGGAGTAACAGGTTCTTTAATGCTTGTATGAAGAGAAGGTGGAAGGGATCTACTCGCAGTGTATGAAGAGTAAGCGGAAGAGATTTACTCGCAGTAAAAGAAATCATCTTTCCTTTGAATTTAGTCACTTAGGCACAGTGGCAAATGTTTTTTACGTTGTTAATTCATATTGCATTTTAAAAGTGAACAGAATTAAGTTCTCGTATTACCTTGTAAAAGAGGGAGTCAGTTGCGGAGCTGCGCTGTTATTGGTTTGGACAGCGGGTGTGTAGCTGTAGTAATTGTAAAGGAGGGGTAAGTGCAGGAGTATGGGAACTTGTCTCACGAGAAAAGCCACGCAATCATTGGTCAAAAGTAATTTGAATTCAAATAACTGATTAGTTCTCGAAAATAAGAAACGTGCTGGTATTGGTGAAACATTTAGTAAGCAATTGAGTGTAGCTGCATATTAAATTTATTGGCGTAAATTTTATGTGGCATTTAGACCCAACAGTTATAGGAAATAGACCCGATAGGAGGTACTTAGGTTTTGAGTATGAGCAAAACATAAGGGGAAGACCTCATATCATGTACGGAGGAGAGAGAAAAATATCGCTATTTAAAAGAATTAAGAATTTCTTTAAAAAGGACAAAACGATTAAAACTAGAGAAGGGATTATTATTCCTCCACCAAATACGCCTGCATCATATATGATGGTATAAAGGGGCTACCACACTTGTGTGTGGTTAGAGAATTGGACAGAGTACACAAAAGATGATGGTGTTTTGGCATTTCCAGAACATGGTACCTTTAATGGTAGAGTTTTGGACAATTTGAGAACACGCATGAATGAATAAGATCCCAGACCTAGATTAACTCAGTACGAAGCATTAGAGGAATGGGAGATTTATAATGGTATGTCATTGTGCTGTTTCCCTTTTCTTACCCTTCCTATATTTCAATGCTTAAAAAAGTTTCATGATACTCTCACATCATTTTGCTTTGATATTATTCTTGATTGATCAAGCCTTGACTAATTTAGTATGGACATTCACATTTAAAACATTATTTAGAGAAAGCGTTTCAATCTTTCCCGAGTTTGTAGTTATTTTATGAGTGAAAATTATTACATACTGCCTATTATTCTAACTCCTATGATCCCTTAGGACTCTAGGTACCGGTGACAAGGATTGGTAAGACAAGGTATAGGTCCTGAAAAATAATAGTTACTGATTTAAAAGGCCTAGGTTTACCTGTTCAAAGTGCATTATTGTTTATGGACCCAGGTGAGTACGGTAAAATTCTGGGCAGGTGAATCCGCGCTCTATCACCGGGTAGCCCAGTGACCCACAGTAGTGGATCTACAAGGGAGGAATCATACCCCTCACACCAGTTACTGGTGTGGAGGTACAATTCCAACGTGTTTAACACCAAACACAACATGTTTCTAAGCAGCCGTTTTAAAGTTAGCCTTTACAGCGAGGTTATAATGCACTTAAATATATATGGTTGGCTGCATCACAAACAACCCCAGAAAATAGGTTCCGAAGGATGCAGAGGGGCTTTGCTCATGCATGGGCACCCTCTATCATAAAATCCAACACCCTGCCTTCAGAATTGATGAGGCATTCCATAGGGGTGACTGATAGGTTTATATGTGCAGTGACTTAGGATAGATCTATGTCTATGTAAGGGGTGCATACACCACCTTACACAGGCTGCAGTAGCAGACCTGTGGTGTCAGTTTGAATGGTCTCTCAGGGGTGGCATAATACATGCTGCAGTCAATGGGAGGCCTCTTGGGTACCTATGCCCTGGGTACATAATGTACCATATACTAGGGACTGATAAGGGTACCCCAGTATCCAATCTGGAGTGTACCTAAAGTACATGCAATCAATTTAGAGGAGAAAGCAGCCAGGCTGGGGTCCTGGATAGCAGGATCCCTGCCAGTCTAAGTTGAAAACAGTGAAACATCAGCAACAAAAGTGGGGCTAACTATGAGAAGCAGATCCTACTCTCCTACACCTGTGACTCGGTTATGTCATTTTAATGGTGTTGTCAGTTCACAAAAAAGGTCGCATAATCAAGGGGTAGTATAAATAGGTCATGCATGGCAGGTTAAGGGCAAAAATCAGTTACGTGTCAGATATATGTTAGATGCCTATTCGTTTCCTCAATCTCGTTTAAGCCAGTACTTACTGAATCCAAGACATGTATCCACTTACAATCCCTGGTGTTAAATTTAGACTCCATGGGCCAGATGTATGACCATTGGCTCTTGCGGCTCACAAATTTTGAAAGATTGGTAGTCAGAGACACTGTTAGCGATTCCCAATTGATGTTAATGAGCCACTCGCAATTTGCGACCCCGTTGGGAATGGCTGGCCCTCCCAGGGATGGTAGCGGGCTGGGCTCAGCAGTCCTCCATGTCTGGGACCACTTTTAAATAAAGCAGTTTTTTTTTCCAAATGCAGCCCTTAAAAAAATATTTTCCCTGCATTTCCAAAGGGGAAGGAAGTAGGTGGTGATTTGTGACTGTTTTGCGACCGCAATTGCGGTTGCAAAACAAGTCATACATAGGGCTCAGACTTGCTATTAGGAAAGGATGTCCTTAAAACGCCCCTTCCTAATAGCGAGTCACAAATCCTAATTAGCCAGTTTGAAATAAATTGCGACTCACTATTTAAGGTTTGTATATGGCCTTTAGGTATTTTTGCATGTGCAAACCAGTCACAAACCAGTTTGCACATGCAAAAATACATCATTCATCTGGCCCCATGTCTCCTCCTCTCAGGTCCCATGTCACTTTCTCAATGACCCACCACCTTAGGCATTCCACTGATTGTTTTTGTTCATGGAAGTGTTCCACCAGAGGCACCCCTTGTGTCCCACATCCAATCCGTCTGCAATGCTGCAAGATGCGTTGCTTAACCTTTTGCTTCGTTTGGCCTGCATAGATCCTATTGCAGGGGCAACTTATTGCATTGATAACCTCCTTAGTTTTGCAGTTGGTATGATGGTGTACTGTGTATGTACGACCTAATTGATCAAAGTTCCTGCCTTCTGTGGTAAGATCACAGGCCTTTGCACTGCCCACACTTAAAATGTCTTACAAGTGGAGGGATATTCAGTTGTGTGCAAATGTCAGCATTCTTCTTAGTTTTCAAGAAGGAACTTACTGCATAATCACAGATGTTTTTGTCCCTTCTAAAAGCAAAGAAAGGTTTCTCATGTGTGTCAATTTCAGTGGCGACCAAATTCCAGAATTTATTAATGATTTTTTTGATTCCATTGCTTCTAGCATTGAAAGACGTCACACAGACAAGTTTGTTCCCTGTGTCTTCCTTGGATTTGATTTCCAGAAAATGCTTCCTAGGGCAATACCTTGCCCTTTTCCTCGCCCTTAGCAAGAGGCCCCTGGTATAATCTCTTTCGCCTAGGCACTCAAGTGCTAGTCTCCTGAAAGGAATCAGTTCTGCTTGAGCAGTTCAGTCTCAACCTCAGAGATTGTCTGTACGGGAGATTGTCCCTTAAATTTCTGGGATGATGAGAATCATATTTTAGAATTGTGTTCCTCTCTTTAGGCTTTCTGTATGAAGTGGCGTACAGCTTGGAGTCTTCTACCTTGAGATTTATGTCAAGGAAGCTGATTGTGTCTCCATGGTACGTCCTGCTAAATTGGATATCTCGTGATCTTGCATTGATCGAATTAGGGAAGTTGATGAGACTCAGCTCATCACCAGTCCAAATCATGATAACGTTGTCAATAAATAATTTCCAGATTGTTATGTTATTCAGGAAGGGGTTGTCATGGTTACATATATGGGCATCCTCATAGGCATCCATAATTAGGTTTGCCAGACTGGGAGCAAAACCTTACACTGGATGTAAAATTGGTTCTGAAAGACAGAATAATTATTTGTCATGGCCACACATATGAGGTCTAATAGGAATTCTGTCAGCACCCAATGTGGATGTTGCCTCCTGTCAAGTACCTTGCACATTACTTGAAGAGCTTCCTCTTGGGGAATGCTAGTATAAAGGGATGTGACATTTAGTGTCACCAGGAATTGTTTAGTTTCATCAAATGGTTGCCCTTCTACCAGCCGCATAATATGCATCGTATCTCTTACGTATGATCTTGTTGTTTTCATTATAGGTTTAAGAAAGCTGTCAATATATTTGTTGATAGGCTCCAGGACAGAACCACACCCCAACACTATGTGTCTACCTGGTAATTGTGTCTGATTCTTGTGAACCTTAGGTAGTGTGTATATTCTTGGTATACGGGGATCCTTTTGGTTTAAAAGCCTTGTTCCTGCTCTTTCAGGTAACCCCCTTCCAACCCTCTCGTTGTCAGATCATGCATACGTTCCTGCATCTCTGATGTAGGGTCTCTTGCAATTTCAGGGTAACTGTCTTGAACACCCAATTCTTTCACAATTTCCTGAACATAATCGGTTGTATCTTGTATAACTATTGCACCGCCATTATCAGCTGCCTTTATGACAATGTCTTGATTGTTTTTCAGGGTCATTAAGCTATCTCTCTCTGGCTTTGTTACATTGTATTTGATGTATTCTCTGTCTGTTCTTTAAAGCCTCCATTACTTCTTTCAAAACAATCTGCTCGTAAGCCAAGTTTTTTTGGGGATATCATGTGCGCTGCTGGCGTGAAATGGGAGGGAGTTCTAAATGGTGTTTCAGCATTTAGCCTCTTCTATAGAGGGTTTGTCATAAAGTAATACTTCAGTCTATTCATTCTAAAAAAAATTGTTATTCAACCTTGGTGTTGAATGAATATGGAGGGGTTGTGGGGATAAATGATAATCCCTTACTGAGGATGCTTTTTTCTGACTCAGTGAGAGTGTACTATGATAGATTCATGATGTGGGTTATGCAGTCATTGGACAGACTAGGTTTGGGTGGCAGTTCAAGATTTACCATCTTTATGGCTGTATTTCGCCGTGTGTTTCCTCTGGAAAGAACCTGACTCTGTCGTTCTCCTCTGAGAGTTGTCTCCCCTGTTCCATCCCCGGGGCCTGCCCCAACTCTGCTTTTGACACTCGTGAATACAGCTGTATGTATGTATGTATTGTAACTTATATAGCGCACGTATCACCCGAAGGCATCAAGGCGCTTGCCTTGGGAACCCGTCCTGGCTTTTCCCTGTGAGATAACCCCTACTGGGCATCCCCAAGGTGAAAGCCAGGCATCCCGCAGCGGGTGGGCCGCCGTAGTGGAGATTAAGCAAGCTATTGCCCAGAGTTGCAGCGTGGGACCCCATGATTAGAGTAGGCACCGAGGCGAGAAATATCGAGTCCGTGGACATTTTTGGGCACAGGACCCTGCCGCGTCGGGAATTGAACCCTGGTCCCGGGCCAGACCTCTGCATCAGGGAGACTATGACTGCTGTTGGGATGCGGGTAGACGGAAGCATGTAGTTTTGCTCTGCTGAGCGCTTAGTTAATTCATTTTATGTCCATGTTGCCTCCAGTATTTAAGGAGGTTTGGGAAGCACACACAGATGGACTTTGGCATCAATACGTGACGATCTCCAAGGACTGAATACTACTAACATTTTGAACCCATTACCCCCTGCAGGCCGACAAGCAAATTCAAAGGGGTTAGTTTCTAAGACCGGACATTGAGGGGTCACCATTGGCAGTCCAGGTGTGGACTCGTTTTATTTAAGGGAGAGGAGTACACTTATTCTTTCCCTCTCATTACAGGTACATAGCTAAAGTTTGAAAAGCTGGTTGATTGCTAAGTACATGTAACGGATGCAACAGCTGCATAGAGTAGTAGCTATACACATGTAGGGATGCTGGTAGTAATTGGCAATCTCAGAATTTTGCAGATGATCCTTGAATAAGAATTCCTTCCGGGCTTGGAGGAGTTAATAGATTTAATCTTGTGAATTCCCAACCACCAAGGGTGAGTACCCCAAGAGTGTGGCAGTTCACACATTGTAAATTTTGTGTTCTAATAGGTTCAAAATTTCTGTTATGGACGCTTTTGTATCACGTTTGATTGGATATTGTGATTGTGGCTTAGGCATAGAATGTAATGGAATTACATGAGCCGGAGAATATCTATCCCGGCCCACCTGATTATGATACACACAGCCGGTGCTAGGGCTAATACCTATTCTGACGCATAACAAACAGTGGAGGCCAATCCGCTTCCACCAAAAAATAGTCATAAGAGGCGGTAACGCTGTCCCACAAGACTGCCTTAATTGTTCGTTTAATATCACCTTCAGTTTGCAGGACTATCTTATAAAGTCTATCAGGCGGTGCAATGCGTGCATCCGCTGTTTCCACTGTAATGAAAATATCAGGTACTCTCGCCTCCAGACAAGGACTGAATGCCTCCCGCACTATGGTAACTTCTTCTACGCTATCGAGGTGTGTCATTTCCCATCTCTAATCGAGGAGTAGGGATCTCACCATCTACAGCATACTTTGCAGTCAGAGCAGCAACTTTTTTTTCTGAAAAGGGGCACGATAAGGAGGTAGAAGTATGGGCGTAAAATCAGTTTCGCAGGCGAATTTGCGGATTTTTGGCAATTTTGCGATCCGCGGATCGCAAGAATTTGCCCAAAAATCCACAAATTTGCAAGCTAAGAATTATTTTGCTTGGTCGCGTTTGAAAAATACAATATCGCGCGCGCGGTGTTGACTTACCGTTTTTCTGAATCCGCCGAGTTGTTTTTCTCCCGGTTTGCGTGTGCTGCGCCATTTTCGATCTTGCTGTGTCATCGCGCGAGAGTTTTTCAAATGCAATTACGTTATCGTGGCTTGCCATCTTGCACAGCGAGTTTGACAACGCGAGTAGGTCATAAAGGCCCGCGATCACGCATTGCGGAAGTAAACAATGCCGAACACATAGATGCGGCGCGCAGCTGGCTTCCGGCGGGAGATTTGAACGGCTTGCGTTCCCGAAATTGCAAAAATTGCAATTCTGCACAAGAAATCTACCGCAGGAAGCATAAACCTTGTGAAAATGATGATTTTGATCAGAATAACTGACTTTGGAGTTTGGATCACTTTTGGACTTGAGATTTTACAAGTAAGTTGGTGTTGTTTGTTTGGGGCATTGCAGCTGAGGCAACTACAGTTCTAAAACGTTTTTCACAACTTTAACAAAATATATATTGTGAGTAGCCACAGTATCCAGCCGGCCCAGGGTTAGTCATGGGTGCATGATACAACTGTTTCTGTGATTTTTTAACTTAATTCTCATTATGTCATGGAATTTTAGCTCACTGTTATATGTTGATTTTTATTTTTTTATTTTGGGGTGCCTGTAAAGCCTCACTAGCCAGGAGGCCCAGGTGTACTGCGTGGTGCATGGACCTAGTCTTTCTATGGGGTGTCTTGAATTTAAACATATTTGAGGGCATGGATGGCATTGGATTGTGGTGATTTTCGTGTGTTTTTTTACTTTTTGGGGTGGTGTTGGGGCCTGGCCATGTGGGTGGGGGCCATTTTGAGCCTTGGGACAGGCAGGGCCTGACCATGTGGTGGGGGTCAAGGGGCCATTTTGAAGCCAGGCAGTGTGCTCAGGCCTGCACCCAGTTTGCCTTGCATTCAACCATTATGCCCAGGGGTACTCAGTGGTGCATGGGCCTAGTCTTTCTGTGGGGTGTCTTGAATTTAAACATCATTGAGGGCATGAATGGCATTGGATTGTGGTGATTCTTTCGTGTTTTTCGACTTTTTGGGGTATTGTTGGGGCCTAGCCATGTGGGTGGGGGCCATTTAGAGGCCTGGGACAGACAGGGCCTGGCCATGTGGTGGGGGTCAAGGGGCCATTTTTAAGCCAGGCAGTGTGCTCAGGCCTGCACCCAGAATGCGTTGCTTTCAACCATTATGCCCAGGGGTAGTCAGTGGTGCATGGGCCTAGTCTTTTTACTGAGTGGTGCATGCGCCTAGTCTTTCTGTGGGGTGTCTTGAATTTAAACATCATTGAGGGCATGGATGGCATTGGATTGTGGTGATTTGTGAGTGTTTTTCAACTTTTTTGGGCATTGTTGGGGCCTGGCCATGTGGGCAGGGGCCATTTTGAGGCCTGGGATAGGCAGAGCCTGGCCATGTGGTGGGGGTCAAGGGGCCATTTTGAAGCCAGGCAGTGTGCTCAGGCCTGTATCCAGTTTGCCTTGCTATCAACCATTATGCCCAGGGGTACTCAGTGGTGTATGGGCCTAGTCTTTCCGTGGGGTGTTTTGAATTTAAACATCATTGAGGACATGGATGGCATTGGATTGTGGTGATTTTTTAGTGTTTTTCGACTTTTTGGGGCGTTGTTGGGGCCTGGCCATGTGGGTGGGGGCCATTTTGAGGCCTGGGACAGGCAGGGCCTGGCCATGTGGTGGGGGTCAAGGGGCCATTTTGAAGCCATGCAGTGTGCTCAGGCCTGCACCCAGAATGCGTTGCTTTCAACCATTATGCCCAGGGGTACTCAGTGGTGCATGGGACTAGTCTTTTTACTGAGTGGTGCATGCGCCTAGTCTTTCTGTGGGGTGTCTTGAATTTAAACATCATTGAGGGCATGGATGGCATTGGATTGTGGTGATTTTAGAGTGTTTTTTGACTTTTTGGGGCTTGTTGGGGCCTGGCCATGTGGGTGGGGGCCATTTTGAAGCCTGGGACAGGCAGGGCCTGGCCATGTGATGGGGATCAAGGGGCCATTTTGAAGCCAGGCAGTGTGCTCAGGCCTGCACCCCGTTTGCCTTGCTTTTAACCATTATGCCCAGGGGTACTCAGTGGTGCATTGGCCTAGTCTTTCTGTGGGGTGTCTTGAATTTAAACATCATTGAGGGCATGGATGGCATTGGAGTGTGGTGATTTTTGAGTGTTTTTTGACTTTTTTGTGCGTTGTTGGGGCCTGGCTATGTGGGTGGGGGCCATTTTGAGGCCTGAGACAGGCAGGGCCTGGCCATATGGTGGGGGTCAAGGGGCCATTTTGAAGCCAGGCAGTGTGCTCAGGCCTGCACCCAGTTTGCCTTGCTTTCAACCATTATGCCCAGGGGTACTCAGTGGTGCATGGGCCTAGTCTTTCTGTGTAGTGTCTTGAATTTAAACATCATTGAGGGCATGGATGGCATTGGATTGTGGTGATTTTTGAGTGTTTTTCGACTTTTTGGGGTGTATAACGGATGTTCCTCTGGTGTCCATTGCTTTTAGGTGCACAAGAGAACCACCAGTGCTAGGAAGAAGTCCTGCAGCAGTGTGTGCACACAACAATACGTGACGTCACGTGTGGCCACAGACAAGACAACTTTCAACTTGTGCAACTGCGGCCTGCTGTTCTGACATCTGAAGAAGATGACCCCAAATAAAGGTGGCTGTAGCACCTCAGCGAAAAAAGTTGCCAGTGCCACTGCCAGTAAGAAGGAGCAGAAGAAGCAAGTGGCACCACCTACCAAGGAGACTGGTGTGCCCACCGACACCTTTTTTGGGAAAAAAAAGCTACGCCTGCAACAGCAGCGGTGTCCGCCGGGGACCAAGCTGGAAGCAGCAACTCCGCTTCATTGGGCTCACTGCCACCACGCCAAGTTAGGTCCAAGAACATGAGTGCTGCTGTGGCAGCCACTTTAGTTGTTCAATCACCATCGACCAGAGATCTTGGCTCATCACAAGAAAGTACCATCCAATCAACGCCGGGTGTAACTTAGCTAGCGAGTGTTCAACAACCACAGGTGCAACTAGTACAAGCGCAAGTACATGGGCAAGGAGAGGCACCAGGAGATTCGCAAGGAGAGGCGCAAGTAGAGCCGCAAGGAGAGGCGCAAGTAGAGGCGCAAGGAGAGGCGCATGGACAGGTGCATGTTGAGGTGCAACTAGAGGTTCATGGAGCGGCACAACTGCCTACAATGCTTGTTCCTCCAGAAATAGGGGCACATCAGGAAATTGATATTTAAGCGTTATAATCCGAGGAAGCCACTCCTCCTGAGGATGATCCATTGTCTTCCAGATCCCCATCAAGAAAAAGGTCAAGGAGGGCTACTACTACTACAAGTTCTTCTTCAAGCCCCCTTCATTCTGATGACCTTGATCCTGATTGGAACCCACAAATGCAGTCTAAGAATGAGGCACGCCATGGGCCGACAAAGGTAGCTAAGCCTAATAGGAAGGTTCCCGCAAGGCTTCGACTTATGTGTGATGAAGATGAACAAGAAGTGGTGTCTTCTGCTGCTGATGAACAGTCTGACGAAGACCCAGTCATCACAGTCATCACTCCAGCCCCAGCGGGCATGCAGCAGACAAACATTTTGACCCTATCCCGAATGGCTGCTAAGTGGGATATGGGCGGCGTGGCACTGGTACCACCACCAACGCAGTTAACTACAACACCAACACGACCTACAGCTTCCATCTTTTTTAGTCAGAAGGGCCGGCATGGACCTCCATCCAGCTCGACCTCAAGTAGAGGTGCTGTAAGTGAACAGCAGAAACAAATTCAGCTACGCCCATCCTCCACTTCATCTGGCATTGAAAGTCAAAGTAGCACCTCCACCACCAGCAGACATCACCAATCCCCAGTTTGGGACTTCTTTACTGTTAGCGCAAAGGCGGAAAACATGGTCGTTTGTTCAATTTGTAAAGTATCCGTTAGTTGGGGTAAGCTTGGTACCAACTATGGTACCGGAGGCCAGAGAGGTCATCTCAAACAACACCACCCTATCCAGTGGTATACGCACCTAAGTAAGATCGAGGAAGTCCAACAAAGTAGAACTGATCCAAATGTATCCATTCACATTGCATCTGATACTGACGAGGGGCTGATTGTGCAGGGGGGAAGTCAAGAATCGAGCATCATTTTTTCTGGTACACCCAGTACCCCTGGCAGCAGCACTGCAGTGGTAGCGCACACACCCTCTACCCCTGCAACATGTATGAGGCACACTAAGAGGCTAGGAAAGACACCAATGCAAAAAAGTCCTTTAATGAGCCTAACTGGTTTGAAGTCTGCATCATCATCATCATCATCATCACGTAAAACGGTCCAGTCCACCATTAGAAGCATGTTTTGGTCGGAGGCGTCATTTGAACGCAACCAGCCAACGGTACGTCTGTATAACGCAAAGATGGCTAAAATGCTAGCGCTGGACCTTCTCCCTTTTTCTTTAGTGGAAGGGGTGGGGTTTCTAGAATTAATGGCAACAGTCTGCCCTAAATGGAAGGTTCCTAGCCAGTCCTATTTTGCCAGAGTTGCGGTTCCAGCACTATATCAAGATGTGCTGGAGGTGATTGGGGCAGCTTTGCAGAAGAGTGCTGTTCACACTATCCACTTGACAACAGACATGTGGACCAGTTGCCAAGCCCTTGAATACATGTGCATCACTGCACACTGGATCTCTTTTGCAGGGGTTAGAGACAAGTCAAGTGCAGTGGTTGACCTGGACACACTTTTTCAAGCTACTCGGAAACATGCAACATTAGCCATGTTTGCCATGGAGAAATCTCATGCTGCAAAAAACATTTTGGAAGAGTTTAACAGTAAGGTCTCTGAATGGCTGCAACTAAGAAATCACATAGTTGGGTATGTTTCCATGGATAATGGCAGTAATATAGTTAAGGCCATGCAGCAAGGTGACTATTTCAGAGTGCCGTGTTTGGCGCACAGTATTAACATCGTGGTGCAAGATTTCTTGAAAAATGAAAACACAGTCAGGAAGTTACTGACCACCTGCCGAAGAATCTGCACATATTTCAGCCATTCTTTTAAGGCCCGGAAGGAGCTGAGGAGCATTCAATATGAACGTAAAGTGCCAGTCAAAGGACTCATCCAGGAGGTGGCAACACGTTGGAACTCAACCTTTTACATGCTTGAGTGTCTGTCTGAGCAGTGCATGGTAATCAATGAGTATGTCTTTCGACTAGGTTCTACTGTGAAAGACATGAGGCTAGAGTTGGAGGAATGGAAGCTAGTTAAAAGCCTGACAGACATGCTTCGTCCTTTAAAGGTCTTCACACGTGAAGTCAGCAGGGAGGACTGTTCTTGTAAATGTAAATGTAAATGTATGTATACTTGTAAAGCGCACTATCACCTTTCAGGCATCCTGGCGCTGTATACCGCTGTGGAACCCTTCCTGGCTTTCCCTGTGAGATGCCCCTTACTGGGCACCCCCAAAGTGAAGCCAGGCGTCCCAGCACTTTCGGGTCGTTGTGGAGATTAAGCAAGCTATTGCCCAGAGTTGCAGAGTGGGACCCATGATTAGAGTAGGCACCGAGGCGAGAATTATCGAGTCCGCGGACATTGAGCCCAAGACCCTGCCGCGTCGGGAATTGAACCCTGGTCCCGGGCCTGACCTCTGCTTCAGGGTCTGCTGCTTCTAACCAGTGAGCCACACTTCTCTTTCGGCAAAGATATCTCATTGTTGGTCATGCTAGAGCACCAACTGAAGGCTGAGTTTTCAACTTTCAGAGATGCTGGTGAAAATCAAGACGCATATCAGTTGGCGGAGAGCTTATTAAGCCACCTAGTTGCCAATGAAAGGCTTAAAAACATACATACAGAACAACATTACATTTGTGCCACTATTCTGGATCCACGGTACAAAAAGGCAGTGGCCAGCAAAGTATTCATTCCTTTTGATGAAGCAGATGTTTCAAAGTACAAACATTGGCTAGCTGTGTCAGCCACTCGGTTCAAAAAAGATCGGCAGAAAATTCAAGGAGCAGGCAGAAATCTAACTGAATCAGCATGCCATCCGGCGTCAAGTTCCACTTCTGAATCTATGGGCGAAGAGAGTCACTTTCCCTCACAGCCGTTAATGACACCAGCAGCAACCGTATCATCATCCTTACCTGCACCAGGCCCAGCCATAATATTGTCGGAAGCGGATTGGCTAACTCATCAAGGGTTTGCTCGTTCCAGTGCTGCAAAGGCCACAGATGGTACGCAAAGTGGAGCAACCATGGAGAACCTTGAGTCGATGGTGCAGGCCTATCTAGATGACCCAACAGAGGTCTTTGTTAATAAGAACCCATTGCTGTATTGGTACAGGAAAATGGTCACCCACCTGGCTGTAAATGATTTGTCTTGCCCACTCGCAAGTGTGTCTTCTGAATGTGTTTTCAGTGCTGCTGGTGCCATTGTAACTTCAAAAAGGACCCGCCTCTCAGCCAAAAATGTGGAGATGTTAACACTGATCAAGATGAATCAGCACTTCATACCACCAGATTACAAAGTACGTGAATGCACGCAGGAAGAAGAGGACACCAACTTAGGTGACAGAAGTTCTTCTCTGTTACCTGACTTACTCCCGTCTCAATTCATGGAGTTTCAGGACGAGCTCTACTTCCCTGACACCGAGCCCTGAAAATAACTTCCTTTTTTTTGTCCTTATTCACTTTTATTCCTGTGTCTTTCTTTGTTTTGCAACTTTTACCACAACAAAACTCTAATCACCTAATCACAACAAGTCCGTCAGCAGCACTGACTTCATCTTATATTCCTTATTGATTTGAAGGTGCCACAGTCTGCATTCCTGAGGTTCACAAGTTCACAACTCAATCATGCTCCTCTATACTCCTCCTCCAGACTCCCCCTATCCATTTCCCTCAAGGGAGATGGATGGATTACGACACGTCCCCTCAAGTGGGACTGAAATTACTGACTGACAACATGCTTGCTGATTGCTGACAGACTTACTTCTGATATTGACAGGAGAGGCTGCCCTGTGGGACCTCACTTTCCGAAGACGATGCAGACAAAAAGTAGAACAGGTAATGAATAATTGAGAAGATGGCATGCAGTGGACAGCAATGGCTGTCTGGCTCTGATGAAACCATTTGATGTTTGTTTTTTGTGCATGAAATGATGAATCATATGTCTTGTCTTAGTTATTATTTAATCTTTTACACAGTAATTGTAACTCATATCAACTACTCTGTTCTTTTTACCTTGTTTAATTCAAATTATACTTCAAATTCAGGGGCCACTATGTTGCATTTCACAATATGCAAAATGTCCTTGGAGCGGACTCACTTTCCAATATACCATGATGATTGATTAAATAATATATCTTTTTTCTTTACAGTCACTCACTGGGATGGATGGATCATCAGCGTTGGTTGGGTTTACCGAACAACTATGGCCAATTCGTGAGTGGCAAACAGGTAAACCAGTCTACAACAACTACTACAGCAGAACTACATGTCTGTCTATTCGTGGTATGTAGTGGTTGAGGGTGAGGCAGTGTACTGTTGTTGTTATGAGAGGCAGAGTCCACTCCAGGCAGCAGTTCATGTAAAATTGGGGCTATGTGGCTTGCTGCATACAATTAGATATGCTTTGTCTGTCTGACAAAGAGCCTAGGTATGCTACATCAGGTTGCTTCACTCAGTGGTGTCTGCCTTGACCGTCTGCATGGCACTGCCTCAAGTTTGGGCCAAACATCCGTTATGTTTGCAAAATTTGCTGTTTTTCGGTATTTTGCAAATCTCGCGAAATTACAGAAAAATCTCAAATTCTTGAGCGGAACGGATTTTTGGCCCATGCTTGAGGCAGGGCCATGCAGATGGTCAAGGCAGGCACCACTGAGTGAAGCATCCTCCTGATGTAGCATACCTAGGCTCTTTGACACAGACAGACAATGCATATCTAGGGTTCAGGGTTCAGTGCGATTTACTAGGGTTTTTGGGTTTGAGTTGGTATGGTTCACGCTGAGTCTAGGGCTCAGGGCCCGATGCAGGCTCGTTCGTAATGATGTTGGCAAGGTTTTAGGGGGTTTGGTGTTCTTTGGTCCAGAATTGGCAGAATTTTGGCCTTTTTGGGTGTTTTGCGGGTGTGTGTGTTTGGGTGAAAACTAAGTGAAAACTAGTCGTAGACCTTCTTCTTCTTCATCTTCTTCTTCTTCTTCTTCAAAGAGCGCAGTGGTTCGATTTTGTTCTGCCTTGCTGAGATTCCTGTGAATCGCTGGAACAAGTCACTGTCCAGGTAAGTTTCAAGAGAATCGAGTAATGGAAGTGCTGAAAACAGCAATGTTTTGTGAACAGCGCAATTTGCCATGTTTTGAATGTACCAGTATAGCATGTTTTTTGGGGGCTGTTTGGGGGTGTTCTAGATTTGAGGGGGTGGGTCGGGGGCCTGGGAACACTGCTGGGATAGTCTAATTTTGATTGCGAGTGGTTTGAAGAAAATCCATGGTGGAAAAGGGGGGTTTGGGCCTAGTTTTGGCACAATTTAAACTGAGGCCTAGCAGTATTGCGTGTTTTTGGGGGGCTGTTTGGGGGTGTTCTAGATTTGTGGGGGATGGTCTGGGGGTCTGGGAGCACTGCTGGCATAGCATAATTTTGATTGCAAGTGATTTGAAGAAAATCCATGGTGGGAAAGAGGAATTAAGGCCATTTGTAGAGCACGTTTGGACCGATGTTGACTGGTTGGCTGAAATTTTTTTAAGTATGAGTTTTTGCATTTTTGCCTGTTTGGGGGTGTTCTTCATTTTGCGGGTGGCTGCAGGGGTCTGGGGGCATAGCTGGGAAGGTCTAATATCGGAATCAAGTGTTTTGGACCAAATCCATGGTGAAAAAGTTTTTCAGTTTTTGCTATTGGGGGTGGTTTTGGGGTCTGGGAGCACTTCTGGCACAGTCTAATTTTGATTGCATTTGTTTTTCAGAAAATCCATGGTGGAAAAGGGGAGTTATGGCCTAGCTGCAGAGCGCATTTGGACTGAATTGAAGGTAGGCCCATTTTTGCTTTTTGCCTGTTTGGGGGTGTTCTGCTTTTTTGCGGGTGGCTGCAGGGGTCTGGGGCATAGTTTTGATTGCAAGTGGTTTGAAGAAAATCTATGGTGGCAAAGGGGAGTTAGGGCGTAGCTGCAGAGCGCGCACGGAGTGATTTGGGAATGAGGCCTAAATTATTCTAAGTCTCACTTTTTCCGGTTTTGCTTTTTGGCTGTTTGGGAGTGTTAAACTTGCTTTCGTCTGGGTTGACGGGTCTGGGGGCATAGCTGGGAAGGTCTAATATCAGAGTCAAGTGTTTTGGAGAAAATCCATGGTGAAAAAGTTTTTTACTTTACAGAGTTTTCGCTCACTTTCGTGTTTTCGGGGGCCTGCTTGGGGGGTTCCTGGTGTTTGGGGGGGTTTGGGAGGTCTTGGAGCAACACTGGGTATGGATACTTTTGATTGCAAGTGGTTTGAAGAAAATCGATGTTGGCAAAGGGGAGTTAGGGCCTAGCTGCACAGCGCGCACGGAGTGATCTGAGAACTAGGCCTAAATTTGTCTAAGTCCCCATTTTTGCTTTTTGCCTGTTTGGGGGTGTTCTGCTTTTTTGCCGGTGGCTGCAGGGGTATGGGGGCATAGCTGGGAAGGTCTAATATAGGAATCAAGTGGTTTGGACAAAATCCATGGCGAAAAAGTTTTTCCGTTTTTGCTCACTTCCTTGTTTTCGGGGGGCTGTTTGGGGGGATTCTAGGCTTTTGGAGGTGGGTTTTGGGGTCTGGGAGCACTGCTGGCAAAGTCTAATTGTGATTGCATTTGTTTTTAAGGAAATCCATGGTGGAAAAGGGGAGGTATGGCCTAGCTGCAGAGCGCGTTTGGACTGAATCGAAGGAAGGCCGAAAATATTGTAAGTGTGAGATTTAGCATTTTTGCTTTTTGCCTGTTTTGGGGGGTTCTACTTTTTTGCGGGTGGGTTGGCGGGTCTGGTGGCATTGCTGGGAAGGTCTAATATCGGGGGCAAGTGGTTTGGATAAAATCTATAGTGAAAAAGGGGGGTTAGGGGCTAGGGTTAGGGTTAGGGTTAATGTTCTAAAGTCGCTGTTTACACTTTACACATAGCTTGAGGGGAAAGATCCGTAAATTTCGCCCACACTTATTTATCCTTGAAAAGGAGACTCAGAGTACGCACTTTCGCAATGATGCTTGTATGTTTTGTAATACTGTCGACTCTGAAACTGCAAGTGTGATTTTTGCACTACACAGCGTCCCGTATATTTTTTTCTCTGTGGTGTTTTAATATAACTTCCTGTTTTTCCATCAACTATTACAGGGCGGCTTTTACCCTGTGCAATGGCAAAAAGGATGACCTCTGGCTTAGCGACCCGCAATCAGTATCTGCCAGGCAGGCAGTGGACAAGGTGTCTTCTGGTCCCCAACATTGATCGGCGTAGCGTTAGATGGAATGGAGGAGTATCGCGAAAAAGAGGAATGGCTGGATGCATGCAACTTCCCAACTTCAACAGGACAACTACAACAACATTCTGTTACAATATCCATCTTCATTTCTACTTATCTTTTAAGTAATGTTATTGCTGTGAACTTCTATGAGTGTGACACTGTGCATTTGTTTGCTCTCTGCTTCAATTCATCCCTCCAGCCATTATATTTTCTTTGCTATTTTTTAAACTAATTTAATGTACTAAGTGGTTCCTCTCTCTGAGGGCAGATAGACAAGTGAAAATGTGTAATTACTGCAGCCCTGCACTGTCACATTGTTTCTTCATAGTTGATACATTGTATGATTGTAGAAAGTACTACTTACTTTTCAGAAACCTATCCATTTAGCAAACACCTTCATGCATGCAGTAGTGCATGCACTTCCTTTATGCCCCTTAAAAGATTTATGGATAGCTTCGTATCCAAAGATTTGTTTATCTTCATTTGTTGTTTGTCCATGCTGTGTTATTTTTTTTCCTCTCTCCACAAAACTTTCCCCACAAACCCCCTTCCCATCCAAGTTTCAAACCCTAACCCTCTTCCCCCGGGCTGTGTGGTTTTCATTGAGCTGTGAGTAAATTACAACAATAATTCCACACACTTGCTGGGGAGGGTAAGGTGCAAGCAACCTCCTCATATCAATTTTAAGGCAGCTAGATGAATCCTAGGATATAGTAATTCTGGTTAAAAAAACAACAATGAGTATTTTAAAATAAATTCTGAATTTCATGCCCACCATTGATTGGATCCATCGTCAACATCATCCTCCTACATGTCAAGAAGACTTGATGTGTTACGCTGCTGTGTCATTGTTCTTGTTGTAGCCCTAATCATCCATACCATTCTTTTTTCCCCATTCTTATCTTCAGCATTGCTTAGGCTACTGTTCCTTCTAATACTCCTCTCAGGCCACTCAATATCTCATTTTTTACTTTGGTTTTCATATGCTGCTACTGCTAGTGTGGTACCACTCGTTCTAACACCACAACAACAGAATTTCGGTCCGGGATGGTGTAATCGCCATTTGCCATGCAGCCAGCGCTGTGCCTAGATCTATTCTCAAACACGAATCACGGGTAAGATAAGCAATTTGGGGAGGTGAAAAGATGGGCTAGGATGCGGAGGAGAGACTGATAGTAGTACAAGTAAAGGACTAGTATGCCAATTGAATTCACTAACTCTGTTAGTGGCACTTTTGAACATTTTTGGACGTTTTAGATAATTCATGCTGGTAAGTTTGAGGAAAACCAAACGTGCCGTAACTCCCGCCCACCAACCCACAAAATAAGATCAAAGTGTACACTATGTTGAAGTATGTAAAATAAATAATGATGTATTTCCCTTAACAAAAATAAACTAGTCCCACCCCTCCCTAACACAAACAATGGTCCATTGCAAGTAGTCCAAAAATAAATAATCCCCAACTCCCGATTCCCACCCCCCAACAGTCTTTAAAAAAGGGGCAAGGGACACAGTCACTTCCGGCGGAGTTTGGGCAGGCGGTCCTTGCGGAGGTCCCGGAGCTTTTTTTCGAGGTCGTCCACCTTGCGCTCCAGGAAGTCCACTCGTAACGTTAGGTGGCGCATGCGTGCCTTCCAGGCTCTGAGGGGGCCAGCTGCTGATGGTTTTTTTGCAGCTTAGCGGCAGGGGGGTGTCCCAGCACGGCGCTGGGATGGAGGCTGCTGGCTGGTGGACACGGGGGCAGGGTTGGAGGAGGATGTTGAGGTTCCCTCCTCGTTTTCCTGAGCCCACAGCCGGCAATATTCTACACGAATGGCCTCCATCTTCCGGTCCCTGGCCCGGACAGCCATCTCCCCTCTGGTGAGCTTTTTGGGAGCATCTATATGAAGAAAGAATGAAAAATAATGTAACCAATACTCTTTAACAATAACACAAAATAATTTAACAGAAAGTTGTCTCACATTAAAACTAGCAATTTGCAAGCACAGTATAACATTTTGGCATGTATCTTTCCGCCGTCTTTGTAGGCCTGTAACAGTGGGAGTTTCAGGAATTCTACTACCAGGCAGCACTATGGACTCAATACATAGCCAGAGAGTCAGAGAGTACACCAGTATTCAACTTTGTTTCTCTTCTTTTGCGAAATAAATTACTTGTATTTGAACTTGTGGTAGCCGGCATAATGCCAGCTCAGTCAGCTTGCACCCAAGAAAAAGAGACACAAGCCATGATGACGCAGACTTGCATGCATTCCTTTAAGCAGTATATATAGGTGGGGATAGGGAAGCTCTTACTTTTGTATAGGGGTTGCACTGGCCATACTCGGTTACATCAAGGGCTACTGCTCAATGTAATTTATATTTCGCACTGCCCCCCCCCCCCGGGCCTTCAGTACTACAAAAGGAAAATGAAGATTGTTCATTTCTGATCATGTCTCCAGCCGATCACATGATCTCTTTGCTTATGTGATGCATGACTTTAGGTGCTTTATTCTGATAGATTGAGTGACCAACAGCAATAGTCGACCCATGATTAACACAGCAGAAAGAAAATTATGAACATAGGGAGTGCGTGTGGTAACCATAATTGCCGGAAGAAGGGACTTGACTTGATATAATTGTCAACTATACAATACATACACAATATATGCTGTGCTTGCAAAGTAAACTACTTTACTGTTACTTTAGGCAAGGGAGAGTTTCAGAACAATCACAACTTGTAGTATTTGGATTTCCTCTGCCTTGATACTCTGGCACGGACATGCTGTTCGAACAAAGTGACACTCTTCATGCACTGAGCGTCTGCTCTACATACACCTCTGCTATATTTGAGGAGGAAGATACCATCCAGGCTTCCAAAGTAAACGTCTATCATTCTTCTTAATGTCTCAACTGTAACAACTTTACTTTTTCTCAACAACCAAGTAACACCCTTTTCATTTTATTTGGTAAACCACCGTCTTGACTTGCATTTGAGTTTCACCCAAAGATATATTGTAATGCACACCACACATGAATTTTCTGATTGACCCACACTTGCAGTCATTTTTTCTTTCTCCTCCAAACATCCTTGCTTCAAGCAGCCATGCATCTGATTCTTTCCTATCAGCCACCTCTGCCTGCATTCAAAAACACGTATCATTCTTTAGTCATAAATGTTACGACTTGTTCGTCCTTCCATTGACCCTCAGTTCTTTCCCTTTTCATTCATCACATTCCTCAAGTTCATCTGATATGACTTGGCTTCATGATAAAAGTTTCCCAGCTGATTTGAAGTCAAATAGAGGGGGCCATTGCTTACTCGAGAACTACCGCCGCTAATGCTATTGCTAAGTCTAGGGTGACTGACTTCTTCGTGATTGGCTAAAAAAAATTTAGTTCTAAATCAGTAACTGTTCTTAACAGTACAGTGCACTTGTAGTAGTGTACTTTCTACTGTACAGTACATCATACACTCCTTTGCGAGCCTACTCTAAAATGTCAATAAGTAAGGAGTATAATAATAACTTACCACCGTCCGCTACTGCTGAGCCATCCCCCTCAGCTCCTCCTGGTGGCGCCGTCGCTTGAGTGGACCCCTCCGCGCTGCTGGCCCCGGCACTGGTGGTGGCAAGTGCTGGATCAGATGTTGTGACGCCTAGAAAAAACATGTCATATTTTTAGATGCCATACACCATCCCCTACTTCGTCTCGTAATGGAAGAGAAAATGTTAAACAATTATTAATTATTGGGACTGAAAAGAAGTCACGGTTTTGGGGAGGGTGTTAACTTATATGCTTAGCCATAACATGCAACTCTTTTTGGCACAACTGATGAATGCTTGCTCTTTAATGTGCAACATTTTTATAATTACAGACAGAACCAACTACTCCCCATCACCACCAGGAGGACTTGAAGTTCCAACAAGGTGAGGGCTCCCGAGTCCCGCACAGTTACTTCTGACTGAGGTATGTGGAAAGTCGAACTGCACCTATCATCAACAATGTCCTATTTCTCTTGTCCATACTTCTGTATGTGCAGAATAGTCCCTGAAACACTAGCGGTATGGTTTGTGCTACTATCAAATCAAAAAGACAACTACTAGTTTATTCTCGGTGGATATTGACATTTTGTTGTTGGAAATTGTCAAAGCACTAACATTAAGAAGACCGGAATAGACAGCAAGGGCAACCCAGAGGACTGCACTGAGTGCCTCTAGAGCTATTGCTGGATCAGAGGTTTGTTTAACACCGTTTGCTGACTAGGCAAGCTTAGCTACCTACACAGACGGACTGATAAATATTAGTACATAGTAGTAGCACGGAGAGTGATGGTAGAGCGGCAAGATAAGAATGTAGAAACAGTCTACAAGAGGATAAAAAATAGAGTTAGGGAAGTATAATTATCTTAAAAACAGAACTACTCACTGGGGCCAGCAGAAGAGCCTGCAGTGGACCGTTCCTCCTGCCCACTCTGTTCCGCTGGAGTCTGGGGTGGTGCTGTCGTCTTGCTCCTGGGAGGTGCTGATGATCATGAAATAAACACAAACATGGATGATTGTTTTTTGGAAATATTTGATTTCTTTGACCACAATCCTAAATTATTTCGGGGAAACAAATTAGCAACAATTGCACTACATGTATTGACCTATCCGATCTGGTCAACCAGGAGGATACTAGTACAGTATTGCTGGATTCGCAGACCGTCTACTTGGAAAGTTATGTAAATCACTAACTAAACCAACAACAAAAAGGTTCTACTACAACTGCCAGCACTCAGCAGCACGCGACGTGACAGACACAGTCCATCATCATGATTGCAGAGCACTAAAAAATTTCCTACTACTACTACTAATAACAAGTCATAATATACTCAACCTGAACCTATCAATCCATCACTATCTCTTCTTCTTAGTGGCAGCAGGAGTACAAAGGAAGGACTAGACTTGAGTCTCTTGTCTCTCTAGCATTACGCAGTTCTGTAAAGTACTACACTAATACACATTCAGGCCAAATGAGCACAAAGTTGCAAACAAGTAAGCATCAAAGCAACGCCACTGAGCAGGCAAGCAGCTCCAATTACAGAAGCTATTTAAACGTTAATTTACCTGCAATGTAATCGAATTGGCAGCATTCTTGCTCTTCGGGAAAAACATATATTAGCAATATAACACAGAGCAGAAGAAAACAAAGTAGGTATTAAATAGCTACTCACCAAGGCCAGGTATCTCCATACCGAGCAGGTGGAGCAGGTCCTGCTCGCAGTCAAGGAGGTCCAACCACCAGTGTCGCTTGCTGGTAGGTGCGCCGGACCCCTGACTCCCTCCGCATTGCCCGGCACACCTTTTCCCACAGCTGGCGCTGCTCCCGGAGGCCATACCCTGACGCGGGCCTGCCCGCTGCTGCCACGGTCTTGGGGAGGTGCGCTGCACATAAAAGTTCAGTGCGGCCACCTCCACCGGGCTGAATATCTCCCTGGCCATCACTTCCTCCCCTCGTAACTGCCCGCAAGGGAGCTGGGTACGGGGTGCAGGACCCTTCCCCTTCTCCTTCCCGGCTCCCTTTGCCATGTTCCTGTACAGCAGAAAGAAATAAAAGGAAAGAATAGCGAAAAAGTAAAGAAAAAAAAAGTAGCTTTAAAAGTAACGAAAAAATTAAAAAAACACAAAATATATATCTAGAAAAAAAGAGGGATAGATATTGAATTTGAATTTAAAAATATTTATAGAGCGCACGATTACCGGGCGGTTTCTTGGCGCTGGGGGGTAAGCCCTAAGGGGAGAAGGGAAAGGAAATTAGGATGAAAAAGCCTGTGAGAACAGGAACGTTTTAAGCACTCTTCGGAACTCAGGGTAAGTCACTGTTGACCTAATAGAAAGAGGAAGGGAGTTCCAGAAAGCAGGAGCAAGGACTGAGAACTTCGTACCCCCCGATTTGATCTTCCTAAACCGGGGGACCGAAAGGAGAGATAAGAAGGAGGAGCGTAGTTATCTGCTGGGAATGTAAGCCTTGATTTTGGAGTTGATAAAAGCTGGCGCAGTCCCAGCAAGAGCCTGGAAAGTCATGCATCCCATCTTGAAAAGGGCGCGTTCTCTAATGGGGAGCCAATGAAGGGATCCAAGAAGCGGGGTAACATGATGTGATTTTGAAATACCATAGGCAAGGCGGGCGGCTTGATTCTGGACAATTTGGAGACGCCGAAGGGCGTAGGCAGGAACCCCATTGTGCAAAATGTTGCCGTAGTCCAAACGTGAGAGGACCATGGCCATGAGAATAAATTTAAGAGCTGCAAAGAAAAAAAAGTGAGATCTTTCTTATAGTGCGTAGGGCAAAAAAACAAGAAGAAACCACCGTGCTAATCTGGGAATGTAAAGTGGGGTGTTGATTGAGTGTTATTCCTAGGGTTTTGACAGAGGGAGAAGGAGAAGGGGGGGACCAAGGGACAGGGGCCAGAAAGCAGGGGACCAGGGACTAGAACTGCCACCAGTGAGGACCAGCTCGTTTTTTTTCAGGGTTGAGTTTAAGGTGGTTGAAATTCATCCAATCCCTGATCAGAATCATGACCAATTGAAAATTGTGAATGGAATGGGGGGAATCAGAGAGATTATAAATGAGTTGGAGGTCGTCGGCGTAGTTAAACACTGTAACCTCCATCTTCTGTAAAGGAAAAATAAGAGGAAAAATGTATAAATTAAACAAGAGAGGGGAGAGGGAAGAACCTTGAGGAACGCCACACTGCACCTGGTGTGAAGGGGCAGAGAAGTCGGCCAAATGGATGGCCTGTTTACGATCCCTCAGAAAGGAAGTGATCCAAGCCATTGCTGAGCCCCCGATGCCCGCCACCTCGACACGGGAGAGAAGAATGGTATGGTCTACTGTGTCAAAGGCGGCAGACAAATCGAGGAGAATGATGGTTTGGGGTAGGTTGGCATCCATCCCCTCTCTGAGCGTGTCCATGACCGAGATGACAACTTTTTCGGTGGAGTGTAGTGGGCAAAATCCCGCCTGACACGGTGCAAGGCAGCCACTGTCCTCAATAAAAGAGCTGAGGACTTTAGTGGCATGGCGCTCTAGGACTTTGCCCAGAAAAGGGAGGAGGGACATAGGGCGGTAGTTGGGAAGAGAAGTGGGGTCAGCATGGGGCTTCTGAAAAATGGGGATAATTGTGGCGGATTTATGAGGGGGAGGGACAACACCTTGCTTGAGGGAGTCGTTGAGGAAAGTAAGAGGAGGGAGGGGACACGCCGAGAAGATCTCTCTCAAAACATGAGCCGGGCAAATGTCAGAGGGAGATCCTGACTTTACTCAAGGGAGCAGAGAAGGAAAGATTTCCCTCGTCAAAGGGGCTATCTGATTTAACTGGATAGTGTTGGGTGGCGGGTAGGGGTTCAAGAAAGCAGGGGAGGGGGAAGATATGTTGGCCTTAATGGCCGCAATTTTGTCAATGAAAAAGTCATTGAGAGAATCGCATAGGGATTGGGAAGGGGAGGGCTTGAGAGTAAGTCTGTCTGAGGAGGCCAACTCATAGACTGTGGCGAAAATTTCCCTGGGTTGCTTTTCAGCCGAGAGAATATAGAGTAGAAAAGATTAAAAAAAAGTCCAAAGAAACAAAGGATTGCACAGATGAAAGGAGAATTAGAAAGCTTGCACAGAACCGTAGCAATGAATGAAAAACAAGATGGCCGCGCCCATTGAGGACTGCGTGGGTAAGTTTGCAAGATATTTCCCTTGCGAGCACGCGAAAACGCCCGCGAACACGTAATTGCGCGCTGCATACGACGCGAGCATGCAACTAGCGCCCAGAAATGGAAACACGTCACGCAAAGAAGATGGCCGCACCCATACACGACCGCATGGGTAACTTCGCCGTGCAAGCGACCCGCGAACATGCAAAAAGCCCCGCGAACACGCAAAAAACCAAAATCCTCAAATTCACACAAATTCGTGGATTTTCGTGAATTGCGGATTCAAGTTCGCGCAAATTCGCGGAACGCGAATTCGCAAATTTCGCCCATACTTATAGTTGATCTGGTTTGGTTTTTACCTCAAACTGGCATGGTGGATCAAGTCACTGTTGAATGGTCTCACCTTGTCTGTGAACCTGTCGCTCCCCTTCACCAAATTGTGGTTCAGATGATTTCTGAAAGGAACGAGGAGAGCGAGGATCAGGAACCTGAAACCTCTCAGGTGTCGTGAACCTGCACGCAAATCTTGCTTCTGTTGTTTCTGCCACTGATTTCTATTCCAAGCCTTTTTAGGAAGGAACGGACGCCCCTCCTTTTCAGGCAGGGCCTTTTTCTGCATTTGAGGAAAAGATCGAATACCCAGAATATTGCCCCCCAAGGATTTATATACGTTCGCAATAATTTTTGGGAATTCACATTGTTTATCCATGTTAGCTACTACCTCTAGGCACTGACTCACCTGCAAGCTAACTGCTTCCCCCTTGACATTAGCAAGAATCATGTTGGAGACAATAGGAAACACGTTTACTAATTTCATCCCCAACTCAAGGGGGGCTCTGCCTGTGTTCCTCTTGAACCTTTTTTTTTTGTTAAAGTTTGAATTATAAGCAACAGTGCTACCATGCAAGGTAAATGACATAGTTACCATCTCAACACAAATCAAAACCAACAAAATCAAAAAATAGGTTCACAACATAAATTGATTATGATTGTTCAGTCACTTTAGGGATTAATATACATAGCTTATTTCTCAGCTCTGACATACACTCACTTTTCCAGATTATTTATCTTTATCGCTTCTGACCCTCTTCATTCTGTAAATCCGCGAACGCTTTCTGGTGTAGAAATTGCCTCAGTGGTTCCCATATATCTTTGGGCTTTGATGTAGTCGGTAATTCCTCTGTATATACTTCCAGATTATTTTTGCAGTAGACCAGATCCTCAATCCATTGCTTGTTTTTCGGCGAGCGCTTCCCCTCCCACATTATGGCAACTCTGCATTTTGCCATCAGCAGCGCTATTCGTATGAATTTGCCTATGGCCCCTTTTACATGAGGAACACAACACAATAAACATGTCAAAGGCGTGCCATCTATTTCCGACCCTGTCATATCTGTTGTATCCCGCACCACCTCTCTCCAATATTTGGCCACCTTCTCGCAACCCCATGCAAGGTGCAGGAAATCTGCCTCTAGTTGTCCGCATCTCTTACATCTGCTAGAATCTCACAGCCCATACCGATATTGTTGCGCTGGTATGTAGTGTACCGGATGTATGTATTTGAAATGAATAATATGTAAATTTACGTTTGGAGTGAGTTTACCAGTAAGGCTACAAATGTGTCCCCAGTCAGGCAGGGATATGGGGAGGCCAGTTGCTCATTCCACCTCTCTCTGCTCTTGTGTGGGCTGTCTGGTATCTCAGAAAGAATTGGTCTATACAGCTTAGTAATTTGTTTTTTATTAGTGCGTGTGGTTAACACCAGTTGCAAAGAATTGAGTGCTGGCGGCTCAGCGGGATAGGTGTTGTAGTGTGATTTAATGGCATGTCGAAGTCTGTGAAAGGCAAACTGAAACAGTAGTGTGGGATTACTTATGAACTTTAACGTCTCTGATGTGTGAAACGTGCCCTCCGGGTACAGGGCTTGCATTGTCTGCATGCCTGCTTCCTTGTGTAAACGTACTGCACCCACCTCATGTGTCACTGACAATGCTGCATGGGCGTAGAAGGGTTATTTATTAGTGAGCTGTCCTATCGCCTGCCATGCCGCCACGGTGGTATCTATTATATTAATTTCCGCCTTCGGAACTCCGCTCTTCATCTGAGTGAGTAAGCTGTGTAGTGGCGAAAGCATCCCCATCCTCCACCGCCATATGTGGGGTTAAAGCATGAGGTCTAACCCAACAGTAGGTATCTTGCGCTTGAGCGGTCAGAAAATAAACATAAAAGCCTGGTGCTGCAAAGCCCCCCTTGTCATAGTCTAGTGTTAGACTATTCCAACTCAACCGGGTCCGCCTGCCCCACCACACCCATGAAATCAATGCTGCTCGTAAAGTATTACAAAACCCCTCCATCAAAGTAATCAGAATATTAGAAAATAAATATAAAAAATTAGATAACATCACCACAGTGGTAGAGCAATCCATTTATCAATCTGCTGGTCTAGAGTACTGCAAGCCCGCCCATAATTTGCCCGGATGACCACTTCTGGGTCACGATGGACCCAAACCCCAAGGTATTTGACTGGTTCCTTGGTCCCAACAAGTGGATAGTCCATAACTGTTTGGGTGTAGTTTCTGTCAGGGGGATAACAATGGATTTATCCCAATTCACAGCTAAACATGCTATCAAACCAAACCTGATGTATTCCCAGAGCAGCTGTGCTAGATAGAGAGAAGGTTCCCAGACAAAGAGCACAATGTCATCTGCATATAGGGATATGCCAACTGGGCAGAGGTTAAAATTGAGTGAGGTTTCCCTATGCCTTTGCTGTATTGCGCACACCAAGGGTTTTATAGCAAGCACAAACATCCATGGGATAAGGACACACCTGCCTGGTACCCCATCGTATAGGAAGTGGTTCTGACGTCAGTGCTCCCACACGCACCCTCGCCAATGGGTCTGTGTACAAAATCGTAAGCCACTTTTGGCGGGAACCCCATGTGCCGTAAGATGTAAAACATATATTGCTACTCGATGGAATTGAAGGCTTTGGCCGCGTCGAGCATTATCGCAGCAGCAGGCAGACTTGGTTCCAGCACGTGTAACATCGCAAAGACAGGTTATGCGAAGTGGACCGCTCGATTATAAATCCCGACGGATCTGGTAGGACCAGGCTAGTCATCAAGGGCTGTAGTTTGGTGTCAAGGATTTTTGCAATGATATTCACATCTATATTATTCAAGGAGAGTGGCCTGTAAGAGTCACATAAATCAGGGGGGCTTATCCTTTTTAACAGCGTTATAATTAGTACTTGACGCAGTGAAGGGAGCAGCACTCCTAACTCATGTGCTTCTGCGACATCTCTAAGAGATGGGGAGCAATGAGATCGGCATAGGTTTAATAAAATTCAATGGTCAGGCCATCAGGCCCGGGTGCTTTTGCATAAGGTAGGGTGCTAATCACCACTTTACATCCGCCTCGTCTATCGGCTGACCCAGAAATTCCCTATGTGCATCCTACAATCAAGCACAGACTATGCTATGAACTACAAACTCTGATATGGAGAGGTACCTCTCCATATTTATTTATTTATACCATTTATAAAGCGCGCTGTTACCAGGCGGTGTCCTGGCGCTGAAATGATATGATTTCTCCCCTATGTTGGTCGTTGGTTTCTAAAGGTCGAAGAGCCATGTTTTAATGTTTTTCCTGAAGATCATCAGGTTGGTGCTTTGTTTCAAGGCCAGGGGCAGTTTATTCCAAATAGTGGAGGCTCCAGAGAAGAAACTACGTCCTCCCCATCGAGCTTTCCTGATCCGAACAGTTTTAATTAGCTCTTTGTTTGCTGATCTTAGCTGTCTACCTGGCGTGTACAGTTGAAAATGTTGTTGAAGAAAGGATGGACCAAGTCCATTCACTGCATTGAACACCATACACAATGATTTAAACATTAAACGTTTGCAAATCGGGAGCCAGTGCAATTTTCTCAATTCCTGGGCAACCAGTGCAAACTTGGATAGGCCAGTAATTAGTCGAACAGCTGCATTTTGCAGCATCTGTAGTTTTTGAGAATCCCTTGCTGGGCTTGCAGGAAAAGACTGTTGCAGTAATCAAGGCGGTACAGCACAAGTGCTGTCACCACCGTTCTCCTGCTACTGTCTGATAGAAAAGGGAGAATTTTCCTGATAGTTTTCAAGATCCAATAGATGGAAGATGTTATGGCATTAACCTGTGGTTTAAAAGATAGTTGGCTATCAATAAGCACACCTAGGTTTTTTACGTTCACTGCCGGAATGGGTGGGGCTCCCATATCATGGGGCCACCATTTGGGACTCCAGAAACTAACATCAGTGCCAAAAAGAAGAACCTCAGTTTTTGAGTAGTTCAGCTTAAGGCAGTTGCTAGCCATCCATGAGCTCACTGCAGTCATACATTCCTGGAACCTTGCCGTTATTCCTTCTTCTTTCCCCGGGAGCAGAGATACCACAATTTGTGTATCATCTGCGTAGAATGTTAGTTCGAAACCAAATGATCGAATCACCGTGGCAAGGGAGGAAACGTAAATATTAAATAGTGTGGGGCTTAGGGAGGAGCCCTGAGGGACCCCCCCTGGGAGTTTGAAAGGTCTAGATTCAAAGTCTCCCAGGGCCACCACCTGAACCCTATCGGTTAGGAAGGATTTCGGCATGCTCAGGGCTGTCCCTTGAATTCTGCAGCCTTCTAAACGATCCACCAAAATACTATGATGGACCGTGTCGAAGGCCGCAGAGAGATCAAGGAGCACCAGAGCCGCCCGTCCTCCTGCGTCCATCGCCTTCCTGATCTCTTCCGTGGACTTGATTAGGGCAGTCTCGGTGCTATGGCCTTCCCTAAACCCATGTTGGGCAGAGTCCAAGCACTGAGAGGACCTGAGAAAGCAATTACTAGATCTGGTCCTGAACCGCATCTGTCCAGGTCTCTGTAATAAATGCAATTTTGGCGTTTGTTTCTTGAATCAGTTCTGCGCATTCTGTACTATGTTTAACCAAAGACCTGGCATTAATAAGTATACAGTTAATTGCATTCTCCTCTCTATCCTCCCTGAAGTGATGGGACCTGTTTGGGCCCTTGATAGGAGTACATAAAATAACAGGTAGGCGAGAGCAACATGCAGGGCAAACCTTAGGTTCAGCGAGCATTTCCTTATCAGAGTGTACCTCTCCATATCTGAGTTTGTAGTTCTCCCTCTAGACGTATAAAGGTCAGCATAGTACTCCTGAAACTGTTCCACTATGTCCAGTGGGTTGTAGTGTTCTACTCCATGAGAGTCCCTTATCATATCTATGTGCTGATGTTCTGCATGCATTTTTTTTTTGTTAGCAAGGTTGCGGCCCGGTTTACCTCCCTCTCCATATTTATGAGCTACATGTTTGCGTGAAATGTAACAAATCTTGGTCTCTGCTATAGTGTTGTATTCCAGAATTAGTTGGTGTATGCGGGACAGGGTGTGTTCCTCTTGAACATTCTTAAGAACCGTCGGAAGCACGGTCATAGAGGGGGTGCCATAACACAGCAAATAAACTGCTGCAACACCTACACCCAAGTGGTGCAATCTGCCAGATTGGGAACAAGACCTTTAGGTAAGCTCATTGTAAGTATCCTAGGCTTATCTACAGGAGATGTGTGTGGAAGAACAACTTCGAGTTGCTCAAATTTACGGGCAACCAAAAGTGAATTTATCCCTATTCTGAGCTCGCTTCCCCATCACGGAATGAATAATGGTAGGACTAATAACCAAGCCACCATGCCCTGGTGGTTGAGCAGGCATATTATGAGACTGATACTAAATGACACTTCTGTATATATATGAATCAAAGACGTCTGTAATATGGGCAGCTCTGTGTGTGAAACACCAAGATAATTAGGATGTGGCATATATCCCACCAAAATTGGCCACGTCAACCGATAAGGGGCCGAGTTGGACCACTGAACCAGGATGAGGCAGGGCGCCATCAAAGCAAATGGTAGGCTCCCAAGGTGATAACGGAACTTCAAGTAGAGGATATGGATGTTAAGCTTGTGGAACCGCACCATATTCCTACTCATGAAAGAAATTATCGTTTCCATCAACAGCTGGAAACTAAACACAGGAGTAAAAAACCTCAAAGTGGAAAGCAGCATCCGCATCTATGACAAATATAAGATCCACTCCCGCAACTGGGACTCCATGCTGGGTTCAATGAACAGTAACCACGGCTCGGTTAGGCGCAGCAATGTTATTATAAACACTGAAAGGAAAATGGTAGAGCAATATCGGGTTAAGAACAAAGACAACTAAACCTTTTAAACTTCAAGCTTGAAAAACCTATAAAATCTCAACTATAAAAGGTAAACTCCCGCGCTACTCTGACGTCTCCGAAACTGGTGAGAGGGTATTGTAGACAAGCAAAAGGCTACTCAGGGGTCTTGTGAATAAGTGCCAGACCAAACGTTGGTGGCCTTCCTACCACCTTAGCACACACAAGTAAATAAACAGATGCTGAGCAGAGCATGGAATAAGGAATTACAGGAAGTGTTAAAGTCCACATCACTCATTCTACCTACAGATCTGGATGAGGCCACACTCCTTTACACTAATTGGCTGGAAGAAGCTTGTAACATGCTTGCTCCCAAGAAACTCTGCCGACCCAATAGAGCACGACCCTCCTCTCCTTGGTACGCAAGAACTCAGAGATCAAAAAGTGGCATGCAAGCTCCTCGAAAGAATCTGGAGGAAGGAGTACAATGATAAAGAAAAAATGATTACAAGATAAGTCTAGTTCAGTACAAAAAGATGCTTCAAGAAAGAAAGCAAGAGTTTTTTGCTAAGAAAATCAAATTGGCAGAGAACTCAACTAAAGAATTGTTCAAAACAGTAACCGCCTTAGCTCATCCTGTCCCTCCTCCAATTCCGGCTAGCCAGGAACTCTGTGATAAAATAGCAAAAAATGTTTTTGATAAAGTAGAGGTCATTTTCTCCACATTCAATAGCTCAATAATCAAAACATCCATTGGCCCCACAGCCGATCCTAAGTTAGCAACAAGCTCTGACTCACAATTTGATACATTTGTCCCGATTACACCATCAGACTTGTTCAACACTGTTATGATGGTGAAATCTGGTTCGCCATTCGATCCTTGCCTAGTTTCCATACTAAAACGACCACCTGATCCAGTCACTATAACCTTGACTTCCATCGTTAATGCTATGTTCATGGAAGGATATTTTCCCAAAATGTGGAAAAGGACATCTATACTCCCCGCTGCTAAAAAAATCAAGTCCAGACCCAAAAGACTGTAATCATTTTAGACCTATATCCAGACTCACGCTTCCTGTAAAAATCACAGAGAAAATGATGAATGCCCAACTTAGCTCTTTTTTGGAAGTAGCTCAGGTGCTTGATCCCACGCAGAATGGGTTTCGAGCGGGGCACATCACAGAGACCGCCCTGCTTAAATCTACTGAGATCAGGGCAACACTTGATCAGGGAGGAAAAGCTGCTAGGATTATGTTGGACCTCTCAGCAGCCTTTGATACGGTCCATCACGCTCTGTTGATGGACCGGCTGCAAGAGATTGGTGTCCTGGGCTCTGCTTGGAAACTACTAAATTCCTTCCTGTCAAACAGACTACAGACTGTCTCCCTTGGCGAACTCTATCTGAAACTGTTTTCCCTGCCCTGTGGTGTGCCCTAGGGGTCTTCCTTGAGCCCAACACTCTTTAACGTTTATGTTTCATCGTTGGCTCCCTTGATCAAATCCTATGGTTTTAGCTTGACCTCACATGCAGACGACACTCAAATTGTGGTGTGGCCAGATAAGCTACAGGGCATAGCAGCCCATTTCCATGACTGCATGCATGTGGTGGGTTACTGGATGGCCCAAAATTGCCTCAAATTAAACTCCAGTAAAATGGAGGTTGTATTGTTAGGAAATTACGCCAATTTCTCAGTTTTAAGGACCAAGTGAATGCAGTTGTTTCATCAGCATCGTATACTCGAAGATCTTGCAAGAAAATCATGCCATTCCTACCCAAAGATAGTCAGCAAACAGTCATTACTGCTCTAGCCATGTCCAAACTGGACTATTTTAATAGTCTCTATATCAATATCCAGGACAGACTAAAGAATAAACTGCAACTTCTGCAGAATGCAGCAGCCAGACTGCTCACCGGCACACCAAAACACACCTCAATATTGGCTGTAATCAGAAGGTTTTATTGGCTCAACTACCTTAAATCTGAGTTTCATTGGTATGCACCAAAAAGATTACTGCGCTGCACGGATGGCAAGTTGGTATTGGTGCCCTTTGAAAAAGAAAGCCAAATGGGGTGGCAGAAGTTTTGTAGTAGGAGAGGCCGAGGCATGGAATGGCCTTCCGTCACAGCTTAGAGGCATGACAAACCTACTTGCCTTCAGAAAGGCTTTGAAAACTTGTTTTTTTCAGCATAATGTCCAACATTTACTTCTCCTGTTTTTCTAGGCCTCTGTAGCACTCAGCGCCAGGACACCTTCAGGAAACAGTTGCTCTCTAGAAATGGCAATAACATTAACATTAACGAACCCATGACCAACTAGCTATAGTGTCTCATTCACCCTCCTACACAAACAAGGAGAAGCAAATAATTAAACACCCCAGTACACAACACTCCCGTATCGGGGTAACAAGACGCACCTTTTCGCTCACACTCTCGTACCTGTCCCCAATAAGATTTGACTGAGAAACAAATTTGCTCTAACATGCAGTATACACGCTGCAACAAGCAGAAAAATGCATAACACGAATATCGTTAGCATTGCAGCTAGGCCATTATCATAAAGGGAGATGTCATCTTATGCTGTGGAGAAAGGACTACAGTCGCTAATCTCCCTCCCCTTAGCAAGAAGGAGTGTTATTATATAATAGAAGATCTCTGGGCTTTGTCAGCAGACCCCATACCTTAGACCATAGATGGTGTTTCTACATTGTAGGTGTGTGTTGCTCTTCTCCCTGGAAAGGTCCCTCTCCAAGTGTCTGCTTCCTAAACAGGTATCCCTGTAATATTAAAGTATGAGCTTGCAGCCGCATCTACGTTAGTGTGTTTTGTCTAGGTGCTAGGGCCTTACAAGTAGAAAATAATAAGGGGTATTGTTTATCAACCTTGTTAACAATGTTCAAACTAAACTCCAGGAACAGGCAGAGAGTGAACATAGCAAACAGTTCTCATGTGAAAGGCATAAACTGAGTCTTGAAAAATAAAGCTTTGTAGTAAATTGCGCTAAAGTTGCATCATGGCTGCTGTGCTCATGTTAATTTTGTGATGTTGACAATGTACCTATTGGCCACATGACTATTGGTTTTGGTGCCAAAAACTCTGGGCGAGGGGTGGGCATTCTGAGGGGGATGGGCATTCTGATTCGGAAGGCGCTCCTATTAGTGATCGACTCCACGTTAGAGGACGACAGAGGAAGATATGTTGGGGTGACGGGTCGTTGGGAGGGGCAAGTCCTTACCCTTTCGTCGGTGCATGTCCCCCCCGGGTATGCAGGCCACCCCTTTCGTTGATTTGGGAAAGCTCCTGTTGGGCTTGCCATTGGGACTTTTGATCTTGGGGGGACTTCAATGCAATGGTTTCTGGAATTATGGATAGACATCCCCAGTGAGATACAGGGCGCACCCAGCGATGGCTGCCCGACTTCCTTGATGCAATGGGTTTGGTGGATGGCAGGAGAATGCTCCACCCTGACCAGAGGCAATACACTTTTCACTCTGGGGCCCACGGAAGTCTCTCTCACCTGGATTACTGTTTGGTGCCTGCAGCCCATGCATCTTATATAACTGAGGTTGTACACCTGGCTAGGGGCGTCTCTGACCATTCCCCTCTCTGGTTCCGGTTTTGTGTTGCTCTGGGCTCGGCAGGTAGGGTAGCCCCTATTAACCCCTGGTATATGCGTAACCCCAGACTTCGTAAGGACCTTAATAAGGCTCTAGACCATTATTTTTTGGAAAATGAAGGAACGGTGACCTCCTCTGTGTCTCTCTGCGAAGCCTTTAAAATGTTCATCAAGGGTCAGGCCCTGTCACTGATAGCTGGAGCAAAAAAAGAAAGGAATAAAGATGTTGTTGAAGCGGAGGCTGAGATTGGTTGCTTGGAGGGAGAACTCGAGCAGGAGGTAACTCGGTCTAAATTGCATACCCTGACTCTTAAGCAGCATGATTATAGATCTCTGGTCACTGATAGTGCCAGGGCCCTCTGCAGGGAGCAGCAGGGTAGCATTTACGACCTTGGAGATAAAGCAGGGAAACTTATTGCTTGGTTGGTCAAAAAGGATAGGGCGGAGCGAGTCGTCCCAGAAATAGTTACTGCTGAAGGAGCGCTGCTCAGCGATCCCCAGGGTATTGTCGATAGCTTTGCGAGATTTATTCAAACAGTGTATTCCTTGGTCTCGGATCGGGAGGAGGAGGACTCCCATTTACTGCTCCGGGACATACAGCTCCCGTGCTTGTCCACGGAGGACTGTGATTTTCTGGATAGCGCCCTTATGGCTGATGAAATAGCCCTGGCTATTCGCTCCTTCAACTCGGGTAAGGCACTGGGACCCAATGGGCTTCCGATTGAATAGTATAAGCTTAGGCTGGACAAGCTGGCTCCTCACCTTAAAGATATGTTTGTTGAGGCCCGTGAGAAGGGGATACTGCCTTATGATCAGAGAGTGGCGTCGGTGGTGGTCATCCATAAGGAGGGTAAACCGAAGACTAACTGCGCCTCTTATAGGCCTATTTCCTTATTGAACGCGGAGCCAAAATACTTGCCAAGCTTCCCTCTAATAGGCTGACTAAGGTGATTAGCGGACTGATTCACCCGGATCAATCGGGCTTTATTCCACACAGAAATACAGCCCTAAACCTACGTAGGTTGCATGGCGTGATAGCCAGGGCTTACACCCTGCGGGAACCGGCCATAATCGCCTCACTCGATGCAACAATGGCTTTATTACACCATAGAATGGCTGTATCTGTGGGCAGTCCTGGCTAAATTTGGGTTTGGCCCCAACTTTATCTGCTGGGTGCGTTTATTATACACTGACCCCTCGCTCAGATAGTGGTTAATAATCGGGTCTCGTGTCCTTTCTTCTTGGTCGAGGTACTCGGCAGGGCTGTCCCCTCTCCCCCCTTCTTTTCTCTCTGGCCCTGGAACCCTTAGCGGCCTGGATTAGCTGGAAGCCGTCTATTCGAGGCATTCGGTGGTTCCCTGACTGGGAGGATCGGATCTCCTTGTATGCGGATGATATTCTACTCTATCTGACTTCACCTAGGAAGTCCCTTATTGTTGTGTGTGATGTGTTGGCGTCCTTTGGTAAAAATCCTGGGTTATCAATCAACTGGGGGAAATCTCTCTTGTTTGAATTCAAGGGGGAGACCCCGGTTCCTCCTCGCAATTGCCCTATCCAGATTAACACGGGTGGTTTCAAATATCGGGGGATTTTCATCTCACTGGACCCGGCAATCTGGTATGCGAGGAATCCTTTCCCCCCTTTGCAGAGGCTTACCAGCAACACTGCTAATTGGAAGAAACTTACCCTCTCGCTGTTGGGGCGAGCAGCCCTCTTCAAAATGATGTCACTGCCTCGTTTTCTTTATGCCCTTCAAAATACTTTGGATGTAGTGCCGGCCAGTTATTTCCGTGAGGTGGAAGGGCTGCAGCGTAGCTTATTATGGGAGGGTAGACCCCGTATTGCTTTAGCTAAATTGACGCTTCCGTGGTACGATGGTGGTGTTGCCCTCCCGGACATCAAGCGATACTATTGGTCTTCCCAGCTGGCTGCAATCAACCATGGAACGTACGGGCCTGTGGCCGACCCCGGATATGCGATGGATAAGTGGCTCCTCCCTGGAGGTAGTTACAACAGAGCACTGTATTCTAAGTCAGCGAAGTTGAATTTGACAGGGCCCACTAAGCATGCGGTGAGGATCTGGCACGATGCCACAAGTTCTTTGGGATGGAGGGACCGGTTGACACTAGCTACCCCGCTGTTTGATTCGGAACGTCTAGGTAAGCTTTGGAATACAAGAGGGTTTGATAAGTGGGATCTGATAAGAATCTCAACCATTGGCGATATTTGGAGCAAGGGGAGGATCAAGACATTTGAAGAACTACAGGTCGAATTTGATCTGATGAGAACTGAGTACTTTCGCTATGCGTAAGTTAGACATGCATTGAAGGCGGTCCTGCCTGAAGAGGCGGACCTACCTGAAGCCTCACCTCTCGAGGATAGAATTTTAGATGGCCATCTACTCGAGAAAACTATCTCTCTGAACTATAAGAAATTAATTAATCATAGAGCAGATCTCCTTAAGGAGTTGAGGGATAACTGAATGTGAGACGTCATAGAATTAGATGATGAGGACTGGCAATTAGCTGTATCCTCTCCAAAAGTGGTGGCAATCCCAGTGCAATTACAGCTTGTACAGGTAAAAATATTACACAGGGGGCGTGGCCAAGATGGCGTTGGAGTAGGACGCTTCTCCGAGCCGCTCCGGCGCCGATCCGACATAGCTTCTTATAGCACGGTCCTGAGGGAGCGGATTAGCTTCAAAAGTGCGGCGGAAGTTCCCCTGACATAGCGGAGTGGCCTGGTGCCGTCGGTGGAGCGGAGTGGCGACTAGGGCGGCCACAAGACCGACCGAGCTTTGAGGCCTACGAGACCCCGGCCTCGCGTGGTTCGCGGCACCCGCCGTTGAGGAGGCCAAGCCCGCCTACGATCCCGCCCAGGACCCTCCCTGCGCTGATCGAGAGAGGGGGAGCGCTCCTTGCCGGCAAAGCGGGCGATCTGGTCGCCGGTACGCCTTGGGGGTGTTCGGTGCTACTGGTCTGTGACGTGGAGCGGGACCACGAGGCGACGAGGCGGAGGAGCAACGACACCCAGCAGTGACCACCGAGGGGAGGCCTGGTGACGCCCGGGTGCCAACGGGGCTGTGCACGCCGACGGCCGCTGTGGTGAATCGACAACAGGTGGGGCCCCGTACTGGACTGGAGGAGGAGCGTGGAGCCGGTCCGGCGGAGGAGGTCTGCGGGAGGGCCCAGAAGCGAGCGGCTTTGCCTGCATTGAGGACGTGGCCTGCGTGATAGCAGTGGCTTCCCTGACCGGCCGCCATAAGTCTGCAGGCCGCGGTGCACTGAGTATGCCGGCCATTGGAAACCGTACAGCATACAAGCACGTGCAGGCTGGGCTCCTGTGCTGCGAAGTGGGCTGCCTGAGTTTGAGGCCGACATTGGACCGGAGGTGGAGTTAGCTGTTCGAGCCCTGCACTGAAACGCGCCTTGGCGGGGCACATTGCGGGGCCATTTTGTTTGGCCTCTTGGTGTACCTGGTTGGCTATCGCCAGTCGTCCGGACTGAGTGCTGCCCGCCACGATGTCCAATACACTACGCAAGGGGCGTCCGGGGAAGGATGACGCTTCGAAGTCCTCACAGCAACCGGCGTCTCCAGGGGCCAGTGGCTCGTCGAAGCAGTCGGACGATGAGGCACCTGTGACAAAGGCCTTCATGTCTGAACTGTTTGCCTCCATCAAGGAAGACATTTCGGAGCTCCGCGCACAATTGGCGTCCGACCTGCGGGACGTACGGAGAGATGTGGATGGAATCGGTGAGAGGGTGGCGACCCTGGAGGACCATGATTTGAGTGTGGCCAATGATGTACATCTGTTGCAGCAAGATATCATCCGCCTCACAGAACAGAACTTGGACTTGCAGACACACGCGGAGGACTTGGAAAACCGTTCCCGCAGGAACAACATCCGCATTCGAGCAGTGCCATGGGATGGTGAGGCAGGCGACCTGCGTGGCTACGTTCAGGAGTTGTTCCTACAGATATTGGATGAGGAGGATGTGCGAGAAATTAAGATGGACAGAGTACATAGAGTGGGGTTGCCCAGGCGAGGAGGGGGGGCCCCTCCTGACATTCTTGTCTGTGTGCATGATTTCCAGGTGAAAGAACGCATCCTCCGCAAAGCCAGGGCCATCACATCGTTGCAATTCAGAGACCACCGCCCTCAGCTTTATCAGGACTTAGCGGCGTCTACGCTACGGAAAAGAAGGGAGTTCCGGCCAGTGACTGCTTTTTTGCGAGAACGTAACATCGCCTACTCATGGGGTCACCCCTTCAGGATTATTTTCCGATGGCAGAATCGGCTTGCACAGATTCGCTCCCTCCAAGTAGCGAAGAACCTCTTGGGCTTGGAGGATGTACCGCCTTCTCAAGGAGCGACCGCTTCCCCGTCTCGGGGGCGCCACCGCTCTTCTTCATGGCACAGAGTGGGCGCATCCCCAGACCGGAGGCGGCCGGACCGCACTACCAGCCTGCAGGAAAGGGGCAACGCGGTGGCTTCGGTGGCCTCGGCTACCCTGGCTGATTCACAACAAAGCTCCGGAGCGGCATGACCTCTGCTTTAAAGACGGATCGGCGCTGGAGGGGCGTTGGCCTTTTGGTCTGGGGGTATGGATGTACTTTTGGAGGAGACACCCCTGACCATGGCCGTGGGGGTTACCGTGTTGGTTCCCCTACCCCACTTCCGGTTTGGAAGGCCCCTCACGAACTTTGGACTACTGGAACTGATGAGTATTTTCTTCGGCTTTACTGTTTTGAGTCTGTTTTTCCTATTGTTTTTCCCTTTGCGGGGAGGGTCGGGAGTTGGGGGGTTTGGGGTGAAGGGTGGGTGGGGTTCCATGACGGTGACGAGGGGGGTTTGCTACGAGGACGCTTGATGTTGTGTGTGAATGCTCTGGGTTGGTGTGGGCAGGTTGGAGTTGCAGCCAGGACTGTTACAGGCTGGTGGGAGGCTTGGGGCTACAATGGGGGAAGCATGGTTGGTTCTCTGACGTTGTCTCTGAACGGAGGGCTCCTGAGTACGGGGGAGGGGACTCATGGGGTGGCAGCGGAGAGCCCTGGGTTTCTTTTGTATTATGCCGATTAGCATAGGAACTTGGAACGTCAAGGGTATGAACTCACCGCAGAAAAGGCAGAAGGTATGGAAGTATGTAGTGGATCACCAGCTTGATATAGTGGGGTTGCAAGAAACTCATTTGGCACGAAAGGATGAGTTGCGTCTTCGGCATAGGGCATATCCCATTATCTATAGATCCTCCGCTGCCACGAAACATAGGGGGGTGGCTCTCCTTTTCCGTGCTGCACTTCATTTCCAACCAGTAGAGGTGCGTAACAATAAGGATGGCCGTTGGTTGATGGTCAAGGGGCTCATTCAGGGACAACTAAGCACCTTTGTGGTGGTGTACCTTCCCAACTCTGGTCAGAATACATTTTTACAAAGCTTGTTGCAGAAGGTTGGGGACTTTGCAGAGGGGAATCTGTTTCTGCTGGGGGATTTTAACTTGGTGTGGGACAAGGAGGTGGACAGCTCAGGGGGTCACAGGGCGGGTACGGGAGTATTCTCTACTTCAACGCAGCAGGTGGTGGGGGAATTGGGGCTGGTTGATGGTTGGCGATTTTTTCATCCTGCTACAAAGGATTACACGTTTTTCTCCCACGTACACCACTCCTACTCCCGCCTAGATTACATTTTCCTTGGCCAATCACTGCGCGGGGACGTTGTGGATGCCGCCATTCTTCCTATATCCGTTTCGGACCACAGCTTGCTGGTGCTTAGCCTTCGCTGGTCGTCGCTCGGCACAGGACAGCGGAAGTGGTACTTCCCGGCCTCGGTGATCAGGGACGATACCTCCAATAAAGCGTTGCGGCCTGCCATTAAGGAATTTTTTTAGCTCAATCCCCCGTCGGATACCTCGCTCTTGAACACGTGGGACGCTTTTGAGGCCTCAATCAGGGGCACGTGTATAGGCCTCAACTCGCAACTCAACAGTCTGCGGAGGAAAGACCGTGAGGCCCTAGAAGCTGAGGTGGTCGAGCTTGAACGGGCCCACAAGCTCAACCCTTCAAGGGTGACCCTCCGGCCATTGACGGCGGTGATGGGGAAATTGAAGGCCCACTACACCAATAGGGCCGAACTCACGCTCTTGCGATTGGGGCGACAATCCTATTCCTGTGGGAACAAAGTGGGCAAGCACTTGGCGCGTCAATTACGGGATAGGAGAGAACGAGAGTATATAGGAGGCATCAGAGATGCAGCGGGGGTACTGCAACATCGGGACGAAACGAAGGCGGACATTTTTGGACGCTTCTATGCTGACCTGTACACGGGAGATAATTTGGGGGCAGAAACTCAACAGGAGTATCTGCGACGTCTGCCCCTACCCCGGGTATCTAAGGAGTGGAATGAGTTATTGGAGGCGCCGATCTCTAGGGAGGAGGTCCTATCAGCCAATAAGAACTTGAAGTTGCACAAGGCACTGGGACCGGATGGTTATACCGCTGTTTTTTACAAGGCATATGCTACCGAGTTATGCGACTTCCTAGTGTCTCTTTTTAACGATATAGCAACCTCCGGGTCTTCTACAGGATCTCTGGCTGAGGCGGTGATCACGGTCCTGCCGAAGCCGGGAAAGGATCTAGCGCACTGTTCGTCTTTTCGCCCCATAGCTTTACTTAACATTGACGCTAAATTGTACTCAGCGATTCTGGCGTGCCGCCTACAGGACTTGATGCCGGCGATCATACACCCTGATCAGTCAGGTTTTCTCAAAGGACGCCAGACCCACGATAACACTCGTAGAGTGGTGCACTTAATTGAAAAGGCGGACAGGTTCCGCATCCCGGCAGTGCTTGTGGGCCTGGACGCGGAAAAGGCTTTTGACCGGGTGGATTGGGGCTTCCTGTTTAATACGCTGTCGGCTTTTGGATTTTCGGAAAAATTTATCACTATGGTGAGGGCTAACTTCTGCAGTCCCAGATCGAGAGTGGTGGTGAATGGCCAGATGTCGGCCTTCTTTCCGCACTCGAGGGGCACCAGACAGGGTTGCCCCCTCTCTCCCTTACTGTTCGCGCTCAGCATTGAACCTTTAGCGATGGCGGTGAGGGAACATGAGGGGGTGCGAGGCATACCGTTTACAGGAGAACAGCATAAGATCTCGCTCTTCACGGACGACATCTTGTTCTCAGTGGCGGACCTGGCATGTTCCTTGCCTTGCGTTAGGGAGATTCTGCTGGGATTTGAGGAAGTGGCGGGATTTAAGGTAAATTATAGCAAATCATATATTCTGAATTTGACTCTCTCGCAAGCTGACGTGGCCCACGTGCGGACGCTGACTCCTCTAGCCTGGGCCACCGGGTCGATTGTTTACCTGGGAGTCCATCTGACCCCGACAGTGGGCAAGCTGTTTTCGGCCAACTTCCCACCCCTCTTGGCGAAGACCCGAACCGAACTGGAGAGATGGAAACCCAAATTCCTGTCCTGGTTGGGCAGGATACACGCACTTAAGATGGTCCTTCTCCCTAAATATTTGTATTTATTCCAGGCCCTACCCATCCCGCTAGATAGCACTTACTTTCGGCAACTTAAGACGCAGATACTGCGATTTATTTGGCAGGGGGGCCGAGCCCGGCTATCCTTCGCAGTCTTACGCCGGCCTAGAGCTGAGGGCGGAGTGGGGCTTCCGGACCTGCACCTTTATTACAAGGCAGCCCAATTGAGGGTATTGGTGGAATGGTCGCAGCAGCTTTCAGAAAAACATTGGCTGCATATGGACCGGAGTGTGGCTGGCCGGTCGATATGGGATCTGGCCTGGAAGCCGAAGAGGGACCGTCCCTTGAACGCTTATATTAGTACCCGTACGGGTACTACCTTGAAGGTCTGGGATACCTTGGCTGCTGACGAGCGGTGGACGACTTTCCCATCTCCGTTACGCCCTTACATTTTAATCCGGCCTTTCCGCCAGCGCTTAGTGAGGGGGCTTTTGACGCCTGGAGGGAGGGTGGGTGTAGGGCACTAACACACCTGTTTCATGGTCCGGATCCCCTGACCTTCGCTAACTGTGTACGGGACTATCAGGTACCGCAGTCTGATCGGTATCGGCACGCCCAATTGTTGCACTGGGCCACGTCACCGGGGGTGCTGGAGGCGGCTACGAGACCCCCCTCGGCGTTCGAAGCTTTTCTGCTACGGACATCCACCATGAAAGGAGCTATCTCCTTCCTCTATCAATTGTTGCTTAAATGCGAAATGTCACCTAGGCCGCGTTATATGGAACTGTGGGAAGAGATAGTGGGAAGAGATGTCACCGATAATGAATGGTCGGCGCTGTGGCGGGATATGACCCAATTTAACCATTCGCTACATCTGAGGGAGGCACATCTAAAGACTCTCACGCAATGGTACTTATGCCCGACCAGGCTCCACAGCATTTACCCAGCTACTTCTGATAAATGCTGGAGAGGATGTGGACTCCTAGGGGACTTCCGCCATATCTGGTGGGACTGCCCTGTGATTCGGCCCTATTGGGAGGAAATCCTCTCACATATCAAGGACATCCTCCAATACCCTATAGAGGACTCTATAGCTTCTGTACTGTTGGGTCTACGAGACCCCGGACTTGAACATCAAACACGATCTGATAAAAAGATTCTGTGGCTCTGCCTGGGGGCGGCCAAGCTCACATTGGCGGCGGCATGGAAGCGGAAGGAGGCACCAGCGATATCTCTGTGGCACGCACGGCTGTGGAAGCTTTTAAGCTTGGAAAGAATGGCAGACATCTTCCTCGGTAATTACAAGAATTTCAAGCTTGTGTGGGGACCCTTGGTTGCCTTCCTCTCTAAAGGCTTGCCGTCAGCTGTGTGCCTAGCATCTTTGAGATCTCTGCACCTCTTCCAAATTTAGTGTGGCTTTTTGAATGAGTGTGGTAAGTGTGTGTCACTGTCATGGGGGGGGGGGATTGGGAGTTGCATTTTTTTGTATTTTCTCCCTTTTTCTTTGGGTCACTGAGGTACACGTCAGTGTCAGTATGCACATCTGAATGGACTACACAGGCTCATGGACCTGCTTACTTTGGGACTTCCTTTCTTTATAATGCACAGCACCGATGGTTGACTGTTTGACCTAATGCTCTTATTCCCTGCAGGTACCTAGTTTGATTGGACTAGATTTATCTCTGCGGTGTGACAACACCATCTTTATGATTTGGAATGCTCCCCCTGCGTGGGGAACTGTGTGGCCCCTCAGTGCTCCTTTCCTATGTTTCCTTTTGTACTATGCAAAATAAAATGTTTACAAAAAAAAAAAATATTACACAGGATCTATATCACGGGCCCCTCGCCTTGTTTGGATGGGGTTATAGGAAGAAGGGTTGTTTAAGTGGAAATGTGGCCTTGTGGGTACCTTCTTCCATATTCTTTGGGAGTGTCGGATATTGTTGAGTTCTGGGGTAGGATCCATAACACTATACAGGAGGTTTTTGGGGGTCGCAATGCTGCCGGAGGCAAGGAGATGCCTCATCAATATATGGGAGCCCACTGATTTCAATTCGGCACAGACACAATGGACTACACTAGGTTACATTATTGCAAAACAGAATATTGCTCAGCAGTGGGGATCTGCGCGGCCTCCTACCCTCGAGGCCTGGAAAGATGACTTGGATTGGTGTATGTTTCGTGAAAAGACTGTTTACATAGCGAGAGGCCAGCCTCGAAAGTGGGCGTCAGTTTGGGGGCTTTGGAATCAATATAGGGGAGAGATCTGTGTGCCACCTCAGGACTCTGTATTTGATATGCCCCCGTGAGTTCTTGACATGTATGTACCTTGATTCCCGCTTCCAGCCCCTAAAGATGTAATGTAATGTTATGATGTGATTCTTCTGTACTGTGCTTTTTCTATTGATGCCTTGGTTTATTAAAAAGAAATATTTTTTTAAAAAACTCTGAGCGAGACAACCCTGGTTATAATTGCCACTACGCCACCATGGTTGTTTCGTGGGTCAAATAGATTTGCTGCCTCACTCCGCTTCAAAGTTAGGCCAACAGATTCTGGGCCTAATTTCGAGTCTGGCAGTCCACGGACCACCGGACTTTTGGGGCTCAACGGTAGCAGTCTTCCGCTCACCCTCTTACAATTAAGGTGGTTTGACTTTTTAGTCCATGCCTTGCAGGAATTGTTTTTACCGTTCCCATTGCTGTGCTCATTTACAGAGCACCGCCATGGGAACGTAAAACAAAGCCAGCCGGACACAAGAAACACTTTTGATCTGGCAGCAGGCCTGACCATGGGATTGGCAATGGGGCAGACACACCTCAACACTGCCAAACTCGAATCAGGCCCTTGTCTTATTTAGAGTTTGGCAGACAGGTGGCCTTTCACAAATATGACAGCTATCCTGAAAGCATTATTACAAGTGCATTATGATATAGGGCACTTGTAACAAGGTGGACAGGATATCTGTCACAATAGTTACTGAGTATCTGTCTGCAGAGCCCTACATCAGGCACTTGGTTGCTTTTGGGAAGTCACAATCAGTGACTAATTTCTAAATGAGTACGTGCCAGGGCCCTCATCAGGTGGCGTCTGTAGCTGGCAACACCCATTGCCCCTGCCAGAGCTGTCAATGACAGTGCCAAAACAACTACTAACTATTACACTCCTACAAGTGTGACAATTCAGGCTACTACAGGCCATCCAGGTGATCCAGAGCTATAAGAATGGCTTGGGTGCAAGATTAGTTATTGTATAATGCATATTGAATTAATAAACAAATACTGTAGTGCTCATCTCTAAATTAGACAAACAGCACCACTATGTGGCAGACTGTTATATGTGCCAATGTTGACAATCAAGTGCTGGTGCCAAGCACCAGAACCCACCGGCACAAATTAAGCACTGTTCACAATCCTTCAGTGCAGCAAGGATGGAAACTGTAGCCTGGCAGTGGTCTAGAGAGCCTGATACCTTTGCTGCATGGCAAAAAGCTCCGAACAGGACAAATAGGGTTTTCCTTCAGTGCCATTTTCCAAGTACTAGTCCATCCAGCAGTGCTAGGCACCAAATCTCTCTCAAGTCTGGTCTTTGGAAAGGTCCAATCCTTTATGGTCAGCTGAGCCCTATTTGAGTGAGGAGCCTTTCTGCCTTTTGTGTCCACAGCAATTCACATGACCCTTCGGAAAAAGTTCCAGTTCTTGGACGCGAGCGAGATTCAAGAGTCACTAAGTCCTTAAGATTGTCCTCTTCTTCCAGCAGGACCCATGAATCAGGAACTTTCCTCCAGCATGGTCTTCTTCTTCATGTAGACTCTTCGCATGCTCAGGAATGTTCTGAGAAGGTGGTTGAGGAGCCACAAATATCATATTGACTCGCTAGTGATTAAAGCAATTCTGCTACCTAATCATACCTATTTTCTTGCACCCCCTTCACCTCCTTTTGCAGCACTTTGCCTTACTGTAAAACTGCCCAGGACCCCTTTTTGCAGCGTAGCAAACTCTTGTGCCGCCAAGAAGGCTTGTCTTCAACTCCTTAGCCACACCCCTATTTAGATGAGCTCTTCCCCCACTTGTCGATATCAAAACTGGTCCTGCCCTTGTGGCTTGAGGACGGCTGTCTGGGAGGGTCCCTGGAAGGACTAGGAGATGCCCTCCCTGGCATCTCCAAGTCAAAACAGGTAGTGCTAAGGCTGCCCTTTTTTCTACTCACTGTTCCTGTCTACTCCGGGATAGCTAATCACTGTTACGTGGTCAGCAGTTAGCACCCTTTGGGCTTTCATGAACCCAGAAGAAGGCCATAGTCCTCTGGCCCAGAGACATTCATTCTCCTAACCTAGGATGTGTATTCCAGATCTGGAGGTGTGATAGGCGGTGAAATTGATTTTCCCTCCTAATGCAGCAGTAGAATGACTGTCTGGAAGGGCCCTGAGAATGAATAAGAGAAGCCTGTCAAGTCAATAGAGGTAGTGTTAAAGCTGCTATTTATTCTGCCAACTACTACTGTCCTCTCTCAGATCGCTAATCCTTGATAAGTGTCCAGCAGTTAACAGTCATTGGCCTTTCCAGGTTTTAGAAGTTGGCAAATGTTCTCTGAGCCAGGGCCGTTAACTCTCCTAGCAAAATAACATCTAGCTCTGGAGATGTGTGGCTCAGGGGTTAGAGGCGGCAGACCCGGAAGCTGAGATCGGCCCTGGACCAGGGTTCAATTCCCCGCCTCGACGGGGCTTGGGCTCAATAATTCCACGGGCTCGATAATTCTCGCTCCGGTGCCTACTCGACTCACGGGTTCACACTCTGCGACTCTGGGCAATAGCTTGCTTAATCTCCACAACGGCCGCTCGCGGCCGGATGCCTGGCTTTCACCTTGTGGATACCCTGCCGGGGTTATCTCACAGAGGAATACCAGACGGGTTCCCTAAGCAAGCGCTTAGATGCCTGCGATGTGGGTAATTTGCGCTATATAAATACATGTACATTTACATTTACAGATGGCCTAAAGTACATTTTTACAAAGTTACTGTTATCAAAAACCTGATTTCGCCGTTAGGATAGAATTTAAAGCAGGAAATAAATTTGAAGATTTTCCAAAGCCCTTTCCTATGCAGCGGTGGAAAATAAAAATTCAAATCCCACCTAGGCCTATCACCCAGGGTGGGAGTTGGCCTAAAGGCTAGGGCCTAACGGCAATGGCAGTCGACCTCGAATCTGGGCAACCGAGTTTGAGTCTCTGCAATGACGCTGAATATCCTGTGATTATGGGCTAATCACTTAATCTCTCAGTGCTTAACAAAAATGAATGTTTCCTCATGTAACGCAACTGGCGCTATGCAAAGCGCTGTGATACCCGATACCTTTTGGTCAAGTTCACGCTATACAAAAGTCCGTTAAATAAAAAAATCTAAATAAATATTAGTGAAAGGTTGAGCTAGTCACAAACAATGAAATAGGTTTGAGGTTTCATGGTTTTATCTCACTATGAGGGCACATTAACCCTAATATATATTGTGCCCTAATTTCTTATATTGTCAGCATGCCTTGTGGGCTTACAAGGCACACTCTAGCAGTGACTAGTGAATGTATAAAAAAGGCTTTTCCTGCATGCCAAAGGCATTGGTCACTGTCATGTGTCACTGGAGAACATTCAAACTGCTGCCTAGATGAGCACAGAGATGCTCCTGGCACAAAATATATTTTTATCACATATGTGAGTTGAGAAAATATTCACTGCAGCCCATATATAATTTCCATGCCATAGGTACACTATAGGTACCATTTACAATGGACTCATTGTAAAGTTAAATAGGCCAAATAGAGAGTGCCAATGTGCAGCACATTTTAGAGGGGAAGCACAGACATTTTACTACAGTTTAGCAAAGGTAAAGTGCACAGAGACCTAAAGCCAGAAAAAATAGTGTCCATAAAAAGGTGAAAAATCTGGGGAGACTACAGGTATACTGTAAGGAATTGTGTTAACAGCAAATAATATTTCCAAGCTGTGTATAGCTCGATATTGTAGTGCCAAACCCCAATCTGTTTGCCCTACGGTGGACTGTATTAAAGAAATACGGAGGGATGGAGGCTGCAATAATAAAATATGAGAAACAAAGAACTTGGATCGCTCATATTTGGGAATTGTTAAAGCAGCTGGTAGAGTGGCAGCAACTGCATTCATGGAATAATTAGAATATATAATTACTAACCATTTTATTTTTTGTTATAAATTAAAAAAAAATCTTTTTTACTATATAGAAATGTAATGTGTGTGTATATACCCCTACTAATGCTGTATTTGCACTGATATGTTTTCATGGTTTTGTTCTGTTTTTCTCTATATAAAGAAAGACATAAACAAAAAAGCAAAGACTCAACGGTGAGGAAGTTATGCAAAAGAAGTCTTTTTTTTCTCTTTATTTTGGGCATATACTGATTTCCTTTGTACCATATCCCCTATGATAAATCCACCAATGTGCACCCTTTGTATAATCTCTTTACATATGCACTGTGGTTAGCCCGTTCATGAATGTATGCTGTGTCTGTAAAGTGAATTTGAGTCACTAGATGGATGATGTGGCCAAACAATGCTTTTGTTGTTTGGATTTCCCTGTGATCTAATTTGATCTCCTTGACAGCGGTGGCTCCTCCATGAGAGCCGAGGAGAGTTGCCCTGCTTGCTGCAAGCATAATAGTGCCATTTAATTTTCCCACCAGCTTGCACTATGTACATCGTGAGCATGAGGCAGGAGGCTGGGCAGAATCCTGCTATTGTCAGGTTGGCCGACTGACTACCTACAGCCAGCTGCACATGAGCACTGTAGACCAATTAATCACATTTTCACCAAAAAACAGTTTTGCTGGCACATGGCCCCAGGTTCACATTGAGCAGTGGGTTAGCCTACTCCCACCAATCCTGGAGCTACGCTCACGCTGATGAGAGCAGCTCCAGGATTGGTTGGATTTGCATTCCACTGAGCAGGAAGGAATTTCTTTCATTCCTGCTTGTGGAACACCAGAGAGAAGTGCGGCATCATGTATAGTGAGTTTTGTGATATCCTCCCCTACCATGCCTTTTAAATGGTAGCCACCACTGCTGCTCGGCCCTTTGGACTGACATTTTCTTTATATTCTTTCAGGTGGCACTTTGCTGTAACACCTCTGTACCAAGTATAACTACTTTTACAATACGTTTTTCAGCACCTACATGTTTACATTTTTGCAAATTTCAGAGTCTCTCCACCAAGATGATCCTTGTAATACCCCATTTTTGGGTTCAAGTATCAGCACAGATCTAACAAGAATTTATTAAGAAATAATTATAAAAAATAAACTTCCCTGGTGAACCCAGACTGCTGTGTGGACGTGCCACTGCCCAGAAATATGTTCAAATTTTTATCATTCTAAGAGTCTCAGATGATCCTTGTAATACTCAATTTTTTGGGAGTTTGAGAATATGCTTGCATCGTACAATAATTAAGAAATAAAGTATATTCTTTTCCCAGGTGAGCCTAGGTGCGAACCCAGTGCTGTGGACACGCCTCAGCCAAGCAATGTGCAAGCGTCTTCAGATTTGTATAGGATGGGGGCTAGTGTTGTACCGCCATGAGGACACTGACGGCGGCACGCCTTCACCGTATAGTACGGGACGCGCCTTGCCCCTCCGGCATCTCTGGAGCAATGGGTGTTCAGTTAATCCCACAGCGAAGGAGTAGCCTTGAGGAAAGTATGACTACAGGAATCCCTCCTCCCTTGTTTGGACTCATGAGGCCTAAATAGGGCATATGCCATATATGTAAGTAGTGTGTGTTTTATTTGGAGTATGTTCTATGTGTGTCTGTGTATTTGCGTTTTCTTAACCCTTTCATTAAAGATCTTCATAGTGTGATTATGTATTCAGAGTGTGAGAATTATTTCAGTATCCAGTTACATTGGTGCATGATGCACAAAACATAATGCAATTAAGAGGCCCACGGGCCCTGCATAATTTTAACGTTCTCTTTCTAACATTTGTAGAAGACATAAGAACAAACCAAATAGGTGCTGTATACACTTATTTTAATTTTATTTATCTATGCTTTCACTTGTAGAAAGATTTGACGACTGAAGGAGTGGTAAGAGGGAGTAACCCCCTTAGGTCCTGATAAAAAGCCTTGGGGTAGGGCTTGAAACTAGTCAACCAAAGAAACTAAGGGACACTTATCCCAGGAATTTCTCACTATCCCCATTTCTTAATCATATTGACTAGGCGATCCAATAAAAAAAATCCTTTTCCCACTAGCTATTTTTAACCTAGTTTTTACTGAAAAAAACCACTCTGAATTCAATGCAATCAGTATAGGTGTATAGGCAAAAATACTATCAGTTCTCCCATGTATCCATCGGTCGTAGCTCGCCCCTTTCCATAGCCGGTTAGGGAAGAACCCTATGATGAAGCAGACCACCAAGGGGTAACCCTGTTGGGTGAGGGTTATTTAAAAGAAAAACATTTACACTAAGAGGTTAAGGGCACTTTCTAATTTCCTAGGAGAGACTCCTCTTGTTTATTTACTAATAAGCATTGTTTATTTACTAATAAACAACTGCTTTGGATTTCTGGCTGATGTATAGTTCAGAGATACAGATACTGATTACATGGAAAAAGATGTACTAGCCAAGCCAAATAAACAGCACTCATTAGACTATTTTACAGTTGCTCACCAAAAGTTCAGTTGTGACCAACATTTGTACATTTTCAATTTCTGCTTTTTAGCTGCCACTTTAATGTGTGCTCAAAATGTACTTGTAATTAATGAAGCATTGACAAATCCCGCAGGTCTGGCTTTTGAATGAGCAAACCATGCAAACAAAGACATGAACAAAATATGGTGCTGATTTATAGTTTAGCAGAGAGGGTATTCCTTTGAAGCAGCAATGGAGTACAGTACCATTATCCACCAAACTGTCTGATTTACAGTAAGTTGTACATTAAGTATGTCTGCAGTGGAGACTACTACGTCTCCATCGCTAACATACCCCACCGATGGCCAGAGTGAGGACTACAGGAGGTTTAGCCATTCGACTATCCACCTGATTTAGAGTGGACTGGTGAATGGCTTGTTTTTACTCTCCCATACTGCTGTCAAAAACGTGATGGTAAGGGACAGTAGAATGCTTAAGTGACCTCATTGCATGGGAAAAAAGCCTATTGTGTGGGGGTCATTAGTTTTTGTTTATTCATAAATAAAATTCTGCTATGGGATTTTGTTTTTGAAAAAACAAGTTATACATTTGACGCATTGCGTTATCATTTTAATGGTACTGTTTCTCAAACTTTTAACTCTGACAGGAACCTCAATGACAGTAGTTCTTATCAATAACTAAAGATGTCTACTGGGCCTGTAAATATCTCTGAATTTGGAGTATGGGTAGTGTAATAGTTGGCGGTCTAGTAGTCGCTGTCCTGTCATCCACCACATTTGCAGATCAGGCGTGGCCTGCGGGGAGTTAATAAATGGAAGGCGGCCGCTCGGGCACGTCACTTCCGACCATATCACCGGTGAGGTTATTGTGTGCCTGCTAGCGTGCTCCCACCCCGTGCTAGCCCTGTAAGCCCAGCAGAGGCCTGTATACTCCCCAGGACCGGCACACGACACTGGCGAAGAGCGGAGGGGGCCCAACCCTTGCTCGCACCTCGCCCTGCACAGGAGAACGTCCGTCTCCCGTACGCGGCACTGCAGAGGTGCACCGCATGTAGCCTGAGCTGCCTCGTGTCCGCGGTGCTCACGCAAGCCCCCTGAATCTCCGGCGGGCGCGTTTGAAGTAACGCGCCCCCCTGCCAATAGGAAGATTACTGGCTGCCAGCACCTTGAAGTGCCCGAGTCGGGCTGTCCACAAAGATTCATGCCCTGCCTCTTCACCCTGCCCTTGACCTTTGGCCTGAAGCCCGTGCTGCTGTGGGGACCTCACCAGCACTGCCTACCTCGGCCGTAGCGAGCTGCACTGCCCCTCCTGCTGCCTCTCCAGCATTGGGCCCCGCAAAGGAGGAAGAATTAAAGGAGAAGAAACATAATAAGTCATCAGGCATTGGCAACTACAAGGGACAAAAGTCATCAAGCATTGGCACCTCCAAAAACAAAAAAGAGGAGACAACTACAAAAGGACAGAAAGAGAAAGGGACTGCACTGATGGTGTATCAAGACAGCCCGCAAGCCAAGTACTGGAGTGTCCAGGGAGTGGGAGAACACTGCGACACAGCACCACGTGCAGCACCTGACGCCATTTTGTTCCTTAATCCATCCAGAACGTTTCAGTACACTCACTGCCAGGCACCATGGTGGACAACAATAACGCCGTTGCACCAGCCCACATCCCTTTAGAGCACGCGGCATCAGGGGTCCTACCCCCTTTCAGTGAACTGGAAGATCCCGCATCAGCCTCCCCCCGGTGGAGGACATGGATAGAACGCCTCAACAACTACTTTGTCGCGACCAGGGAAACAGACGAGGAGGTAAAGAGGTCCCTGCTACTACACTACACCGGTGATAAAATCTTCAAACTCTTCAAGCACCTGCCCAACACAGGGGCTGCGAACAACTACAACGCGGCAGTTGCTGTGCTAAACGGCCATTATGACCCGCAACGAAACCCGGATTTTGAGGTTTTTAAACTCGGACAAGCCTGCCATAGAGGGAAGGAGAATCCATGGACTCGTTCTATGCACGACTTCGGAAGCTGGCCAGAACGTGCACAGGCGAAGACCAGCCGAAAGAAATCAGGAGACAGCCAATCCAGGGGTGCCGGGACAAGACCCTGAGAGACCTCATACTGCGCAAGCCAAGAATCACACTCGAAGACATACTGGCCAGATCTCACGACTTGTCCGCAGCTAGAGCGAACAAAATGGACCAAGCCCTGACCAAGCCCCATGCCAAGCCAGTCTCCATCAAGACAGAGCGAGCCGATGAAGTAAGGACTAAGCCCAGGGGAGATATGTACAGAGGGCCGAAAGGAGAAGCCCCCAGGTCAAGATGCGGATACTGTGGCCACGAGCTGCCCGCGGCTAAAGACTGTCCTGCCGAAGGGAAAACCTGCACCAATTGCGGAATACCAAATCATTTCGCATCGGTCTGTAGGAGGCATAACAGAAACTGAGAAGTCTGAGGGCAAAAGCCCCCAACAAGACCCGTTCGGCAGCTGTTGGTAACAGACACCGCGCCACCTGACCAAGCACAGACCTGCGAGGCACCTACCAACGATTGAGGACTCCTCAGAAGACAAAGATGAAGAGGTATACATTGTGTCTTTTACAAGGGAGATCAAGCAACGCCACCGAACACAGCCCACGTGCATCGTGCAGGTCGAGGGAACTGAAGTGAAAGCAGTTATCGACACCGGAGCAACGGTGAATGTCATGGGCCTACAACAATACCGAAGCCTACTCTCTCGGCCTCCAGTGGCCCTCAAGTGGTACCATCCAAAACAAGGATCTACGCATATGGAGCATGCACGCCCCTACCGCTGAAAGGAAAGATCTCGGTACGCGTTCGACCGGTCAGCCCTAGTGTGGTCTTTCCCTATTTATTTTTCGCCCTTGCCTCATTTTTCCCACCTTCTTTTTGTTGGCCCTTAGATCTCCGGGCACCTTTCCATTGCCAATCCATGTTAAGGTGCAGGTGCTCTCTACTCCAAACATGGCTGCCACTGGCCCCTGCTACTGCAGCGTGGTCTTTTTCTAGTAGCACCCTAGTTGGCAGGAGCTGGCTGGGACCCCAAACATTGTTGCAATGCCAGCCTGCCATCGCCTGCCCATAGGTAGAGTTGGGAAGCTCCTGGAACCTTCCAGAAGAAAGGCGGAGCCTATTTTTGCCGCCTTAGAGAGTGGTCACCTGACCTGGGCATATGTAAGCAAGGGAGGGAAACTTTTTTAGTCAGTTGGGGCAGCACTGACCTGGGGGACCCACGCAGAAGATTTAGGCGGTAGGGCCTAGTCAGGGACCTATGCCACTGGGAGTGACAGGGCTTAGGTGCTGCCTCCCAAGTAGAGTGAGGTATCCTAGGCTAGCCCACTGATCTGGCCCGGCAGGAGGGGAACCCAGGGACCATCTTCAGTGACCTTCTGAGGAAACTTGACAAGCCTCCAACTCAACCCCCCCCCTCCAAGAAACCACCTCCTAAGGGCGCAGGACCAACCAAGCGCCGAGAAGCCTACTTGCTGGTGTTACCCGGGCCGCTGGGGGATCGACCAGGTACCGTGTTGTGCCACTTCTGCGCCCCTCTGCCGTCATTTGGGCCTGCACTGTCCTGCCTTGCCCCCCTGCCTAACTGCCTGGACTGCCTGCCAAACACTCCCTCTATCTAGCGCTGGAACACCGACCTGACTGAAGTACTGTGCTCCTGCTAATTGCCCCCCCCTGTGAGCAGCGATGTAACTGCCCCAATTGCCACAGTCGAGTGAACTGCCCCCGAGGCACCACACCCTTAAAGCACCATCCTGGCCGAAGCGCGCTGTGTGCCCCTGGGTTGAGCTGACTGAAACTGCCCCCACAGCGCTGTGTGAAACAAGCGCACTGCTGAACTCACCGCCGCAGCCCGGATGCCTATGCAGCTCAGGCTGCCCGGTCAGGTGTGGTAATTTCCCTGGGGCGGCCCTCCGTGCAAGGAGAGGGCTGCCGCGATCGCCTGAGCCTCCTGCCCCTTGAGTGATTTGTTGCGGTGGCCCCCGGTGTCAGGAGAGGGCCGCCGTAATTCCTGTCAGGCCGCGTGGGCCTGACGCGTCCTGAGGCCTTCCTCCCCTGTCATGTGGTGGGGGACTAGGCATCCCCAGACACGCCCCCTTGGGCGCCGCGGCCGCCGACTGACTGATTCCCGGGCCGCTCTCGCCATTGCGAGCCCAGGACCAGGGAGTCCTTGTGCCGGGGAGGGCTCCGTGAGCGCTGAGAGCCCCTCCCTCCCCAGCCTGAAGCGAGTGGAGCTGCCCCGGGGCCAGAGGGAGGCCCGAGAAGAGTGCGGGAGCAGCGCGGGGCTCCCCTGTCTGACCCCTCACCCCCTCCAGACGTGAGATCCATCATCTAAGAAATTCGGAACATCCGGTTTTACTCCTGTCTGCATGCTTTTAAATAACGCTACCACCGACTTAGGATACGCTGGTTGGCAGGAGTTTTAAGTCGGGAAAAGAGAAAAAATATAACAGCGTAAATCAGACGCATAATCCCTGTTCCCGTCGTCCGTCTAAATCCTCGATTTGAGAATATGTCCAACTCATCAGTGATGCACACAATGGACCTTTGACAGACGGTTAAGGAAGTGAGATTACGGTAAACATTAGAAGCCACTTTTTATACTTCCGTCATTTTTCCGAAGAGAAGAGCAAAGAAATCAAGGTGTTGCACCCTAAATATATTGAGACAGACGTAGGAGGAAGCTAATAATATTTTACAGAAAGATTTAACGACGAAAAAGGTCTCCAGTTATTATCAGTCACGACCGTGTCAAGATTATTTATCAGAACCACAGTGCCCTAAACAAGGCTGACTATCGATTTTTTATATATATAAGTTTTGCTACACTCCAGACGCTTCTACAATCTCTGTCCGGACTACAGCTACTCGGTATCATCAATATACAAGTTGCTTGAAACCTACAGATTTTAATCATGGCTTTCCTGAAGAAGGCGTCCCCCCCACGCCGAAATGCGCGTCGAAAGATTTAATTTTTGCCACATTTTATATAATTTTTTTTACAGAATTGTGTTATTCCTGATTGTAATGTTCTGTTAATTTGATGAAGAATACAATTGATTATGAAAACAATTTATGTATGATAGTATGTGAATCCTTTCGTGAGGATTTTTTAACTTTTCACATAAATAAAAATGACTAATTTTGACTTTTTCAATCTTTGTTATTCATTGACAGTAGTAATTATATGTTTATTGGTCACCATATATAGGAAATGTTTAATTGTGTTGTCTGACTCTACATCTGATTGGTACACCGTGTTGCATTCATGATTGCCTAGGAATGATAAAGCATTCATGCAGCTGAGGCTGCCCGGTCAGGCGTGGTAATTTCCCTGGGGCGGCCCTCGGTGCAAGGAGAGGGCTGCCGCGATCGCCTGAGCCTCCTGCCCCTTGAGTGATTCGTTGCGGCGGCCCCCGGTGTCAGGAGAGGGCCGCTGTAATTCCTGTAAGGCCGCGTGGGCCTGACGCGTCCTGAGGCCTTCCTCCCCTGTCACGTGGTGGGGGACTAGGCGTCCCCGGACACGCCCCCTTGGGCGCCGCGGCCGCCGACTGACTGATTCCCGGCCGCTCTCGCCATTGCGAGCCCAGGACCAGGGAGTCCTTGTGCCGAGGAGGGCTCCGTGAGCGCTGAGAGCCCCTCTCTCCCCAGCGCGAAGCGAGTGGAGCCACCCCGGGGCCAGAGGGAGGCTCGAGAAGAGCGCTGGAGCAGTGCGGGCCTCCCCTGTCCAACCCCTCAACCCCTGAGGCCTGCCAGTCTCCAGAGGGCTCTCTGAGAGGAACGAGAGCCCTCCCTTGCCGAAACCACCGCAACGGCCGAGGAGGCCGAAGCTTTCAGGTAACCCCTGGGGGAGGGGGTCGGCAAATTCGCATGAACGCGGGCTTCCAGGGTGCTAGAAGGGGGCCCCAAGAATGCCCCTCCCCCCGGGAGAACTAAGTTGGGCCCGTGAGCCTGAATTGGGCCCCTTTGAGACTGGACCGGGGCTAGGGCCCCTTAAAACACTGTGAGGGCCACACTGAAAGAGCTAACTCCTGCCTGGGGGTAAAGTTAATCACTCGTATATTGGTGCACGGGTTCAGATAGCTCACGGAATTGCTCAGGTTGCTAGTGCACTGGTGAATACTGCCTAAATGAAATGCTTCTATGACTGTAGGCACTGGTGAATATTGCCTAACTGAAAACTTTTACCCAGATTGGAGGCAACTGTGTAAACTTACCTGGTGCCTTGTTCTATGTACCTAATGAAATGGTTATTCCTCCGTAGGGAACTGTTGGTTAATTACTTACTAGGAAATGTTGAACTGTTCCACGCTGGTTCAATGAAATGCTGGGGTTTGTTAGGCGGAGAAGTCTATGAGGAGGTAATGAAATGGAAATGTGCTGCATGGTTGAATTGCTTTCTCTGCTCTACCCCAAGGGAATGTGTTGATGAAATGTTTTTAAGAGAATATTGATACCTTTGCTTCCCCTCAATGAAATATGCTACAGAGTTACCGCTACTGTGATTATTGATTGCCTTGATTCCCAACCCATATAAAAACGTATTGATTTGAATCAAACCCTTACTGTCGTGGTCTCCATCATTGCGTGTGCACTTATTGTCTCAGTGGTTGTGTGTTGTGTAGTCACTTAACACCTGAGATTTCGGGTGCCTACCTGCTCGTGCCAGGCTACCCCCGGGGAACTGGTGACCCCAGTTCTTACAGTACCCATCAAGGCAGACGACCTTGAGGTGATGGCCACAATCCACGTCATCAACAGGGAAGCAGACACCCTTCTGAGCAGCCACACTGCTGAAGATCTGAAGCTCATCGCCTTCGCGAGGCGGATCCGGGCGTATCAGGTAGCTCCTGGGACAGTTCCCCGAGCTGTTCAAAGACCTTGGGTGCATCATGTGTGACCCCATCAAGCTACACATTGACAAGTTGGTCACCCCGGTTGCCCTGCGACACAGGAGAGTTCCTTTCCACCTGCGACCACTCATCGAGAAGGAGCTGGAAGAACAAGGGGTCATTGAAAAGGTAACAGGACCGACGCCTGTGCATCGATATGCGACTGCCCAATAAAGCGATTAAAAGAGAACGCCACATAACACCAACAATGGACAACATCATTGCGGATGTCAACATATCTAAGTGGTTCTCAAAAATTGACTTGAACGCAGGATATCACCAACTACCCCTGTCCTGGGAGAGCAAGTTCATCGCCACCTTCAGCACCCACTTAGGGCTCAGGAGGTACAAGCGTTTGAACTTTGGGATCTCCTCGCCAGTCGAGGTTTTCCAGAACACAATACGAGAACTACTGTCGGGGTTGTCAGGAGTATTGAATGTGAGCGATGATATCCTCATTCACTCTGCAACAGCTGCAGACCACCACAAACACCTATGCAACATCATGAAACGCCTCAGCGAGCACAAAGCCACCCTACATAAGGACAAGTGCCAATTCTTCCAGCCCTCCCTTGAGTTCTTCGGCTACGTATTCAACCTAGAAGGCATACAGGTAGACCCGAGGAAGTCGCAAGCCATCAAGGACATCCCCGCACCGACGACACCGACGGAGGTACGGAGCTTCCTGGGAATGGCCACATACTGTGGGCGGTTCATACCAGGGCTGACAACCCAGAGCGAGCCGCTGCGGGCACTTACAAAAGCTGACGCAACCTGGCACTGAGGCACAAAGGAGGAAGAAGCATTCCAGGGAATAAAGGACGCCCTCCTAGGAGAGGCCACGCTCGCATACTTCGATCCCAGGAAGCGGAAGGAGGTGCTGGTCGATGCCATCCTGGTAGGACTAGGTGCAGTGTTGGCCCAGGAGCGTGAACCAGGCCAGTGGGCCACCCTGTCGTTCGCCAGTAAGTCGCTCACCTCCACAGAAGCAAGGTATGCCCAAATTGAGTGCGAAGAGCTCACGATCAAGTGGGCCTGCGGTCATTTCCATCTGTACCTCCACAGCCATCTCTTCACGATTGTCACCGACCATCAGCCACTAGTCCACCTCTTCAATGGAACCGCACCGCATCCACCCCCGCGGATTGAACACTGGGCTGTCCAGCTACAACCATATGAGATGGAGGTGGTGTACCGCGCAGGGTCCAAGAACCCAGCAGACTTTCTCTCATGACACCCAGTTCAGCCTGAGAAGTGGGAAGAAGAGGACGACGTTGAAGAGTATGCCCACCTGGTAGCCCTAGCATCATGTAATGTAATGTAATGTAAATTGCATTTATATAGCACGTAAATCACCCGAAGGTCTCAGAGCGCTTGCACAGACATCAGACAGAAAGTGAAGGACAGAGAAATTAGAAAAGCCAGGTTTTAAGGATTTTGCGGAATCAGAGATAGTTAGATTGTGCCCTAATAGGTAGGGGCAGGGAATTCCAGGTTTCAGGAGCTCTTTTACTGAAGGAATCGCCATTTCTCACAGTACGAACTTTGGGAACCTTTAAGAGCTGCTTGCTGGAGGATCTGAGGGCTCCGGCCGGTTTGTGGGGTTTGAGCTTTTTTTCCAGATAAACCGGCCCTTGTCTATGGATGGTCTTGTGTACTAGGCAGCACAGTTTGAATTGGATACATTTCCTAATGGGAAGCCAGTGCAAGGTCCTAAGGGAAGGATCTGATGGAGTACGGGAAGGAAGGTCAAGCACCAAGCTTGCCACGGTGTTCTGCAACACCTGCAGTTTTGCCAGGAGCTTTTCGTTTATGGAAGTTAATAGGGCATTCCCATAATCAATGCGACTTATGATAAGGCCTTGGACTAGGGGCATACAGGACGAGAGGGGGAGCCACTTGAAAATTTTCTTTAGACTGCGCATCAGGCCAAAGCTATTCTGCACAACTTTATTGACGTGTTCAGTCATAGATAGCCTAATATCGACTATCCCACCCAGATTCCTGACCGAGGACCTGGGGGAAGGACACGGTCCGAGTGTGGTTGGCCACCAATCGTCAGTCCCAGATTTGTCTGCTGTTCCAAAAAGCACAATCTCCGTTTTGCTGGCATTTAGTTTTAAAACATAGTTGGTCATCCAGCTGTTGATGGCGACCATACAATTTTGAAATCTTAGTTTGGTTTCCGAGGGATCAGGGCCAATAGTGATCAGCAGCTGGGTATCATCGGATGTATGTCGTTACAACGCATACTTTTACTCCGCGTACCATTACAACGCGGTATTTACAACGCATACCGCTACAACGCATAGCGCTTTGGGGTGCTGGATAGTGGTAAGTATAATTTACTATTCTAACTCCAGTCCCCGTGGACCCTAGGGAAGGTGTTGGATAGTAAATTAAACTTACCTCTTATCCTAGAGCGCCCCCCAGCGCAATGCGTTGTAACGGTATGCGTTGTAATGCCCGCGTTGTAGTGGTAGTGCGGAGTAAAAGATGCGTTGTAACGGGTGAATACCGGTATCATCAGCGTAAGATACTATGTCAAAGCGGTAGGCTGTGATCACCTTCGCCAGGGGGAGACATATAGGTTAAAAAGCGTTGGGCTGAATATCGAGCCCTGGGGAACACCTTTATCATTTTCCTGGTGGCTGGAGGAGTACATTCCGACTTGAACCTTTGAGCGCCTTTGGACAGATAACTTTTAATCCAAAATAGCACTGAGCCTTCAACACCAATCTCTGCAAGCCTCTCCAAGAGGCTTATGCGAAATGGTGTTGAAGGCAGCAGACAAGTCGAGCAGGACCAATATGGCCGATTGTCCTGTGTCAAGGGTCATCCTGACATTGTATACTATTTCGAGCAGGGCGGTCTCGGTGCTATGGAACGCCCTGAAGCCGGATTGGGAGGGGTCTAAAAATGTGTTCTCCTCTAAGTAAAAGCCTAATTGTTTATTGATCAAGGATTCCATAACCTTGCCAAACAAAGGGAGGAGAGAGATAGGCCGATAGTTTGCAAGCAGTTTAGGATCGGCCGATGGTTTCTTAAGGATAGGTCTGACAATGGCCTCCTTCCAGTGCATGGGGACCGAAGCATGGGCTAAGGACAGATTAAGGATCTTTGTGAGGTCAGCGATTAAAGCGGCGCAATTTTCTCCAGGATCTGTGATGAGGCAGGGTCGCCCGGGGATCCTGATTTGATGTTTCTAAGGGTAGATTCAACATCTGCTTCTGAAAAGGGAATAAATTCCTTACGGGCTATACCTGGAGGTTTCAGGTTGTGGTGGCTTTATTGGCTAGGGAAGCAAGCTAATTAGACAAAGTTGGTTGGGGGAAGAGTTTATGTATAACATCAATTTTTGAAAATAAGAAGAGACAGAGTTAACCCAATCTTGGGATGAGGTAGGAGTTGGCTGACAGGCGGGGGGATTTGTAAATTCTTTCACAATTTTATATAGTTCTTTCTGGGAATTAGCTGCCTGAGTTATTCTGGCCTCGAGATGGACTTTTTTTGCCGTGGCGATTTCTTTCATATATACTCTGTGCAAAGTTATATATTGTTGTCTATCAAAAAGAGCTTTGGTTTGCCGCCATTTCCTTTCTGCTGCCCTGACATCTCGTTTTATTTTTTTGCAGGTATGGAGTAAACCACGGGGAAATTGTGGTCGGGGGCTTAGAAGCCTTTAGTGGCGCAATTATATCCAAGGTCGAGGCGATAGCACGTTCAAGGTCAATGGCTGCTATATTTGGATCAGTGAATCAGTAATCGGGGGGGGGGTGAAATGGGTAATAAAAGAGTCCAGATTAATCTTGTTCCACGGTCTACTCATTTTTAGTTGGTTACTGATCAGGGGTTTTACAGGAAGGTCTATGATGTAGAATTTGATAACATAATGATCAGACCATGGGACAGGAAGCATTTCATCAATTTCCACCAGTGAAGTGTTGGAGCATAGCAGATCTAATGTATGTCCCGCAATGTGAGTGGGGTCCATGCTTAGTACTTTCAGCCCTAGGGAGTTAATGCTTAGGATGAGGTCGCTAGTGTGGGGGTCTAGGGTTTGTTCAGCATGGTAGTTGAAGTCCCCTAGTAGGAGGAAATTGCCCGAAGCCAAGGCATGTGGGGCAAGTGCTTCCACTAATTTATTTACAAAATGGGTTTTGACACCAGGGGGTCTGTAAACAAGAGCAACCTTCCAGCCCTCCTTGTGACCGGTCGTTATGGTGGTGATGCACATTTCGCCCCAATTTTCTAAATAGGACTCACTGACATAGAGTTTCATATGGGATGTGTAAATAATTGCTGTGCCCCCCCCCCACTATTTTGCCTGGTCTCGCGAGTCTATGTAGCTTATTCTCAGGTGGCACAGCTATGGAGATATCAGGCATGGAAGAATCATGGAGCCATGTTTCTGTGACAAAAAGTAGATCGGGTTTATCAGCGTCGAGTAGCGCCCATATTTCTAGGGCGTGTTTAGAGAGGGATCGAGTGTTGCATTGTAGACAGGGGCGGGGAACGGGCTCAGATTTATTATGGTTGATGATACTGGGAGCCATGAGTCCCTCGCAGGAGCGAGTGATATATTGTAGAGGTGGGAGTTTTTCCCCAGACCAGCAATGGTACACATTTCAGGACCAAAGCTCCTGACTGGTATACTCGATTCTAGCCATGAGTTGTCCGTAATCCAAAAGGGCGAAAAAGAAACAGAGCATGTCCCTAGATGAGATACGAGAAGCAGCTGCCACGGATGCCGTATATGCCAGGACACTAGCCGCTGTGCAACAAGGTTCGTGGACGGACTACCTCCACCAGTCCAACTCATGGACCCCAGAAGATCGCGAGACCCTAACAAAAATGTGGCGGGTCCGTCATGAACTGAGCGCTACTGGCAGTGGTATCTTGCTAAGAGAACCCCGGCTGGTGATCCTGCAGAGCCTCAAGCAACGGGCCGTTCAACTAGCCCACGGAGGACACCAGGGCATAACCAAAATGAAGGCACGGAGAGAAAGTCTGGTTCCCAGAACTGGAGGACATGGTAGAGGAATATGTTTGACGGTGCTCATTGTGCCAATTAACAAGCGGCTCAGAGAAACCTCTCCCGATCATCACGGAGGAAGCCTGCACTGTCCCATGGTCCAAAGTAAGTGGATTTTGGAAGACTCCCAGTAGGGAAACACACACTTGTCATCCAAGTAGCCCGTAGTCTAGCCCGTCGTGTCGACGGCCTTCAACCACGTCGGAACAGTATTGGGGAAAATATTCGCCATGTTTGGTTTCCCTCAAGGAGTCCGCAGTGACAATGGTTCCCCGTTCCCAGTGGCCGAGTTTGCTACATTCCTTCAACAACGAGGCATATCGCAGCGCCGCATCACCCCACAATGACCCCAAGCTAACGGGGACGTTGAACGCTTCATGTGAACTCTGAATAAAATGTTCTGTATAGCGGTTGTGGAGCAAGTCGACCCTGAACAGAGGCTCCATGAATTCTTAAGAGAGTATCGAAGCACCCCTCACTGTACCACTCAGTGAAGCCCATGGGCCCTCATGCTCCATAGCCCCCGCAGGGACCTACTCCCCACCTGTCTGGGATGGTCACCACCTCAACTGGTCGTCGAGGAAGTACAAGAGAGGAGGGTGCGACAGAACCAGGATGCAAGTTTTTGACGCCGAGCCACCCAGCGAAGTGTTAGCCAAGGGGTGACAGTCATCCTATGGAGCCGGCGTCGGAGAGGAAAATTCCAGACAGCCTATGAGTCGGGCACCTGGAGGTCACCACCAATCACGGCTCCATGGTAACGGCACACAGAGGAGCGGAGGAAGTGTCCCGAAAAATCTCGCGGTTCAAAGAAGTCCCACCAGAACAACACCAGGAGACTGCCAGTAGTCCCCCAAGTCCCAAGGCCACGGGAGAACCTGAAGAGCGGGCAGATGACTCGGTGAATGATCCAGTAAGGGAAGGCCCAGCGATAAGCCCCTCACCACAACGTGGGGTTTGCTCCAATGACTCCGGCTGGAGCGGAGCGGGATGGCATACTGGCACCCCAAGGTACAGCCTGAGGCCCAACCCCCACCCGAGCCAGCGGCTGAAAGACTATGCCTGCTGAAGACCTGGATCTCACCAGCTGAGACTCACGCAAGTACCGCAGTCATGGACTGGACTGAATGTTTGATATGTGATTTTGTATACATATGTTGAGAAAATGTTTTGACAAAAGAACTGAGTTGGATAGAGATGTAATAGTTGGCGGTCTAGTGGTCGCTGTCCTGTCATCCACCACATCCGCAGGCCAAGGGTGGCCTGCGGGGAGTTAATAAATGGAAGGAGGCTGCTCGGGGCACGTCACTTCCGACCATACCACCAGTGTGGTTATTGTGTGCCGGCTAGCCCCGTAAGCCCAGCAGAGTCCTGTATACTCCCCAGGACCGGCACACGACAGGTAGTATTTTACTCCGTCATCTTAATGAAGTCAAATGCGTACTCCGAACTATAAATCAGTCCCAGAGGTTTTCGTGTGTTAGCACATTAAGGCTAGACGTAGTGGCTTTTCAATGCTTGCTTTTTATTTCATTTCATTTCAATTTATATAATCAGTTTCTCACATTCGAGAAAATTTTACACTTTGACCGTTTCTGGACATATATTATAAATTATGCTTTTCATATTCCTTAACACCAAATTAAATCTACAGGTTAAGGTGTGGCCCTCACTTTCAGCGAAAATGCTTAGAAGGTCTTCTAAAAGAATCATCTAGTGGGTTAATTGTATTGTTCCACCAAGAAATGTATTCATGTGAAACCCAGCGCTAAAATAAAGATTATTACTCACTTCAACAAGATAAAAGATGAAGTGCATTTTTCGAGATGAAAGTAGTGAACATGAACATGTTACGTTTCATTTAGAGCATGGTTCGATTTCAAAGATATATTCATCGAATGCATTAACTTGAATTCATCGAATGCAATAGCTTGAATAACAGTCTATTTCTCATTCCTACTTGATTCAGCAAAAATGTCAAGGAAACAGGTGACCCTGAAAATGAGGTAGAACATTTTTTATTCAGGAAGGGATCTTGCCTGCTAATTACTATCTATTATTCGCCACGGTTCTCAAGAAAACCAAACAATAATGGACAAGGCTAAATCTCAGGTATACAAGACCTGCAGCTGTAACATCATTCTATTGCGTTCCAACAAAGAAAACATGTAATCTGTCGTTCCTTACAGACAGGTGTAGTTGTCTGACATTATTAAAATCTAGAGTTTCAAGATGACGGGCCCTCACATGTTGATGGCCATCTAATATATCTACAGATTTTGATCGAAGGCAACTAATTTGTTTTTTTCATTAACCATTTTATTTACATTTCCAAATGGTATTTATAGATACTATAAAAGTTTAGAGTCACATTGCACAGTGGGCGAGTACAAATTGAACGCCTAAGTATACATTCACCTCAAGAATCAATGTGTGTAAACAGTACTTAATTTGTTAAAAAAAAACATAAGTGCCAGTGCTCTCGTCCGGAGACCAATGCAGCTTGCACCACACATTGCCCCTGCTATGCTGCCAATGATAGTAACAACACACCTACAAACTATCACACTCCTAAAAGAGTGGCAATTCAAATTATGTCAGGCCCCTAAAGCTAGAACAATGGCTTGGGCAGCAGGTAATAGTATTTTTTAATGGGGAAAATGTGCTGTCTGTAAATGACAATGTGCTTCTGCACAATGCTTTAGTTGCAATAAAAAATCGCCTGCCTCATGTCAATTAAAGTTAGGTGGGTCATGAAAGCTTGTCTTACTAAAAAGTGGGTCGTGGATCTAAAGGTTTGGTAAGCACTGCTCTAAGGGCAATGTTTAAGCTACTTTGAGTTTATGCACCTTCATCAAACTCCCTTATATTAGATGGTATCTCAGGTTGGCTTTCAATAACTAAAAGTAGCTCCCACTTCAGAACAAGTTAGAGATCCCTGCTTTTGAGTCTCAGAGGAGGGTAAGATTAAATGGGTTTAGAGGGTGATCCCATTAAATTAAATGGAGAAAAAACATTTTTGAAGATTAATGTAGTAGGGAAAATGTGACACAGAGGGGTATGACATTCAGGTTACATACAAAAATGTACACTGTTTTAAATAATTTAAATATTATGTGCAACTTTAATTCCTTCACCTTCCAATTGACATACTCGCAAGTCATAAGACAACTGAAATGTATTTTCACTGTGTAAGTGATTTAAAAGCTAATAACAGACTTTAGTCATCATTTAGAGTTTAGCAAAGCAAGTGAACCTCCATTAATTGTTAGTTAATCCACTCTGGCAGACTTGTGGTTGCCATGCCGCATTGAGAGATGGTGGAACTGCATCTTTTCCACCTGAAGAGCCTCAGCTGGCTCTTCTGCAGGAAACCCTCAACCTGGCGGCCAGTTGGCCACATGGCTGCAAAGTCATTCTGACAATGCCTAACTATATGTAGGGAAGGAGACTTCCCTTCTCGGAACATACATGTGAGGCATGGCAGTGCCGAGCAGGGAACTCGGACAATGACCAAAATTTGTAGAGAATACTCCTTCTATGTTAGGGTGAGTGTTTTCTTATTTTTCTAAAGTCCCGCTTTGGGATTTTCTTTTTGAAAAACAAAACAGCTTTGACAAGGAGGTTCAAAACAACTTGGCGTCTGCTTGGCAAAGTGCTCTGCTTTCATAGTACCTAACAGAATGGCAGTTGTTTTGTAGGCAGTGAGATCCTTGCCGGACAGACAAGGATCTCCAAAAATTTACGTTTTTCAGCTAGCACACAGAAGTTCAGATCCTCTGCTGACTTAGCAAGCTGCCTGCAGTGTTCTAAATGACCTCAATGTTATAAGTTTAATCGAATCCCATTTTGAATTATTTCCTGTCACTTCATAATTTTAGTAGCTACATACATAAAAAGCCTGGGACATATGTACAAAACCCTATCGCCACCACAACGTCGCTTTTATTGACGCTGTGGTGGCGGTAGGTGCTTAGCCTTATTTACAAGGCAGCGTTAAGCCACTTAATGTGGCTTAACATTGCCTTTTTAAATAAGGCCCCCTTTCATGCTATGGTTAGTGTAAAAGGGGTGGGCCGTGGGAGTCGCGATGGGAGTTCCACTGATTCCGAAGCAGCCCCTTATGCACAAGGGAGGCATACATAGAAGGCAGCTGCAAAATTATGACCAGGTAAAACCTGGTCTTAAATTGGCGAAACGAGGAGAAATACATTATTTCTCCTCGTTTTTGCTTTTTCCATGTGTGCTGTCTTGTGCAGCACACATGGAAAACGCAAAATGCCATGGATTATTTATGTAAAGGAAGGTCCCCCTTCCTGTACATGAACAATATTAAACAACATACTATTTTGTGACTTTTATGTGAGCTGCATTCAGCAGCACACATAAAAGTGACAAAATGGCACTTGCGGATTGTATATATGCAGGAACGGACACCTTGACACACATAAACAATCCTCCCATGCACGCAGACACCCTTGCACTATGGTGCAAGGGCGCCTGCATTGGCGCTACACTGCTAAGTATAGCACCATCGCAGGGGGAAACGCAAGGCGGCACCATCTCGTTGTAAATATGGTGCAGCCTTGCATTTCTGAAGTGGTGTTAAGCCATGATGTCTAACGCCTCACTCCGCCACTTCTATTGTACATATCGCCCCCAGTGTCTAAAAAACACAAACACTCATTAGATAAAAGATCTAATGTTAGGCCAGACATGTGATTAACATTCGTTTTCAAGAAGGCTCATCAATTTATTGCGGAATTTGGTTAACCTTGGCTGTTTCATAGAAATATCAATGGCCTGTTTCTAAAAATCTGTTAAGGATGCATTCAGCTTCAAACCACAGCTAAATGCAAAAATTGATTATTTACAAGGGGATTTAAAGTGTCTGTAATCAGTTTCTTAACACAATTTCGTATACACGATGTTTCAGACAGAGACTCGGACAGCAATGTATGCTTGACATTTCATGAATTAATTTCCTGACTTCTCACTGCTATTGGTCAGATTGTAAACTGTTTTTGTGTTTGGACAAAATACACTGCAACTACTTTACATCTATCCTTGAACACAATTATTTCAATATTATCTGTAGTAGAGATCTGAGTTACCTTGAAAGCTTATGTCTTCTGTCACCTTGATAGTTTATTTAGTTAGGCGTTCTTCTTGTAATACCAAAAGCAGTAAAAATTACTTTTTTATACACAGGATTAATAAAATGGACAAAATAATGAAGCATGCAATGACATTATACAGTGTATACGTCTCTGTACATTTCACAGTGTTTTTATTTTAAAAAAGTTCTTTATTCTGTAGAACAATGTCATATATCATGTATCAAACACAGTACATTAAAGTCATTTAACCAACTTTACACAACATGAATCAATAAAATAGGAAATTTCAGACGTTATTTTTAAAAAACAAATAATCACATCATTTAAAAAAATAATTTGCACAGACTGACTCAGCAACTGTCAATATAACATGACTTGTCTGCCAACAGTAAAGTGGTGAGTTACAAACATAATGACATGCAGGTCTCAGCAATACAGAAATATATATACGACTCTTAAAAATATAGAGAATATCAGCAATTACATACGAAAACGTACATAGCAAACATTAAGTCAGAGTTTTTTTCCAAAACAGTATTGTTTGATGTATTCCATGTTTTGGACACAGTTTTTAAAGGTCATTTACAGCTAAGCAACCATTTGACATATTGACTGCCCAATATTTACTTTAGCATTTATGATCTATATATAATATCTCCTGGTTATAAACACATAGGATTTTGATAGATTTTTCCCTGGGAAAAAATATCCGTTTTATTTTTACTCCTTTGATTTATCAATCTGCAGCACATGACTGCCTCTGGAGTAAAAGTAAATACACTTATTAAATGGAAGGCTTCCAAAAAAGTACCAGAAAGGTTCTTCTTTGAAAAACACTTCCTGTAAGAATAATAATTCATTTTTTTTTACTAAATGTGGCACCAGTTTTAAAATGGAAAGGCTAGCCCTTGAGGTGGGGGAGAGTGGTAAATGCCTCTTCATGTTCTAATGTATGGTAGCCAGCAGTACCTATTCCAATTGGTAACTGCTTACCTATCATACATAAATACCACCACAGCCATTTCTGCCACACTTATCGGCAACATTTTGGCAACTGAATTCTATAAAGTGTTTTTTCGGCGCTAAGACACAGTACGAGCACAGCTCATGTTATGTAGTGTGACCATTTTTCTGAGTGTCATGTGTCTTCGCAGCTAATGAATGAAAGCATGCACCATGCACTGAGAAGAACACTTTTAAAGAACTCAGGGGCATATTATCGCTATTGCTTGGTTAGAGACAAAAATGTACTGCTGAGCTGCGGAGATTTTTATCGCAGATAAACCTTGGTATTACCTTGGCTGAGAATTGCTCAGGGCAGGTGTAAGCTTTTGGAGATATTCGCGCTTAGCGCGAATATCTCCATAAGTTCGTAATAGGAGATAGCGATGTTAGCGACTGTTTCCAGTCGCTAACATCTTGGCACGTCCACTTAGTGATAAATATCACTGACATGCAAAGTGGGGTCCAAGATGGTCGCTATCTCCTACTAGCTGTTGCTAACTGGTGTTAGCGACCGCTAGGTAATAGGGAGATAATTTTATCTCCGCTTTCTTGGCTTTTAAACCCAAAAAAGCGGAGATAAACCCCCTTGATAATATGCCCCTAGTAGCTCAATTCTGAAAAACAGCTCCTGTGTCAATTTAGTGGAGTCAAATACGGTCCGAAGACTTTTCAATGATATACAGATGAAAAAACTGCAAGCAAAGGTGTTTGGGAAATTCAGGGAATGGACTGTACAAGAAAAGGTATCAGAGGCAATCTTTGTCTCTAAATTACAGGTGAGATTCTGTAGAAAAGATTTTAGGTATCTTTGGGCAGGGAATAGTTTTATTGTTAGCAGTTACGAGTACAGTGGTGCATGCCCTCATTCAGAACAAAGCTAGTCATAAAAGACTGATGCAATATAATATAAAGGCACAGACACAAAGGTGCAACAACCGTTTGCCTCCATTATGCCAATTTTTTTTACTTGAATGCCAATTCGGCACCAACGTAAGCAGTTATCTTGTGCAAATTGTACTGGGGATTTTTTGAGCCACAAGTAGTTCGTTGTGTTAAGTGGGTTTGCTTACTGCAGGAACACAAACCTTAGATTCTGGTAATAGTGCTAAAATTGGCATGTCCAGTATTTGTGTCTGTCTGCTTTGCACTGGTTCCTATTTAGAGCTTAGTGAACATTGCATACACTTAAAAAAAAGGTTTTAGCTTTAGCTGGTCGGAGCTATAAGTGCAAATAACAGCAAATACAGAAACAATGCATGCAAAAAGGGTGCACAACCATTATCACTTGTTGGTTTCCATTTGTTGGGAAGATGCAGCACTCTGGCGCAATAAATAAAATGTAACGCAAGGCAACAGATTTATTGTGCTGGATTTTGCACATGTTAGTATTACACCCTTATTTGATAAATAGAAAGACAAATGCAAGCACCATAAAAAAAACTGCTCGAGAAACCTGAAAAGAATGAGGAAATGTATACATTCTGTAAGGTACAAACTGCAGGCATCAGACAAAACCTGATTAAACATAGAGCCCTAAAATATTCACGCAGTTTGATTCAGCATGCTAAGCTACATAGGAAACATTGGGAAATGTAACTTTAAGTACAGCTACAAAGTACAACAATGCTACTTTAATATGCCAGAACAATGTGCAACTGGGAAAGGCTTAACTGAGTAATTATACACAGTGTCACATTATCATGCAGATGAGGATGGTGTTGCTGTAAAGGGTAATACAAAGAAAATGCAAGTTGATTTGAATTGCCCAACTGGAATGAAATTTAGGTTCATATTTACTAGAATATGATGCACCGCGGCACTACCAGCCATCTTGCAGAGCCGAGCTGAGTCATTAGGAAAGTGCAGGGATGCGTTGTATTTACACCAATACAACTCATCCATATGCTTTTCTCTGTGCTGGGGCACAATTGGCTGCCTAGCATCAAAGTAGGCACCCTTGCACCATAGTACCCGAGTCCCTGTGTTTCAGGGCTGATTTCTTTTGTGTGGGAAGGGACACCTTTATACAGGTATAATGTGATGCTATTGCAGCGCTATCTCCTTGTAAATATGCCCTATATTTAACCCGATCTGTCTCAAGCCTCTTTCTTCTCGACTGCCTTACTTTTGATTATTCTTTTTGACTTCTCATTAGGTAGACAAGATTATGCATAGACCTTGGATTAATTCGATTTCTTTTTATTTTGCAAATTAAGTTGCCAAGCTATTGGCAACTTCCCCTACAGTGAATGAAGAACAGTGTCCTGCATCCTCATGGGGAGCAGTTCAAAAAGTAATTGCCTTGGCTGCAGACCTGGGCAGCAGGCTGGAATCCCAGTTGGCATTAAAAGTGTTTCTTTTTGTGGAGATGGATTGTGGGAGATGCATGTTTATGGTCAAACTTTTACATTGTGGGTTTCGGAAATACAATACTAGAGGCCTCACTATATTTGGCAGGTAAGCCCCATCATTTTGTGTTACAGAACTGATTACCTATGTGCAGTTTTTCCCTGGTGTGTATGTTACAAACTGGAGTTACAGAAGGAGACATTAAGGTGAATGCCATGCTCAGTGACATTTTCTGTGATTGAAAACACCACACATTCTCTTGAAAGCTGGTTTAAGCCTGTTGGGGTAGAGAGGTCATGAGCATATTTCAAATTTCAAGCTTACTAACCCCACCAACAGTGAAAACCTGCAAAGAGGAAGGAAAAAATCAAAATGGGGAAACAATGAGGAAGGATACAACTAGGGGCAGCAAGGAAGTGTGGGGGTGATGGGATCAAGCTCATGACATGATTGCTCCACCAGTTATCTGAGCAGGCATTTCCTAGGAAATTCTCTTAGGGGTGGGGGCTTGACACTGTGGAGGGATTTGGGAGTATTATCTTGGAGCATGAGGAAGAGACAGTGAGAAGAGAGAAGACATATTAAGGTCAGACACAGAAGAACTCTTGGAGGACATGTAGTCCTGACACAATTTGGAGTGCTTAAATACATTAAACAGTGAGTACATTCTGTTTGGTGGTTACAGTTATATTTTGGAGACTTTAGACTTTCACATGTGGTGAGATCTCAGGTTTAAACAGGAGGTTTCCGGGAGAAGTATTGTGGATAAGGGAGCTGAAATGGATAGGAAAAGGGATGCAGCTAGAGCTCTACAGGTAGGAATGTAGGAGCATTTGCTTTTCTTCAGAAGGTAGAAGTACAGAGGTATGGCCAAGGAGCATGCAGCGGGCTGAACTGCTGTTGATACATATCCAAATCAGTTGAAGGAAACCAGTATAAGACTTCATCGTTATACAACTTGAATACCTGATTCAGATTACAGAAAATAATTAATCAACTAATTAAGAAGCATCTGCATGACATATGGTCTGGTGGCACGGTACCAAAGTGGTATGTATGGATCTGCTACCATGCAGGATGGTAGCAGATCCAAAACGCCTGCAAAGACATACATAGCTAAGAAAGAATGAGGAAGAGAAATACTGAGGTGATGTAAGGGTAAAAAGATGGGAGAACATGAGTACAATGATTTTCAGCATGTGTACCTTTTGAACTGAATAGGTTAGAAGTAGTGGAAGGTTTCAAATCAAAAGTATAGATTTTCTATGAGAGGAACAGAACTAACACTTCTAGAGAGGGTGTTTCTAGCTAGCAGAAAAAATATCATTAAAACAGTAATATGGGAGGAAGTGTAGATACTTACGAAAAAGTTGATGCTGTCTTAGATATCGTTTAGATGTGATGGTAGCTTTACCAATGGCCCACAGCTTTTGGAAAAAAAGCCTGATAAATTAAGGAAAGCAAGTAAATCTGACAACAGAAGAAGGTTTAAAGGGTATAAAGTCTTAAAGTTGAAGTGAAGAAGGAAGAGACACTTGAATCCTAACAGGGGAAGGGTTGATTTATAAAATGGGTTGAGAGATTGTTACAATATGTAACAGACATATGCTGCAAGAATACAATGCTTGCATGGCAATACGACAAAAAGGGCACATTGTAAACCTTGATCTGTCACTCAAAAAGGAAGCACAAACTACTTAGTCTGTCCTGCAATAGGAAAAGGAGGCACTCCTTGCTAATTTATGTATTGATTAATTTTTAGATCCCTTGCTGTGGCAAACTCTGAGATCATGTTACCTGAGTCAGTCACTTAAGTTTAAAGAACAATCATTACTATCCTAGACTTAATGGGTGTTCCTTAGTCATTAGTAGAACAAACATACATCAAATGTGCAAAGGCCTCCAGTTTTTTAAATATGTATCTGAATGCCATATTTCTCGGGCATATTTAAAATATTCAGAAAAAACGACTCACCCACCAAATGGTGCCATTCTTTATCATTGGTGTTTTCTTAACTATAGTTAGTGAATGCAACTAGGGTTGCCTCAACCACTTCCTAGTCTCTATGGGCACCATCGGCTCTGAGGGGGTAGACACTTACCTATTGTCACACTTACTCTAGGGGGACATGCAACATGACAGAGGAAGGCAGCAACAGGTGCAACCAACGATGCAGTGTCCTTGGAGTAAGTGCGACAACAGGGAAGCATCTTCCCCCTCAGAGTCATTGGCCCTGTTACTTTTGCCCATACCCAGCAATCACTTCCTGGTGTTTCTTCGCCTCTTGTACCAGGTGGACGAAGCATTTTTCTCTGCCGCTACTCTAGCCACTTGGTCAGGTTTTGTGCGCCCCTTTCCATACTGTCTCATCTCCTTCACCTCAATTACCCTCGACCTCTGAAACTCACCATCTACTCTCTTTTTTTCTCCCTTCCTGCCTTTCTAGATTCCTCCTCTTTCTAGCCCTACAGGTAATTCATTTTCCATTATTTCTACTTTCCGTCAACCTGTCTCTTTTCCTACCCACCCTGTAAATAATGTTTAACCCACCCGGAACCCTTCACCACTGTATTTGATTTGTGTTACTAGGTGCCCACCTGCTCGGCCGGTCCCATTTAGCCATTCAATGCTTTTGATTCCGTCCATGTTTCTCCTACCTTTTGACATGTGATTTTTTATAGTGTATATGTTACATGCTTGTTCTTTTGTTTCTGCACAAGTCTAACATGTCCATCGTTATTACCAGAGTTGTAGTTGATCATTTTGGTAACCTCCTACATTGGTCCAACCCACGTTCTTACCCCGCAGTCTATGATATGGTTTACCACACTTAATTTGTGACTTTGGAGTATCTATTGCTGCTTTTGCTACCTTCTATGTTGCTTATACCTCCCTTGTTTTTCTATTTCCAAAATCCAACACTGCTATATACACACCCACATACTGGTTACAGTATGCTTTTATTTGGCCCTTTTTCTCGTGTAAACAGTACAGTCCACTGGTTATTGTCCTAACACCAACGCGAGGATCCATGCTTCCTTTTATCCAATACAGGTCCGCTCCCCGCCTTTTTTCCTCCCATACAGGTCCACAGTGTATACGCACATTGGCTGTCTCCACATGTGTGTTATCGTACGATTCGCATTGCAGCAATATTCATAATTTTGTGTTTTCTCCCTACCAGGTGTCACCGTGCAATTACTCTGTACGATGATTTCCATTACAGAGTTATCGTCCAAATGTGTACCAACCCGTGTTATGCATGTTGCTCGACCGGTCCTAGCATCTAACCAATTTTTGTTGTATATTTAAATCTGTTTTCACTCTGCACCCCCTTCACGTGTGTCACTACGAACTCACTTATGACGGGCCAACCCTCATCCGCCGCTACTTGGTTCTTCTCTCTCCCTCTCTCCTCCTGCAGGATAACGAGAGTCAACAAGTCCCTCATGTTCTCCCAGAGCTGCATCTGTCATACTGTGCTTTTAGTACTCCACAACACTCTTGATTGTCTAGTTCTACCCCTCTGTTTTTTTCTTCTCTTAGATACCCTGAGATCTACGTTTTTGACACTTCAAACAGCAGCTCCCCATTATTCCATGGCTCCGCCCGTCCAACACCTCTCACTTCACACAGTACACCGCACTTTATCTTAGGGTTCGCTACAATTGGTGTGTTTGTCACAATATGTATACCTGTTGCACCATAGGGTTTCCACGACCACTCTAGCTTCACCCCACGACCATGCCGTTTGTCAATTTGTTTTATTAGGTAATTCATCCTTTCTTTTTCACTTTTCCCTCCTTCCTTTCCTGTATATATTTTTAGCCCTGATGAGTCACATCTCCTTCACGGTGTGACGAAACACGTGTTGGCTGGCTACCTCCTCACTGTACTGTCCATTGTTTGACTTATAAAAAACTTCATTCACAAGAAACTTGAATCTTACGCTTCCTTTTTCAATCATTTACTCTGCATTAGTAGAGAACTCAGTCCGCACAATCGGACCATCAACCACCTGTTCTTCATCTCCCCCCTCAGAGCCGATGGGGCCTGTAGAGACCTAATATTAGGTCTACACAGATCACATATAGGACAACCTTATCCCTCCTTTTTCCAATTTATTTCCCTAAACACAGTTGAGGGTAAGCAGGGAGGGCTAGATGCCTTGAAGAAGGCTGAGCGACCCTTTGAGCATAATAAATTCGTCCGACACATGTAAGCAGATTAGGGATGCTGGAATTATTGTATTCCTAGTGGACATCCCATTCCTTCTTCGTAATTGCAGAAAGGATTCCTATAGATAAAGTAATTGGGTAAATGGACGTCCATTATTTGTCCAGAAGCTACAAATACATAAGAGGGCCCAGGAAATAGTTGAGCCTACACTAGGGTATTTTCTAAGAGGGTGAGAATAAACACTGGTGATAAAGTATGCCACTATTTCATGGGTGAGAAATGTTTTCTCAATATTTTAAATATTACTGACAGACCTAGAGATACATATAAAAATCCCGGAGGCCTTTGCACATTTAGTGTATGTTTGACTAAATTGGGAGGACCTGCATGGGTCTTACTACCTCTCACTCTCTGGTAATAGTGTTAGAGCATTAGCAGAACAGGTCATATTATGGGTGGGCAACTAATGTCCTGCAGCAGGAAGAAAAACAGCAACCAGAATCTCAACTGGCTAATCTTCATCCCTGCACTAGTACCCGCACTTTCAACTTGTGCTACACTTCTCCTGGACCCCCATAGCTCACACTAACCTGCCCTTATGCCTACAATGCTTTCAATTTGCCAAATACTTCCTGTTCACCCCATCTGTACCCAATCCAATTTCATCTGGCATATGTGTGTACTAAACACTATTTTACCACCAGCCCATCACCATCCAAAGGTTGCTGCAGAAATGTTATGTATTTCTGACTAGCATGATGAAAATGCCCCTATTGCAATAATGTTTTAAGATACTTGGTTCAAGCAGTGAATATATACCAAAACTGAAATGATCAAGAGGACCTCAGTATGTAGTAAAATAACGTTACTACAATTTAACAGCACAGACAATGGTGTTTTGTTTATATGTACTGCAAGCTCAACAAATAAATTTGATCAAAATGGAGATTAATGATTTCACTTTATTGGAAAAGTGCCTACATCGCAGAGGATTGTACAGAGAACTATTCACTAGAGTTGTGAAACTAAATCTTGTTACAAAGCTTGGATTAGTCGGTATCACTACAGGAGACTAAATGCAATCCTACATTAAATGTCCAAAGATCGAATGGCATTATCACCATGTGTGTTGAAGTGATAAAAATACAGACAAGTCTATAAAATATCAGAGTGAACTCCATAACAGAAAGTAAGGTCTGCCACCATGATAGTGTGTCCTTACTGCAATGAGATCTTGTAACATCACATATCATTTGTATGATATTTAAGCTGAGGAGGGTGATTAAGTATAACTCGAGGAAGAAGCAACAGTAAATCTGTCCATTACACGCTCTAGGACTTGCAATGATGATCAACTACTACAAGATGCCTGAAATAATATAGTGTGTGCTCCAATGACATTACAATGCATAAAAATACCTGGAAGCAGTACTATCACATCACCGGGTCAGGTGGGAATGTTTCTGACTCTGGAGAATATCTTTCTCCTGTTTACAACCCGCTGTAAGCTGGTTTTATACCTGAATGCAAAATTGTGTGCCAAGCAAGCACGAAATACATGTAAACATAGTTTGTACTTGCTGACGCCCATTGTGCCCAAAAATGCACAAATCGGCCTACAAAAATAGCAAAATGAAATGTTTTTGTTATCTGTGCCAGTGTGTTATTGTACCCAGTTCTTAAAATGGACTAGGAACGAGGGCATTCGTTTTCATGAACATTCTTAAAACTTTGTTTCAGAAACCGAGGCCTCACTTGACTACAGATATGTCAGACTTAATTACATTTGTCGTCAGCAGCATCACATCAATTCCATATCATGTTACTAACTTTTGGGCAGTGAAAACTATTCTAAGCATGGTTTAGAATACTAAAATCATGGAAAAATATCTGTGAGAACTTCATTACTCAAAGTGAAATAAGAACTTTTCTTGAAAGGCACTCAGGGCATTTTTGAGAGGAGTAAATGTATTAGCTGCAAATAAACTCACTTTTCAGATGGCACACACCACGTCTTCTTACATAGACATTAGTTGTCTCAATCGCAGGAAATTGTGTGCATCATAATTAATGATCTATAATTCAGTCAAATCAAATGTACTGCATTTCATCGTATTAACTGGTTGGTGGTCAAGTGATATGAAGCAAAAAAAATCGGTATATTCAGAAAACATCCACAGAAGATGCATAGGAAAGAGTTTAGATTTTAATTGTAAAAGCATTTTTCTTTCCATATTTCTTGCCAATCCGAAATGTTACTCCAGTAAGTATTTTAATATCTGCAGCATTCATAAGGATGTTAAATCAAAGGTACATTTACAAACTGAGATACAGAACTGAAACTGCAAACAAGCTAAGGGCAGATGTATATCTCATTTATATTCGCCAGGTTGTTTTTTAAGATGTGTTGGCACTAACTATTGAGAGTGATTTAAAAATTAGCTGTAGTCTTACGCAGATGATGTATCTGCGTACTTGCTATTGTAAACGTTGAGTTTTAAATTATTCATACTAAGACACTATGGGGCCGATTCACAGAACTAATCTGAGACAAAATCCTAAATGAACTACTTTTGGTATTCACAGAAGACATTTAGTAGTAATAAAGTTAGGATTTTGTCTTAAATTAGGATTTTGTCTTAAGGTTAGGATGTTGTCTTAAGTTAAACTTAAGTTTGTCTTAAGTTTTGGTCTTACGACAAAATCCTAACTTAAGACAAAATCCTAACTTTACTACTACTTAATGTCTTCTGTGAATACCAAAAGTAGTACGTTTAGGATTTTGTCTCAGAATAGTTCTGTGAATCAGCCCCTATAACAAGACATACATCTAACAGGGATAGTATCACCACTAAAACAGTAACATTTTCAAGATCACCTGACCTTACATTTAGCTACTGTCATGATGACATAAAGTAGGCTGTGGAACTAGAAGAGTTTTCTGTTTCATTCTCAGTAGGAATCAAAGTAGCTTTACAAAGTTATTTAAATTACAATTATTTATTTAGCTTGAAAAGCTACCATAGCTACATTTTACTGTCATAGGACTACTAAACATCAACATGTTCATACAAGAAAATGGTAAATGATGTTTAAATTCCATTCGTTAAAATGAGCACTACGAATACCTGAGGCATACTTGCATATTCATTACACTGCCTGAACATCTGTTCTGAACAAAGCTGTCATGCTCGTTAATTTTAAGTATGCATTTTGATTTTAGGGCTATCTAAAATCAGGTTAAAGTGCATTCAGGGCATTTGGTGGGGGGGCGACCACTGAATGAAAACAATATTGTATAATCTGCTTTAATGCCAGCTCTTGATTTTTGTACCAATTATAAATGCAAATAACTCAGATTAAACAATCACCACATACATCAGTAATTGGGAAAATGAAATAATTGGACCTGTACACTTATTTCAGGAAACAAAAACATCTAGAAAAAATCAAAATATTTTCATTTATAGAAATGAGGTATAAGTACATATTGATTAGGCTTTTCCACCAGTAAAATGTTCCTTGTTCTCCATACAGATAGTAACTCTTAGGAGGCACAACATGATTGTGCACTATAAAATATGATTTCCGAAGAAAATATTGAACATTTGAGAGAATGAGCTTGCGATGCCAATCCGTTGGCACTATTCAAGCAAATCAAGGTATATTTTAATGGTAAAGAGCATATTTCACAACATAGAGATAAAAAATGTCTGCACAATCTAAGAAAATGGGAGAACACACCTGTATCAATTTGTATAAAATTACTTTCAACAGCTGATTCACAAATGTTTTAGTAAAGGTCAGAATGTGTTTAATCATGCACAGGTGTCTAAGATTGGTGAATATTTCTGTCTTTTAGGAAATGTACAGAATTTCGCACAAGTACGAGTGAAAAAGACATAAAAAACAGCAATTTAAAGAATAGCTGCTTTGTACATCATTTTCTCTAAAAAAAAGAATCTGTGTCTTAGAGGAGAAACACCTTCTACTGAACCCCATAAACTGTGACATGTCCACTTCATGTTTCCACCCTTGATACCTCAGACTTTTAGAGGACAATGTTGTGTGTTTCCTTAGTGGAAGTGACCAGAAAAGTGTTTGAGAATGCACACAACACTCCAAGTTTCTCTGTGATCCACGTATTTTATGACCATTTGCGAACACCTTCTATTTCCCACTCAAAATCTCAAAATTCAAGTACAGAAAATCTGCCCTACTGAGGATTTTTCCCAGTCAGATTTCATTAGCAGGTGTTAGTGTTAGTCCCTGTAATGCATGTTAGGTAAAAAAAGCTCTGTGAATGTACCCCTGCAACCCTCCCACCCCACCCCGTCCCCAGATTGTCAATTTAGCTGACTGAGATTGAACTTAGGTTGGTGAAAAGAGATTGTGAATTAGGCCATCTTCATCCCATCAGCTTATTTTATTTCACTATCTTTTTCATTTAAGTTCAAACCTCGACATAACTGTATGGCCTATATCATTTTAAAACAATATACGCTATTTTCATAATCTATTTAGAGTGGATCAGAATGGCGGGTTTAGTTAAATGAACATGTTACATAATTTCCTGTTGTTTAGTAAAGCCATTATTCCCATGTAGTAGGTTTATTGTCATGTTGTGGTAGATATACAGCACCTTCAAACATCAACGGAATGCCAAGGTTTATTTTAGATAAGGTGCAAGTGATTTCCTGAAAACACAAAATACACCGTGACAAGTATCAGGTATAAAGGGTGCTTCGGATATGAACTTTAAAATCAAATGTTGTGCACATATTTAACATAATTTAACTATAGACAGTCATCATACAGTATCCTTCCTATCCAAAACATCAATTAAACAGTGGTAAGAGACAAAGGCTGCATCAATACTATTTAGCTTACTAAAGTTTTTTTTAATAATTTTGGTACAAGTACCCTAACTAGGACAATATAACTAACACACAAGAATATACTGATAAAAAGACAAGGGCTCCACACGACATGATTCATGCTAACTTTGAATTCTAAAGCCATCTTCAATGCAGCATTTGATTTCACCAGATTGTTCAGTTATTATTAACTGCATTTTTCCTAAGCCTGACATATATTGAGATACATATTTAAAGGTCTTAAAACGTAAGGCGATTCTCAAAACCATTCTTGGCCCTTTCCTTTGTTATTCTTCTCTCTTATATCATACTTTGTTCTTGCTGTTACTTTTTCTTTTCTAGGAAAGGGAATTTTTTAACACTAGACAGTGAATGTTAGGGCAGACTGCTTTTCAAAATATTATTTTCGTTCTTTCAGTTTATTTCTGTCTTTTATCTAATACTCTTTATTCTACTGTTCTTAGTTACCAATTACAACCTCGGCTAATTTATTATTCCAACTCCACTTGTTGAGTGGAGTCAAATCATATTTAGTGTCCAGTCAAAACTGATTTCCATGAAAAAACTTTGAAAGTGCATTTCAATCATTTTTTTTCCAAAAAGTGTCCTCATGAAACATTTTTACGTAAAACCGTTAAATATCCTGATTCAATTCTCCCAATAGACCAAAACAATGTACTTCATTAAACCCAGAAGCATGTTTTTGTTCAACATAGCCTGAAGGGTACTTGATGCTTTCAACACATTTAAGATATCTGAGCACATCTGTTATAGCTGGAGAGAAGATACTCTCAGGCAGGCGGCTCAGGAGCAGCAGAAGACAGAAAAAGATCAATTGAGTCATTTTTTAAATTGGTTTAAAAACACCAGACCTAAGCAAATGTCTTACAATGGAGCAGTAGACTTCTGTCAGTTAGTGGTAGAGGGCCATACACATAATAGACACTACAATAATGGGCCTCACAGCCAACATGTAAGGTGTGCTTAAATTAGCCTAAACAGTATCAGACTACAGGAGGTAGCCTATGTATCCGAAGGAGACTAGGGCAAACATCTGTAACATATAACAATGTCTCAAAAGGGTGTAAATTGGAGGTCAATTACATATAGCACAATTACTTGCTGAGGAATAAATCAAGATGGGGAGAAAACCAGGGAGACAAGATTCTTTGCCATGTAAATAGTATTAGTGCATTTACATATTTGACATATGAAACTGAATATGTCAAATATGTAAATGCACTAATACAATTTATGTTGCAAATAATCTTGTCTACCTGGCTTTTCCCCTTCTTGATGTATTCCTCATCAAGCAATTGTGCTATGTATAATTGAGCTCCAATCTACACCCTTTTAAAATAGCCTAAGGCATAGTCCACCTAACATTTGCTCTAGATTACACACCATAAAGCAGAAAGGTTGTGTAGGGAATCAGATAGGTAATACCAACAAGGGCTAGTTAATATCAAATTAGCCTTATTATACACTGTAGGGATCCCTCATCATACATTTCATTGTTAATCTGACATGAACATAGAATAATATCATATTCTGCTGGTTATGTCATGAATGGACACCAACTGTCTTCACTTATTGAGTAGATTTCCAACACCTTCAACATACAATTTAAAATGAAACACTGAATAGCCCAGTTACATTCCATACTCACAGCTATAAATCACTGAGTCGCATTGTCACATTAAACGATGTACGGGTGAAAATACCTTCTGAGTGCATGAATACATTTGAAATATAAATGGTGTTAAACACGAATACACCTTTTGCTTATGAAAAGAATGCCATGTTTTCAAGAAGAACCAGCCTTTTCATGTAGTATTTAGCTGTTGCAATCAAGAATGCCAAGTAAACAGAACACATTTTAACTGACTTGAGATGTGAGGACGCACAGTAATGCCAGCTTTGAATCACACTGGCATTTCATGGCAAAATGATCTGTAATACTAAAGTGCCCCAAGGGAGCAGAAAGCGGACGTAGACTCCCACCGGACCCCAAGGGCATTTTATGTACTATGGCTCCAGGATGGTCTTAGGTATTACATATTTCATAATGTAGGCTACAGAAAAATGTGAACAAACAAAACAACCTCTTTACCATCTGCGCCTTACAGGTACTGTGGAATAATGAGTAGGTAGATAAGGATGGGCTGATTAACAAAACTATTTCGGTTCACTTGTGTCGGCACAAATTTGCATTTTTGTGTGCATGAGTTATAAAAAGGCAAAAAAGTACTTGCGGTGCATATCCGTACATGCATACCAATGGGAGCATACATGGAGCCGCTTGAATATTAGCATGTAAGGGGGTGGGGCCAGTGACAGGTCTCCTCAAGGAAAATGCATATCCAATTCACAAAAAACACATATTTGCACCTTGCAGGTTGAACCTAGTGCAGATAAATCCCCAAAACAAATAGGGATTATTTCTGATCAATATGTACAATGACACCCATCAAAAAGCAGTCCTTGAGTGCAGCTAATCTCTGAACAGACATGTGCATTAAAGGTGCTCTCATTCCATTGCAGCTGGAGCAGACAGCGTCAACCAGCTGGGTTTAAAAACTCCCAATCTAAAGAGGTTACATTCCATATGCTTATAAACACACTGTTCTCCAAAATACTTCTGTACTTCCTTATGTAGGGGTAGAAATATTTGTCTCCCTCTTTGTGACTCCAAAGACTGAAGCCCTGGAGCTAGGATTAAACCCCTAAACCTGTTACCACACTGGATGCAGAGCTCACTGAATGAGAAAGAGCCAGACACATACCTCGATACATTAGCAGTACGGGCCTGACAGCACTTGTCCTGTCTGGCCAGGCCGGCCCCACCACATTGTACAGGTCTCATAGGTGAATATAGGGCATGTGCATTTTCGGTCTCGAGATTACATCGGCCATTGCACACAATGGACAGTATATTTGCACACAATGTGTTCGATAAACGTAGAATATTTAGATATGATACCAATTTCAAACATGAATCATAGCTTTAGTGTGGCAGCTGACGCAATGAGGCACTTGTGTGACATATTTACCAATTCATCTTTGGTAAAAAAAATTATAATAATAAATAAAATACAAATGCTTGTTTTTATGATTATCAGAAAGAACACTCACTCTCCATCAGAGTCTTGAACATGCAAAAGACGCTCTTCATTATAACTGAAGCCAGATGCGATTAAAGCACGTTTGGTTCCAATCTGTTCACTAAAATTGACCCATGGCATTATAATTAATTTACTTTGCTCTATTTGAAAGTACCATGTAGCTATAACAAATATTCCATAAGTGTTCTGCTATGCTATCATGTGTGCATCTCAACTGAATGTTGTCTTTAATACTAATTGGCAAGGCTTCTCAAACTCTGTTGGCCTTCCCAAATATTGTTATCTGAACAGGTGCTGTTAACAACACATTGACATTGGAGTTCTGAGGGAATGCTTTCTTCTAGCGGTCACCCCGTGTGCACAAGTCTTCTACCAGTTATCCCTGCACTTTTTGAAGATCTATGCAATGTAAATGCTTAAATTCTTGAAAACAGTCAAGAAACTTCTTTTGCAAAAGTAAGTAGGCTTAATGGATCAATAACATCTGAAGGTGAATTGCACCGATTGCACAGGTGAAAAGAAATACCTTCTGAGCTGTTATAAAAAATGGCATTTTGTATCAAACGGTTAGTCCAAATTGCACTGGCTCGAATTCAGTCTTTATAATCCGAAGTAGCTGGTGTAAATTGCATCTGAGGCCTATCATGATCTGCTCTTTTGTCGAAGTGCGGAGCCGAGCACCTGTTTATATAAAGTGAATTAATTTTGCTAGATTTTTCTGTTAGTGCTTCATTTTCAGATGGCGGAGTTCAAAAACAGTGGCCAAGGTTTGCCTCTTTCTGAGCAATGCTGTCTGAAATTTAAGCACTAACTCGGAGAATTTACTTTACTTTACACCCAGGTCATAAAACAGGAGCTGCTCCTGTGCACTCTGAAAGCGATTTACCACATGATTTGCAGTCTTGTTTATTTAGGCAGAAATAATAGATTGTCCAATTTTTTGTGATGAAATCGAATACATCGTTTCTGTAGATCTTTTCTGTGATTCAAAAAAAATTCTGTTGACTGCACAGTGTTGCTAAAAATGCTTTTTCAAACTGTGCATAGTTAAAAACGAAATGCACTAATTCGAGATTTAAAAAAAAAGGGAGGGAACAATCTAATGTTTTTTTCTTACACGGAATTAATCTTCTGACATACCACTCTTCCTCCTTTGAATACAGAACTAATGGTATTACATCAGAAACGAAAATAACTGTTTCTGGTAATTGACTGTATTAATGCCTGCAGAATTACAATTAGCCATTACATTTCAGATCAAAAGAGTATTCAGTAAAAAGCTGTTACAGTGCAGTTGTGTGAAATGAAAAACTACCTAAAATACCATGGGCCTCATTTATGCAGGCCTTGCGCCACTGGTGCGTCACTTTTTCCCATTTTAAAAGTGACGCACCGGCGGCGCAAGACCTTCATAAATAAGGCCCCATATCTCTAGCAATGTTTAACAGTATCAATTAAAGGGCAATTATTTCTTCGATGGGACACCGTTGTTTACATGATCTACTGAATAGTGCTTTTAAACAAAGACTCGATTAAAGATTTGGCAATATTCTCAAAAATGAAGTCCTTGAACAACAGTGAAATTGCCAAAACCTACTTTGCAGGGGTTTTTATTTGAGCTGTTCACAATGCTCTCTGCTCCTACACTAGCCCGCTCTGCATATGGATGTGAATTGGGTATGGCTGGAAGAAAAAGGCTGGCTGTCCTTGAGCAATGTAGTAATTGCTGAAGTTACTGTCACTGACATATGGAGCAGGCTGGTAGTAACATGTGACATTAGTTGTGTTAGGGATGATGTTTTGCTCTCCAAGTACTTTTAAAGCCAAAATTGTGATCATGTTCAAAGACTGCCTTCGCTCGTGACCCATGAGACACACAGTACTCTCGTTTACTACTCCACGCAAAGTCATCAGGTAGTCGTACTTGCTCGTCTCTTCACCAATGAAATGGTTCCGTAGATAAGACTCAATCTTTCTCTGCTGCTCGTTCACATCCGGGAAATCAATGAAGAATCTGGAGCACATGTAACGCTCCAAAGATTTGATTTCAGTGGCACATGCCGGCTTGAAGTCTCGAACAAGAAGATTGCTGTACTTCAGAAGGCCCCCACCTCTGATTTCTTCAGGATTTCTTGTTGCAATGAGTTTGTATCTCAGATGGTCCATTGCTTCCTTGAAGTCCCCATACATGCTTTCTGCAACGATTGTAGGGTAGGAATCCTTTGTCAATGAACTTTCTTTATCCCTGTAAATGGCTAGCATTGGGTCCAGTACTATCTGAAAGGAGTCTACACTAAATTCAAATTGTCGTCTAAGAGATTTTACAAATTTCAGTTCCACATTTTTCCCACTGTTGTTTGACAAAGAAATGAGGCTCCATCGGTCATGATCAGTGGAAACTTTAACCATCTTTTGAACATACGCTTCTTTCATGGTGAGAGCAGTGATCTTATCCTTATTGACACACTTTGGCAAAAAATCTAGAAGACAATCCAAAACAATCTCCTTAACAATCTGAAACTCATGCTCTCCAGGGAGCTCAACCCCAAAGATGATGTCAAGATCTTTACAGCTCGTTCCATTTTGTTTTACAAGAATGTGACTAGCAGTTGAGCCATTCAATCGTATGTCACGAACGTGGATTTTCTTTTGTAAGAGCTGTTCCTTAACAACATGAATTATATCCTTTGGCTTTACTTCCAAGGTTGGAAAGTTGCCTCGTCCATGAATGGGAATTACTTCAGTTAACACTTGATCCAAAATCCTAATTTGTTCCCATGTGAGATTGCTGAATCTGCAATTTGAACTTTCAGTCATTGTGAATCAGCCGGTTTCCTGTACAATTAAAAAAATGGGGAAAACATTAGATCAGGATGCATGCATACAATTTCGTATAACAAAAAAACATTTCTGAGAACACTTGCATAATAAAATATTGATCAATGCAATTAATTTACAGGTTAAGATCAGACTTTAGAGCCTTCTGAAATAAACCTGGTGTTGGACTAGACCTCTCTGCAGGGCCACCCCATATTTTTGCTTCCCTTTTGCTGAACCTATCTTTGATGCCACCTTTTACTTGCTAATCAGTGGTAAAGTGCTTGTTCTGCTCTTCTAAGCATGGTAAAATTGGCCTACCCCTTATTGCTACATTTAATTTACATATATGTCCCTGGTAAATGGTACAACAAGTATCCAGGGTCTGTAAATTAAATGCTACAAGTGAACTGCTTCACTCATTATGCCACCCACTAAAGTAGCCCAGTAAAACATGTCTAAGGCCTGACACTGCAGCCTGTAGTGTAGTTTTAAAGTGCCATTTCAACCTGGCAAAATAGATCTTTTGCAGGACTAAACCTTCCTTTTTATAACTTATCAGTGACCCAAAGGTATTCCCTGAGCATTTGCTTTTGTAGTTTTATATAGGACAATCTCAATCCGAAGGTATTGTAACACTGTACATGAGCAACAGTTACATTACACAAGGTCACACCATTTTTTTTCATTTAGGCACAGAGAGATTAAGTGATATGCCCAAAATCACAAGTTGTTGAGCCGACAGAAAGACTCAAACGTGATTCCCCAGTTCCGAAGTCCACAGCTCTGTCCATAAAGCCACATCCTCTTCCCACCCATTCATAGGGTAGGGCACATGGTATTTAAAAGGTGGGACATGTGTATTTAAGTTTATATGTCTTGACGGAGAAAAACTCCAAAAGTTGTTTTTACTTTTGTAAGGATATCTCTTCCATAGACTAACATTAGGATACCTTATTACACTCAATAGCTTTGCAACATATAGAGAAAAGGTTCTTCCACTCATTTGAAGTGTAATGCAAAGCCCTCTTTAATGGTTAAGTCGGATTTTAAGTTACTATTCTGAAAATGTAACTTTTAGAACGTTGGTATTTTTCTGCCTAAATCAAATATGTCATTCTGCCAGTGGCCAGCTTCACATACTGTGAATGGCTTTCCTGGGGTGTGTTGTGTATTCCCTCCAGACATCGGGACAAAAGGGCGTGGGAAACATCCTTTACGACGCAACTTTTACCACGCAGTGCCTTTGCAACGCAGGTTTTTGAACGCAAGTCATACAACGAATTGTGCTGGAGGGCTCTCTAGGATAGGTAATAGTTTAATTTACTATCCAACACCTTCCCTACTATACACGGGGACTGGAATTGGAATAGTAAATTAAACTATTCACTATCCAGCACCCCCCAACACAAGTCGTTGTAACGACTTGCGTTGAAAAACCTGTGTTGTAAAAGCATGCGTTGTAAAAGCATGCGTTGTAAAAACGTACATCCAAGGGCGTTGGGTGTGGGGCAGGGTGTTCCTCTCCCGAGCAGGATGCACAAGGAGTTCTCCTCAGCCCTTTCTGAGAGATTTCACTATCCCTAATATGCAGTAGAGAAAAAGAAGTAACAAAAAACTAAAAGATCTTTTTGTCAAGAAACAATGAATATAAAAAAGTGACCAACTTGCCACTACAGTGTCCTAGAATTACTGTAAAAGCAAAAAAAGGCCAAATTATATTATTTTTGCTTTTAGAACAGAAGTACATTTTTACCAGATTACATCTTTGGCAAAACCTACCTACAGGAGTGTCTAGAGTTACATTTCAACCTTAATTAATATGATTTCTAAATGTATGTCTGAGAGATTGAAGAAAATCCTTAAAGATGAACAATCATGCCTTTGAAATAAATAGAATTGTCTGATCCAATATCTATTCAAGTAAGCTAGACATACAGACACAATGCTATGTTATTATTGTTTTACTTTTATTGGACCCAATATTGCGAAAACAAATGATGATGTAATTTGATTTATGGAATTCCATCCTAAAATTTAAATATTTCTTAAGAGAACAGGTTTTCACAGTCACATGTAGAAAAGTAAATCGAGGAATACTTCATTTTCCATCAATCGATATACCACAAATACCCTAAATCAAAAATATGAATAACTCAATCAAGCATAATTACTGGGTTTATGTAGTTACCCTCAATCCTAATGATGATAGTTCAACATTTTTATTTTGGTAACAAACAAGAACAGAAACTCATCCAAATCTAGTGGAACTTTATTCATGCAGGCAAATAGGGAAACTGCAATCACTTGAGCAAAATCATATAGCGACTTGGGAAACAATCACTCTGAAAGCATAAAAGTATAGCCCACATCCTGGAATCTACTATGTTTTCTTTACCATGTTACCTTGAGAATGCCAGGCACTATCTCCCGCCTCCCGGATGTAGCCCAAATTACTCAAAAAGAAAAGAAACGTCTTTGAGGGGAGTCAGAACTTGTAGTTAAGTTTGCAGTTGATCACTCAAGGGAACTACATGTTCTGCCTCCACAGTGGCATGGAGAAGACAACCTTGTGGCATGAGTTCACAGAGTGCACGCACAGGTGATGAATGCATACACAGTGGGGGATTTAAAGTACAAATGACATAATTAAAGAAGGAAGGTGAATATTATTCCTGTTGATGGACCCGAATATCACTTTCATCTCCATACGTCCACAAAGAAAGCACATGTGGCACCACATGTAATACACTATATCTCGCATATTGGTACATATCAAGCAACAGATGCCTTAATATATCAATGAAGAGTTGTATTTGTTTTGTGTTCAGGAGTCATCTGTGTACTAAAGTTAATGAGCAACACACCTTATTTTTGCCTCTATAGCCTCACAAAAATTCAAGTAACAACTTTAGTTTCCTTTCCCTTCCAGCATCTGGGAACAAACAGCCTGATGATTATCCCATTACATTACTAGGCAGAGGATGGCATGATGTTCTGGGAAGAAGTGATCCTCTTACAAGCTCCCATCTCTGTGGCGCTTAGAGGAAGAAGAATTTATTAGCTGGAAGACATTTCCTATACCACCTCATTGCCTGCTAAGAGTCTTCTTTCGTGGGTTCTGCTCCAGATTGCAATGCCTCAGGCATCAGCTGAGAAGCTAAAAATGCTTGTCGCGGCTATGCAGGACTTACCTATAATACCTTATCAGCTTACAGATGCCTCAGTTTCCTTTCCTGATCTATTATTCCACCCTGGTACAACTCTGGTGTTCTCTTCATTTTCTCAAGGAGAGCAAAACCTCAGTGAGCAGGGAAGCCATCTGGCAAAGTGAGACAGCCACACATGCGAGGGAGATTGACATGGGCAAATAATGTCCTCTGCCAGAATCAATTTTCACCAGCAGTCTTTATTTTTGGTATATAGTAATGAAATGGGAGGTCATACAGAAGTTTGCCACTCCCATGGAAGACCTCCCAAAGTTGATGGAGAGACAGATTGGGGTTCTGGTGAATTTAGACTAAAGCCTCCAGGTCATTACAAACGTTTACAAGGAATATCTTGGTTGTTGAGGTAGAAGGATGTGTGGTACAATGCCATATTTCTGGAGCTCTTACAGGCTAACCACATAGGGGCTTGGCTCAGGAGTCAAGGGCAAGTCAAGCAACTGGGTATCAACAAACACTTGCAGGGCCCAACCCCTTCCAACCCACCTGGTCTCCCAATAACCCAGCTACCCAACCTGATCTTCAACTCAATGCAGACTTACTACAGTATAGTCAGGGATGCAAACAAACCCTCTCTTCTCTTTCACAAGTGCGAACAGAAACCACCATCCTCATGGTGACCTCACCCAAGAGTTACTGCCACATTCTCACAAAACACTCCCAACTTCTGTATTCACCCATCCCACAACAGAATACGTACATGAAAAACATATCTAGTAAAATATTTTGAACAAATACTAGTTGGACCTACTTCCCTCTGTGTGCCAAGAACTGAAGTTGAGTGTATGTGAATATTGTCTAAGATTGTGTTTGAAAGCCTAGATATTGTGCCATTCACCCCTAGGTCAACACACTCACAGCAATCTACAGACGTATACATACTTTAACCAGAGCCACAACACATTCAAGTAAGTTTTAAAACAGAAAGTTTATAGATTTTTTTTAAAGATGCAGCATAGGTTCTGGGGATGGCATGAACATGATAGCTGTGTTCGTCCTACTGAGGTTCAGGGAAGTAGGGTTAACTTTGAGGTACTTAGGCAACAGAAAACACACATTAGGAACATCAGGGAAAAAGTTTATATGCAGGTCCAGTGGGGAACAATAGAAGAATGTGCAGAACAATAGTCCAACATAATGTTCTAAAGTCCCAGAGTAATTTCCAAATCCCAATTGAAAAGTTAGACAAGCTCTACATAAAACCAAAGTCCGTCCTTAAACCCACATGCTGCTTCTGAACTGCTGTACTAGGCTGAAGACAAATGTTTCTGGCCATCCTCAGGGTCTGATAGAAAAACCACTTGGAGCTCACCCTATAACTCATGCATTGCGGACTGCGTGGCAGGACCTGGCACCTCCTTAGTAAAATCATACAAGGGGTAGTTTTGAGGCGAGGGGGGGGCGCAGTGGGGCTAACAAACACAGCATTGGGTCTGGGTAAGTTTCAGCACACGTGGAAATGACTGCACTAGTCAATCTGCATGGCTTGGTGGGCTTTGATAGCTGCCTCTACTAGTTTCCACCCATCAAGGGAGGGGTAAACCGAAACAACAAATAAAGCGCTTAAGAAACACTTGCAATGTTTCTTACAAGATAACCAGAGGTTTTGGGTCGATACTTTATGGCTAGCAGAGCTTGGTCATAACAAAGTGATTTTTTTTTTTAACCAAATCGTTTGCTACATTTGGATCTCGTTTCAGGTGCTTACCCATCTTGTAGCCCTGAATTAACAGGAACTGTTCTCTACAATGGACCAAGTGCAGCAGTTATTGCAGAAAACAAGTAGCAGTATCTGAATAAGACAGGAGTGTATTTAAGTAGTTTGCTGACAGGAAACGGCAAGCAGGCCCTTGTTATCAAGTTGAGGCATCAGTATGGCTCTCCACTCGTCATTTTCATTACAAACAAAAATACAGATTTCATCCAAAATTTGTGAGCCATTTTAAAAGTCAAGAAGTACGTTAATCCAGTAGCCTATGAATTATTGTAAAGATCCTTCAAATTCATCCTGTCTTTCATACTTCGCTTTTGAAACCCCCAAAAGATTAAAAAAAAGAATTCAACCTCCTCCTATTAGAATAAAAGGACACTGGGAATATGAAGTACATCCCATCAAAGACTCTCAATGGAGAAAATGAAGATGGTGGTACTTAAGTCTAAAGGAAAGGATACAGGACTGAGAATGATTCTCAAGAACCCGATTAATCGTGAACAATTTCCAACAAAACCACGCAAGAAGCTGCAACATGAGTGTGCGGTGGGTTTGTGGGGGGGTCAGACACAGCACCCCAACATTTGTTGCACAAGGGGCGACCTCAGCATTGGCTCATCTCGGATTGATTCACAAAATCAAGGCCAGAATTATTCAAACATTTGAGACGTCAAGGAAGATTCTGTCATCAATTTTTAATTGTACATCTAGTTGGTGAGGCGTAGTCAGAAAGATCTCTTAAATACCAACAGTAGCTAGTGGGGGATGAATCTGTCAAATCTACAGCTGCGCTTATCACTCGTATGGCAACCAGCTAACTTCATGAGTTCAATCAATCAATCAATCAATCATATCATTTGTATAGCGCGCTACTCACCCGGAAGGGTCTCAAGGCGCTTAGGGGAGGAGGGCCGCTACTGCTCGAACAGCCAGGTCTTGAGTTGTCTCCTGAAGGCGAGGTGGTCCTGTGTCAGCCGAAGGTGGATGGGGAGGGAGTTCCATGTCTTGGCAGCCAGGTAGGAGAAGGATCTGCCTCTGGCGATGGCTCTTCGGATGCGTGGTACGGCGGCGATGGTGAGGCTAGCGGACCGTAGCTGGCGGGTGGGCGTGTGGAAGGTCAGGCGGTCGTTGAGGTACTTGGGTCCCAGGTTGTGGAGAGACTTGTGTGCGTGGATGAGGAGCCTGAACGTGATCCTCTTGTTGACGGGGAGCCAGTGCAGGTTCCTCAGGTGGCCGGAGATGTGGCTGCGTCGAGGGATGTCCAGGATGAGTCGGGCGGAGGCGTTCTGGATGCGTTATAGTCTTTTCTGTAGCTTGGCTGTGGTTCCGGCGTAGAGGGTGTTTCCGTAGTCCAGCCGGCTGGTGACCGTCTTCCTGGTTTCGATCGGGATCTATCGGAAGATCTTGCTGAGCATGCGGAGGGTGTGAAAGCATGAAGAGGAGACGGCATTGACTTGTCTGGTCATCGAGAGGGAGGAGTCCAGGGTGAAGCCCAGGTTGCGTGCGTGGTCTGTCGGCTTGGGGGCGGTGCCCAGGGCTGGGGGCCACCAGGAGTCGTCCCAGGCGGAGGGTGATGGTCCGAGGATGAGGACTTCCGTTTTGTCTGAGTTCAGTTTCAAGAGGCTAATCTTCATCCACTCGGCGACGTCTTTCATCCCTTTGTGGAGGCTGGTTCTGGCGGTGTCGGGGTCTCTGGTGAGGGAGAGGATCAGCTGGGTGTCGTCGGCGTAGGAGATGATATTGAGGTTGTGTTGGCGTGCGATGGCTGCGAGAGGTCTCATGTAGACGTTGAAGAGGGTGGGGCTGAGTGATGATCCTTGCAGGACGCCGCAGATGACTTCGGTGGCCTCGGAACGAAACGGTGGGAGGCGGACTCTTTGTGTTCTTCCAGCGAGGAACAAGATGATCCACTTCAATGCCTTCTCTTGGATGCCGGTGTTGCTGAGGCGTTGGACTAGGGTGCAGTGGCAGACAGTGTCGAACGCGGCGGAGAGGTCCAGTAGGATGAGTGCCGCTGTTTCCCCGTTGTCGAGAAGGGCTCGAATGTCGTCGGTGGCTGCGATAAGGGCGGTCTCGGTGCTGTGGTTGGCTCTGAAGCCGGACTGCGAGGGGTCAAGGGATCCGTTCGTCTCGAGGAAGGCGGCAAGCTGTCTGTTGGCGATCTTCTCGATGACTTTGGCAGGAAAAGGGAGGAGCGAGATGGGGCGGAAGTTTTTGAGGTCGGTGGGGTCCGCTGTAGGTTTCTTCAGTAGGGCGCTGAGCTCGGCATGCTTCCAGCTCTCCGGGAGGTGGCGGTGTCGAAGGAGGTGTTGATGACGTCTCGGAGTTGGGGTGCGATGGTGGAGTCGGCCTTGTTGAAGACGTGGTGGGGGCAGGGGTCAGTCGGAGATCCGGAGTGGATGGTGTTCATCGTGCGGGCTGTGTCTTTGGTGGTCCTGCAGTCCAGGTGCGGAGGGTGGTGGTGGGGTGCGTTGGTTCAACGGTTGGGTGCGAGGATGGTGCACCAAAGCTGTTGTGGATGTCGGCAATCTTGCGGTGGAAGAAAGAGGCGAGTTAGTCGCAGAGATCTCGTGACGGGGTGATGTCGTTGTTGCCGGTGCTGGGGTTGGAGAACTCCTTGACGATGCTGAAGAGTTCCTTGCTGTCGTGGGCGTTGTTGTCCAGTCGATCCTTCAGTGATTTCTTCTTGGTGGTGCAGATGAGCTGGTGGTGCTTGGGGGTCGCGTGTTTGAGGGCGGTCATGTTGTCAGTGGTCCGGTCGAGGAGCCAGGCTTTCTCGAGGGTGCGGCAGGTCTTCTTGGAGTCCTTGAGTTCGTCTGTGAACCAGGGGGCCTTCTTGCTTCTGGGTCTGCCGGGAGGGTTCTTCAGTAGTGTGAGGTCGTCGGCGCAGGCAGTCAGCCACTGCTTGAAGTTGCGGGCTGCTTCGTTGGGGTCCGGTGTGCTGGCAGATGGGTTCTGGCTGAGTGAGGTGGTGAGCTGGTTGGCGGTGATCTTGCTCCAGCTTCTGTGAGGAGCCTGTTGCGGTTGGTGGTGGGTGGTGGTTTTTCTGAAGCTGAAGTGGACACAGCTGTGGTCGGTCCAGTGAAGTCCGGTGGAGTGGCTGAAGGCGATGTGCTTGCTGGGTGAGAAGACGGGGTCAAGAGTGTGGCCGGCGTAGTGGGTGGGGGTGTTGACCAGTTGCTTGAGTTCCACAGAAAGATCTTGCTAGTGGTATTCTGGTAAATACTCTAAAAAGATGTCATACTGTTCATACTTTCTCACTGATATCTTCCCAGGAGGGGTGTGGCACTTGCCTTTTTCAGGTGTGTTGCATCCATCCTACACATTTTTCTACCTTCCTCTCTTTGGGACTGCAGAGGTTTCAGGTGCTGAGGCATCTCAGAACCAATACTGAGGATTGGTTTCCAGAGCACATTACAGTTTATGGGCAGGAAACCAAGGACATGTGCTATATGGCAAGATTAACATTAAAGTTTATAGGATGGAAATCTTAGGTTCATCTTTCTAGACCTTTTACAAACATTCCCTTGACTCTCTCGTTTAACCCATGGCACATATGCATCAATTTCAAATCTGGTTCAAGATTACAGCCATAATAAGCACTGGTTTATAATTGTCTGGAGACAGAAGTGCACCATGCTTATCTATCTGCTTAGTCTCCTCCTATTCAATCGTAAGGAGGGGGTAGATGTCTGAAAACAAAATACATTTTCTTGAGGTTTTTGAGGTTCAGGAAGTTATCTCCTTGCACATTAGGGATATTCCTACTTTTTCCTGTTCATGAATGCCATGCTTTGCACGGAAGTCACAATGCCAGAATCCACACTTACATAGGGACAGAGCTTCCCATGCTGTAATGTAAGCAGACATATTGTATATGGGATGCTGGTTAAGGCTTTCAGACAGTGGCCCAGTAGGATCTGCATTGTCAGAAACCCATCGTTTCTCCCAACTTAAAATGAGCTTGGTTAACTGCAAGGTTGTAGGAATGGAGCATTTGCAGTGAATATACAGTGGGTGTTCTGTTTCCACACATAGTAAATTGAGGGTATTATTGCTTCATTTCTGCATTGCTGCACAATACACATAGGAGGTAACTTTGCCCATGAAGGGTGACCTGTCAGACTGTCAGGTAGAGTACCTCTAATGGCAGAGTGCCTTCTGCCATATCATGAGACCTCCCCATGGTTGATATAGATGTCACTGCCTTCTGTAAAGCCACTGGAATAGTGGTTGCAAAAGAGGCAAAACTGTTTTAAGAGCTGGTGCCATATTATTTTGATCCCGTCTGGGAAACTTATTTGTTTGCCAAAACACAAACCGAAACTGAGGGAGTTGTTTCAGAAAAAACAAAAGCCAAGGCCTAGACACATTAGTAGTTTTCTCCCTGTGTTTGGGGGACATTTGCATAGTTTTCTGTTCAGGACTACCAAGCCGTTCAAAGATTTCCAATTCTTAGCAATATCATGTTTTTTTCTCTGTTAACCCCTTCGCTGCGGCGCCTATTCCGCCGCAGAGCTAAGGGGGAGGCAAGGCCGCGCGCGCTCCCATGCTCGTGATGGAACCGCTCCGTCACGGCCCGCGGGTGAGCTGTGCTTGTGCCGGAATGGTTCCGTCACGACCCAGCCCACTCTTTAGAAAGTCAGCGCAGGCGCGGAATTCACGCCGCGCAGGCACGGCGAGCGGGCCGTAACGGAACCGTTCCGTCACCAGCAAAGCCCACCCGAGCCTCGTGAAGGAACGGTTCCGTCACGAGCATGGGAGGGGTTAATAATTTGCACTTGAATGACAAATATAGAATGCAAATTTGTTTAATGCCATTTTTCCCTGCAACTTGATAATCAATTCGGCTTGAATACATACAAAGTACTTATACTGAAATGAATTCAGTGTCAAAATAATGATTGCAGAGTTTTAAATAAGGTTTAATGAAAACTGATAAACTTCATTTCTTGTTTATTATTACTGTTCAAAATTAAGTCAGGGTTCCGCAGAATATTAGGCTACTTTCCGCTAATTGTTGATTATAAAAGATTCAATAATGGGCGGATATTGTTACGAAAGTTGGCAACAGATTGGTATGTTAAGTGAATTTGTAAAGTGCACTTGTTACCCGGGAGGATATCCAAGCACTAAGCAGATGAGTAGAAACAGGGAAGGTTGAAGAGCCAGGCCTCAAGAAGCGAGAATGAGACCCTGATGTGTTGGGGGAGCATGCGAGGTAAGGAGAGACAGGCTAAGCACAGTTGCCTGGTGGGCTGGTAGAGATCTAGATGTTGTTTAAAGTAGGAGGGTCCTATGTTATGCAGTGCCTTGTATTTGTGGGCTAGAAGTTTGAAGTGGCAGTGTGTCTGGATAGGGAACTTGTGGAGTTTCCTGATGTGGGTTGTGTTGTGAGTGTGGTGTAGAAGGTCGAGCATGGGCCTGGTGGTGGGGTTCTGAATGGCCTGGAGTCTGTGGAGGAGGTGGGTGGAGATTCCAGTATAGGGAGCGTTGCCATTGTTCACTCTGCTCGTGATGGGGGCTTGTGAGATGGTGTGTCTGTTGTTCTGGGGGAGCCACCTGAAGATTTTTTGCAGCATTGGTAGGATGTGGAAACAGGAGAAGGTAACAGCATTAACCTTTGATGCCATGGTGAGTTTGTTGTCCAGGATGAGTCCTATGTTTCTGGCTTGTTCCATTGGAGCTGGTGAAGGGCCTAGCTTCAAGGGTCACCAGGGAGAATCCTGAGGATGAGTACTTCCAGCTTGTCAGTGTTGAGCTTCAGGCAGTTCTCTCTCATCCAGTTTGCTACGCTGATTATGCAGGGTGTGAAGTCTGTCCTGAAGGTGTCGTCTGTCAGGGAAAGGATTAGCGGCGTATCATCCAGAATTGGAGGTGATGTTGATTCTGTGTGATCTGCTAATGCTTGCCAGAGGTGTCAAATATATCTTGAACAGGATTGGACTGAGTGACAATCCCTGTTGGACTTCACAGATGAGTTTCTTGGGTTCCGAGGTGTAGGCCGGAAGTTTTAATCTCTGGGTCCTGCCTGTGAGAAATGAGGTTGTCCTTTTCAGTGCTGGTCCTTGTATTCCTGTATGATGTAGTATTTTCAAGAGGATGTGGTATGAAACAGTGTTGGAGGCCCCAAAGAGGTCGAGTAGGAGGAGTGTTGTGGTTTCTCCTTTTTTGAGGGGTAAGGGAGAAGGAAACTTTGTGCCAGAAGACAGGGACAAGATCGGCTAAGCAGAACTGCTCCACCTACTTTTGCTGAAGGGAGGCTCATTCAGCCTTCAATTGCTGGGGACTTTTCAGCCTTTCTTCCAGCACGGACAAAAAAAAAAGCAGACTATGCTGTTATACTGAACATTAACTTCATTGGTCGAAGAATCAGGTATGAAAGTGTAAACCATCTTTCAAATTCAGTTGAGGCTTTTCTTTTGGTGCTGAGGTTAGCTTAGAAAGCCAAAGATATGAGGTTGGACTTAAAATATAGCTCCACAGCCAACATGTTAGAATATTTTTTTCTGTTCTCATTACATGTGCACATTGCAACTACTGTTCTGTCTGTTTGTATTATAGTTACAATATTATATACACATGTGTACATATGTGTGCACAAGGTTACAATTTTATTTTAAAAATAAATCTTTAAAATGTATCAATTGTTTCCAAGTATTCTTGAGTGTGCTTGTGTATAATGAAAGAGGGTTTGGGTTTCAGTAATCATCCCTGTCGAATTTTGTAAGATTCATTGTTACCTGAAATGTATGACCCTCAAGTATTCAGGGGGGTTGCATTCTAATTGGCTTTCAGTCTCAGGTTGGCACATTGACAAAGTCTTTAGTGCCAGGGGGTATAGAATGCCTATATCCCAGACCAGGTTCCAGATAATGTATCACAGCTGTGAAGCCCACTTCTAACTTGGATCGGCACCCGCAAGTTCGGTAGGGATTTACAACAGAGTTCATGCTCTGCCAAACTCTAAATAAGGCCCTTAGCCATTCCTTTTTGAAAGGAGTAAAGCCATGTGTTAGACCTGGCATCCTTAGTGGGGTTTCCCCTAACCTTTTGCCTTTAGACTTTCTATTTTTGCTGGTTACGTTTTTGCTGGCCTTAGGACTCTGCACACTTTATAACTGCTAACCAGTGTTAAAGTGTGTGCCCTCTCTTTAAACATGGTGAATTGGCTTATAAGCAATTGGCATATTTAATTTACTTGGAAGTTCTTAGTAAAGTGGTACTACCTGTGCCCAGGGCCTGTGAATTAAATGCTACTCGTGAGCCTGCAACACTGATTGTGCCACCCAATTTAATAGCACTTTAAACATGAATCAAGCCTGCTATTGCAGCCTGAGTGTGTGTAGTTTTAAACTGCCATTTTGACCTGGCAAAAGAAACCTTCCATTTTAGTACATATTTGTCACCCCTAAAGTAGGCCGAGGACAGCCCCAGGGGCAGGATGCAGTGTATTTAAGAAGTTGGACATGTTTTCCATGTCCTTGTAGTAAAAAGCTCTTAAATCTGTTTTTCACTACTGCATGGCCTACCTCTCCCCTATGATAACATTGGAATTGCCTCATCACATTTTATAAGTTTATTTTCCAAATGGGAACGATGACCCCTTCATGTTTGGGATTTCTAATATCACAATATTAAATTCTAACTTATGGTGAAGTCGGATTTTAACTTGCAATTCTGAAAATGACACTTTCGAAAAGTTGGCATTTGCTTGACTTAGCCATTCCATGCCTGCAGCCTGTCTCTGGGTCACACAACAGTGAGGCTTTGTGTATTCCTCCTAGACAGCCACACACACTTGAATAGGCTGTGGGACACCCCCGCGCCGCACGGCCACCAGCTGCTGCGTGTGCCCCTTGCCTGCCCTCTGCCTCGCTGCTGCCTCGTTTGCCGGCTGCCGCCGCTGCGAGTGTTTTTGCCCTTGTTTTGACGTTATTTTGTGCTTGCTTGGTTTAACTCTTTTTTTCCCCTGTTTTAGCGTTTATTTGTGCCTGTTTTATTGTATTTTCATTTTCCCCGTGTTTGCTCTCCTTCCTTGTTGTCCGCCTACCTCGCCGCCCCCCGCCCTCCCTTCCCGCCACCGCCGCTTGTCCCCGCCCCTTTTTTGTCTTCTGTAACCCTCCCCGCTCCCGCCTCCCAGCTGCTCCGCCCACCCGCGCACTTGGCCTTAAATGGCGACCGTGCGACGCAGGTGAGTGTGACCCACTTGTGGGACACCCCCGCGCCGCACGGCCACCAGCTGCTGCGTGTGCCCCTTGCCTGCCCTCTGCCTCGCTGCTGCCTCGTTTGCCGGCTGCCGCCGCTGCGAGTGTTTTTGCCCTTGTTTTGACGTTATTTTGTGCTTGCTTGGTTTAACTCTCTTTTCTTCCCCTGTTTTAGCGTTTATTTGTGCCTGTTTTATTGTATTTTCATTTTCCCCGTGTTTGCTCTCCTTCCTTGTTGTCCGCCTACCTCGCCGCCCCCCGCCCTCCCTTCCCGCCACCGCCGCTTGTCCCCGCCCCTTTTTTGTCTTCTGTAACCCTCCCCGCTCCCGCCTCCCAGCTGCTCCGCCCACCCGCGCACTTGGCCTTAAATGGCGACCGTGCGACGCAGGTGAGTGTGACCCACTTGTGGGACACCCCCGCGCCGCACGGCCACCAGCTGCTGCGTGTGCCCCTTGCCTGCCCTCTGCCTCGCTGCTGCCTCGTTTGCCGGCTGCCGCCGCTGCGAGTGTTTTTGCCCTTGTATTGACGTTATTTTGTGCTTGCTTGGTTTAACTCTCTTTTTTTCCCCTGTTTTAGCGTTTATTTGTGCCTGTTTTATTGTATTTTCATTTTCCCCGTGTTTGCTCTCCTTCCTTGTTGTCCGCCTACCTCGCCGCCCCCCGCCCTCCCTTCCCGCCACCGCCGCTTGTCCCCGCCCCTTTTTTGTCTTCTGTAACCCTCCCCGCTCCCGCCTCCCAGCTGCTCCGCCCACCCGCGCACTTCGCCTTAAATGGCGACCGTGTGAACGCGCAGCGGTCACGCGCAGCGGGCGCGCCGATTGTGCGCCGAAGGCGCGCCAAAGGTAAGCCCGTCTGCGCCCGTCCGCGACCGGATCGCGACCAGCGCCAGGACCCCTGGACCTCGAAGACCTCGACCTACCCGCCTGACGTACTCAGCCGCCACCCTCATCACTCTCAACACCGGCCGACTCCCAGAATGCCACCAAGCCACTCCAAGACGCACCCACGGACCTTTCAGCTGCCACACCTGCAAGTTCTCCTGCATCCGGACCAGCCCCGCACCAGCACCCGCCAAGTCGAACACCAGCAGCACCCACCTCAAGTGCATCCTGCTCAACACCCGCTCCGTCCACAGACACGCCATCGAACTCTGGAACCTCCTAGACGCCACAGCCCCTGACGTTGCCTTCCTCACGGAGACCTGGATGAACGCCTCTTCAGCTCCCGACATCGCCATCGCTATCCCAGAGGGCTACAAGATCGTCCGGAGGGACCGAAACGCCAACCAGATGGGAGGAGGCATCGCCATCATCCACAGGAACACCATCCGTCTCACGACCAGCACCGACAACACCCTGACCAGCGCCGAACACCTGCATTTCCAGATCCACACCAACCCGAACACCACCCTCAGAGGCACCCTGATCTACCGACCCCCTGGACCACGCACGCTATTCAGCGAGGACATCGCCGACTTCATCAGCCCGCATGCCCTCCCCTCCGCTGACTACATCCTCCTCGGAGACCTCAACTTCCATCTGGAGAACAACAACGACCGCAACACCAGCACCCTGCTCGACAACCTCGCCAACCTGGGACTCAAGCAACTGGTGTCCACCCCCACCCACCTCGCCGGACACACACTCGACGCCGTCTTCTCATCCAGCACAGACATCGACTTCAGCCACGCCACAGAGCTTCAATGAACGGACCACAGCTGCGTCCACTTCACCTTCAAGAGAACGACGACCCACCATCACCAGCAACAGACCGCCCGCAGAAGCTGGAACAAGATCACAGCAGACCAGCTCGCCACCTCCCTGAGCCAGCACCCTCCTGCCAGCTCAGCGAACCCCAGCCTGGCCGCCGACAACCTCACGAAGTGGATCAGCAACTGCGCGGACGAACTCGCCCCGCTGAGGACCCCGCCTAGCAGACCCGGCAGCAAGAAGGCCCCATGGTTCACCGACGAACTCAAGAGCTCCAAGAAGAACTGCCGAGCCCTCGAGAAAGTCTGGAAAAGGGAACCGACACCGGACAACAGGACCTCCTACAAACTTGCCACCCGGAAACACCACCAGCTGATCCGCGCCGCCAAGAAAACAGCATTCAAGGACCGGTTGGACAACAACGCACACAACTGCAAGGAACTCTTCAACATCGTGAAAGAGCTTTCCAACCCCAGCGCAGGAAACAACGACATCACCCCATCGCAAGACCTCTGCAACTCCCTCGCCTCATACTTCCACAACAAGATCACGGACATACACAGCAATTTCAACAACCAACCAACGCACACCATGACCGACCAACCACCCCCCCCCACCACCACCCTCCACGCCTGGACCCCGATCAGCACCGAAGACACCATCCGCACGATGAACTCCATCCACTCCGGATCACCGACCGACCCCTGCCCTCACCACGTCTTCAACAGGGCCGACGCTGTCATCGCACCCCACCTGCGAGACATCATCAACACCTCCTTCGACACCGCCATCTTCCCTGAGAGCTGGAAACACGCCGAACTCAGCGCTCTACTCAAGAAACCAACAGCGGACCCCACCGACCTCAAGAATTACCGCCCCATCTCGCTTCTCCCGTTTCCAGCCAAAGTCATCGAGAAGACCGTCAACAAGCAGATGGCCGCCTTCCTCGAGACGAACGGATCCCTCGACCCCTCACAGTCCGGCTTCCGAGCCAAACACAGCACCGAGACCGCCCTCATCGCCGCCACCGATGACATCCGAGCCCTGATGGACAATGGAGAAACAGCGGCCCTCATCCTCCTAGACCTCTCCGCGGCATTCGACACGGTCTGCCACCGCACCCTAGTACGGCGCCTCAGCAACATCGGAATCCAGGACAAGGCGCTGGAATGGATCATCTCCTTCCTCGACGGAAGAACACAGAGAGTCCGCCTACCACCGTACAAGTCAGAGGCCTCCGAAGTCATCTGCGGCGTCCCCCAAGGATCATCCCTGAGCCCCACCCTCTTCAACGTCTACATGAGCCCCCTCGCGGCCATCGTACGCAAACACCACCTCAGCATAATCTCCTACGCCGACGACACCCAGCTGATCCTCTCCCTGACCAACGACCCCGCCGCCGCCAGAGCCAACCTGCACGAAGGGATGAAAGAGGTAGCCGAGTGGATGACGACCAGCCGCCTGAAACTGAACTCGGACAAGACGGAGGTCCTCATCCTGGGCTCCTCACCCTCCGCCTGGGACGACTCCTGGTGGCCTCCCGCCCTGGGCATCGCACCCAAACCGACAGACCATGCACGAAACCTGGGCTTCATCCTGGACTCCTCCCTCTCCATGACCAGGCAAGTCAACAACGTCTCCTCGGCGTGCTTCAACATCCTACGCATGCTACGGAAGATCTTCTGGTGGATCCCCACAGAGACCAGGAAGACCGTCACCCAGGCCCTCGTCACCAGCCGACTGGACTACGGTAACGCCCTCTACGCCGGTACCACCGCCAAGCTCCAGAAGAGACTCCAGCGGATCCAAAACGCCTCAGCCAGACTCATCCTCGACATCCCGCGATCCAGCCACATCTCCGGACATCTGAGAGACCTTCACTGGCTCCCCGTCAACAAGAGAATCACCTCCCGCCTCCTCACCCACGCACACAAAGCCCTACACGACCAAGGCCCGAGCTACCTCAACAGCCGAGTCAACTTCTACGCTCCCAAACGCCACCTCCGATCAGCCAACCACGCCCTTGCCGCCGTCCCCCGCATCCGAAGAGCGACTACAGGAGGAAGGTCCTTCTCCTACCTGGCCGCCAAGACCTGGAACTCCCTCCCGTCCGACCTGCGCCTGACCCAAGACCACCTCTCCTTCAGGAAGAAGCTGAAGACCTGGCTGTTCGAGCAGTAGCGGCACCCCCCCCCCCCCCCCCCCCCAGCGCCTTGAGACCCTACGGGTATGGAGCGCGCTTTATAAGTGTCACTGATTGATTGATTGATTGATTGTAATATCTCCACAGAAAAACTTGCCTACCCCTTGTAGTTTATTCAGAGCCAGGAAGGCAGGGAAGCTGTGCACTTCAAATGCGTGCCTCTAGAAGCTGCTCCATACTTCAAAAGCACAACTGGGTATAAATAATAGACCTCAGACACCATCAATTTAGTACGCTTCTAGATCTGTGGATTCTTTTCCAGGAAGATGGTCTGCTGTGCTGCTTGAAGGATTGTCACTCAGCTGGACTGCTGATCTAACAAAACTAGTGCCCTGCTGTGCTGATCCGCTGCATGCTGCCCTGTTGCCTGGGTGAGAAGAACTGGACCTGCATCTCTTGAACCCAGGACCCAGAGTTACTCCAAGGCTTAGTTAGCTGGCCTCCTGATCTGAAGGCTCAGTGATGTAAAAGGCTCCCAAAAGCCTTGTGTCTGCACCTGGACTCTGCCATCTGCGAGTTTATCCTGCCAAGTGGCGCCACCCCAGTCCCTTGAAAGTGGGCTTAAGGTGCCCTGCCAAACTCTGTGGTACCAGTGGAACAGATGTATCTCTTTGGCTGAGAGGTGCAAACCTGAACAGAACTGACACATTTACGCTGCTGCATGGATTGGAACTACCACAAAGTCCCACATCGCCTCTTCAGCCATAAGCACCTTTGGAAGCTCCACTGAATGACGCATTCTCGGCAGAGGACCCCGCATCCTTCGTCAACAGCAGCCCCGACGATGGCCTCTGCATCACAGCTGTGCAGCTCTTCGGAACCTACACATTGCTCCGTCTGCGCGTGACAAACTTGGCACCAGACTTCCCATAGCAAGGACCATTGGCGTGATCCTTGACAATGATGCAGGCCCTTGCATAACAGCCTCTCTGCATCTCAGAACAGATGCACTGCTTCAGCTAAGCTAGGCATTTTTGACCCGGATCCTTACAACATTCCTCAAACCAGGATTTAAGATACTTCGTTAAGCAGGCCTAATGTGGTCTTTGTAGCTCCATAGCAGTTGGCCTCAACTTTAACCTTGTCTCGGTCCATTTTCCCTAAAATCTTTCAATTTAATATCTTTAGTTCTACTAATTGGATCTTTGCAGTTTAGTTTAGTTTAGTTTGTTTAGTTTGTATAGCGCAAACAGCTACCCAACAAAGGGTTTCCCGGCGCTTGTGATTCAGAGGAGGAAGTTTGGACAACTGACTAGATGTTAAACAGCCAAGTTTTAATGGCTTTTCTGAAACTGATATGATTAACCTCTGAGCGCAAAGCCTGTGGCATAGAGTTCCACAGGGAGGGGCCATGGTAGGCAAAGGATCTACCTCCCATGCGTGATAGTCTTATTTTAGGCACAGCAAATTTGTTTGCTGTTGCGGATCTCAGCGTCCTGGATGGACGGTAGTGTTGTACCAGATTTAACAGGTATTTAGGGGCTTTATTTGCTGAGATTTTATGCATAAAGCATAGTGATTTAAATTTGATTCTGCTCTCAATTTTCAACCAGTGTAATTCTCGTATGAGTTTGGTAGTAGGTGCATGGATGGGAATTTTGCCTAGCAATCTAGCCGCAGCATTTTGTACGGTTTGTAGTTTGCGGACAGTGGCTTTTTTGGCTCCCAAATATAGTATATTGGCATAATCCAATCTGGATGTTATGAGGGCGTTAATGACAGTTCTTTTGGTGTGATCTGGTAGCATCCAGCAGATTTTCTTTAGCCACTTCAGAATGACAAAGCAGGTGGCTGATGTTTTGGTGGCCTGCTGGTGCATACTAAGAGTGTCATCTACCACAAAGCCAAGATTACGGGCCTGGTTAGTTGGTATAGGAGGAGAGCCCATTTCTGGGGGCCATTGTTGGGGTCCCCAGAGTTCTTTATTTTTTCCTAGGATTATGAGTTCGGTTTTTTCACCGTTTAATTTAAAAAAATTATTTTTCATCCATCCAGCAATTTTTGTAAGCCCAGTTCTCAAGATAGAGGGATCATTATTGTCTGTAGGCGGAAGGGAAAAGAGAAGCTGAGAGTCATCAGCATAGGAGAACATTATCAGTCCAGTATCCTTAGCTATTTTAGCAAGAGGGCTCATGTATAAATTAAAAAGTAATGGGCTTAAAATTGAACCCTGGGGGACGCCATGTTTCAAGATATAAGTATCTGAGTACGTAGAGTTTGAAAAAATTTGGAATGTTCTGTTTTCAAGTAGGGATGTGATCCAATTTAAAGCAGGGCCACAGATGCCCATTGAGCGAAGGGTTTTTATTAGTACCGCATGTGAGACAGTGTCAAAAGCGGCACTGAGGTCTAAAAGCACCAGTGCCACTGTTTCACCCCTGTCTATCATTTGACGAATATTTTCGGTTACACCTAAGAGAGTGGTTTCGGTTGAAAAACCTGCTCGGAAGCCAGATTGAAAGGGAGGTAACAAGTCATGTGTTGTTATATAATTTGAGAGACAGCGGTGGACATGTTTCTCTAGAATTTTTGCAAATATAGGTAGGAGAGAAATTGGTCGAAAGTTTGCGGGTACCTTCGGGTCAGCATTAGCTTTTTTTAGGAGGGGATGGATCATGGCATGTTTCCACTCCGATGGAACACATTCTTCTTGCAAGGATTTATTTAGAAGCTCTGTGACAGTGGATAGGGCTTTTCTGCTAAGTAGTTTTAGGATGGAGCATGGTAGCGGGTCTTTTGGCGAACCTGATTTGATCGTACTTAGAAGTTCGGTGACAGTGTCAACGTTGAGTGTAGGCCAGACACTCAGAGAAGGGGTAGGGATTATATCCGAAAGAGTGGCAGAATTGGTCTCTTCACTATCTGATCTATTAGCATCACTACCGTCAAAATGACTTTCCTCATGATTGTTCTGATTAAGTTGGATGGTCTGATAAATTTTATCAACTTTGTCGACAAAAAATGCGGCAAGTTGATTGCATTGGGTTTTATTTAAATCAGGTGGGGTTGGTGAGGTGTTAGAGCCAGCTAGCTCTTTAACTGTTTGGAAAAGTGTTTTAGCTTGGTTTAAAGCAGCAGTAATTTTAGAGCAGGCAAAGTTGGTTTTTGCTCTACTGCACAGCTTTTGGTATTGATTTAGTTGATTTTTGTATTCATTCTTAGCTTCAACGGAGTAGGACTTTCTCCATTGACGCTCAGCATTCTTACATTTAGTTTTTTCCTGCTTTAAAGAGTCATTGAACCACGGAGCAGGTGGACGTTGGTTAATGCCTTTTAGCTTAGTCAGAGGAAGACAGGAGTCAATGGCTGTTAAGAGCCATGATTTAATAGAGATGGATAAAATTTGAACTCCTGAAGTAGTATATGGTATCGTATTTTCTAACAAGGTGTTAAGAATATTAATATCTAGATTTTTCCATTTCCTCACCATGGCGGGCAGTGCCATATGTGGGATATTAGATGTTGGTATTTGAAAGGAAAATTTAATGGGAAAGTGGTCGGACCAAGGAATAGGTAATGCTGGGAAGGTGTTTAAATTTTGAATATTCGAAAAGATTGGGTCCAATAAGTGACCTGCAGTGTGGGTTGGGCCAGTATTCTTAAGACTTAGATTGAGGGATAGGAAGTCATCAATGAGTTCCGTGGCCTTAGAGCAATGCTCATTATCCAAATGAAGATTTAGATCACCGATGACTGTAAAATTGGTGGTATTCATAATGAACGGGCCTAAAAGATCCGAAATATTATTTAGCCAATTTGAAGCAGCACCAGGTGGACGGTAGATAAGCGCACCGGAAAAGGTAAAATTGGATGAGAGTATGATTTTGAAAGTGGCGCCTTCACATCCTGGACATGGAAGGTTGATAAACTCACAAGTATATACTTTTTTAAAGATAACCGCTATGCCTCCTCCAGTTTTATTAATTCTGTCAAGGCGTATAATCGCATATGAGTCCGGGAGGGCTATAGCCACATCTGGTCCGGAGCTTGCATGAAGCCAAGTTTCAGTGATGAACAGTGCATCAGGGGCTTCATCCAGTAGAAAATTAAAAATTTCTGTTTTATGTCTTGGCAGGGAGCGACAGTTCAGACTGAAGAAGGTAAATACTTTAGAGTTAGACTTAACACATGTAGTATTGGTTTGGGTCTAAAGCCTTTTGACTTTGGTGGCATTCGTAGTTAGTGAACAGCCATAACAGATGTTATGGTGTCTATTTAAGTCGAGAAGACAGCAGTCTGGTTTTCTAGGCGTTCTTAATGCTAAAAGCTGTTTAGCACTATATTTTAAATAAGGGGATGCAATGGTATCGCTAGCTGACTGGCTACTAACACATACCGATAATATTGGTTGGGAAGTGGGTGTCATGTCCGCTGGGCGCGTCCTAGTCGCGGACGGGCGCAGACGGGCTGACTCAGGCGTGACTCCGGCGCTGATGCAGGCGCGTCCACAAATCGCGTCCGCTATCGCGGAGAGTATACGTTTCCTTAAATAGTGGTGGCTAGAGCACTGTTAGGCTCATGCCCCTATCCAAGATGTCCGCCGTACTTTTAAGAGCTTGCAAGTGAGATCGGTATTCAGCCCGAAAATCGTCTGTCACCGACTAAATGCAGGTTAACACTATGTTTTATGCCAAGGTTAAGCTAGTGCAAGTGGGAAAGTGAATTATGTGAATTAAAATACGCCGTTTTAAAAAATGCTCGTTTTCAGCAAACAATCACAGTAAATGTGCAGTCTAGCTACCTCTCGGCTATTTCGCCTCAAGAGGGGTCCAAATGTTACAATAAGCAAAGAATCTCGCGTTCTTTACCTTGGGGCTCCTTAAATAGTGGTGGCTAGAGCACTGTTAGGCTCATGCCCCTATCCAAGATGTCCGCCGTACTTTTAAGAGCTTGCAAGTGAGATCGGTATTCAGCCCGAAAATCGGCTGTCACCGACTAAATGCAGGTTAACACTATGTTTTATGCCAAGGTTAAGCTAGTGCAAGTGGGAAAGTGAATTATGTGAATTAAAATACGCCGTTTTAAAAAATGCTCGTTTTCAGCAAACAATCACAGTAAATGTGCAGTCTAGCTACCTCTCGGCTATTTCGCCTCAAGAGGGGTCCAAATGTTACAATAAGCAAAGAATCTCGCGTTCTTTACCTTGGGGCTCCTTAAATAGTGGTGGCTAGAGCACTGTTAGGCTCATGCCCCTATCCAAGATGTCCGCCGTACTTTTAAGAGCTTGCAAGTGAGATCGGTATTCAGCCCGAAAATCGGCTGTCACCGACTAAATGCAGGTTAACACTATGTTTTATGCCAAGGTTAAGCTAGTGCAAGTGGGAAAGTGAATTAAGTGAATTAAAATACGCCGTTTTAAAAAATGCTCGTTTTCAGCAAACAATCACAGTAAATGTGCAGTCTAGCTACCTCTCGGCTATTTCGCCTCAAGAGGGGTCCAAATGTTACAATAAGCAAAGAATCTTGCGTTCTTTACCTTGGGGCTCCTTAAATAGTGGTGGCTAGAGCACTGTTAGGCTCATGCCCCTATCAAAGATGTCCGCCGTACTTTTAAGAGCTTGCAAGTGAGATCGGTATTCAGCCCGAAAATCGGCTGTCACCGACTAAATGCAGGTTAACACTATGTTTTATGCCAAGGTTAAGCTAGTGCAAGTGGGAAAGTGAATTAAGTGAATTAAAATACGCCGTTTTAAAAAATGCTCGTTTTCAGCAAACAATCACAGTAAATGTGCAGTCTAGCTACCTCTCGGCTATTTCGCCTCAAGAGGGGTCCAAATGTTACAATAAGCAGTCTTCGTCTTGTTTACTTTATTGCAGTTTGCTCTACTATTGTAACTTGGTGGGGGATCCGTTTAGTGTGGATTTTCACTTTATTACTGTTTGAAGTGTTGTACAAATATTTCACACATTGCATCTAAGTTAAGCCTGACTGCTCTGTGCCAAGATACCATAAGGTTGAGCACAGGTTAATTTAGGGTTGGCTTGTGCCTAATCCTGACAAGGATTGTGGTTGCTGATGTTAAGGGGCACACAACCCAGTCAACCAGCAACCCGATTTCTCCCACAGTGTGTTTTAAGGTGAATAATCACAAACCTGCTAATTTACAAGCTATCTTATCCAGAAATATCTACACAGCTTCCCTTAAACCCAAATGAATATTAATGGAAATTCCATGATAATGTCAAAATATCTGCATTTGAGGGCCCAAATCGAAATTGTTAAACTCACATAAGGCAAAGCCCCCTGCACCATGGTACAGCCAAAAATTATACAAACGCAAATGAGCCTTCAGGCACAAGAGTATAAATTGGCATGGGAAAAGCTGCAGTAAGAGCTGTCAATCATAGGACCTATCTGGGAGGAGTCTAACAAAAGCAGGATGGTCATTAAGGCACTCCATGAAAGAGAGCACATTAATCAGTTTATTCAAAGGCAAGGTTGTCACGCACATCAACAATACACCAACACCCACAAGTGAAATCTTCACACCTATACATTGACAATGCATCCTTTGTAAACAGGACAGCCCCCCCTTCCAGAAGACCAGCCAGAACCCTACAACCTAGAAGGTCCAAACTGGAAATCATGTTACCATTTTTGGGAAAATCCGTAAGGAAACAACAACCAGCTCCAGAATGAGAGCAAATGAAATGTCTTCCTTCAAGACTGCCAACCTTAGCTCAGACTACAGCGCAGTATGGAGATGTCAACCATTCAAGGTGTTAAGGGTTCCCTACAGATCTAAAACAGTAGTGACTCTTGCTTCCTTGTCCTGCTTGACCCCCCAAAGACTTGGGCACAGTCAAGCATTTAACCAGATGTAATGCTCAAACACCCCTGTGCTTTGATGGCATTGTCCAGCAATGGATCAAATGAGTTACTACAGAGCCAAGACTATGCCTATCTCCTATGGTTTTCCCCTAGGCACCATCCTCTTGCAATCTTCAGCCTCTATATGGAGCTGCAGTGAGTGCAGTTGGCAAAAAAGGAGGTTGGGATCCACCAGTTACTGATGGCATGGAACCCTGTTTGAAGGCCACATCAGGTTATGACAGTAATCGTTAGGACTGCCTTGATTTATTCTAAACAAGGATATACAGTCTCACTCCAACTGAACACCACTAAGATGGAATTGAAAGTGTATGCAAAACACAACATGTAAAGGTTGGCTTTTTGAGATGACGTCTTTAGAGGTTCACTCCTAAAGCTGACAACAAGGCCAATGCTCCATTTCTACATTGATACCAACGTCAGCTTGAATATCAAAGTTCACATCAAGAGCACAACATATACTGACTGGCATAAAACAACTCTGATTTATGGAGTGAAACTTTTGCAACTGGAAGAAGACACCATGCCCATTGTCCAGTATCTGGGTCTTTCCCTCCCCAGTAAAGCCAACACTCTCATGGCAGGCATTACTTAGCTTCACATGACTACTGAATAGCATGCTCCATGCAGCACCACACTTCAAAGGTTATGTATAGTAAGTAAAATAGGATTGCACCAACCCTAGAACACTTGGATGCCTACCACTTCCAATATTACTACATTCAAGAACAGCTGCACAAACTATAGGATATTCAAGATTAAAACCGTTGGTGCAGCATGCACAACAGCATCACCAAACTGGCAATTAGGAAATGCTGGAATCACATGCCTATATAGCAAGTGTTTTTCCAACTACGCTCCTAGCAAGTGAAGAATCAACCTAGTTAATATTTCCCAGGCTCCATCCCTTTTCCATTTTCACAGGGAGCTGAAAATCCATCTCTTCAAGTAACACCTTAAGACACTGTATGGCAGACCACATCAGAAGGGTTATACTCTCACCTATACCCAACGTTTACCAACTCCTAAAAAGGGTATGGTACATATGAAATGCCTATTTTGAGGATGCAACATTCCGATTATGTTATTAGAACATATGGCGCTGATGCACTATGATGCTGCTTTTGGAAGGTACCAAAATATTGTAGATAAAATATTGCCTTCATTATTGTTTACAAAACGAATGCCCCATTGTAATTAAAAAACATAATTTTAACCCAAAACACTGTATTTTTTGTAAATGCAATTCACAGCACAATTATTTATGTCAGATAATACTTTTGTAACCAATATTCTAACATAGAATCCTTTTGTCAATGAAGTAATGTTTTGCAAATGTGTTGATAGATCACCAGCATAGCTGCAGCATTTCTTGTGGGATGGGCTTTACATTTCCCTGGCAGGTGAACAATGAAAAATATTGTTAATTTGGCTTTCGTACGGTTTGAGGATGCTAAACCGGTACAGATAGATCATTAATTTACACATAACTCCTTTTTCATGCATACAGCCTTTGATTTGTTAAGGGTTCTTTTAAATTCCAAGGTATTCTGAAGAGATCAGACTTTGAATAAACTGAGAAGGAAAGCAAAATACCCTGATTAATAAGGAAATCTTATTCTATGACGGTACTGATCCTCTACCAACTTCGGAATATGGCATCCGGCATTTCGAACTATGTAGATACACAATGACATGAAGCCACAAGAGAGGTTACCTGATTAGCTGTCAACTGTGTAATCTGTTGAGGGTGAAGACATTTTTGTGATATGGCTGACTGTCTTCTGGAGCACAAGGTTTTACAACTGATATGTTCTGTACTGTTCTATGTTTTGGATAACCTTTGATTGAGTACTCTATGAAATCCACAGTTTATATATAGTGACCGACTCTGCATTACTTATGGGAGATAGATTGGATGAGTTCTTATCACCTTTTCTCAATGGCAGAATACTGTGGGTGGCTTGTGTGGGAATAACAGTTGCATCTCACTCTTCTAGCAGAAGGAATATCCATTTTAAAAGTTACTTTGTGTCATACATGTTACAGGTCCCCCAAATGCATGGATTCAGATGGTGTTGCCCATAGGATTTAAAAGAACAATAACCAACTACCAAGTAAAGGGATTTTCCCCTACTGGGGCAAATACTTTCTTTTTTTTTTCTTTTAAATGTTTTTATTGAATTTTTTAACCCGTTTTTGTTGAGGCATTATGTACATTATAATTGTTATATACATCCAAAAAGAAACAAAGAAAGAAACCATATCACGGTTATGATACAATCATGAGTATTACTCCATCTAAAGTAGAAGACAATCTGTCTAGCCCAGCTTGGGCTGAGAATCCCAGACAAATTAATAATAATTCATACAAACAATTCATTTCATTTTATCATGATCGAGACAAAGCACTTCTCTAGATTATATATATATATATTTTTTTTTTTTAAACAGCAGGATTTTCTTAAAAAGCCAACCAATACAAAAAAAAATCAATAATCCTTCAATCCCTATCCTAAATTCATTGACATCAATCCGTAATTGGAGTCCAGATTTTGCATCCCATAGCCCTTTTCCTTCTCCCTTTGGTCTTTTAAATTGACAGTTCTAAATTGTACGTGGCTAATAATCTTGACCCCCAGTTGATAAAGGATGGTGGGTCAGGACTGATCCACTCATTAGTGATACAGGCACGTACCAAAGCCATAGCATTAAATAGCATAGCAGTTGTGGATATCGATCTTAAATTAGCCTCCCTATAAGACCCTATACCTATAATTACTAGTTCCCCAGTAATTATGATGGGAGCTCCAAGAATTGTAGCAAAATAATTTTCGATCTCATGAAAAAACAGCCCCAATCTTGGGCAAGTAAAAAACATATGTGTCGAGTCTGAAGCTCGCACTCCACACGTATTACATTTATCCCCCTTCGTTGCCCCCCATTTTACAATTTTACTGGGGGTATAGTATAAATCGAAGATGGCCATATCATTAAAACATGGTTTGCCAAATCAAGCGATTTTTCTATATCTATACCCTCAGCTCCCAAGTTATTCACCCATTTTGTATTCCATGTACCCAAATCGTCCGGGAGTATTTCCAACAATTGTTGATATTGCTGACCTATTGGGGTTTTTTCCTAATTTTTCAGATTAAGGGGAGATTAATATACTGTTGCTCCATTCCTGACCCTCGCCGACCCAAAAAACTATAGATTTGAAGGTATTTAAAAAATCTTGTTTATCTAAACCAAACTTCTCCTGTAAATCTAAAAAGGACAGAAGTTGACCTTCATCAAAAATATCCCCAAGGCGCCATAATTCCTTAAAGCCCCATCTAAATGTTACTTGATCCCAGAAGATTATTGGAAGGAACCCAGAGGCAGAAAAGGGGGTATAGGCATTAAGACTTAAAATGTGCCACTTACGTTTAATCTATTTCCATACTGCATACACAGCCTTAAGTATCTTAAACTTGTTTTTTTTCTTTAAGTAACTGGACTCTATTACCTTAACTAAACATGAATTGGTCCCATCTCCCAACCCAAATTTATAAATGGACGGTCTATGAAAACGGGGAATCTTAGCCTTAGCCCAAACTACAAGGGGACCCATATATTGCAGCATAGCGGCCCAGTAATACATCAAGAAGTATGGGATACCCCAACCCCCACAATGTCTTGGCAGAACCATCTTCTTATATGCCCTTCTCGGTCTTTGATATCCCCAGAGGAATCTAGAACAGATCCTCTCTAATTTGATGAAACATATAGAAGTAAACTCAAGGGGAATTGTTCAGAACATATATAGAGATTTTGGGAGGAGTAACATTTTTAGAAAATTACATCTCCCGTGAAGAGAAAGATGAAGGTGATCTAATCTTTCCAATGTTACATTTACCTTAACCATCACAGGGGTAATGTTCAAGTCAGGAATCTTATCCACATCTGATGTGATTTGTATTCCCAAGTATGTTGACTCGGAGACAATTGGCAGGTTCACCAACGATTCAGTACCAGAGTAAAGCATCTGAGTTTTGTCTACGTTTCACTTATAGCCGCAAAATCTACCAAACTGTGCTGCCCGCGCAAACGAAATATCACTGGTGAGTACAACCTTATAGTCGGCGTACGCCAAAGCTCTATACTCAACATTATAAAAGTTTACTGGTTTAATATATATGTTCTGGTTTAGTTTATTCAAAAATAAATCAATATATAATGCAAATAATAAAGGGGAACACGGGCACAGTTGCCTTGTACCCCTACTAATGCTGAATGATTCTGTCCCCTGTCCAGAAATACGTGGTTGCTACGGGGGATAAATATAAGGTCTTAACTGCTTGAATGAATTCACAGCAAAACCCATTCCATTGCAAGAGATCCCACATATCCTGCATGGAGACCCTGTCGAACGCCTTCTTGGTGTCCAACAGGATCACCTCCAGTGAAGATTCTGCTGCCTAAACCCAAACTCACAGAGCGATTACGTGTCTTACATGATCCGCAGTATCCCTACCTGGGATAAACCCATGTTGAAAATTGGATACTAAAGGGGTAATAACCATTCCCAAGCGGAAAGCCAAATACTTTCTTAAGGCCATGCAGGAAACGTATAAGGGGTGGGCAGCAACAAATGATGCATGAGATGGCCATCTACAATAAACCAAATGTATCTTTACAGATGTTGGCTGACGCCTAGATTTAAATCAGTTTGCTTCTTTAGATGCAGAATCCCTTCTTTTGGCAAGTGTGTAATGTGCATCACCTCCTTCAGGGGGTGCATGCATTCGAGGAGCCAGGCAGCCAATCTCACTAAAGGAAGGCTGGGCTGAAGTTATAATCTTACTCAAGACCCTGAAAGAAAAAAATAAGGCCGCCAGAGAAGCCTCTTGCATAGCTCTTGCATTTACGACCATTGGTAAGACCAATACAGACCTTCATCATTTTGTGTTGCTTTAGATTGACAACCGCCTTCAGGAAGAGCACAACTGGAGGAACAGTGTACACATATACTTTATACCAATACATTGAAAGGACATCACCATTGGAATTGGGCACTGGCAATCCGGTTGCGAAGTCACAACTAATTTGGGTATTTTGCTGACCATAACGTTGAGATTTGGTGTATCCCTGTCATACAAGATGACTGTGCGGACTTTGTTGTTTGCCTCCCAATCTTGATCTTCCAAAAGGGCCTGCTTTGCTGTTCTGCCTTGATATTTCAAAGCCTTGCAGGTTAATTGCAGTTATCAGGAGACTCGATTTAGAGTACACAGAGAGTATTCTTTTGAGCTTCCCTTAAAAGTGTCTGAGGTTTTGGCCCTCCCTGTTTGTTCCATTTGGACATCTCTGTAGAAATGCCTATCTGTATAAAAGGTAAAAAGGATTTCAAAGCTAGATGGACATGGACAGCTTTCAGTTTCATCTTATTGGTTATTGATACAGTATGCTTGCCCTCTAGTTGACCATTTTCCATGTAAGATCAATTGCTACATGTGAGCAACTACACATGAAGCAAAAATCATAATCAACTGGTAGGGAACGGATTTCTCAAAGGACAAAGAACAGCCCAAGTTCATCCTCCAACACAACCACAGGAACGACGGTAAAAGTACTTGGGACAGACTCGGACCATTTTCCCAATTTAGTGTAAAGTGTTTCCAGTGCTTTCCTGAAACACCGCATAAAGCAAGCTATACCTTAATGAGTTAATCATTCAAATATAGTCCAAAATAAATCTTAGCACAAAAAAAGTCTGCGACCTCCATCATGAACTTAGAGACCGCAAACGTGGCCTACCTTAACTAAAGGACTGATCGCTGTACTATGAACATCAAATATTTATCTTGAAATGAAGGAATTAATAAAAGAATATATGCAATATTTTATGAGGTTATTTATAAGGCACGACGCAACAGGAGACTCAGACAATATGTAAAAATATGGAGAGATGCGGGTAAATTCAAAACGATATGTGCCAGTACACAAAAATAAGAAACAAATTATCACACTTGGGTCAGGCAGGAAAGGGATTTGATGCAGTTCATGTTGGAGGGAATATTGTGAAAAGGTGAATTTCAAACCTTTCCCCAATTCCCCAGAAGCACATTTGGGGTGCAGAGGAAGGTTTCCAGAGGTTCTCTATTCAGATGCAGATAATTCCTGTTTGTGCACATTCTTTGTGAGTCTTTTGAAATTCATTCCTGGGCAGAAATTCCTTTGTATTGCAGGGGGCACAAGCCGCTTTGAGTTTAGAGTGAAAATAGTCATATTTATTGAATTAGAGCTCCTTCAGATTGCACAACAGATTTGGGTGTTTTTTTACCAGGAAGAGGGAGAAAATGCCTTCCATTCAAGGTTGAACAAACTTTCTCTTGTTGGTGATTAATAATCAGCTGCATGAAGAACAGTTTTCATTGAAGTCAATCAGGACTTTTAGTGGTTCGTGATTAGCAAATAAACTCTCTTGCTGTGTGGTAAGCTGATGACCAATGTGGAGTGGAAGTTAGGAAGTCCATGAAATGTTAGGAGAGCATGATTATAGGTAATAATGTAAACTGCAACCATACACTTTGCATTTTGGTTATGTTTCTTGAAGAAAAGAGAGGTCGACAGAAAAGCCCAGAGAAAATCCAAGATAGATACCCTTTTCTCATATGCTGATGATATACAGATTGTTGTATCACTGTCAGCTTAGTATAACCACAATGTGCAGGCTCTCAACTCATGCCTTAATGAAGTATCACGTTGGAGGTGCTCCAACCCCCTAAAATAAAATGGTGATAAATCCGAGGTTATGTTGGTAGGGAATCCTTCTATTCCCTGGGACTCTCTGATATGGCCTTCAACCATGGGCAGTCCTGCCAGTTCAGTATTGGTCATATAAAGCTTAGGAATGTGGATTAATGACAAACTCACTATGAGTCACTAAATTAATTAGGTTGCCGCTACCTGTTTTGGCATCATGAAAGGGCTTGGAAAAATCCTAAACTGTCTCCCTATTGCTGCTCAGAGAACAGTAGTCCAGGCCTTGGTAATCTCAAAACTAGACTCCTTAAAAACTTGGCTGTTCCAGTGCTCAGAATTCCCCTAAGTAGGTTCCCTTTAGTGGACTTGCAGGTCATAATCTGGCTGTAGATGACCCTATCACTGGAAAACCTTTTGTTAGGTAGCCATGTACTTTACAAATTATGGGGGTCATTATGATGGCGGATTCCCCGCATACTCCGGGCCGGCGGAAGCCACCGCCGGCCCGGAGTATGCGGGGAATCCGCCGGGAGGCCTGAAAGACCCACCGCCAAATTAGGATGGCTGGTGGGTCTCACAATCTGTCCTCCACTTTTCCGCCACGGTCGGAAGGCGACCACGGAGGAAAAGCACCAACATGGCTGGCGGTGTCTATCAGACACCGCCAGCCATATTAGGATGTAGGGAAAGTAATGCTTTTCCACGGCGGTTTTTCCGCCGTGGAAAAGCATACGGACATTCACTTTGGGGGCCCGTTGTGGGCCCCCTGGGTGAAGGTTGCGTGGGGGGTGCACATGGGGGGTACCTATGGTACCCCCCTGCCTTTGCGTGCACGAAGCGGCAGGCACCGCGCGGTGCCTGCCGCTTTGTGCATGCAAATGCACTGCTTTCATTTTTTACATTGCGGCGGGTGCTGCTTCAAGCAGCACCCGCCGCAATGTAAAACATACAGGATGTGACCGCCATGGTGGCGGTCACATCCTAATTGCCATGGAGGGACCGCCGCTGCCCATGTGCACGGTCCCTCCTACTCAGGGGTGGCGGACGGACGCAAGTCCGTCCGCCATCCTAATCGACCCCTATGTGTATAATAAATCATGTGCAGTGCCATTGTCCTGTTTTTACTTTCTGAACCACTTCTGAGAATTGGTATTGCAATAATGGGTTGGAATAACAAACAAGAGTTAGGACTCCTGTAGAAGGAAAAAAGGTTTTGAGGCCATGTGCGGAACATTGGGTGAGGAAGTGCAAAACCTGAGAATGTAATCACTTTGCATGACATTTAGCACCTTTTTGTCTCTTTGTATACTCTGGCATGATGGAACATGTGCAGATATACTGAATGCTAAATCATGCAAGCCTGTTTCAAAAACCTTTTCTATGAGGTGCGTTTTGCTCTAGGCTTAGCTGCAAGTTACTTTACATCTAGGCCCCGGTAAACACCATCGCCAGCCTGAATCAGCAAGACAAGCTGTTGTGTAAGGCATCAAAGGAACCCGAAGCGCCAAGACCAAAAATATCCCAAATCATAAACAAGGCCCAGCCAGACGGAGCTCCCGGACCCAATGGTTTTCCCCAGGCTCTGTAAAAAGCAGACATCAAGCTGTGGACAAATCACCTGGCCCCTCTATTCTCCTACTGCTGGTTTATTCACCACATTCCAAATTCTTGGAAAGGAGCCATTATCCATCCACTTTTTAAAGGCGGAAGGAGAGCTGACCCGAAAATCTATAGGATGATAGTTCTCTTCGACATTGAATCAAAATATTAAGCAAGTTTGCTGCATGAAGAGCTGGCATCCTGGGCAAAAAAAGACATTGTCTACTCTTCAATCAGTTATAAACAGCAATTGGCCTAGCCGACAGTACACCCAATACTGAAAACACAACACTTGAAGGGGTCTCTAATACTTTTCAATTCCCTAGAGTGTGTTCCCTATCACTACTCAAAATGTCATGGTGAATTTGAATTTGAATTTAAAGATATTTGTATAGCGCACGTTTACCTAGCGGTTTCATGGCGCTGTGGGGTCAATTCAATTTCATGTGCAGGCGCAGAGGTGGATCAAGTTGAGAAGGCCTGTGAGAACAGAAGAGTTTTCAGTCTCCCGCGGAACTCCATGTAAGACGCTGATGTTCGAATAGAAAGAGGTAAGGAGTTCCAAAAAGACGGGGCGAGAACAGAGCACGTACAGCCTCCAGTCCTGCTTTTCTTAAAACGGGGCACCACCAGAATAGATAGGGAAGAGGAGAGTAATTGCCTGCTTGGAATGTAATGATGGATGTTAGATTTAATAAAAGCCGGAGCTGTCCCGGCAAGAGCCTGGAAAGTCAGGCATCCAAGCTTGAACAGGGCTCTTTCTTTAATAGGGAGCCAATATAAGGAGCAGAGAAAAGGGGTAATGTGCTGAGACCTAGGTAAGCTGAAAACCAAGCGGGCAGCTTGGTTCTGCACTAGCTAGAGCCGGCGAAGGGCATAACTGGGAATGCCGTTGTACAGTACGTTACCATAGTCAAGGCGAGAGAGGACCATCGCCATAACAATAGGTTTAAGAGCTGAAAATGAGAAAAAACGTGAAATCTTGCGAATAGTACGCAACACAAAAAAACAAGAAGAGACCACCGTGCTAACGTGCGAGTGAAGAATAAGGTGTTGATTAAGAGTGATCCCCAAGGTTTTGACAGAAGAAGAGGGGAGAGGGGGGGAACCGAACGAAGGAGGCCAAAAAACAGAATACCAAGTGTATCATCATCATGGTGTATCATAATAATGTCCTAAAAACCATCATAGGCTTAATCCCACCTAAAAATAATCAAGAAAAGTGTGAGAGAGGACAGAGAGTACCTCACGGTAGTAACACCAAGGGGGTTGCTGGCTGGTACTCGCCAGCATACCCACTTATCATCATAGGTTACTCTCTCTACATGTATTTTCCCATAGGGAGAATCTCAACCCAATTTAGTAAAGAAAGATAGTTAAAGAAAGTGAACTATCAGTGCCTAATGTTTTTATAAGTGCCCAATGGACACCTGTGAGAATCTGAAACTGTAATTCTCACCATTTGAAATCCGGTGAAGCTTACTAGCCTGACACAACTTTATTGAATGCTGTAAGCTTCCCCAATTAAAAATGGTTTTTGTCAACCATAATCAACTCCGTACTGCCAACATGTTTTGTTGCTGAATCATCACACAACTTCTTCAGGGCTGTTTGGGGTTCCAATTCTCAACTTCACTTGAGATTCACCCCACCGGCGTGTTAACAGCTCCGGGGCTTCTAAAACGCCAGTGGGACGCGGCAGGGGGGGCTAGCCATTGGGCAGTCACACCAAGGGCACGTGATCAGAGTACCAGTGTGAAGATGGTTGCAGGTTTTAGGTGAATCTCAAGTGAAGTTGAGAATTGGAACCCCGAACAGCCATGAACCACCAGTAATGTGCTTGCCCCATTCGTAATGATGGAGAAAGCATCAGTTTCAAGAATGCCTCTTCACTGCTGCTTTGTTGATTTTCAAAGCGGCCTTCTACCGCGTGCCCAGGAATCTGCAATGGTACAAACTGCAGAAATGGGGAATCTCTCCAACACTTTTAAAGGCAATAATCCAACTTCACTCAAACACTTGGATTCACATAAAATTGAGGGACGTAGCTCATGTTTCAAGAAGAATACAGAAAAAATGAAGGAGGCCCCCTTGCTAGATTGGTCTGGGACCAGGGGAAACAAAACGAAGAAAACAAACAATGTCCCTCACTACACACAAGCTATCTATGTAGTTCAATCAATTGAGTGCAGGATATTATAGTTACGATAATCAAACCCTTCTTGTTTGGGAAACTAGATTGAGGGGAGGTGAACTATACTCGTGTTGACAGAATTGACACAGTTAATACATTTCAAAGGAGCCTTTACAGTGAGTCAAAAAAACTGTTTACAAGAGTCAGTTTTAAAACAAGCAATACATATATTTTATTTCATTTCATACAGCTGTATAAACAATTGGCATATTATAGGTACATTAAAATCATGAGGCACACAAAAAACAGTAATCATTAGATAATAGATTTTCATACACAAAATTGATTAAAAGTGTTCAAGAGGAGGGGCGTGGCCAAGATGGCGGGGTGAGCGGACGCTTCCTCCCGTAGCTCCTCCGGCCCGGCTCAGCTCGAGCCCCGATTTCAGCGCTTCTCTCCCCCCGCGGCTGCTTTGCGGGTGAAAGGAATGTGTCGGAGTTCCTGGTGCACCTATTGATACTACTTTGACTCCTATCGCCCCGGGGGAAGTACCCCGAAAGTTTGCTTAAAGTTCGGAGCACGGAGGAGAGCCTGGGAGGCGGAGCGTATTGCAGTGCTGTCCAGGCGCCTCGGCTGGGCCAGGTGCTGAAAGCTGGTGATCCCGAGTGTTCGGTCCCGACGTGCTCCGGAGAATAACAGCACTCCCCGGCCGAAGCCTACGTGACCGGTACCACCGACGCGCAGCAGACCCTGGACCTTAGCTGGCACTTTGGCCCCTCGCTACCGACAACGGTGCATGGCGCGGCGTGGGCCCTGGACCTGGCGGAGAGGGACGGAGGCATCTAAACGGCAGCCGACCTGGGCGAACCCACTGGCGGAACTGTGAGACACTAGCTGTGGACTTTCCTTGCTTATTGTGCCCCGGGGGTCGCCGACGGTCTCGCCAGCACAGGCCGCTCTATTGGGCCCGCCCTGCCGCCATCTTCTCCCTGAGGAGCTGGAGCTGGCGACCTCCACCCGTGCCTTTGGCGGGCAGGTGCCCACTTTCGCATTGGCTCATGTCCTGATCGCCCAAGGGGTGCGCTTCTGAAAGGCCCTGACTTTGGCCCCCCTGATTGCCACCTTGGTCGGTACAACGATTGTCTCGCCCCGGCCTGAGCCGCCATTTTGTCGCTTGTGACGCAGCACCCTTGTCCTCGGCGGGGTCTCACATCTGGTGCCCGCAGGCGACTGAACGCATCTACAGCGGCCGGCCCTGACCCTTGCCCATTGCAGTGGCCACGATGACTGGGAGAGGAGGCTCGAGAAGGGGCGATCGCACTCTGCCGGACATGCTCAGCAGGGCCCAGCAGCTAAGGGACAGGACGCAGCCGTCGCCGGGGTCCTCCCGGGCCTCGGCAGACGCAACTGGAGGCGAACCACCGGTCACGAGGTCCTTCATGGAGGACTTATTTAGCTCCCTCAAGGACGACTTCCAAACGCTAAAGAAGGAGGTGGCCAGCGAGGTGCGAGAGGTGCGCAAGGAGGTGGAGGGCCTCGGTGAGCGTGTTGACACAGTGGAAACGGCGGCCCAGCACCGTGACGAGGAGATAGTCCATCTCCAGCAGGACGTTCTCCATCTCCGAGAGCAGTGTGTCGAGCTCCAGGCCCACTCTGAGGACCTCGAGAACAGGTCCAGACGGAACAACATCCGGGTGCGGGGTGTCCCATCAGCGGACGAGGGGACGGATCCGGTGGCCTATCTACAGGACTTGTTCCGGGAGATTCTGGGAGAGGACGCAGAATTCCCGATCCGCATAGACAGAGCGCACAGAGTGGGCCGACAGCGCCAGTCTTCAGCACCCCCACTGGACATTCTGCGTTCCTGCCTGATTTCCCCTTGAAGGAGCGCATCATGACGGAGGCCCGCAGGAAGCAGCCTTTCACTTTCAGAGAGCGGCCTGTGGCGCTCTATCAGGACCTGTCCGCCATCACGCTGCAGAAGCGCAGGTCCTTCCGGATTGCTACAGACTTTCTGCGGGAGCACGAGACGCCCTACTCCTGGGGTCACCCCTTCCGCCTCATCTTTCGATGGAACGGAGTGCTACACCAGCTGCGCTCCCTCCAGTACGTCTGTGGGGTGTTGGGACTCACGGCCACGGAGGAAGACGGAGCGACGCCCACGTGGAGGCGCTCGGAGAGACGGAATCGGTGGAGATCGACGAGGAGAAGATCGTCAGCGACTGTGAGTCGCCCTGATTCCCCTACCATCAGGGCAGATATGGAGGAAGCCCTGAGAACGGCGGCCAGGAACTTGCCTGACACCATCGGCGTGGCCTTGACGGCCTGATTTCACTCCGGGGGGAGAGATGCTTAGCTTCTACGATGCTGGGTTGGGGCTGGGGGTTGGGAGGGAACGGTTGGAGGTGAGTGGCTGAACGTCCACTTGATTGTTTTCTACAGACTTGCTCGTCCGGGCTGGACTGAGACAATGGGGTGTTTTTATTTGTTTGTGGTTTTGGCTAGGTGCCATGGGTTGGTTTTGGGAGGGCGTAAGAGTTGTTTTGTTGTTGGTGGGGTCCCGTCTGATAATGCCCAAGCACACGTGAGGCCGGTCCTGGCCTTCCCTGCGCTCCTGCCCCGCACGCCCCCTCCACTGATCCCTCGCTTGCTGCATAGCGCTTCGATCCCCTGGGAGCGATGCCGTCCTTGAAGGTGGTGACCCTTAATGTTAAGGGTCTGAACAACCCTGTGAAGCGTAGGGCGATCCTTTCCCTGCTAGAGGGGACGCAAGCGGACATTTGCCTTTTGCAGGAAACTCATTTACTTTCCAAAGATTGTCACAGGCTGCGCTCCGCCAAGTTCCCCACCCAATTCTTCTCTTCGGCGGCGACCAAGACTGCGGGTGTAGCCATTCTTTTAGCCAGCTCCTTCAGGGGCGAGGTATTGTACAAATATGCCGAGCAGAAGGGGAGGCTCCTAGTGTATCGCATGCGGCTTGGGGGTATCGCCTTCACGGTTGGCTCCGTTTACAGCCCGAATGACCACCAGGATCGTTTCCTGGAATCAGTGTTGGTGGACGTCACTGCCTCGCCCGATCGCCATGTAGTCTTGGGGGGAGACCTAAATATGGTCTTCGACTCAGCTATGGATAGGTCTGCCCAATGCTTCCCGCAGACGGGGGAGCTTTCCCGAGCGGTGCAAGACCGGATTGCAGAGATGGATCTGCATGACCTCTGGCGCACTATGCACCCCACCGATCGGGACTATTCATACTTCTCCCACGCGCACCGCACTTATTCGCGGTTGGACTACCTCTTGGTGAGCGGACCGCTTCGCTCGGCCGCCACGGCAGCAGACATCGGGGTTTTGTCCCTGTCCGATCATGCACCGGTGTCCGGAGTCTTTGCTTGGCCGGCAGCCCCCCCTCCAGAGGGATGTGGCGGCTTCGGGATACTCTTCTACATAAGAAGTCGGTGGTGAAGCGAGTGGGGGAGGTCATTCAGGAGTATCTGGTCCACAATAGCAACTCCGACACGTCTCTAGCGACGCAGTGGGCAGCCTTGAAGGCGGTCCTCAGGGGGGAATTTATCTCCATTTCCTCGGCGGAGAACAGAGAGCGGCAATGTAAGAGGGACGAAGTGACGGCGCAAGTCAGGGAACTTGAGCAGGTTCACCGCCGAACGGGGGCTCCTCGAGTTTGGAGGCAGCTGAAAGCGGCGAGGAAACTCCTCTCTGCGCTAGATCTAGATCGGGCGGAATACGCAGCGTTGCGTCTGAAGCATGCCTTTTATACGGGCGGGGACAGATGCGGTAAGCTCCTGGCCCATCGGCTCAGGGCTGCGCAGCAACGCAATGTGGTGAAGGAGCTAGTGGGTGCAGATGGGGTTCCGGTTTCCGGTGACGCGGACGTGGCGGATTCCTTCCGTAGCTTTTACGAGGCGCTATACGCCGCGGAACCCTCCCCACCGGGAGAAGCTGAGGCCTATCTGGAGTCTATGACCCTCCCGGCTCTGGAGCCCGCCCAGGCGGACCACCTGGAGAGGGACATCCATGTGGAGGAAGTCATCTCCGCTATCGCACGATTGAAGCACGGTAAGGCCCCGGGCCCGGATGGCTGCACGGCCTTGTTCTACAAGACCTTCTGCTCCACTGTGGCGCCTATCCTGGCTCGCCTGTTCAACTCCTTCTCTGAGCCGGGGGCTATCCCGCCGGACCTTCTTTCCACGACGGTGTCGGTTATTCCGAAGCCCGGGAAGGATCGGACCTTGTGCGGTTCATATCGGCCTATTTCGCTTCTGAATGTGGACCTTAAGCTCTACACGGGGATCCTGGCGGCCAGACTTGGACTGCACCTACCGGGCCTGGTGGAGGCGGACCAGGCTGGTTTTGTGCCCGGTAGGCAGACAGTCGACAACACCAAGAGGGTGACGCACGTGTTAGAAAAGGCCTCACGCGTCCCGGGGGAACGATGTTACTGTCGGTCGATGCGGAGAAGGCCTTTGATAGGGTTCATTGACCGTACCTTGAGCTGGTTCTCGGGAAACTGGGGATCGGCGAGAAGTTCCGCACCATGGTCTTCAATTGTTATAAGAGACCGTCCGCATCGGTGCGAGTCAACGGACACAGCTCTAGTAGTTTTGCCATTGAGCGTGGTACTGCCCCCTCTCACCGCTCTTGTTCGCCCTCTATATGGAGCCGTTCGCCCAGAGGATTCGCGACAATCCGGACGCTATTGGGGTTAAGATGGGTCAGTATACCCATACTGTTAGCCTATATGCGGACGATGTCCTGCTGACCCTGGATGACCCCAGGCGGTCACTCCCTGCTTGTGTCCAGGAACTGAACGCCTTTGCACGCGTGGCCGGCTTTAAAATGAACATGTCCAAATCGGCTGCCCTGGATGTGTCGCTCTCCGCAGACACCAGGCGAGACCTCCAGCGTCTTTTCCCTATGCAGTGGTCCTCTTCCACGGTGCCGTACCTGGGGATCCTGCTTGCACCTTCGCTGCCTGAAATGGTCAAAGCCAACTATTCTTCCCTTAGTAAGAAGATTAAGGAGGAACTCGGCCGATGGGGCAAGGGCCTGCTCTCGTGGCTGGGCCGTATCGCAGCGGTGAAGATGACGGTGCTGCCTCAGATCTTGTATCTTTTTCGTGCTCTACCTCTCCAGCCCCCTGTGGGTTGGATACAGCAAGCGCAGGCTGACATCTCCCGTTTCGTGTGGCAGGGCCGCAAGCCTCGGATGAAGCGGGTTCTTTCCACGCTTGCCCCAGAGGCGGGGGGTCTCGGTGTTCCGGACCTCTGGAAGTATTTTCAAGCGGCGCAACTCCGGTATTTGGTGGAATGGAGCAGGTGGGAGTCGGACAAGCACTGGCTCTTTCAAGATCAGGCGGTTGCAGGTCGCACCCTTCAAGAGGTTCCATTCCTGCGGCGCGCACATCGCCCGGCTAATCTCTACGCCTCCTTTGTCACACAGGTTCGAGTGTGGGATGCGGTTTGTGAGCTCCGCGAGCTAACTACTTTCCCATCACCGTTTACACCCATAGTTGGTAACCCAGACTTTACTCCGGGCCTAGAACCGGGAGCTTTTTCTCACTGGGTGAGTGCGGGTTGCAGGGCGCTCTTTCAGATTTACGGGCCAGAGGGCGTGCTCCCTTTCCAACAACTCCGACAGGAATTTGGTCTGACGGAGGTGGACAGACTGCGTTATATGCAGGTCCGTCACTGGGCTCTCCAGCCCCAAGTGCGCGACGTCGCAGCCCGTCAAATCACACCTTACGAGCGGTGGCTGGTGACCCGGACCTCGGATGCCAAGCTTATCACCGATCTGTATAAATTTCTCCAACCCTGCCGTTTCATTACCACAACCCGGGGAGAGAGCGCTGGCACAGGGAGCTGGACAGAACCCTGAGCCACAAGGAGTGGGACAAGATCGCATATCTGGCGAGGCACTCTGCGTATCACACTGGGCTGACGGAGACCTTTACCAAGGTGTCCACCTACTGGTATTACACCCCGGAGAGGCTCTACGAGATGCACAAACTCACCGACAAGGGTTGCTGGCGAGGCTGCGGACAGGAGGGTACTCTATCGCACATTCTCTGGGGGTGCCCGGTGCTGTCTGCTTATTGGAAGGAGGTCTTAGATGAGGTGGACAGGCACTTTGAGGTTGAACTCCCGCGCTTCCCAGCATACGTCCTGCTAGGCCTTCCCAACGACTTGATGTACCCGCTGAAGTCCCGCAGGGGTAGGCAGATTGCTATTGCGCTAGGCTCAGCGGTTCAAAATATCCTTGTACACTGGCGCACCCCCACTGCCCCCTCTATCACTGGCTGGTTACATAGACTCTGGCAAGTACTGGGTATGGAGAAGATGTCGCTCACTGTGGCTGGAAATGTAGACCAGTTCGAGGAGCTCTGGCACCCTTTCTTGGCACTGCTGTCCACGGAATTTCGCGAGCTCACATGTCTGAGGTACCTACGCCTTCTTAGGCTGACGCCGCCGGAGGCTCCAGCGGATTAAGAGGGATGGGATCAGGGGGACTGGGGGTTAGGGGTAGGCGGCTTGGGGTGAATGTTTCTACAACAGGCTATTGGACGGGGATGTTGGGGTATTGTTTTCTTCTTTTTCCTTTTCTGGGGACGGGGGGCTTAGAGGGACTGTGTTGTTTTCGCTGTGTTGCGGGACGCTACTCGTGCTTAGCTTTGATTGGGAGGTTGGGGACTATTGGAGGGTTTTTCGCACTGCCTTATTGCCTTATAGCATATGCCCTTTTTCCCCTCCGGGACTACCGACCTCCCCACCTTCCACCAGAATTGCTGCAACATGTCTCTTTTTGCACTGTATGTAAACTTGACCTCCTACTTCCCTTCCCCATGTTTTTTTATGTTTTAATAAAATGCTTTAAACCTAAAAGTGTTCAAGAGAACAAAATGTCGACGCAGCGTTTCGGTTTTTTGGGGATACACACACCTTCTTCAGGACAGATTCTACATAAAGAGACACAGAATTACCAAACAGTAAATACTAATGATCAAAACTCGATAGTTATACAGCAGAAAGCAAACTCACAGTTGTATATTAATCACTGTTGATGTTATATACATTTTTTTTTATTTATTTAGTCCATATTTCAGAAAAAAGACTGATTATCAACACTGTATTTGTTCACTATTTAGTCTCCCTCCTTGAACTATGGACAGATTAAATAAATACGTTCTAAACCCAGCATTGACAAATGGCCATTCTGGGAATTTTTTCAAGTGTTACCACTGTCTAGGGGAGCCACCGATATAGAGTTAGTTCTTCAACTGGAAATCTAAAACAATTGGACTACGAGTAATATAATCCTGTCTTCAAACTCTCTGTCTCTTTTTATGGTGATAAATTTGTGACACACCAGTTGTGGGAGATAGCAGGAAAATCGCTGCAGCCATAGATCTTTCACTTCATCTATTGGCATTGAAGTCTCGGGGGTTGACCTCCCGTTTTATAGCACAATTGCAAGCGCTGTTGGTGAGAATTAATATCTCTGTTAATTCTACACACCAAGCAGGATAACAACTCTTTTAGGAGACAGACTTCTTAGTTAGGACTTTTCGTAGACGTCCCTAGTTTATGTCAGGGCCATTACTTATCAACGGGCTATGATTTGTGCCGCGGTTGTCGTTCTCGCCTATAATTACGTCGAGGTGCCTCCTGAGAGTTAAGGTTTATTCAATTAGACATGCCCTTTTGAAGTTCATAGCAGCCTTTTCAGTTTATCAGAGGGCGTTACCTCATTCTAAGTTATAAACAACCCAAGGTTGGCTTGAGCGTGCATGCATCACATGGGTATCAAGCTCACATTGCGCTTGTACTATTAGTGATTGAATTCTCTGGAGGTAAACTGCATAAGCAAAAAGGTATTTGTTCAGAGTGCATATTTATTAGCAGGCGTTACCTTGTGACTCAAGTATAGCTGAGCACCCAAATTTGGGTTGTACGTGCATACATCACCTCTGTTTACCATATTCTCTCATGCATTTCGGTATAACAATCAAGCAAAAGGCTATGTAGTAACGGGGCAAAATATCAAGCTCCCAATGTGCTAATGATATTACAAGTAGCATTCTCTAGTAGTAATCCTATCTTGTGTTGATTGTTTCACAGCAGGTGTTTCCTCGTTATGTGGTATACACGGACACCCAAGGTTAGCTTAAAGATGCATGCGTCACCTGTGTTTGCACAGGTATCAGGCTCACATTACACTTATAGTACTAGTGGTTGTGTTCTCTGGTGGTATTCTATTTAAGCAAAAGGGTATATTAGTTGCGTGCATTTTTATTAGCGGGCGTTATTCGAAGTATCCACGAGCACCCAAGTTTGAAATATACATGCATACGTCTCCTAAGTTTGCCGTATTCTTTCATGCATTATGATGTAGCAAGCAAAAGGCTATATAATAACGGTGCGTGTTGTCAAGCCCTCAATGTACTTATGCTGGTAGCGGTTGTATTCTTTGGTAATGATCCATTTATACAAACAGGTTTTTTAGTAACGCTGCATATTTGGCTCTTATTGCGCTTATGTGGTTAGTGCCCCTCGGGGTTACTCTCAGACAGTAAGAATAGTGGAGGTTTGGGGGCAGGTTAGAAGAAGCTACCAGTACTCCTTACCGTTTAAAAATTAGTCGGCCTCTCTGCTCCTCCTGTTACAGCGTCACCGTTTCGTTCTCGTAGGTAGAATCAAAACAATTTTGGGACCTCCGGTTTAAATAAGACCTGGCTGCTGATTGGCAGAGCCTAAGGTCAAAGGTTATTGGCTGTCTGAGGCGAAAGCTTATTGGCTCTCCTGACATCCATATCAAGGCATCTAACTACGCGTAGAGTACATCCCTCCCGCTTTTTGGGGGAAAAGAATCAATGCGTGTTCAAAACTTTATGTATATGGCATTCTACGATAATATGCCCGACTTTTATTTGTTAGTTCTCGCTTACGTAGGGCACTATATGAAACATAAGATAAAAGCCGATATCATGAACATAGAATATGGACATGCCGTCAGTGATGTCTAATAGACACGTTTCACTATCACCTCGTGTTATCAACTCTTTAGAGCTTGAGGATCAAGCCGATGACGCGTTGAATTAAGTAGCAGTGTAGGCACTGAGCGTGCCGGCAATATTCACCACTACTCGTATATTAATGACGCCTCCAGTTATCAACAATTACTGAGACAACCTAGCTGCCGTACTGTGTGGGCCCGATTTATAACTTATTATAGAGTCTTGTCTTCCTATGCCGGCTCTATCCCAACTGTGTAGATGATCTTTAACGATACCAGTGGTCAATTAGAGCTCATGAGGCGGGGTGGCCAAAACAACATTTTTTGTTGTATATACTGGCCTGAGACTGAGACATAAAACCTAATCGGGGTTTAGTAAATATTATGAAGGCTAGTGGCCAAAAGGGCATTAAAATATATACTATTCACATGTAATTGAAAACCACCACTAAAATCTTGTTATTAGGGGTGTTTGTTCTCATATTCGTTAACATTATTTAATTTAGCATTTTAGCTGTATATTGAGTGTGCGTGATACTCTATGAGGTTTCTGCTTATGGTTGTTAATGCTCAACTTACTCTATCATACGTTCCCAGTGTTCTCTACTGTTCAGTCCCACTCTAACACTGTTTAGTCTGGACATGTAAAATTGCTCTAGTTTTTTCCTTTCATAGTTAATTTCGCCACCTCTTGCATTGATAACTACTGTCTCTAGACAGCACAATTTGAAGTCATCAATTGTGTGTCCTGCTGCCTTTCAATGCTCACTTAGTGGTGCACCTTTTTTATTATTTCTAATCGCTGATCTATGTTCGTTCATGCAAATGCGAACCTCTCTAGAGGTTTTGCCTACATAAATGACTTGGCACGGACACTTGATTAAATAAATTACATTTTTTGTGCGGCAATTCATAAAGACCCTAATCTTAATCTCAACATTGTTGTTGGTGATAATACTTCCTTTAATGATACTATCACAATTGGCAAAGCCACTGCAAGGAAAAGTACCAGTTGGTAGAGGTGCATTGTTGATGCATGGCTGTGTGGCATTTTTACTGTCTCTATATGTATGCACCAAACTATTTCTAAATGAAAACGGGTTTGGGTAGTTTTACTTGTTGTTTATTAGTTATTAAATGCCAATTTCTATTCACAATTTTTTTTATTTTATGGCTTACTGGATTATAATTGGTAACAAAGATTATTGGCTGTGATTCTGGTACGGTTTTATCTTTGCCCCTGAAAAGATTGTCTCTATTGAAATACTTCGCTCGTTTGTATGCGTGGCAAACCATGCGCTTCGGGTATCCTCTTTCAAGAAATTTCTGTTTCAAAACTAGAGCATGTTTATCATAGTCATGTAATGTGGTACAATTCCTTTTCAGTCTTAAGAATTGACCAAAGGGGATATTATTTTTCTGGCAAGGTGGATGATTACTCTTAAAGTGGAGCATGGTATTTTTGTCAGTCGGTTTGGTGTAAAGCTCGACACTAAGACAGCCTTCTGTGTGTTTTATTATTATATCAAGAAATTCACATTTCTTGTGATTGCTGTGCGAAGTGAATTTCAATTTTTTATCTCCTAGATTTAACCATTTTGATGAATTCTACAAGAGTTTCAGCGGGTCCAGTCCAAATAAAAAACACATCATCGATGTATCTGGACCACTCAGATATATTCTCATAAAAAGGTGCCAGCTGATTATAAATATGTTTGTCTTCAAATTGTGAGACATGAAGGCATGCCAGACTAGGATCGAATGTGGCTCCCATACTGGTCCCCTTAACCTGTCTAAAGAAGTCTTTATTGAACAAAAAAAGATTATTTTTAAGTACCAATGTGACGCAATCTAAAATAAAAGTCTGATGGGCTGTGAGGTCTCTTTCCTCAGCACTAAATAGAGATTCAATCATTTTAATAGTATTATCCTGGGGAATATTAGTATAGAGTGCTACAAGAATTTGTGTTTCTGGGTTGAAATTGAGGCACTCTATTTTTTGTATGATTGCCGTGGTCTCCTTCATATATGCTTTATGTTTAACTAAGGGCTGTAGGAACACATCAGTGTACTTACTTAAAGGTTCTATCAGGGAGCCAATACTTGATACCATAGGTCTCATAGGATGGTTGGACATGTCCTTATGGACTTTTGGAAGGCCATACAGGGCTGATATGATGGGATTGGTATTATTTAAAAATGCAAACTCTTCTTCACATATGATCTCATCTTCTTTAGCCTGATTTAATAGTGTATTAACAGACTCTTTTAATGCTGTCCACTCATGTCTAGCTGATTGTTTATAGTGATCTTGATTATCTAATAGGAGATGCATCCTTCGGTTGTCGTCTAGGGTATCCATAAGGACTATACCACCGCCTTTATCGGCAGGTTTTATCGTTAGGTCTGCACTTCATTCTAGATCCTTCAAAGCTGCTGCCTCTTCTTTATTTAAATTATGGCTAATCCAGTTTTTCTGTTTTAAAAGGTCATCTATGCATTAGTCCACTATACGTTCAAATGCTTCAATGTCTTTATTCACCATTTTATTATTAGGGGTCCAGGATGACATGTTCTTAAGGCCTGATTTGTTGGGTCTGATTTGTCTTTCTTTCCCTTAAAAAAAATATTTAATCTAATTTTTCAAAAGAAACTCTGTAGGCCTCTCTCTAGCGAGTATCTATCTATTGTTGAAGACACCACAAAACCTAGGCATTTCTCGAGTAATTTAATTTCTACAGTAGATAGCACACGTTGGGACAAGTTAATTATTGGTGCTTTCTTTGTATCTATTGTTCCCAATTCTTTTGTCTCCTTGTCCGTGGACGTTGAAGGAATAAGGGTTGGGGATTGTAATTGTTGTTTACCTCCAGAGAATTCAATCACTAATAGTACAAGCGCAATGTGAGCTTGATACACATGTGATGCATGCACGCTCAAGCCAACCTTGGGTTGTTTATAACTTAGAATGAAGAAATGCCCGCTAATAAACTGAAAAGGCCTGCTATGAACTTCAAAAGGGCATTTCTAATTGAAGGAGGCACCTCGACGTAAATATAGGCGAGAACGACAACTGCGGCACAAATCATAGCCCGTTGATTAATAATGGCCCTGACATAAACTAGGGACGTCAACGAAAAGTCCTAATAAAGACATAATCTGTCTCCTAAAAGAGTTGTTAATCTGCTTGATATGTAGAATTAACAGAGATATTAATTCTCACCAACAGCGCTTGCAATTGTGCTATGAAACGGGAGGTCAACCCCCGAGACTTCAATGCCAATAGATGAAGAAAAAGGTCTACGGCTGCAGCGATTTTCCTGCTATCTCCCACAACTGGTGAGTCCTGTGTCACAAATTTATCACCATGATAAGAGACAGAGAGTTTAAATACAGGATTATATCACTCGTATTCCAATTTTTTTAGAATTCCAGTTGAAGAACTAACTCTATATCGGTGGCTCCCCTGGACAGTGGTAACACTTGAAAAACTGTGTATCTAAGGTACCTTTGAGTTAAGTTTAAATACCTCTATGCAGTAGCATATACATAAAAGTAACCAATGCATATTACATTTTTTTTTGCTAACAGTTCATTTGAACACGTACCCAGAATAATTGAATCTTTGGAAACCCTTGTATGCATATATCCATATCAACACCTCGTAGTGTCAACAACTCTGAGGAAATCCAGAGTCTAAATATCTGAAATAAAATATACAAGTGCTTTAACTTTGAGTAAATACCCAGAATGGCCATTTGTCAATGCTAGGTTTGGAACTTATTTATTTAATCTGGCCATAGTTCAAGGAGGGAGACTAAATAGTGAACAAATACAGTGTTGACAAGGAGTCTTTTTTCTGTAATATGGATTAAAGAATAAAAAATAAATGTATATAATATCAACAGTGATTAATATACAACTATGAGTTTGCTTTCTGCTGCATAACTATCGAGTTTTGATCATTAGTGTTTACTGTTTGGTAATTCTGTGTCTCTTCATGTAGAATCTGTCCTGAAGAAGGTGTGTGTATCCCCAAAAAACCAAAATGCTGCGTCAACATTTTGTTCTCTTGAACACTTTTAATCAATTTTGTGTATAAAAATCGATTATCTAATGATTACTGTTTTTTGTGTGCCTCATGATTTTAATGTACCTATAATATTCCAATTGTTTATACAGCTGTATGAAATGAAATAAAATATATGTATTGCTTGTTTTAAAACAAACTCTTGTAAACAGTTTTTTTGACTCACTGTAAAGGCTCTTTTGAAATCTATTAACTGTGTCAATTCTGTCAACACGGGTATGGTTCACCTCCCCTCAATCTACTTTCCCAAACAAGAAGGGTTCCATTATCGTAACTATAATATCCTGCTTTCAATTGATTGGACTACATAGATAGCCTGTGTGTAGTGAGGGACATTGTTTGTTTTCCTCGTTTTGTTTGCCCTGGTCCCAGACCAATCTAGCAAGGGGGCCTACTTCATTTTTTCTGTTAATCACTTGGCTTGTTAGCTGGGAAGGCGGAGCTGTTTTGACTTTGTTTTGTGAAGTAGACAACTTCATTGCTTAATTCATATAATCTGAAGGCTAGGATGGAAGGAATGAAAACTTTTAGCTACTCTGAAGACCAGTTCAATAAAATAATTAACGGGTCATCTTCAAAAAACATAACATCAGTGAGATTGGGCAAAACAGATGAGGAGCAATGGCGCACTCTCTGGAATTTGAAAAAGAAATCATCAGGGCAGAATTACATGCTGACTTTCTCGTTGAATGTTGTAAAAAGGGTATTATACCCAAGGGCTTGCAAGTCACTAACGAGCCTGGTGTTTTTATCAACAATAGAAAATGTATTGAAAATTGGACTCTAGTGGCTAATCGCTGCAGCTGCGACAAGATGCTTCTTATCATAGAAACGGCATACGAAGTCTTGGTCATTTAACGCAAAGACATTGAAGAACTAGAGCTGAAACTAAATAACACAGCACTACAAGAAGCCAAACAAAAACTTGATGAGATCCAGACAGACATTGCAGGCTATAGTGACTAATATTTAGTAAATAAAAAAAACAACAAACTAAGGAAGGACATTATGAACTACAATCCTGATTTTGTATATCCTTATTTACAAGAAGATTTTTATGAGAGACCCAAAGAGAGTTTCCAACCACGTAAACACTGGCAACAACAGCAACGTAACGTTCCCTGAAAAAAGTAAGATTCTTTGACACGTCCTACACCAGCTCCGACTCAGAAGGCGAAATACAGTATGAGGGCAGAAACACGAAAGAGAGAGAAGTGACAGCCGGCTTGATGAGAGAAGGGCTCTCCTTTTTGGAACAACACCTTCAGAACTCTGGCCAAACAAGGGTGAGAGGGAGGGGAAGGGGCAATTACAATCCCCAACCCTTATTCCTTCAACATCCACGGACAAGGAGCCAAAAGAATTGGGAACAATAGATACAAAGAAAGCACCAATAATTAACTTGTCCCAACGTGTGCTATCTACTGTAGAAATGAAATTACTCGAGAAAGGCCTAGGTTTTGCGGTGTCTACAACGATAGATAGATACTCGCTAAAGAGAGACCTACAGAGTTTCTTTAGAAAAATTAGATTAAATATATTTTTTTAAGGACAAGAAAGACAAATCAGACCCAACCAATCAGGCCTTAAAAACAAGTCATCCTGGACCCCTAATATTAACATGGTGCATAAAGACATTGAAGCTTTTGAACGTATAGTGGACAAAAGCATAGATGACCTTTTAAAACAGAAAAACTGGATTAGCCATAATTTAAATAAAGAAGAGGCCGCAGCTTTGAAGGATCTAGAACGAAGTGCAGACCTAACGGTAAAACCCGCCGATAAAGGCAGTGGTATAGTCCTTATGGATGCCCTAGTCTACAACCGAAGGATGCATCTCCTATTAGATAATCAAGATCACTATAAACCATCAGATAGACATGAGTGGACAGCATTAAAAGAGTCTAGTACTACACTATTAAATCAGGCCAAAGAAGATGAGATCATATGTGAAGAAGAGTTTGCAATTTTAAATGATACCAATCCCATTATTCCAGCCCTGTATGGCCTTACAAAAGTCCATAAGGACATGTCCAACCCCCCTGTGAGACCTATTGTATCAAGTATTGGCTCCCTGACAGAACCTTTAAGTAAGTACGCTGATGTGTTCCTACAGCCATTCATTGTTAAACAAAAAGCATATATCAAGGACACCACTGAAATCATACAGAAAATAGAGGGCCTCAATATCAACCCAGAAAAACAAATTGTTCTAACATTGGATATAGAGGCACTCTATACTAATATACCTCAGGATAATACTATTAAAATATTGAATCTCTATGTAGCGCTGAGGAAAGAGACCTCAGACTTTTATTTTAGATTGCGTCACATTGGTACTTAAAAAAAAAAATGTTCAATAAAGACTTCTTTAGATAGGTTAAGGGGACCAGTATGGGAGCCACATGCGCTCCTAGTCTGGCATGCCTTTATGTCTCACCATTTGAAGAAAAACATATTTATAATCAGCTGTCAACTTTTTATGAGAATATATCTGAGTGGTCCAGATACATCGATGATGTGTTTTTTATTTGGACTGGACCATCTGAAACTCTTGTAGAATTCATCAAATGGTTAAATCTAGGAGATAAAAATCTGAAATTCACTTCACACAGCAATCAAGAGAAATGTGAATTTCTTGATATAATAATAAAACACACAGAAGGCTGTCTTAGTGTCGAGCTTTACACCAAACCGACTGATAAAAATACCATGCTCCACTTTAAGAGTAACCATCCACCTTGCCAGAAAAATAATATTCCCTTTGGTCAATTCTTAAGACTGAAAAGGAATTGTACCGCATTACAAGACTATGATAAACATGCTCTAGTTCTGAAACAGAAATTTCTTGAAAAGGATACCCGAAGCGCATGGTTCGCCACGCATACAAACGAGCAAAGTATTTCAATTGAGACAATCTTTTCAGGGGCAAAGATAAAACCGTACCAGAATCACAGCCAATAATCTTTGTTACCAAATATAATCCAGTAACCCATAAAATAAAAAAACATTGTGAATGGAAAGGGGCGACCATTCGGTCCCCCCGAACGTATGGCGGAGTACCACGATCCTCCCGGGAAGCCATCTTGGGCGGGAGGCGAGTCTCGGCTGGTATGCCCGAAGCGGCGTAGCCGGGGCGCGCTCTTTTCCCGCCCTGGAGTGGGCTGGCCTAGACACTGACGCGGCCGGCCACGCCCTTTGGGGCAGGCAGGGGCGGGTTTACGCCCGCCCTGAAGACGGATAAAAGGAGCAACAAGCCAAGAAAGCATCCTCTTGTTCCTGTGCTCTAAAGCTGCACCTCCTCGCTGCACGTGAGCTCGAGACGGAACGAAGAGCCAATTTTGAGCGTGGTAATCTTTCTTTTTGTATTACAGATACTCTGTCGGAGAATGCCTAAGAAGGTCGGAAAGCGAATGACTACCGACCAGATGCTGCGGATACTCATGAAAGAAGTGACCGATTTGAAGAAGCGGGTGGCGGATAGAGACGGAGAAGGGGGACCGAAACGTCCTTTGGCGGGAGCAGCTCCGGGAGGAAAAGGCAAAAGGCCCAGAAGGGGAGCAGCTGGGGGGGACATCCCGGTTCCCTGTGCGCCACTTGAAGAGCCAACTCCGGTACCGGCAGAGGGGAATCCGATTCCCGTGGTGGTCACCCCCGTGTCCGGGGAGGATATGCCGCCCGAGCTGGCAGCACAATTAGCAGCGTGGTTGGGTAAAGATAGCGAGGGCGCCACGGCTGACGACGCGCGAGTGTTGATGAAGCAACTGCGTGAAACGAGGGAGGCGGCGAAGGCATCATCGCCAGTTATCACGCCGGCTGCGGCAGTAGAAAAGCCAACAGGAACAGCTCCAGCCGCAGATACAGCTTCCGGTTCAGGTAAGCGGCCATTGCCGATTGCAAGGGATGAGTCTGCACCTTCACGAAGGGAAAAGTTGGGTCAACATGTCCCCCTGGCTATTAAGGAGAAGATATGGGCAAATGAGTATATAAACATCTTCTCGTTGCTTACTGATCATTATGAGATGGAGCATGTTAAGAGCCAAAAGGAGCTCATGCATCCGAGTGTTTGGCGCGCAAAGATGGCCGCCTTTAAAGTTGATGAAACCATTGGCAATTGGGGGAAGGCGTGGGGAATTTTTACCTCCATCATGGGCGAACGTAGACCCGAGTTGCTGTCCGAATTGCCGATCTATCAGACACGGATCATGGAATAATCCGTATCATATGGGGGCAATCAGTGGTTCTGTTACGATAACATTTTTAGAAAAGCAAAGGAGCACGATAAAAACTTAACTTGGGATTGTTACGATTCTGTTTCATGGTCAAAAATGGAGAGTACTGGTATGTTAAAAGTACCATTAGTAGGGAGTAGCGGGGGTGAATCCTCCCGCCAATATGCCGGGACCCCCTTTCGATCAGGTACAGGTAACGAATACAACTCGAGGCCGAACGGCAACACAGGTAAAAGGGGGATTTGTTGGAACTTCAACAGAGGAAAATGTACGAGGCCCCAGGGGTCATGTAAATTTCGTCACAAATGTGGAGGGTGTGGGCAGCCATCCCATCCGGAGTCCATGTGCAGAGCCAAAACGGGTGATAACGGGGGGAGAGGAGGCGCCAAACAGGTCTAAAATAGTCCGAGGGGCGCCTTTACCTACTCCGGTTGATACCATGGCAATGATTCCTTGGCTCAGCGAATACCCGGATCACGCTTCCGCTGGGGTGTTGAGGAACGGTTTTTCATATGGTTTCCGCATCCCAGTGGGGGGCTTTCGGGGTGTAAGAAAATGTAAAAATCAAATATCGGTCTTGCAACATACGACCGTGGTACAAGAAAAAATTAGGAAGGAGGTTACTCGAGGTCGAGTCGCCGGTCCATTTGACGAGCCATCGTGTGCTAACTTTGTTTGTTCTCCTTTGGGGGTGGTCCCTAAGAAGGACCCGGGTGAGTTCCGACTGATACATAATTTATCAGCCCCACGTGGTCTGTCCGTAAATGATGCAATAGACCCGGATGTGTGTTTGGTGCGGTACGCATCTTTCGATGAGGCCGTAGCCATGTTGAATCGCCTAGGGCCCGGGGCGCTGATGGCAAAGTCAGATATTGAGTCAGCGTTCCGGTTGCTCCCGGTATACCCAGACGATCAGCGTCTCCTTGGTTTCATGTTTCAGGGTCAGTATTACATGGATAGATGTATGCCAATGGGTTGCTCTATTTCTTGTGCATATTTTGAACAGTTCAGTTGCTTTCTGCAATGGGTCTTCACAAAGAGGACTGGTTTACAGCATGTCATGCATTATCTCGATGATTTTTTGTTTCTGGGGGCGGCCGGGGGTCCGGAATGTGGACAGGCTTTGAATGAATTTTGTACTTTAATGAAGCATTTCGGTGTGCCGTTGGCACCAGGTAAGACTGTGGGTCCCTCGACTTGCCTCGAGTTCCTGGGGATCGAACTCGACTCTGGGGAAGGTTGTTTTAGACTACCTAAAGAGAAGGTGATAAGATTCAGGGCTTCCCTGGAAGCTTGTATTAGCAAGTCCAAGGTCAGGCTGCACCAGTTGCAACAATTGGTGGGACAGCTGAATTTTGCCCTGAGAGTCATGCCGATGGCCCGCCCCTTTTCCCGCTCGATCGCTCAGGCCATGGTCGGCCTGAAGGAGGGTCATCATCGCACAAGGTTATCGGCAGAGGTTCGTCAGGACATGCGCATTTGGTTGGCATTTCTGGCGGATTTCAATGGTCGAATTGTCTGGAACAAACCGGCGGTGTCCTCCGAGGAGCTGGGGCTGTGGACAGATTCGGCAGGGAGCACTGGTTTTGGTGCCATATTCGGCACACGATGGTCGGCTCAAAAATGGCCGTTATGGTGGCGTGAGTGTGGGCTGACAAGTAACATTGCCTTTCTTGAACTTTTTCCCATTCTTGTGGCCCTGAAAACTTGGCCTGAGGGGTTCAGAGATCACTCTGTGGTGTTTTGGTCTGATAACATGACCATGGTTGAGTGTATCAATAGCCAGGCAGCACGATGCAAATGGGTTCTGAGATTGCTCAAAGAAATTGTGTTATTGTGTATGCAATTGAACGTGCTATTTAAGGCAAAACATGTGCCAGGGGTAATGAATAAAGCAGCTGATGCGCTTTCTCGTTTTCGTATGCAGGCCTTCTGGGGTTTTCTGCCCACAGCGGACCCGGTGGCGGCACCCTTTCCCGAAGCTCTCTGGTCTCTCGGTGCCCCGAACTACAGAACCTCGTGGGAGAGAGTTTAGCACCCAGGACGAGGAAGGCATATGAAGGGGCGTTCCGATCCTATTGGGCCTTTGTGGGGGCTGCTAGGGGAGAGCTTTGGGGCCAGGAAGAACTAGTAGTAGATTTTCTGCTGTCGTTACATCAGGCTGGCAAATCAGTGGCTACGGCCCAGAGGCATCGGGCCGCCATTTCCTTTATGGCAAGGGCCCATGGGATTCAGGACCCGACCGCGTCTTTCGTTGTGCAGAAAGCGCTACGTGGGTGGCAACGCCTTGAGGGTCGCAAAGTAGATGCAAGGCGCCCGATAGGTCTGGATAGGTTAGCTCTGTTGTTATCTGTACTCCCTGCAACATGTTCATCCCTGTATGAAACAAGGTTATTCCGAGCCGCTTTTGTGCTAGCATTCCATGGGGCTATGCGGGTAAGCGAACTAGTGGCAAAGAACAAGCAGGATACCATGGGGGGACTGTGCCGAGAGCACGTTCAGGTCAGGGGGGAGACAATGACTGTCTCGTTTGTCAGGTCCAAGACCGATCAGGGTGCGATGGGGGACTGCATAATCATACGGAGGATTCCCGGGTCTTCCATGAGCCCGGTGAGTTGCGTGGAGGAATATTTAGCGCAAAGGGTGGCATCATGGGGGGGGACCTTGTTGAGACACGCTGACGCCACCCCACTGACGAGGTTTCAGTTTCAGCGGGTGCTTGCGATGTCGATTTCTGCTGCGGGCTTGAACCCCGGCGAGTTTGGGACCCATTCCTTTCGGATAGGGGCTGCTACAGAGGCTACAGCCAGGGGTCTGAATGTCGAACAAGTTAAACGTGTGGGGCGTTGGTCCTCGAATTGTTATAAAAGGTATGTGCGGTTGCACATGTTGTGAAGCTGTAATGATGTACTCACGCTTCTTGTTTTTGTTTGGTTTTCAGTTGCGCAAGCCTACGAGGCGGGGCGGACTGTGCAGTCGACCCAACACCGGGCCAGCGGTCAGACATCACCGGCTGTGAAAAAGGAGGTGTGGGTCGTGGGCCACTCATACGTGAGGCGTGCCGCGGAGGTATTCAAAGCAGGTGACATGATTCACGTGGCTGGGGAATACGGGTACAGTGTGTCCTTCTACGGAAAGGGCGGGCTCTGTATTGACCAGTTTCGATCATTTTTCGAGGGTTTGTTAGGGCGGACGAGGTCACCGCCGTCTATAGTCATAGTACATCTTGGGGGCAACGATTTGGTGACCACTGGTAGACGACTTCTTCTTGAGGCAATGCTTTCCACTGTAAGTTGGTTAGCGAGGAGAGTTCCAGGGTGCACAATTGCATGGTCCCATATGATCCCACGAAAAGTGTGGCGGGGGGCCCTTTCGGTTTCTGCTCTGAATCATTCAGTAAGAAAAATTAATAATAAAGTGAGTAGATTGTTCCGTTCAAGTACACTGCATTCTATTTCGCATGGTTGTATTAAAGGGGACAGTATGTATTTGGGGGATGGTGTTCATTTGTCCCGGGTGGGGAACGAGTTACTCATAGGAGATATGATAGCTTGGCTAAGGACTTTATGACATGACCTTTAGGCAGGAGTGTTGTGGGGGGTCCGGATAGCCGGTCAACTATCCGGCCTGTGGCGGTAAGGTCATGATCGGTGAGCAGTAATTGGAAGATCCCTATGGGTGGGCGTCACCCATTACGGATGGGAGCGCTCGAGGGAGGTGGCCATTGGCCCCTCAACGGGGAGGCGGTCCCTTCTAAGGATGGGCCGCCGAAAGGAAAGGAAAGGCGGTCAAGGCCCCTTCCTGGGTAGGAGGGGCTACAGCCCCCTCCTGGGGAATTTCCCGGGGCCAGGACATCTGCGACGGCAGATGTGGTAAGTTGTGTGGGGTTTGGGAGGGGGTCTACGCTACCTTCTAGATACCTCACACGAGTCCTCGGACGACCTTTAAATGGCGTCGAGTTTATTGGGGCCCCCGTCAAGTCAAGGGAAATTGGTAAATGCACTTGAGGTACACCTCTGTGCGGTCGCCCCTCACAAGTGAGGGGGATATGTCTGGTTTAGGGATCTTGACACCGGTTACGACCTTGCCGTTGGCCCTTAAACGTTAGGATGTACAATTTCAAGTTAAATGTTTTGTAGGATGTTAGTTCGGCTAGGAGAACCTTTGTATTAGAGAATATGTTAAGGTTAGCCAAACATCGCAATGTGGAAATGAAATTGTACATTAATATGAAACTGTTATTTTAATGTTTTAATTTTGTTTCATATTTTAATAAATACGGCCGGGAGGGTCACTCCCTCCCGTCTTCCAAAAGTTCAGAACCGTTTCCGGTGTCCCATCCTTGGGGATTGTGTTGAGAGGGGGTGGCGGGTATCTCAGCCATATGGAAAGGGGCGACCATTCGGTCCCCCCGAACGTATGGCGGAGTACCACGATCCTCCCGGGAAGCCATCTTGGGCGGGAGGCGAGTCTCGGCTGGTATGCCCGAAGCGGCGTAGCCGGGGCGCGCTCTTTTCCCGCCCTGGAGTGGGCTGGCCTAGACACTGACGCGGCCGGCCACGCCATTTGGGGCAGGCAGGGGCGGGTTTACGCCCGCCCTGAAGACGGATAAAAGGAGCAACAAGCCAAGAAAGCATCCTCTTGTTCCTGTGCTCTAAAGCTGCACCTCCTCGCTGCACGTGAGCTCGAGACGGAACGAAGAGCCAATTTTGACCCACCCACCAGCCCCTGAGGACAGCAAGTGGTTTTGAATAAAGTTTGATGTGGTAACGCTAATTTTTTGCAGGTTGTGATGATTGTCGTGATAACTTTGAATATGCAATAAAGAATGGTCAAATTGTAGTATGTTTTGCAAATAAAGTAATGATGCACTAGTGTTGATCAGTAATCATGCCTTTTAATAAGTTGTAATTGTTACGGTCTTTTAGTAATTTAGTCATTTAGTAATTTAGTTAGAATTGTCGTATTTATTTTGGTCGGGCGGTAAGGTCATGATCGGTGAGCAGTAATTGGAAGATCCCTATGGGTGGGCGTCACCCATTACGGATGGGAGCGCTCGAGGGAGGTGGCCATTGGCCCCTCAACGGGGAGGCGGTCCCTTCTAAGGATGGGCCGCCGAAAGGAAAGGAAAGGCGGTCAAGGCCCCTTCCTGGGTAGGAGGGGCTACAGCCCCCTCCTGGGGAATTTCCCGGGGCCAGGACATCTGCGACGGCAGATGTGGTAAGTTGTGTGGGGTTTGGGAGGGGGTCTACGCTACCTTCTAGATACCTCACACGAGTCCTCGGACGACCTTTAAATGGCGTCGAGTTTATTGGGGCCCCCGTCAAGTCAAGGGAAATTGGTAAATGCACTTGAGGTACACCTCTGTGCGGTCGCCCCTCACAAGTGAGGGGGATATGTCTGGTTTAGGGATCTTGACACCGGTTACGACCTTGCCGTTGGCCCTTAAACGTTAGGATGTACAATTTCAAGTTAAATGTTTTGTAGGATGTTAGTTCGGCTAGGAGAACCTTTGTATTAGAGAATATGTTAAGGTTAGCCAAACATCGCAATGTGGAAATGAAATTGTACATTAATATGAAACTGTTATTTTAATGTTTTAATTTTGTTTCATATTTTAATAAATACGGCCGGGAGGGTCACTCCCTCCCGTCTTCCAAAAGTTCAGAACCGTTTCCGGTGTCCCATCCTTGGGGATTGTGTTGAGAGGGGGTGGCGGGTATCTCAGCCATATAGAAATTGGCATTTAATCACTAATAAACAACAAGTAAAACTACCCAAACACATGTTTTCATTTAGAAGGAATCATACCATCAGAAATAGTTTGGTGCATAGATATAGAGACAGTAAAAATACCACACAACAATGCATCAACAATGCACTCTATCAACTGGTACTTTTCCTTGCAGTGGCTGTGCCAATTGTGTTAATATCATTAAAGGAAGTATTATCACCAATCCGTACCAACTCATTTGTGTAGGCAAAACCTCTAGAGAGGTCCGCATTCGCATGAACGAACATAGATCAGCGATTAGAAATAATAAAAAAGGTGCACCACTAAGTGAGCATTGGAAGGCAGCAGGACACACAATTGATGACTTCAAATGGTGCTGTCTAGAGACAGTAGTTATCAATGCAAGAGGTGGCGACATTAACAATAAAAGGAAAAAACGAGAGCAATTTTACATGTCCAGACTAAACAGTGTTAGAGTGGGACTGAACAGTAGAGAAGACTGGGAAAGTATAATAGAGTAAGTTGAGCATTAACAACTATAAGCTGAAACCTCATAGAGTATCACGCACACTCAATATACAGCTAAATGCTAAATTAAATAATGTTAACGAATAAGAGAACAAGCACCCCTAATAACAAGATTTTAGTGGCGATTTTCAATTACATGTGAATAGTAGATATGTTAATACCCTTTTGCCCACTCTCCTCCATAATATTTACTAAACCCCGATTATGCTTTATGTCTCAGTCTCAGGCCAGTATATACAACAAAAAATGTTGCTTTGGCCACCCCGCACCATGAGCTCTAATAGACATTAAGGACAATCTACACATTTGGGATAGAGCCAGGAAGACAAGACTCTATAATAAGTGATAAATCGGGCCCACACAGTACGGCAGCTAGGTTGTCTCAGTAATTGTTGACAACCGGAGGCATCATTAATATACGAGTAGTGGCGATTATTGCCGGCACGCTCAGTGCCTACACCACTAATTAATTCAACACGTCATCGGCTTGATCCTCAAGCTCTAAAGAGTTGATAGCACGAGGTGATAGTGAAACGTGTCTATTAGACATCACTGACGGCATGTCCATATTCTATATTCATGATATCGGCTTTTATCTTATGTTTCATATAGTGCCCTACGCAAGTGAGAACTAACAATTGAAAGTCAGGCATATTATCGTAGAATACCATATACATAAAGTTTTGAACACGTATTGAGACTTTTCCAAAAAAAAGCGGGAGGGATGTACTCTACGCGTAGTTAGATGCCTTGATATGGATTTCAGGAGAGCAAATAAGCTTTCGCCTCAGACATCCAATAACCTTCGACCTTAGGCTCTCCCAATCAGCAGCCAGGTCTCAGTTAAACCGGAGGTCCCGAGATCGTTTCGATTCTACCTACAAGAACGAAACGGTGAAGCTGTACCAGGAGGAGCAGGGAGGCTGACTAATTTTTAAACTGTAAGGAGTATTGGTAGCTTCTTCTAAGCTGCCCCCAAACCTCCACTATTCTTACTCTCTGAGAGTAACCCCGAGTCGCTAACCACATAAGCGCAATGAGAGCCAAATATGCAGAGTTACTAAAAAACCTGTTTGTATAAATGGATCATTACCAAAGAATGCAACCGCTATCAGCATAAGTACATTGAGGGCTTGACAACAAGCACCGTTATTATATAGCCTTTTGCTTGCTACATCATAATGCATGAAAGAATACGGCAAACTTAGGAGAGGTATGCACGTATAATTCAAACTTGGGTGCTCGTGGATACTTCAAGTAACGCCCGCTAATAAAAATGCACCACAACTAATATACCCTTCTGCTTAGATAGAATACCACCAGAGAACACAACCACTAGTACTATAAGTGTATTGTGAGCCTTATACCCGTGCAAAAACAGGTGACGCATGCATCTTTAAGCTTACCTTGGGTGTCCGTGTATACCACATAACGAGGAAACACCCGCTGTGAAACAATCAACACAAGATAGGATTACTAGAGAATGCTACTTGTAATATCATTACCACATTGGGAGCTTGATAATTTGCCCCGTTACTACATAACCTTTTGCTTGATTGTTATACCGAAATGCATGAGAGAATATGGTAAACAGAAGTGATGTATGCACATACAATCCAAATTTGTGTGCTTATCTATACTTGTGTCACAAGGTAACGCCCGCTAATAAATATGCACTCTGAACAAATACTTTTTTGCTTATGCAGTTTACCTCCAGAGAATTCAATCACTAATAGTACAAGCGCAATCTGAGCTTGATACACATGTGATGCATGCACGCTCAAGCCAACCTTGTGTTGTTTATAACTTAGAATGAGGAAACGCCCGCTAATAAACTGAAAAGGCCTGCTATGAACTTCAAAAGGGCATGTCTAATTGAATAATCCTTAACTCTCAGGAGGCACCTCGACGTAAATATAGGCGAGAATGACAACCGCGGCACAAATCATAGCCCGTTGATAAATAATGGCCTTGACATAAACTAGGGACGTCTACGTAAAGTCCTAATAAAGACATAGTCTGTCTCCTAAAAGAGTTGTTATCCTGCTTGATATGTAGAATTAACAGAGATATTAATTCTCACCAACAGCGCTTGCAACTGTGCTATAAAACGGGAGGTCAACCCCAGAGACGTCAATCCCCATAAATGAAGTGAAAGGTCTACGGCTGCAGCAATTTTCCTGCTATCTCCAACAACTGGTGAGTCCTGTGTCACAAATTTATCACCATAAATAGAGACAGAGAGTTTGAATACAGGATTATATTACTCGTATTCCAATTTTTTTAGAATTCCAGTTGAAGAACTAACTCTATATTGGTGGCTCCCCTGGACAGTGGTAACACTTGAAAAACTGTGTATCTAAGGTACCTTTGATTTAAGTTAAAATACCTCCTAAGTTATGCTGTAGCATATACATAAAAGTAACCAATGCATATTACATTTCTCTTTGCTAGCAGTTCATATGAACACGTACCCAGAATAATTGAATTTTGGGACACCCTTGAATGCATATATCCATATCGACACCTCGAAGTGTCAACAACTCTGAGGAAATCCAGAGTCTAAATATCTGAGGTACGTTGTAGACGTGGAATGCCTTAAAATATACAAGTGCTTTAACTTTGAGCAAATACCCAGAATGGCCATTTGTCAATGCTCGGTTTAGAACTTTTCATTTAATCTGGCCATATTTCAAGGAGGGAGACTAAATAGTGAACAAATACAGTGTTGATGATGAGTCTTTTTTCTGTAATATGGACTAAAAAATTTAAAAAAAAATGTATATAACATCAACAGTGATTAACATACAACTATGAGTTTGCTTTCTGCTGTATAACTATCTGTTTTTGATCATTAGTATTTACTGTTTGGTAATTCTGTGTCTCTTCATGTAGAATCTGTCCTGAAGAAGGTATGTGTATCCCCAAAAAACCGAAACGCCGCATCGACATTTTGTTCTCTTGAACACTTTTAATCAATTTTGTGTGTAATTTTATTTTAATGATTTTGTGTATTATCTTTTGATTACTGTTTTTTGTGTGACTCATGATTTTAATTTACCTATAATATGCTAATTGTTTATACAGCTGTATGAAATGAAATAAAATATATATATTGCTTGTTTTAAAACAAACTCTTGTAAACAGTTTTTTTGATTCTGTCAATACGAGTATAGTTCACCTCCCCTCAATCTAGTTTCCCAAACAAGAAGGGTTCCTTTATCGTAACTATAATATCCTGCTCTCAATTGATTGGACTACATAGATAGCCCGTGTATAGTGAGGGACATTGTTTTATTGCAACTGCTGCACAACATCAACTCCCACTCACCTACACTTGGCGGAATTTGTATAACCAATTTGTTATATGCAGGCGACCTTCTTTTACTTAGCCACACAAGGTTGGGCTTGCAGAGGCTACTGGATCAGCTGCTTCCCTAATCAATCAGCAACGACCTGGAACTAAACCTATCGAAGACCAATGCTATCACCTTCGGGAAAGAGAAGTCGCCGAGTGGTGGATGGTAATTCAACAGCAAAAGCACTAAATGCTCAACATTTTACAAATATTTATATTTATATGGACTCAAAGGGCATTTTTTATCAAACAGAAAAAGGTGGTCGAAGCCAAAGCTCTTCAATTGAGGTGGCCCTAACGTAGCTAGCATGGCAGTTATCAGGCCCTAGTTTAACCCCACTTTTGACAGTCATGAAAGTCAAAATTAACAACTACCTATCGTATGGTCAGGATATAATACTGTGGAAGGACTTTCATATGATGAACAAAATAACAACAAGAATTTCTAAGTGAGTTTGGCATCAACCAAAATCTTCATCTCCAGCCCAAATAAGACTTGAGTTTTGCCTTTCAGACCACCTTGGGGTTGGGGCTGGCACCTTCATTAAGCTGTGCAATAAACATTGAGGGAAGAAAGTTTGGAGGCTAGGCTGTGGCTGTGGCAAAAAATATTGTCAACCCAAGTGGGCCAAAAACACAGATGCCAACTAGATTAATCACTGCAAATGCTTCACGTATACGATCACTGGGGATCCAACCCATCCCAGCATGTTTTAAAAATATGCATACTAAAAAAAAGTCTGACTCTGGTCTTTTCACTCAGACAGGGCACAACTGGCACTCAGAAAACAGGTATGGATGGTCCTGTTGGGGTACAAGCCCTGAGCAGCAGCACCATATTTCTCAAGCGCCTATACAGCACTATAGAAAAAAGGTTGCTGGCACTGAAGCTGGGCGAATGGCCCTTCCTGCACCACCCACCAAATTGGCACCATTCAAGCAACAACGCCGCATGAAGGGGGTGTGGGAGCACCCCAGAGTAGATCAAGAACGTAGTATGTGTCTGCCCCGCCCTACTCAACAATAGAAGGATACTGCTGCAGGTCGAATGGAATAAACGTGGTGTTTGATCTTGCTGTCATGCCATCATAGCAGTATTGAACCCGGAAAATACAATGATTAACATCAAATTCACCAAGTTTGTCTCAAGAGCTGAAAAAAGTTTAAGCAGCAGGAATCCTAGTAACCCTACTACAAGTCGTTCACCTCTGGGGACAATCAAGACTTTACAGGACTGCTGAACACTAAGGGACTAGTGCCAAATCTGCTTTCCTTTCCTCTATTTCTTTTTAAGTGTTTTTAATGGGTTTGCACCCCTTTTTAGACAAACTAAGTTGTTGGAAAATCACTAGGAAAATTAATGCCCCAATGAAACTTTGAAATATTACAGTATTTTAACCTTTGAATCAATGGTTTATTTTTTTTTCACAACACATTTTATTGAATTTTCATGGAACATAATGGGCCAAGGCCTGCTGTATACATTGCGAAGACAAATTAAATCAGGAGTACCGGTAAGTACATGAAACTGTAATACCTGCAGAGCCGGCGGGCTAAACAAAAAAAACATGGCACAGGTAGTCCCAGACCTCATGGAGCTCAGTAAATCTGCATTTGTGTAAGTTAAGACGGTAGCGTTGCATTGTCTGGGATGCATGATAGTCAATCGTATATAAAAGGGTGGCTTTATGAGGGGTCTGTAGGTGGGGTTAGATCTATGCCCTAGTAAGTGGCCCAGCGGGACCATATTTTCCTATGCTTTTGAGGATCGCCCGGGGCCTGAAAAACTGCAATCTCTGATTTCATGCATCTATTTAGGGCCTTCTTCCACCCACCTATTGTTGGAGGGGACGTCCCTTTCCACAACTGGGCAATGTCTCTTTTGACGCGAGTGAGTGCTAGGAAGAACAAATGCTGCTTATACTGATTCAGTGCTATGGAGTAGGAACAACATCAGATCAAATGGGAGATCCCTTGATAGGACTCAGCCCAGGCAGGATGCTATCTTACGCCAGATCAGTTGTAATGTGCTACAGCTCCAGACTGTGTGCAGGAAGGTTCCCTCCTCCCTCTTGCATCTAAGGCACATCGGGGACTGGATAGCACCCATCCTCCATATGTGGGATCGTGTGAAATATATTCGATGTATATATTTGAACTGGAAGAGGCGGTGACTCATAGACACCAGCACGCCACAGGAGCTAGACAAAGCCTCTGTCCAGTCGTTGTCAGTCAGGTCCGGTAAGTCCTTTAACCATGCTCTTTTGGTCTTATGTATTGTTGTACGGGTGTGGGTGGTCAATGTATGGTAGATATGACAGATCATATGTTCTCCCAGGTCCCCCATTAGCAGGAGTCCCTCAAGGGGATGCAATTTGGGAAAGGTATCAAATGAATGAATCAGGGAAGTGAGTGCATGCCTCAGCTGAAGGTACTTATAAAATGTTGTCTTGTGTAGCTGGAAATCGGTCTGCAGTTGCTCGAACGATTTGAGGGTAGTGCTCCGCATAACATTCCCAAAAGTAGAAACACCTAACAGATCCCATTTACGGAAAATTCTGATAGAGCAGCAACAGGACGCAGGAAAGTGCCACACCACAGCGGGGTCGCCTGCATCAGGAGCCTTGCCACCCCATATGCCTGACCATATACCTCCAGAGCAAAACCACAGGAAATCATCCACGAGGAAATTGTCACTGGTTTCGGAGTGCGCAAACTTCATGTTCCATGTAATAATCTAAAAGACTAATTACTGGCCACAGACTTCCACAGGTTGAAGAGCTAGAGGGACACATTCTATATTGGTAAGCAGGTTGCCTCTTTTATACTCTGTGAGTACATTTAAGTCCTCTGTAACCATCTTCTGTTGCCAAAAATCACTTTTTACTTTAGCCCTCTTACCCTTGGCAACTCTCACTCTTAATGGTAAAAAGTCTTTGATATTACTCCCCAACACCTCCTGCCTTTCTCTACCACTCATCAACGGTCACCTCTCTTGGGTTTCCAGGTCATCTTACTACATACACAAGAAATGGCAAAATGTTTGACTTCCCTTTGTGAGATAACTAGGAGGCAAAGAAGTTCAGTGGGATACCTTGCCAGGAGAGCTAATGCCTTCCACATATGAAACAAGCCAAACCAAGGAACCATAGCTAGATAGGTAGGCCCAGACATGCCTGCTCACTGTGCCACTGGAATCAAACGATGAGACATAAATAGGGTGCTACCTGTTTGGGTTGCTTGTGTTCCTTCTTGGTAGGAGGCCGAGGGGCTGATGGTGGGGCAGGGCCAGTAGTTTCAACTGGACTTTATGGACTTGGATATGGCTGGTTTCTGTCTACAGTGGCTTGTGGGTACAAACGATGGGCTTGCTTTTGGTACTAGTAAGTACCACTGGGCGACATAAATTCAAGCATCTCACTCATCACTTTTTTGTTTTTTTAACTGATAATAAGGAAGACAGCTCAAGGCACAGAATGATAGATGCACCATTAAGACAACATCTAACAATAACATCTCAAGACAATGAGACGGTCCTGGAGTCACAAGGTCACCCCAGCTCATCTGCTTATGAGAAACAACATCTACAACAAGGATCTCCTTCAAGAGTCAAGAAGGGTGTGATTGATGTGTTCATGACCCTCTCATGCAAGTAGGGCCTCTGTAACTACCTAATTTGAAATTACTGGGAATCCAGTATATCAGACATTCCTCTACTGGTGTAGGGCCCCATGCCACTGAATCCAGAACTGTTGCAACCACTAACCTATCTCTTAAGACTTCAGATCAGCTAACTGTTAAAGCTCAGGTTATAACTAACCCTAATGAAACCAGATGCAAGTAACTACTTGAGCTTTCACTGGCTGTGGTGGGTGCTAAGGTCCAGTGGGTGCCACAGCTATCAAAAATGTTAACCACTACTTATAGCTACCTAGCTAAAGACTCTGCAACTAAAAAAAGGCATCTAAGGGATATAATTATTAGGAAATAGCCCACTAATTTGCCAATCGTACCCTGGCAAATATTAAGCAAAAAGTTACTTAATTGATAATGATATTTCTGGTTAATACTACATCTCCCTGCAGACACCTCACTTTATCATATTCCTACAAGTGCCATACTGGAGTCGGAAACCTTTTCCCCAGAAACGGGTCTCCAGAACCGCAATGTGGCACCAAGAGTTTCTAATTGTTACTTCATCAACCTCAGGAGATACCCCATCGAAAGAAAGTGAAAAGGAACCAAGAGAGATTTTTCAACAGTGACAAAATAGCAGAAGCACATCTATATATCTTGGGATCTTATTCTACCCAGCACTCAATCATCAGAGTAGAATGGAGGGAAGTAAGGAATCTACATGAAGATAAAGTATACGCTAGAAATTTGTTACCAAGTGAAAGTAGCTTCTTCAGAGGGGTACATGGCAAAATAATCATTGTATGAGAAAACTGGAGGAGAGAATGCCATCGCTTCTCAATTAAATTCTCATTCATGGTCCTTTAGTGAGGCAACTCTGAACTGACATTGATGGAGTTCGGCAAGGTGTAGGTTACTGGGAACATACCCCTCTGCAGTGCCCACTGCAACAGGGTCCAAGACACACATCACGGTAAGAAATTTGGTTATTGGGTGAGTGGTGTGAAATCCTTCTCAAGCAACAACAGTAATCCTTGTCAGAGCGAACCACAAAAGTCACAAAATTAACCTGTGCTTAACTCTCTGGTAGCTTGGCCAAAAGCAGTCATGAGGCAATGTGTAAAGTATTTATGCAGCAGACCAACACCAGTATCAGGTCCTCCACTTGAGGGGCGGAGCGTCATCCTGGTTCAACAGGCAAAAACACAAATAAAATGGCATAACAATGAGATTTTATTTTGCCACCAGCTTGCGCTGTGTACAGCGTGAGCCTGAGGCATAAGGCGGGGCTGAATCCTACTATTGCATGATTATTGCTGCCCCTTTCAGTGCACTTGTCGGGTTGGCCGGCTGGCTACCTATGGCCAAACCGACATGCACACTGTAGACCCAGAAATCCCCGGGCTGTGAAACAGCCGGAGGATTGCGGGCACAGGCCTCCTGCCTCAAAATGAGCGCTGGGTTAGCCTGCAACCACCAATCCTGGAACTTCTCTCAAGCTGATGAGAGCAGCTCCAGGATTTGTTGGACCCGTGTTCCACTGAGCAGGAAGCAAGTCCTTCTATTCCTGCTCATGGACGCGGGCAGAGTTGTGCCATGTGGGGAGGAGAAGTGCAGCAATATGGAGAGTTTGGCGCCACCGCACCTCACCATATATACGATAAGCGGTAGTCGCCACTGACCAATATTAGTAAAGTAAAAAACCAACACAAGCAGAATCCTAAGCCCTTTTAGAAAGATAGATTATGCTCTAATAAACAATTTGAGACCAAAAGAACAACATTCTTGTCATTAGAATTGGAGATACTGAATTTTGAAGAGTTTGATAAAAGTAGTGCCAAAAGGTGCAAGGCGCCAACTGAGGGTATCTGGTCATGCTAGACTCGAACAAAGTAACAAGGTAAGGTTGACTGCGATGGAGCGCAGTCCAAGCACAGGACCAAGTTTGGCCCACTGAGAGTTGCACCTTCTATACTTGGTGCATGGTCTGAGTGGCTTTGCTTTGCAAGACTTTGCGTCATCCGGCATTTTTTCCAATGAGGCTATGCAGCAACGCTTTGTCGTGCTTGGTGCCATTCTCCACTGGTTCTGAATAAGCTTTCAGCTGTGCCGCAAGTCTTTGTGGGGCTATGGGTCACTCGGCTTCAGATGTGATGAACATCACTGTGCCGTGAGGCTTTACAGGGCTTTGCGTTACTCAGTAGACACAGAAGGGGGTTCCCCAAGGGTATCTTTAGGATATAGGCAGGTAATGGGGGGAAAAACCAATGCAAATAGAAAAGACGAAAACCCCTAGGCTAATCACCCCTCTACCTACATCTGTTGGACCCCTTTGTTAGGGCCTTTATATCCCAAGGCAGGGTTTTCGTCTTTTCTATTTGCATTTGCGTTACTCAGTGCCAGTCTCGATGAAGCGCGTAGCTGTGCGCCACAGCTTTTGGAGCTTTGTGTCAGATTTGATGGAAACTTCACTGAGGACAGGAGGAGTGCTCTCTCTAATGCCAGCCAAAGGTTCAGGACCTGAGAGCCACCTCTTTGGGTTCGAGAACTTTCTCCGCCTGAGGTTTGCAAAATTTCTCTAGCTGAGACGGACAGGGTTCATGCAGGTCCAGTTGCGGGTCCAGGTAAGCCCAGTGCAACAGGTCAACTGGGCAGTTTTAGAACTTGTTCCATCCCTGTAGCTCAGAAAATTAGGTCAGTTAGTTGACCCTTGGAGTTACTCAGACTGGGATGAAGAGAGCAGGTCCAGTCTTTCTTCTCAAAGAGCAGGACAGGCCTCAAGTAGCAGGATAGTCATCTTGCAGCAGGCCACTCCTTCTGAAGAGTCCACAGGTCTAGGGGTGTATGAAGGAGGGGGTATGAGGCCCCTATTTTTATACCTGGTGACAGCTTTGAAGTACAAGAAACTACTGGGGCTTTCCTCCACAGATAGTTATAGAATTTCCTTCCTCCATGTCCTCGTCCCAAGATGTTTGTGATAATAAAAAGGCTAGCATGATGTTCTTTGTAAGTGCACACCCATCTTGTTAGGAAATCCCATTCTGCCAACACCCAGTCCCTTTTTGGGACACTGTCTGGGAGGAAAACACAAAGGCTAAATGTCAACTACATCTAGTCATGCGACCTACGATACAGGCTGCAGGCATTAAATGGTTAGGACAAGAAAATGGCAACTTTCTAAAAGTGGTCTTTTCAGAATTGTGACTTAAAAATCCAACTTTGCCATAAAAAATGGTTTCAAATTCAATTCATGTGACTCTAAACGTGATATTCCCACCTGCTCTCAATCAAAGGTTAGCATTTATCAGATTTAAAAAGGTAACCCAATGTTATTAAATCGGAGAGATAGGCCTTAGAACAGAAAAAAACCAATGTCATAGTTTTCTACTACCAGTACACTTAAAACTTAAAAGTACATGTCCAAATTTTGAAGCACACTGTATTTTGCCCTTCAGGCGGTCCAGGTCCTACCTTAGGGGTGACTTACATGTATTAAAAAGAAAGGTGTAGGTCTGGCATAGGTTTATGTTTCCATGTCAAAATGGTAGTTTGAAATTACACATAGGCTACAATGGCAGGACTGAGATGTTTTGAAAGGCTACTTTAGTGTGGCACAATGAGTTCTGAAGTCCCACAGTTCCATTTAATTTACAGGTCATGGGTACATGCAGTTCTACTTTAATAGGGACTTATAAGAAAATGAATCAAATTAAATGTGCCAACTGGGTGTAAGATATTTTACCATGTTTTTTGGAGAGACCACAAGCATGTTAGTACTAACTATTTAGAAGTAATGAGGGGCAGAGAGTCCTAAATGCCAACGCAAATGGGCTCAGAAAACAGTTTGCAGGTGACCCTGCAGAGGAGGCCAAGGCCAACAAGCCCCCTCTATGTCGATGTATTGGATGGTGATTATGTTGCAGGACATAAGTTGAATAACATTTCTTGAGATGGAATGGAAAAATGCCTACAAAGCAAGGCAGAGTGCCAATAACTAAACCACATTTATGTGAATCTGTTTTTCTGATGGTAACCAAAGGAACGCTGTTGCGTACATAGCCCTACAAAAGGCACCCCTTAGAATAGTGGTCTTAAGGTTTCACCCTCCATGATTTTAGAGGGACACATTTACCAACTAAGGTGGTATAGAAGAATGGAACTGAAAACCTGCCCTAATGTGTCAACCACTGCCATCTTAGACACCACTCAAGGGTCCTCAAACACCAATTTGTTTGCAACACCAACAGGATGCATAAAACCATCAGGCTTCAATTGTGGAGGACTTGGAGAACCTGAATCAGAGTCTGATTTAGAAACATCTGATTCATATCCCAAATATTGGAAATCTTCTCAGGAGGAAGACAAATCTTCATTCAGGTCATGTCTTTAACCGCATGTGGGAAAGCAATAAGTGTAGGCCCTGGAGAAGCCCACAAAGAGACTGTACTGCTGATGCAACAGCTTTGCTGGGAGACCAGGCCCAGCAAGTGAGTGCAGCTATTCCTAACATGTTCCAGGGAGGAGTCAACTTCTCCCTGAATAGCCACTCCCCATTGAAGGGCATATCCATTTATTCCGTTTAGGCATACCCCAAAAAGCCTAGAGGACGCATCCAACAACACTGTCATGAAGTAACGGTCATTTAGTGAACCATTGGCAAAATCCAGGCCATATTTCAAGATTTTTGAAGGGGTCCAAGCCACTGCTGGAAAAGGATTGCGGCATGTGTTATTCGCAGTGCATTAAGCTAGGCTCTCCAACGCATAAACCTTTCTGCCCATGGAGTAAATTGTTTCAGACTCACAATCCAGACAAGTGGTGGAAACGGTGTTAAGATTTAATTCAGCAGATGAGGCCCCTACCACAAAATTTCCATTCAACCTTAAAGCAACACAGATTTTGGGTTTAATGGCGCATGCCTATCTTGCTATTTGATTTGTTTGTGAGTTGGTTGTGGGACCTTTGGATTCAGTGGTTAAGTAACTGCCTTAATACTTTTGGAAATATGAGATTTGGGCCTAAAAAGGCAACCTCTAGTAGGTGTGCCCCCTCCTCACATTCTGAGAAAATGCCAAGTTTCTATAAATAATCATGTGATAAATTTACATGAGCAGTATGTATAAATAGAAAAAGAGAATACATTTTGGCTGTTGAAAAGATAGTTAGATTGTTTTATTTCTGTTTGTTCTGTACAAGAGGGTCACCGACGATAGGTGATTTGTCTGGAGTGGCAGGTAGAGCTGGCTCTTCAATAAACAGCAACAATGGTTCCAGAGCATGGTGCTGGAGCAGTACTCTCAAAGATCAACGACGAGGGCTGGGACCAACCTGTAGCTTTCATTAGTAGGAGCCTACTCCCCAGGCAACGGAGGTGGAGTGCAATTGAAAGGGAAGCTATTGCTGTGGTTTAGACAGACCACAGGCCCCTCAGATGGTTAATGCAGATGAGGGGTGAGAAACCAAAATTGTTGAGGTGGTCCATCTCCCTACAGGGAATGGACTTTACGGTGGAACACCGCCCTGGCACAGAACATGTCAATGCTGATGGCCTGTCCAGGTTTTTCCGCCTTAGTGAAGAGAACTTCCAAGAGGTTGGGTAGTTCTCCCCACTTTCAGCTGGAGGGGACACGTGGCATCCTTGGTGTGGTTTCCCCATATCTTTTTGCCTCTACCTCCGGTATTTTTGATGCCGTGCTGGATTTCGTTTTTGCTGGTTTAGGTGCTTTGGGCCCTTTGCCACTGCTGTTCAGTGTCAAAGTGCAAGTGCTCCCTGTGTAAATTATTACTGTGATTGGTTATCTATGATTGACATATTTGTATCACAAAGAAGTCCCTAGTAAAGTGCACTGAGTATGCCAGGGCTGGTATTACATATGCTACTAGTGGGCCTGCGTTATATGAGACAAGGGTTAACCCAAACAAGTCGCTGGGACCTGGGTAGCTATTGTTATAAATAGAGGGGTCCCAGTGAGGGAGAGCAAATTATTTCAAAATCATTGAAGTGAATCTCATCAACAAAAATTACCTCTATAATGTTTTATTCACACTATAGGAAAACGAGCAATATTGAGCATTCATAAATAAATACCAATGTTAAACAATAAGCAGAGCAAATGGTTAATCAATGACAAAGTTTCAAAAAACATGCCCCAATGTCCATCATGAAAACGAATGGTGGGTTGAACGGGGCTGTTGAGGGGACGTGTGTCATACGTCTGCTTATTGTTTAACATTGGTATCCTAATATTACTGGATAAATATCGTGTTTTTTATTGTCACAAAGGACTCCCCCACCTTACCTTCACTATATCACTTCCCCTCCATCCCCAGGGGCACCTGTACCTTCACAATTGTGTATACTTTATGAATGCTCAATATTGCTCGTTTTCCTATAGTGTGAATAAAACATTATAGAGGTAATTTTTGTTGATGAGATTCACTTCAATGATTTTTAAATAATTTGCTCTCCCTCACTGGGACCCCTCTATTTATAACACTAGTGGGCCTGCAGCACTGTTTGTGCCACCCACATGAGTAGCCCTAAAATGGTGTCTCAGGCCTGCCACCGCAGTGCCTATTTGCAGTCTGTGAACTGCCATGTCCTCCTGGTCAGTGTCCCCACTGACCAGACCTAACCCTTCCCTTTCTGTACACATTGGTCACCCCTACGGAAGGCCCCAGGTACCCCCTTGGGCAGGGTGCAGTGTATGTGAAAGGTAGAGCATGTACTTGTTTTTCACTATTGTAAGGCTAGCTTGCACCGTGGGCTAACATGGGGAATGCTGGCTACAGTGGCTACCAGCATATCTTCCAATATGAGCAAGATAGGACATAAAAGTCTGGTATCCCTAACTCAGAATTTAATAACACATATTTTAGGAAAGGTGTTTTTTAAATCCTGTGCTTGAGAACAGCACTTTTAGAAAGTGGCTGTTCTCTTGTCTGACCTTTCTGTGTGCCTTGGCCTGTTTGTGAATTGACTGTCTGGTTTGAGAGTGACAGGGGCTGAGGAGCCTCAAGGAGGCTGGATGAGTCAGCCCTAGGCTGAATGACTACATCTGCATCTTGAGTGGTGGGAGGGGATAGGACCTGGGCCTGAATAGGGCTGTACCTGCCTTCCACAATGTTGGCTCCACCTCCTGCTAGGCAGCTGACGACCCTGCCCCTCACTCTGAAAGGAAAGGAGAAGCCAGGAAAACAAAGTGCTCAAGGAACACCCAGAACTGGTTCAGACCGGACTCAGAGCCCTCCTGCACAAAGGGAACAAAGACTTTTAGGGGTATAAGTACGGGACCCCTGACTACAGAAAACTAGATCATCCTGGAATCAAGCAGGAACGTCTGCCAAGGAGAAAACTGAAACTGAAGAAGGAAGACTGTCCTGCTGTTGCTCTGCTGGACTGACCTGCTGTTGCTTTGCTTCCAAGGAGAGGGAAAGGACTTTGCTTTGTGCTGTGTCCCCTTGCTTGAAGTAATCTCCAAGGGCCTGTCGTCACTGGGTGAGATCGTCACACCGCTTGCTTGCAGGCTGCATCACGTCGCTGCGAATATCGTCACAGAGCCATCGCATCGAAGAGCTACGACGGGGAAGATTGCCGCTGGACCGTGCATCGTCGCCCTGGAGATTGTCGCAGCCCCCAAAGATCATCGCATCGTGCCTTTGCGAGCTTTTTCACTACGGAACCTCCTCACCGGAATCCATACAAGGTATCGCCTCCCTCCCCATAAAGACCGGATTTGTCGCAACGCGCCCACTACATCCAGCGGGGTTGTCGCATCGCCTCCCCAAGGTCTCAGGAGTGACGCATCGCTCGTTTTCCACTGCACCAGCTTCTGGTTTGGAACTTTGTTGTTAAAGGTACTCTTGGCTAAACATGACGCAACAGTGAACTATTTTCAGGCAACTGTGGATTATACTAACGCAACCTTAAGAACTCTTTTGAAACCATATTCTTGAACTGTGTATGTTGGATTTTTGTCGTTTTGGTCTTGTGTAGTTTAGATTAAATACCTTTATTTTTCTAAACTGTTGTGGAGTCAGTTTGTGCTGTTTTCACTATGTTACTGTGAGTGTTGGTACAAATACTTTACACATTGCCTTTGATAAGCCTTGACTGCTCGTGCCAAGCTACCAAGGGGGTGAGCAGGGATTATCTCAAAGGGTTTCCTCCTTACCCTGACTAGAAGCAAGGGTCCCTATTTGGACAGTGGTACCTAGCTCTGCCAACTAGAGACCCCCAGTTCTAACACCAAGTTTGCTAACCATCCCAGGAGTTGGCCTATTTGCTCAAGGAAGAGTATTTTTCCTTCTTAATGTATTTTTAGTGCTCTGCAGTGTTCTTACTTGGCCTTACTAAAAAGTTTGCCCCCCTTTTCCAGATGGCTTCAGTTGCACTGAAGAGCAAAAGTCACATGCTGAGGGGTAGTGGTTTGATCCTAAATACCACGTACAGATGTCTGATTAGGATATATTCTTATGACATAATTAAACCTGCGCCCAGGAAAGAGCTGGGAAGGAAGTGGCATAAAGTCACATGCGTAACCCTGGACCCGGTATTCCACTTTCAGACGGATCATTTATCCCCTGACATCGACGCAAATATCGCAAGGCTTAATACCGCCCTCATCAATGCTATTGACCACGTTGCTCCCCAGAAAATCATTGCCTCCACTAGATCTCGCCCCTCCGCTCCTTGGTTCTCCACTTCTCTCCGTGAGGAAAAAAGCAGCTGTAAAGCACTCGAACGGAAGTGGAGACTAAATTACGATCCTGAAGCTAAGCTTGCCTACAAGGATGCCCTGAAAAAATTTCTCAAACATAAAAAAATAGCCATGAAAGACCACTTCTCGCTCCAAATTGCCAAAGCCAATAACTCCTCAAAAACCCTTTTCTCCATCGTTAAAGATTTTATTAATCCCCCGGCCAGGACCACTCAGAACTCTGCTAGCCAGACCCTGTGCGAAGGACTTTCGGACTTCTTCCTCGAAAAAATCAATAAGCTCTGCATCTCCTTCCCTAAAGGGCCAATACCCGGGCCTCCGTCAACAAGCCCCTCTGCCTTACCGTCCCTTCTTGCCTTTAATAAACTCACTCAGGAGGATGCTATCAGACTACTTATCCATTGCAAGTCTGGTGCACCCTCTGACCCTGTTCCTGCCAAAATTATGGGTGAACTGGCCCCCTCGTTAGCAGACTCCTTCCTCTCCATCTGGAATGCCTCCCTGCACCACGGCTTCTTCCCTACCACTTGGAAGGAAGCCTTGGTGATCCCCATTCTAAAAAAGGCAGATGCTGATCCCACGGTTTTCTCCAACTACCGCCCCATTTCCCTTCTCCCCAAACCTGCAAAGGTTCTGGAAAAAGCCGTGCAGTTGCAGCTCACGGAGTACTTGGAAAGCAACTCACTTCTGCACGACTCACAATCTGGATTTCGGGCGGGATACAGTACGGAGACGGCTCTGCTGGAAGTCTCGGAGACTATCCGGGAGTGCGTGGACAGGGGCGAGGAGGCCATGTTAGTCCTCCTCGACCTGTCCGCTGCATTCGATACGGTATCTCATCCCATCCTCCTTGACCGACTAAAACAGACTGGCATTGGCAGCACTGCCTTTAGCTGGATTGAGTCCTTCCTCTCAGGAAGAAGTCAGAGGGTATTGTTGCGACCTTTCAAATCGGAGGAAAAACCCCTGTCTTGCGGTGTGCCACAGGGCTCGGCCCTCAGCCCTCTGTTTTTTAACATCTATCTTGCCCCACTGGCCTGCGTGGTGGAGTCCTACGGAGTCAGGGTGGTCTCCTATGCTGATGATACCCAGCTAGTGTTTTCCTTCAGAGACCACTCTGACTCCGCGTTCTCCAACTTCCGCTTGTGCCTCAACAACATCAGTGGTTGGATGTCTGAAAACCATCTAAGACTCAATGCAGACAAAACAGAGGTGCTGTTTTTTAACCAGAAAAACCCCATCCCCTCCTCCTGGTGGTGGCCCACGGCGCTCGATCCCGCCCCCTCTCCCGTCCACTCGGCCCGTAATCTGGGCTTCCAGTTTGACGACTCCCTTTCATGCAAGACTCAGATTAAAAAAGTGACCTCTGCCTGCTTTCTGAAGTTGCGCATGATTAGAAAAATCCTCCCCTATCTCCCTCTGGATTCCCTCCGTACAGTTACCCATGCCCTCATCACGTCCCACCTGGACTATGCTAATAGCCTCTATGCCGGAGCTCCCCAATACTTGATTGACCGGCTGCAGATTGTTCAGAATGCGGCGGCGAGGTTGATTGGCAATATTCCCTATCGTCAATCAGTTGCCGCATATCGTAGGGAACTGCACTGGCTACCTGTGGCCAACCGTATCCGGTTTAAGATCCTCACTCTAACCCATCGAGCCATCAATGATCGCGGACCAAATTACTTGAAAAAACGTGTTTCCATATCCCGCTCCACCAGATCTCTGAGATCCAATGACCTATGCCTTCTGATCTCTCCCCGTTTCAGACCATCCAGAATGGGTGGCAGAGGGTTCAGTGTCATTGCGGCAAAACTATGGAACGCGCTGCCAGTCGATCTTAGATTCTGTCCCTCCGAATCCATCTTCCGGGCCAAACTCAAAACTTGGCTCTTCTCTGGACACTGACTTACTGCACTACTCCCCCTCTTGCTCCTTCCTCTCCTCTGAGACTTAGGTTCTAGCGCCGGGACACCCCTTCGGGGGTAGCTGTGCGCTTTATAAACTACATAAAATAAAATAAAAAAATAAAAAAAACCTCAGACCTTAAGAAGTGACATTTGGCCTACTCACTGTCATATTCATGGAGGAATTAAATATTATCAGTAAAAATAAAAAACAAGCTTGGAAATCTTTTTGAAGAAGCGTGGAAGAACTATTTTCTATGACAGCACTGCCACCACTGTTAACTCGCCAGTCAGTGCCATACAGAGCCACACACTTGAGGTGGATGAGCTGCGACTGGATTTGTGTAGCGCCACTTGGTGATGCTGAACAGGTAATTCTGGGAAAAAAGGTTCCAGATCAAGTCTGAAAACTGGAAGATACTCAAGGGTGAGGAATCAGTGGGTAGATGTATAACTAGAAGAATCGAGTGGGTCCGTCAATAGAGTCTGGAGAATGCAGCGTCAAAAAGCACCTGTCATTAGACTGCCTCTCTTGCAGGAGAGAATGTGTTGTTTGCAAAGAAAGTTTCTGGGTAACGTTTTTTTTTTTATACATCACTTTTTTTAATCAATGAGTGTGGACTATTCTAAGCACGACACATTTTACTATGAGCATCCTTGAGTAGCACAAACTGCTGATTCAAAGTAAAGATTGTGTACCAATACCACTGCCTGCATTCCATCAAATGCCCCATCTTTTCGTAAGAGACCCAAATGATTCAGATGAAACCCGAGACCACACAAAGCGTCCTAAGAACAATAGGTCTCAATGTTATCAGGAAATCTGTTGTCCAGTGCCAGTGAGTTACAAGCCATTTGGTGGGCCCAGAAGATGAACCAACCTCACGATTTGCTCAACCCAATCAGAATCACCCAGGAACACTATCACTTTCCAGAGAAAGTGAGAATCTTCATGTCAGAGGACTTAGAGTGGGTAAAATAATAACTTTTCCATAATAACCAGGAGAGGGGAGATTTCATGAAAACACGTCTTTACCATTGTCACATCTTTCCTCTCCCCTGGAGATGGCAACCCAAAGCAGCTCATCTGGAGTCTTTCTGTATCTCAATCTTGTTGTGAATCAAGAGCATGGCTCCAGTTACTTCTTAGTGGCATCCAGAAATTCCTAGGACCCCAGTCTCCTCCACACTGATTTGCACCAGCATTTTCCACCGTAGGCCACCATACATGATTTCATTGCAGAAGTCATTTCCTTCATTTTGTTAAGATTTTTCACAAATTGGTTTAGTTTATGCCATCATATCCTTATAGGCTGTGAAAGTCCCTCTGCTGGTAAGACTTTAGATTAGTCTGTCTGTGGCACTTAGCGTAAGTGTCAGCTCCTTGGGCACAACCTATTAGAACATGGTTCTCACAATTTATTCCATAATTTTCACTGATTTACTCCATGACGTGAAAGCGTTATACACCAGTATACCACACGATGTGGGCCTGGAGGCCATTGAAAACATTTTGTTGAACTCAGATCTGGAGACAGACTTTCAGCTTTTCTTAATGCAATTGATACACTTTACTTTGTACCAAAGTTACTTTTCATGGGAGGGCCAATGTTACGCACAGTTGTCCGGAACTTCCATGGGCAATTGTGCAGCACCGGTCTACGCAAATGCATTCATGAAACACTTTGAAGAGAGGAATATCTTGAGCCATCATCCCTGGAATACTCATGCCAGGATTTTCTTGAGATACATTGATGACATATTTGTCCTATGGCAAGGTGATCAAACAACTTTGGAACCAGCACTTGAACAACTTCAATGATCGAATTCAATTTACCTTTGAATGGAGTCAAAACAGCATAACTTTTCTAGATGTCAGTGTTGCAAGAGTGAATAACCATTTGGAAACTAATATATACAGGAAAAAGACAGACAAGAATAACATATTACATTATACGTCTTTTCATCAAAAGCCTCTCAAAAGCCATTTGCCATTTTCTCAACTGTTACGGGTGAAAAGGATCGTATCCGATCCGGATAAATATGAGGGGCAAGCCACCAATATGATGGAACGTTTCAAACAAAGAGGATATCCTGAATCAATTCTAAACAATGCCAAGGAACGATGTGACAAAATCAACCGTCAGGACGCTTTGGCGACCAGAAGAAAAGAGAACATGAGGAGACCAGTGGTTGTGTCGAAATTTTCAGTAGTTTCAAAAGCTTACAAAACATCAATATTGAAACACTGGCCCATTGTCAGTACCGAACAAGATTTCAATCAAATCTTTAGTGAACAACCGCTATTTGCTTACACCAGGGCAAACAATCTCAAAGAAATCATCAAAAAACCCAAACAAACTTCATCCGTGAACTTCAGAGGTAATCAACCTTGCTTGAACTGTAAAAATTGTAACAACTTAATAAAAGGATCATCCATGAAACATCCAATGAAAGGCACCAACATCAATTTAAGATTGAACGCTACATGTGACACTGAGAATGTAATCTACATAATAAAATGTCCTTGCGGACTTGTCTACACTGGGAAAACTTCAAGGAAATTGAAAATACGCATCAATGAACACAAGAGCAGTATAAGAACAGAGAACCCTAAATCTGCCTTGGCCATACACTTCAAAGAGAGCAAACACAGAGTTAGCCAACTTAGATTTGCCGCTGTAGAGGTCGTGGAAAAGCGAGATGACAGGGACAACAACAATTTCTTACTCAAACGTGAGAACCATTGGATCAAGTTTTTGCAGTCTTTAAAACCTTTCGGTTTAAATGACCGGATGGAATTTCTATGTTATCTTTGAACACTATATCTTGGAAACAGAGCATCTTGGACATGTAAAATTAATCTATCATGATGCACATATGTTTGTACCTTCTTGGCATCATCTTTGTATTTCAATTATTGCTTTTGGTTTTGACACCATTTCAAGATGGCCGCTAGTTACATAGTACACTGTCCTCTTTCTATGCTGTTGCACGGGTGACTTCCACTTCCTTATATATGTTTGAATTCACGGCAGTTAGAAGCGAAGGGCGTAGGAGGTAGACGCGTGCGTCTAAACTACTTCACTAGTAAGTTTGAATATGTTCGCATGTGAGTTGTTTGTTTAGGGTTTCTTTGTTGGTTAAAACTATACTTTGTCAGCTTCTGGCTTTCACGCAATTATGTCTATTCAGGTGGTTGGGTCACCAGCACGATTGGCCGTATCTCTTCAGTTACAGGCATGCAATGTAAATTTTCTGGTTACTTCCATTGATTATTTCCTTATACTTGTGCACAACGATAATACACGTGGTCACAAAACTTTTTTCATACTTTGGGATATAAGGACAATTTATTAGCAAAACCTTTACCACTTACATATAGATGATGTTTTTTAAGGTTATTAGACATTTACGGAGGATTATATACATGGAATGTTTACCTTATTTGCAGAATACCCCTGATGAAGGACAGACCGTCCGAAATGCATTGGGTCGTGTCGTATCTACATGTGTTTCATCAACTGTAAAGAATGAACTTTGTGGATTATAATCACTTGAGAATCTAATCCAATTTCGTGTGAAAACAACATGAAAACAACATGAAATAAAACAAAAGGAATCTAACTTCTTCTTGTGGAGTAAATCATTGAAAATTATGGAATAAATTGTGAGAACCATGTTCTAATAGGTTGTGCCCAAGGAGCTGACACTTACGCTAAGTGCCACAGACAGACTGTTGCTTACCACACTTCTCACGTCGGGGGGTGATATCCCTGGTGCACACCACAAATATTTAGGTTGGAATCAAAAGAGGAGTGCGTGATCCGTATCTTTATTAAGACTTTAGATTACTCATTTGATGCTCCCCTTCATTTCCTTCAAGACTGACACTGGAAAAAATCACTTGTCTATCAGGGGGATCATTTACCCACCATCGAACCTCCACAGTTGATTTTGGGTGTGGAGTGACAATGCTGAATTTTTAATATTGTCCATCACAAATATTGACATGCCTTATATCTTCAAGGTAGGTAGGTAAGGTGTTAAAGTAGGAAAGATATACCTCTATGCATACCATGGCAATGTAGCGGTATTACTTATTTGTTCAGGTCGACATTTCTATCCTCAATACTGTGGCATACAATAAATGTGTTGCCTTCGATTGAGCCGGAATAATAGCAGGATCCTCATTGTGGTCGCTTTGCTTCTGGAAATCTCCCATTACTAGGTGTTATGTGTTGTATACGGTTGTATTTTAAGTTTCTAAACCTCTCCACCTCTTGGAATAAACCATGACTGCTTCATGGTTACAATGAAATATTCAAATGCAATATTATTGTGGCCCTTCAGTGGTTGACAAACCATCTTGGAACAATTCCAATCAGGTTTCAGATGCGGACACAGTACCGAAACTGCCCTAACAAGCATCATCGATGACACCTTGGGATTATTTGACCAAAACAAACTGTCTTCTTCTACTTCTCTATCACTCATCAGCATTCAACACGGTCAAACATGACAACTTAATTTATCTTGTTGAAAAAGGGATGGGATCATCTGTCCCAGTTCTAACTTGGTTTGCCTCCTTCGTTCACAACAGTAGGCAAATAATCAAAATCAACCTCTATCTACCAGTATGCCAGCATCATCAGGGTGCCCCAAGGATTCGTACTCTCACCCACGCTTTTTAACCTTCTCATGGGACCCCTGACCGAAATTCTGAACTACTCATACATACAATACCACATGTACGTCGATGACACTCAATTATACCTAAAAATCTCATCACCTGATGACATCAAAACTCTTAACTCTGCTCGTCTGAAAACCCAACATTGGCTAACTCATAATCACCTTCTGCTGAATAGGCTCAATACGGAATTCCTCCTGATTGCTCCCCCAAAATAACTCTTCCGCCATTCAAGACTGGCTCAAACTACTAACGGCACTCAAATGCACTCCTCATGTTGTGTATTCCGCTAAATCATTAGGCATAACTCTGGACAAACACCTGAATATGCAAAACTACATCAGTGCAACCAGCAGAGGAGCCAATTACCAACTCAACACATTAAGGAAACAAAAACCTTTCCTGCAGACGAATGACATTCAGTTAGCTACCTAAAGCCTGACGGGCCCACTTTAGAGCTACGTTAACCTTAGCGGCCAGAGATCACGTAAAGGAGATCACATCACACCAGATCTAACTCACTCTTGGTTCACTCTTGAAGGATCCAGTTCAAGATAACCTGCCTCACACACAAAGCGCTTTATTATAACATTTCAATCTACCTGTCAAAAACACTCAAACTATTTGACCTGAACCGGACCCTAAGAAGCTCAAAAACTCTATTACTGAAACCACATAAATTCAAAAAGAATAAAAATTACAACTGCTCCTTCTCTGGCCTTGCTCCAAGAATATGGAACACTCTTCCCATTGAAATCAGAATTAGCCCCTCTATCGCCTCATTCAAAAAAGAACTCATAGGGCTGTTGCTGAAAAGCTCCCTGTCACTATAGACTTAAAGTCACCAAAATAACTTGTAGATCAAGCTTTACAGCTTGGATCTACCTCTTAACCTTGTATTGCTTTGTTACCTTATATCTATGATGATCACACTATGTTCACTTAAATTCTTTAATGGTTAACTTACATGTATAGCGCTCTAATACCCTCTTGGGTCATGTTTGCGCTCTATAAAACGTTCTCAATAAATAAAATAAAGATAAATAAATCCCACAAAGTGTAAGGTCAGGATTCAAAGAAAAAGCCTCACAAAGAACAGGATAAAAATTCCCAGGTGCTGATAACTCCAAACTGTACCTCCTCGATTTGCTCTATGATGAAGAGATGTTTAAAGGGGTTTAGGCTGACTCCAGTTCTTAAATGTCATTCATGACAATTGCATATTTTTCATGCTGTCCTCTGGATCACAAGCCGTTTTAATTCTTCTGCATCCATTCTCATAATTAGTCATTTTTGTGATAATTACTGATTTAGAGCCTAAAAATACTGCTGCTTTAATAAACAAATGATGAAAAGTATGCAATCGTGAGAAGAAAGGGATAAAAAGGGACTAATAACAAAATGGAGAACATTTGATTGGTAATGCTCACTAATACTACTTCCGGGCGTACTGATGACAATAGATGATTTAGATGAATTATTGTGGCATTAGAGAGAATAACTGCTACCAGAAAGACTGCTAATGAAAGCCGCAGGTGTTCTTTAGAGGTATGCTTGCAGATAGGTCAGGTCTCAGCCTTAGGAATCTGCTGCTAAGGTGAATAAAAGTCTAAACAGGTTTTTTTATGGTGCGGACCTCATTTATTCTTAACACATCTTCTATCAATGTAGCACAAATTCATAACAATAATGGTGAATCAGTGATAAAAATGAAACTTGGCTATAGGCTTGTGAAAAACACCAATTATATATTTGTCATTGTATTCTTACAGAGAGCACACTCATCCAGGGAGTTAGTGCTATAAACTGAACAGTGAAAATGCAACGGCTAATGTAAATGTCCCAGAACAATGGCGAATCACAGGGCCAGATGAACGACAGAGTCGCAAAACCTGAAGTACAACAGTGTCTCAGACACTTTGCGATTCCCAAATGGGTCGCAAGGGACCCGCCTCATTAATATTCATGGCGCAGGCCGCAATTTGCCACTCATTGGGAATAGCCGGCACGCACAGGGAGGATGGCGTCTTGGGGTCAACAGACCACCATGTCTGTGACTACTTTTTAAATAAGTGATACGCAAACAAATGATGGACGGAATGCTGAATAAATCACACATTCACCCCCAGTCAAAAGATCTGGGTTAAATCCATTGTTCTTCTGCTCACTACGCCACCCCAGTTTGGACCCAGCTATATGCAAATCAGTCTTGACCCTGTGTCTCATGAGAACAGTCCAGCCCGAACTGCCAAGCCAGGTCCTCCCTGGACTGGAAACAAGCATCCTGGGACTGTTTTCAGGGTATTACCCTTCATCAACTAGGCTAGTTTGAATCCAGTGGCAAAGTGAGCAAGGGACCCATGTCTGGGCATACCCATCCAGAGTGAAAAGTGATACGGAAACAAATGATGGACGGAATGCTGAATAAATCACACATTTACCCCCAGTCAAAAGCTTTGGGTTAAATCCATTGTTTTGCATTCTGTCCATCAATTGTTATTTTTGCATTTGCCACCCCGAGTGGGATGGGTATGCCCAGACGTGGGTCCTGTGCTCTCCATGCCACTGGAGTCAAGCTATCCTGGGTGATGAGGGCTGAAAGCCCGAAACCGGTCCTAGGATGCTTGTTTCCAGCCTAGGGAGGACCTGGCAGTTCGTACTGGTCTTTTTCCATTGGGCCCAGAGTCAAGACTGATTTGCATATGGCTGGGTCCATCTGGAATGGCATGGTGAGCAAAGAAAACGATGCATTTAGGCCCAGATCTCCGTGCAGGAGTGAATGTATGACATTGTTCTGCATTCTGTCCATCAATTGTTCTTTTTGCATTTGTCACCCGAGTGGGACAGGTATGCCCAGATGTTGGTCCAGTGCTCTCCATGCCACTGGAGTCAAGCTATCCTGGCTGATGAGGGCTGAAAGCCCTAAACCGGTCCTAGGATGCTTGTTTCCAGTACAGGGAGGACCTGGCCTGGTAAGTTCGGGCTGGTCTGTTCTCATTGGGCGCAGGGCCAAGACTGATTTGGCTATGTCTGGGTTCAAACTGGAACGGCATGGTGGGCCAAAAAACGATTAATAAAGGCCCAGATCTCTGTACTGAGGTGAATGTATGACATTGTTCTGCATTCTGTCCATCAATTGTTCTTTTTGCATTTGCTTTTTAAATAAAGCAGTTTTCCTTAAAGAAAACCGCAATATTTTCACAAAATATTTCTTTTCTTTTCATATTTTCAGAGTGGGCAGTCCAATACCTGCTCTGAAAGTTTTTGGGCGTCCCCATTTAAAAAGGGGATGGGGTCCCTTATGGGCCCCTTCCTGTTTGCGAATGGATTACCACCAATTTGAAATTGGTTGTAAGCTGCAAATGTTTTGTGACCATTCTTACATAACAGAGCAACTTGCTATTAGGAAGGGACGCCCTTAGCACGCCCCTTCCTAAAAGCGACTAGCAAACCCTATTTTGCGAGTCGGAAATAGGTTACTAACTCGCAAAATAGGATTGGCTAATTTGAAAATGCATTTTATCGGTCGCAACCCGGTAAAATGCATGGTATATCTGGCTCTTCATGTCAAATTTGGTAAAGTAACAAATGATCCTAATGAGAGAAACACATGTTAATTAAAAATAATGTTTAGTATTTTTTTTTTTTTTTTTAGAAAGGATGATGTTTGGTAGATTTACTCATCCTGGCTGCTTCAAAATGCAAAGCAAATACATATTTGTTTCTTCTCCCACGGGCAGATATGTTTATTCGCAGGACAACTACACGAGCGAACATGGAAACTTTTCAAAGACGACAAAACTGTAGTAAGGTAGGAATTAAAACGTCTCACCTGACCTGGGATAGGCTCCGTTTTTCTACTCTCAGCTGAACTGATCCACGGGTACATATGGTAGATATTCCTTCCAAAATAATGCCTAGAGTAAAGTGCTTGGTATTTTGCAACGATTCCTCAGCCTGGCTGCAGTTGGTTGGGAGATAACAAACCGTTACTGAAAAAGTCCAGAGTAGCAAATTTTTCTCCACATGGTGGCAGGGTTGCTTAACGATGAAAACCAATGGAGTGCAGGATCCTGACAGAGAAAAGAAAATCCGGATAGATCACACATGCAGTAGGGTTAACCAAGAACAACTACAAAGCAAACCTCTGGTCTTAAACAGTGCTTAATTTGTGCCGGTGGCTGCAGGTGGTGGGCACTGGAACTAATTTTTCATTGTTGAGTGCTGAAACTTAATTTTCATCATCTACTCTGACCCACAGAAAGAGGAAGGCATTCATGGGAGAAGGGAGGAGGAAGGAAACGATGTGATAACAGTGGCAAAGGGAGAAACCAGAGATGAAAAAGAAATGTCTAGAGTAGGATATGCAGGAAGTGGAGGTTGGTAGAAGAATGGGCATAAGGAGGAATCAAGTATACATAGTCTTCCTATTCACCAAACCAGCATTCAGCGGTTCAGCAGCGCCGGTTGTAGCCTCCCATGCGAAACTTTGGGACTTGGGCTCTTCACTTATTATATATTTATTTTTATTTTTTTAACAAATGAAGCTCTAATTTGTTATAGGTTACAAAGAAAATGAGTTAAAACAACAAATACAGATACATATAATGTAGTGCACCCATCGTTTGATTAAAAAAATAAAATTCAATTTCATGTTGGTGAAAGAGCTTTTCATTGACATGTATTCATACATCTCTCGTATACATGCACTGGCGACAAGCAACTTTTTTTAAGCAAAGAAAGAAGGCTGATTTTGTTATCACTCAAGTAACTAAATACACAAATGTAGAAATAATATTGTAGTTGGACTTACGGTGGAAGGAGTGATGTCAGACATATGGTGGATTAAGCAAGATGATTCACTTGGGAGATTCAGAAATATTGTCATTCTTCATTCTGCCAGTGATGAAATCATAATCCACAAGGGGAACTGAAACAAAGATAAAATGATGTTGAAGGAGGTATTAGTAACTCAGTGCCCTGAAAGCATGGACAAAGTGTATTTTAAGTAGATTGGACAGACGCATGTCAGTAGCCTTACTAAGCCATTGCTGAAAAGAGTGGTTACTGCAAAAAAAACTAGAAACAAAACTAGAAACAAAAACAGACAACAGCAAGAAATATTTCTAGAAACACAGTTTGAAATTACCAACTCAAGTTATGATTGAATCCTTTCAGCAACCTAGAAACCTTTTAAGTAATTAAATGTCCAATAGGAGAAACAGTTTTTTTTCCAATACTGAAAGTGATTTTTGTCAGATACAAACATGTACCTTATGCAATATATTTTGTTAAGGCATGTGCATTTGTATAGCACTCGCCAATTACCTGGCCTATATGCCTTTTATGCAGACATAGGTGCGTATCACATACAAAATCGCCTGTAAAACATATAAAGCTGTTCACTATGATCTTCCTAGATACCGAAAATAAAAACTACACACCTCCAAGAGCCAAAGAGAAACACAAGAGGGAAAGAAAGATTAACTCTGGAGATTCCCACAACACACAACTATTGTCAAAGCTAATATGTCACTGCAAAAACAAGGTGATGGAAGGAGTGCTTGAATCAATCTCAGCTCCTGGCAAACCCTCAGGGCCGTCTTCCAAACCATCGTTTTTTACCCACAGTGCCATTCTAGAACAAACATTTGCAATGCAATCAGTCTTGCTTTGGGGTCTTATAAGTATTTAACCATGCAGCATATTTTGTGCATCTGGTTGCCAGTAGCGGTTCCACCGGGAAGCAGGGAAGAAGAAGAAATAACTGAGAGATCACAAAGGTGCAATTCATGCATGAACCTTTGAAAAAGTCTTGAAATGAACTCACAATAAAGTCAATACACCTTGGATGGGGACACGTTTGTCTTAGAAGGTATCCTCTTACAGTTGCACCTTTCTGATGCAGATGTGCATGTTTGCATTGCAATATAATGTAAGTGATACACTAGATACTTCCTACCGTTACAACCATATAAATTGTGTTGCTGACATTCCGCTGCCCGCCCTCCCCCCCCAAACAAAAAGATATTATCAAACCTACTACTGTTGTAAGGAGGAATTTAACTTAAAAACATTTCTGAATAACTACAAACTAAGTGTCTGCCAACGTATAATTAGACCCACCATGAAACACAAACAAACCTTGCCCTGAGAGGAGATTTGCTCATATTACAAACTCACTATACAGGCAGAATGTCTACGTGGACAAATTCACTTTATGGAGGCAAAAGTACATCGTTGGTGGTACATGCAATCACGAATAAAACTAGCACCTGGTAATATGCTAGTTGCCATTCAGTGTGCAAACAGCTTGAGTAATTTGGCCCAAATGATGATAGACTTGACTGAGTTGTCAATACTCTTGCAATTAGAAAGCATGACGTTTGTGTTTTTATCTACGAATAATAAAAGCTGCCAACGTTTCAGCGCGGGATAGCGTCACAACTACAAGGCTCCGATGTAAAATCTTCAAATTAGTGTTAGCATTGTTACAGTGTGAAATGCCACAAGCCGACCAATGCTTTGGTTCGCAGGAAGTCCCATGGAATATGTCAGCGCAGGAACGTAAGATTTAAAAAGCATTTGCAATGCACCGGTCTCGCCTTTGGGACCTTATGTGTTTAGATTCTGCATATTTTGCAGCAGAAAAGTATGAAATGAAATTGTAATACTGCTGTTTCTTCATTTTTTATACTTTTGCCTTCTAAAAATCGATCTTTGCAATGCAATCGATATTATGTTATGATAAAGATTTTGATTGCTTTAATAATATCGCATATGTTTCATGCTTATTTATCATAATCAACACGACCTTTATTTCAAGTGTCAAAGAGCCGTTTGGCAGAATATAGACATTTTCCTGCTGTGGCTAATTATTTTCGCAATGGAAAGGACTCATAATGACACTGAAATAAAGTGAATGTCACATATAAGCAATTTGAAACCTTGGCAGCTGTGTAGAGCCTGGCTATGCAGGGACATCTAGTAATGACCTGAGGTACTGCACCCTCACACGTCTAATAGGGATATGCAACCATAGCATTAACACTCATTGGACCCTCGGAACAGGAATGCATCCTTTTTGCAGCGACACGTTTTATAGCAACTCGAAAAGAGAGGAGAAGCACTTTGTGCAGCTAATTAATAAAGAGAGCTTTCAGCCTGATTCATGATCGGGCCGTTTTGCGAGGCTCAAATAGCGAATCATAAGGAATCGCTATTTGAGACTCGCAAAACGGTAATCATGTAGGAATCGCAATATTAGTTGCGATTCCCACTGATTCCTTATTTGCGATTAGCTAATTGCTAATCGCAAATAAGGAATAACTCCCCATGCATTCCTATGGGCCAAAAGGCCCATAGGAATGCATGGGGAGTATTCCTTATTTGCGATTAGCACTTTGCTACTCGCAAATAAGATAGCGATGTAAAGGGTGCCAGGGGTGTCCAAAGGACACCCTGTAGCACCCCTTAAATGGAAATTGAAACAGGTGTTGCGCACACACATGTCCAAAGGACATGTGTGTGTGCAACATGCAACTTAGAAAAATGCTTTTAAAAGCATTTTTCTAAGTTTTTGCTATTTACCGAGAGGTCTGACCTCTCGGTAAATAGCGGCCCAAAATTGCATTTTCGCAATTTTCAAATGCTTCATGAATTGCATTTAAGGAATCTCAAATAGAGATTCCTTAAATGTAATTCCTCGCAATTTAGCGATTTAGCAATTACCGATTTTTGCATTTGGGATGCTGAATCCCAAATGCAAAAATCGCACTCGCAAAGGCCGGATTCTCAGAATCCGGCCCTTTGCGAGCCGCTTTAGCCTTCATGAATAAGGCTGTTTGTCCCATTACAAGATAGTAGTACAGGAAATGGCGTCTGCAGGAAGCACAATACTTCATGGAAAATTTGCATTCTCATAATACTACTTTGCTACACAGCAGCCACAGTATTATTCTTGCATGATTCCATTCTTTAAGTGTACATCGTGATAATTTTGTTTTCAGCTTTGTTCATTATTTATATTTGAGAACGTTTAAGGTGCATTAATATCGCCGTAATATTGGTGTGATCCACGTTTTATCTGGACGTTTCTTGTATCACTATACTTAATGGCAACCCTTTTCCATAAATTCACTGTACTCCGTGTGATAGTGAAGGGGGAGAAACTGTGTTAAAATTTTGGAGGATTCCTGCAGGATTCGATAATCAGCTCGTGCGCTGCCTTACACTTTAAAATCCACATCACAGGGATGTGCATGTCAAATAACCTGCAAATAAAGCCCAAGGTGTGTAACTACAGGATATACGTGCACGCTGGACCAGGAATTCAGGATAAGTGTGACTTTAAAAAGGGCCAACGAGCACCGACGTCTAAAAACAAATGTGCCCGCACTGGGGTCTGCGTCAAAGACCTGAGCATGAGCCACAGGCGGCACGCACAGTCCTGTCGTTTTCTGGGGTTCCTTCTGGTTGCTTGCATACGAGCACAAAAACCACCCTCGGAGGGCTAAAAATATGACATAACAAGGGCTGGCTTTAGACTTCAGGGACAGGGGTGACCTAGGATCCTACTGAGGCTCCACATGTTCATCTAGGGGATGAACCTGCATCTGTTTAGAGAGGAGAAAACGGACACCACGCCAACTTTGGAGCTGTTAACCAAACTTCAATTTGAGCAGGTGCTTTCAGGTGCTCAGCACCTGCACTTCTTTCACTGGGCCGGGGCTACAATTTCTGAACCTGCAGGTGGTGATCTCAATATTAATTGTTCAATTAAAAATGAAAAGAATAACATACATTGCATGGTGATTGGCTGCTAAATGTTGAAATTGAAATTGTAATTGAAATTGAAATTGTGTGTGTCTTGTAAAGCGCACTTCTACCCGCACCACAGGCCTCGTAGCGCTATAGACCGCTGGGGAACCCGTCCTGGCTTTCCCTGTGAGATAGTCCCTTCTGGGAGTCTCCAAGGTGAAACCAGGCATCCCCGGCGTTTGTGAGGGGCCGTTGTGGAGATGAGGCAAGCTAATGCCCAGAGTTGCCGAGTGTGATCCCTGGTTTGAGTAGGCACCGATGCGAGAATTATCGAGTCCGCTGATCGTGGTCCAAGACCCTGCCGCGTCGGGAATCGAACCATGGTCCCGGGCCGTTCTCTGCTCTCGGGTCTGCCGCCTCTAACCAGTGAGCCACACCACTCCACTGAAATGTTCATAGGCAGGACAGCATACGCCTGTCCAGGCAGGCATGATTGTGTATCACCACGTTAGTGATGGCATTACGCTGATCACAAATCCAAGAAGTAATCGACAAACTATGGCTTGCATTCTATTCCCCTAGTCTGCTGAAGCCCTGCCACTGCCTGAGCCTAAACCTCCCATTGAATAATTATAGCAGGGGGCTGGCTCATGACAGAGTTGAGGCAAGGAAGCTGCAAGAGCGCATTTAGAACTTGGGAGTGATTGCTCTTGAGGAAGAATAAATTAAAGTAAGTGTGGACTTTCCACTTGTTGCGTAACCAGAGTAGCATATCCGTCAGCCCTGCATTGCTGCTATCCTTAATGTGCTCGACGAAGCTGCGGCCCAACTCAACTTTTGTGCACCATGGCATCACCAGTAGAATCTGTGCGATGCACCCCAGCATTGTAATTGCTGAGCGTGAGTGAGTCCAGTAGGCACCACAGCCATATTTACCGGCATTGGCAGCATTACTGCTGGGGACAATGCCTGTGCTGTAGCAGGCAGGATCGCAGCAAGCTGAGCAGTGGATGCCAATGCCGTTGCCATCCCTGGACCTACTAATTGCAGGCAGCACTAGCAGTGACATGATCTGCTGTGCTCAAGAAGCCGCCTGTTCTGCAATAAATCCAGTCATACCACACTGATCAATATATGCAAAAAAGCATTTTCATTTGGTGTACATTTTGTTTTTGCACTCAGTGTAGGTAAGAAAGTAAAACATCTTCAGCTTCTTTAGAAATGACAACAGGAAAATGCAGAGGTCAAAATAGCAGGGACATGTACAGTCTGACGACAGGGGTCACAGGCAGCAGCAGTGTTAGAGATGAGAGACAGCGAGAGTAAAGAGGAGAAGAAACAACAAGAGAGGAGAGAGATAAAACAGAGCAATGTGGAAGAAAAGGAGGAGAGCAAATCAGATACAAAGAGAAAGCAGCCATGATGTGAAGAAGAGAGCATTAAGACGAGAGAAGATAGAATGGAAGGATCTGGAGGACAGGACAGAGGGAAAAAAAAGACAAATGATAAAATGGAGACACAGCTAATCACTGCTATAGAGTGATAGCAAAGAGCCAAGTTCGAGGGGAGAGAGAGCAGAGCATGGATAAAAGTGAAGAGAAAAAAGGGCAGGGGTAAAATGAATAGAGGGCAAATCAGAAATACAGGGTGTGACAAAGGTGATAGAAAAACAATTAGAGAGGTGAGAGGATAGACTCTTAGAGCAAAGACTTAGGGAACAGATAGCAGATGAAGGTTAGAAGATAGAGACTGAGGCAGTGAGAAAGACGTGTGCGGTGGTCTACTTGGCAAAATTTCAGCACCTGCACTTCTTTTCTTACAAATTAAGCACTGCTAAGCTTTAGGCCTCGGTCCACTCCCCATCCTGTGATCCTGGGAAAATCACTTCATCTCCCTGTGCAAACTAAAAGCCACCTCTTCTAACAGCGGCAGGCATTTCAGCGTGTAGAGAGATGCGCGCGTCGTTCTCTCCCTTCATTTATGTCTATACAGTTGAAGTTCGCCAAATGAGTGCATCTGTGTATGCAGGAATTGCACCCTGTAGACTGTGAACATGCTGCCAAAAGGGAAAAGTGGTGCAAATGTCACATATAAACCATTATGAACCCTTGGCAGCTGTGTAGAACCTGACTATACAGGGACATCTAGTAATGACCTGTGGTACTGCACCCTCAAATATCTAACGGGGATATCCAACCAAAGCCTTAAAACTCATTGGCCCCTCGGAACAGGAATTAATCCTTTATGCAGCGACACGTTTTATAGCAATTCGAAAAGAGAGGAACAGCACTTTATGCAGCTAATTAATAAAGAGAGCAAAGCCCTATTACAAGATAGCAGTACAGGAAATGCCGTCTGCAGTAAGCAGAATATTCTGTGGAAAATGTGCATTCCCACAGTCCTTTGCTACACAGCAGCCACGGTTTCATTCTCGCATGATTACAATATTTAAGAGTATATCATGTGATAATTTTGTTTTCAGCTTTGTTCAATATTTATATTTGAGAATGTTTATGGTGCATTTATACCCACGTAACATTGATGTAATCTAAGTTTCTTTTTAAGTTTCTTGCCCCAACAACATTATTTCTTTCTTCGTTCACTGTACTCCGTGTGAAAGTGAACTGGGAGATACTGTGTTAAATATTTGGAGGATTCCTGTGGGGATCTGAAAATCAGCTCATGGGCTGCCTTCCATTTAAAGCCGGCCCGGAAGAGAGTACGTCATTGCGTGCGTGCCCGCACTCCCCCTTTGATTCTGAGAAGCTGTGACCATCGACCGTTAGCACCAGAAGAAAGTGCGGAGTAAAGGAGCCAGTAGCCTTGGAAGGATACAAATGACAACATGATCATCATGAGGAGGGACTAACAAGTCTTAAACCAGTCAGAAGGCAGCATTTACAACCTAAGCCAAAGAAAAAGATCGTCGGAGAGTGGGTGGAGCCTCCATGAAGCTTCCACACTGTGGTGTATACTGCATGTCTCACAGACACAGCGCTGCCTAGACAAGACTTAAAAAGACTAACTGCATTAAGGGGCTTAGTAATTGAACGTTTGTCAACTGATTGAGGGAGGGATGAATCTAACTTTTTGCCTCAGACTTTCTAAATATACATATATACACTTTTGAAAGGGTGCTTTTGCTCCATCCGATTTTATGCAAAAGAAAAATCGCCTTACTCTACTGTAACATGCAAATAGGAAAGTGTGCAAAATTAGTCTGCTCAATCTTTTCTGCCCTGGAGCTAAACTGTGTGCAATACACCAGGACCTACATCTATAAACAGTGTACATGTAACAGACAAGTGCTCTATTTATTTATTTCATATGAAAAACTTAAATTCTACAAGAAAGCCCTCACAATCAGAGCCGTAAGGAGAGCCTAGCGGTTCTCATAAGAACACTTCAGGACTTGGAAATTAAGTTATCACTTCGTATTTAATTTTTTTTCTCTTGGGCGAGCTAATCTTATTGGGAATGAAGTGGGTTAAAATATGCCGTTTACTTTTACTAAGACAGAAAAGTGCCTTTGGCTGGCCTGTAACCCGCTTTGTCAGTGGCCGCACCTTACAGTAGTCGCACGTATTTCTGGCAGATGGCACTGGCCTATATTTTTCCGCTAACATCTCTAGCAGCTTCAAAGTCAAATAAGCAGTGTATGGAGTAGTGGGCCGGTCCTTTACCTTGGCTCACGCTTAATGCAAACAGGTTTAGCTGACTGCTCTTCCTGCCTCCTTTTAGCAGACAGTGTGCTCCTCATTCGTCTTTGTCCCGGAGCCCGCCTTGGGATCTGCAAACTTTCCCCTTCCCCGAAATCGAGACATGGCGTGTAAGAAGCACTGTTGCCTCAAAATTCCGTGCATGATTTGCGTTTGGAGGAACTTCACTCCCTAAGCCCAGTTTCAATTTAGCAAGTATAGTTAAAAGAAAGGAAGGACTACACAATGCTAAATTCAAAACTACTTCCCAATTTAATATGACGCAGCGTTTCTCGCATGCGCAAAAAAGTAAGGTTGCTATTAGGAGCCATAAAGATTTACAGTCTAGAGACTGAAACAGTGAACGTCATCATATACCTGGTGCCACACCTTTCACACAGAGGGGCAGAAGGATGGAGACTGTGATCCGAGGTAATGCGCTAGACTGCAATTGCACTTCAGTAAGCTGGATTTTCATACGTAGGGACTGCCTGTGCTCCCGCGGCAATGCTCCATGGGAGTTAACGAGGAAAGGCGGGACTTGCTCTGACTATCAGCCATTAGCACACTTCCTTTTTTAAATGACACACACAAAAGCCAATCATAAGCAAAGGTGAAGTCGACCCCACAAAGTACATAGTAACAGATCGCCTACAGCGCAAGCGCTGTTTAGGCTCGACCTAAAAAAAGACCCACCTTAAGTAAATCAGTCTTGGCCACAGTGAACACAGGGCCCAAGTCTGTTGCATATCCCGTCCCACTTTTGGCAGTTCAAGCTGGACTGTTCCCTTTGGAGCAGGGTCAAGACTCATGGCATGCAGATGGGTCTAAACTGAGGTGGCAAGGTGGGTGAAAAACAATAGATTTGAACGCCAGAGGCTGAGAATAATTCAAGCATTTTGTCCATCACAGTTTTTGTTGCCCTAAGTGTGACTGTTATGCTCAGAAGTGAATGCCATGCTCACTGTGGCACTGGAACATTGCTATAATTTGGCTGAATTGCATGTGAGCAGCGAGGTCTTGGTGAGAACAGGCTGGTTGACGGTCGCAAAGAACCCAAATGCTTGAATTCAGTTCCCTTGAACCATTCTAAGGGTCCAGAACATAAGGGGCACCATTGCTGGTCAGGATCTCACTGCAACTGGGTCCAGGGGCTGGTGCAGGATGTTGGGGAGCCTTTTATATCCCTGCGGCTCCAATCGGGAGGCCAGCCCCTAGAGTTACTCTGGTGTCCTGGGTTCAAGGGTGAAGTTAAATGTCCAGTTCTCTTATCAATCAGGTAAGAGGGCAGCAGGGCAGAAGTCCCTACAGAGCAAAGGTCTAGCAGAGTGGCGGTCCTTTCAGCAGCACAGCAGTCCTTCTTCCTGGCTGAGTATCTACAGGTCCAGAAGTGTGCTAAAGAGTTGGTGTCTGAGGTCCTGCAGAAAATATTTTAAGTCCCTTTGTGTGAATGTGAATTAATAAGCGGGGGAGGATGATAGTCTGCCACAAGAAATAAGGTGAGTATATTGTTAGGTCCATTTACATGTTTCAGTAATTTAGACCTGAGCACAACCCCTGGTAGCAGGCAGCCTTAACTTAAAAAGCAAAAAACACAACTAATAAAAATCCCACTCAAATTTATGAAAAAAGAGAATAATTGATTGAACAAAATGACATAAAAACAACATAAACACGGTAAGGGGAACCACAGAATTGAATTATAGCAGATTTAAGTAAAAGTAATGCCAAAAAAGCACTAAGCACCAATGCAGGTTAACTTGTTGTGGTAGCCAGTGACCTAGAAGCGATCTTAAGCGGACTGCAATGGAGTGAGGGCGACATACACCAACCAGGATGGAATAGGATCGGTAGATAGTTTACACTGGGACTTAGTCTCAAAGATGGAAGTAAAAATCCTTCAGTGGGGCAAGGCAGCAGGCTGTATTCCAGGAAGGTAATGCTCTACGATGTCTGATAGGCATTGGACAAGGTCCTGGTGAAGCCTTTAATTTTGTCTACAAAAGCTGCATGTGGGGAAATTTGATTTTCACACCCAGAGAAGTCCTTTTGCCAGTGGGATAATTTTGGTCAAGATTTCAACATTTGGACGTACTCTCTTTGTAGGCGCTCGGTATCATCTAGCGGGGCATGGCTACAGGCTGTGTCTGACGAGGGCTCCACAAGGCCAAATACCTTCTTGGTGAGGTGGAGAAGGTTCAAACTGCAAAGGAAACCTGTTCCAACAAAGCTAGCAAGTTTGCACCTCGGGCAGGTTGTTTTTACAGGTTTGTTGCATTTCTCTAGAGGTCTTTAAGTCCAAGAATGTTTTAAATCCTAGGTTTTCAGGAGTGGTAGGAGAAGACCAGTTAAAAACAGGGAAGGGTTCCAGGACCTCAGGAACAGCACATGGTGGTCAAGACTCACTCCAGCAGGTGCCACAAGTAGGGTCTAGGTCAGGTCCAGTTGGTAATGGTCAGCTGGGAACTTCAGGTAAAAGGTCTTTTACAGGTTGATGTGGTCCTGTAGCTTACACAGGTCTGCCAACTGACCCTTGGAGTCCAGTTCTTTGTCCCGGGTACAAGTGAGAGAAGGTCCATTCCTTTAGGTCTCCTCATCGGCCTCAATGGCTTGAGCAGTCCTCTGTCTGTCCAAAGTGCCAGAGTGTCCCACAGAAAGTGTTTTGGGGTACCACATGTATGCCTTGCACCAGCTTGTGGGTGCAAACTACTTAACAACGTTTACCCCCTCTCTAACTGATGGCGAAAAACCTCCCAGGGGTAACCTTGCCCCCTTTTGCAGCATTAGTAGCTTTTTGCCCAACTGGAAATAGTCCTCCAGTGTCCCTCACTTACTAACTGGAGAAGCCCTCCGCACTTTGTGCAGAGCCTGTGTGCCCATGCAGAGATGTGGCCAGGGTAGTGAGCAGCCCCCAGTGGTAATGTTGATCTAGTTCTGGGTGTAGCTTTCCCCCTACCGTGTGTGGAGCCTGTCTGACTGAAAGGACAAACGAACAGCCTGTTCAGGTGTCATCTGACATTTGCTTGTGACCGGAGAGCTCACTTTGAAGAACATTAAGCTCCTAGGCACAGCCCAACTGACCTTCTTGTCAGAGGAACAAAAGCACCACCCCACACACAAGCCATTGTCTCTGATCTGGGAGCAGTTTTCACACCTCAACTGTTTAATGACAATTAAGGGCTAATGCAAATTAGATTTTATCAAAAATCCAACGTTACCATTATGTTGGGCTCTTAATAAAAAATAAAGATAGTTGTTTTGCTAGCTGATCCCGATGATGAGGTAGTAGAATTAATATTAAATATTGCTTGCCATGGTCTAGCCAGCCTTTCTACAGTGAACATAGTTTTTGGTGCTACTCACTACAACGATATGTTAACTTAAACTTTTCCACATGACCACTTTTAAATACCCTGCTCACTTCCAGGTGGGCTAGAAGGCCTACTCAGGTGTGACTTATTAATATTTAAAAGAGAGGTTTACTCCTGTTAATAAAGTTCATTATTTGGCACACTAGGTTACAGTTTTAAAACTACAGCAGCCAAGCCTGGAGGTAGGCCTGGAGTTACGTTTGTCCTGTTACATGAGCGGATGGCACAGTAGTGCTGCAGTCCATAGGTGACATTTAACTTTACATTCATTGGGTGTACTTCGGGACACCATACACTATGGCCTAATAGGAAAGATAAATAGGCCATTTAAGAACAAGCCAATTCCAATGTGTTTCAGGGGTCAGAGCGCATACATTAAGGCCCGGTTAACCATATCCAAGTGCAGTGAATAAAAAAAACATCACAAGTCTACAAAAAATTTTAATGGGGTGACCACGCAAGGAGGGGCATTTTATGACACCCTTTGAGAAATGTGTGCCCAAGATAGCTGAAAACACAAATGACAAATATCTGTGCCAAAGGAGAAGAACATGCTTTAAAGCTATATATGTCTGGAAACTCCCTTTCTGGTGGATACTGTGTCTAACTGCAGATTCCTCACCTTTTGACTTTTCTCAGGCATCAGACTGGATCTGGAATTTATTTTGCAATTGCTGACAGGTGTAATCATCAGACTTCATTGTAGCCTCAACCTATCTGCTGAAATAACAGCATGAAACAGTGCAATGGTGCCACCCCTGGATGCTGATGTCAGTTTACAAGCATTCCACGCCTTTCATTAGGGAAAATCAGTAACCGAGGGAAAGCTGTGGCAGTGGGCAAAATTAAACATGGGACCTTATTAACACCAAGAAATCCACTCCACAAAATGAGGAGGGGGTGGCGGTGAGGAATCTGCGATAGTGTAGAGCCCTACTAAAATGATCTTGTTCTTCTGATGGATTTTTCTAACTGCAGGTTCCCCACGTTTTGGGCTTATATCAAAGCAATACCCCCAAAAGCAGTGTGTCTGAGGAGTGGACTCTGTACCAGAATGGCCTGCAGACCCATCTTCTTCCTGAGATGTGTCCAGGCTCCACTGACCAGTACTCTTTACCTAATTACAACCTCTATTGAAGGGTTCAAGAGAGTCTGGCTCTCCTTTCCTTCAGTGTTCATTTCCTACCCAGCTGTCATGAATTCAGGCAATACATAAATATGTCTGGATCGCTCCTCCACCTCCACATGCCTCTCTAAAGCCCTAGTCTTCCAATATGAAACCCAGGTGCTTCCATGTACTCTACCATGTGACGTCACACCTACATTATAATAAAGGCCAAAAGCGAGCCAGGAACACAGCAGCACAACTTTAGATGAGTGGGTCAGTAGGCCCTACTCCAGTGAAACTGGTAAAAAGGGGCTGAACTGACGCTGAATAGGCTGACAACAGTAAGCCAGGTCCATTGAGTATATATTTTTTTATATATATATATATATTCACAGAAAAAACCATAGGTTATAGTCCATATATAGTTAGGAATTTGCATTTACAAAACCTTGAAAATTCAATGAAAAAACCATTGGTTATAGAACATATATAGTTAGGAATTTGCATTTACAAAACCTTATTTTACTCGCATAAAACCATTGAAATTCCATATATAGTTAGATGCGCTAACTATATATCGCGCACCCGCAATCCACTGCTGATGATGTCACATATTACATCATTCATGACATGGTCAGTGACATCACTGATGACATCACTGATGACATCTCAAATGACATCACTGATGACATCACTGATGACAACACCCAGTGACTGTATGTTTCTGTAAAGTTAAAATATGTCTCACATATTGAAGAATGAGTGGATGTATAAATGTCTGGATGAAGGATTTAGTAGGTGCATGACTGATTGTATGAGGGAGTGATTAAATGTGTCTCACTGAGTGCATGGGTTAGTGATTAAACTGTATTAATTTGTGCATCATTATATCTGTTGTTCTGTAAACTGCTGCATGTGTTGATCAGTAGCTATATGAGTAACTATATGGGTTATTGATTGGTTGCCCGAGTATTTGTATGGGAGACTGAGTATGTGTGTGAGTGGCTGGGAGGTGTGTGACTCTGTGCATAGATGTGTGAACAGCTGATTCACTAGATGTATGGGTTCAAAACTGCATGTGGAAACAACTGTATGGGTGGTTGACTGTGTGTATGAGTGTATTGGTGAGTGAATGGATATCTCAGTGCTACATGTCAAAGTAAGTACATATGTAAAAGACAGTACATGTGAGAGTTGACATATATAAATAACTGTGCATAAGAGCCAGTGAATGTGTGAGTGGCTGTATGGATTATTGTGAACTTGTATCAGGGATTGTATAAGAGAGAAAATATGTGTTAGTATATATTTGAATAAGTAAAGTTTGTATAACTGTATAGTTCAGGAAATGGAGGTGTGATTGATTGTTTGCATGACTGACTAGTTGTGTGAGTAACTCCATGGATGAGTGACATTCTGTGAGTGTCTGTTTACACTGATTGTATCTAAGGTTATATTAGAGTCTGAAGAGGTTCATTGTATTATCACATGAATGATATCATGAGTGATGTCACCAGTGATGTCACCAGTGATGTCATTTGAGATGTCATCAGTGATGTCATTTGATATGTCATCAGTGATGTCATCAGTGATGTCATTTGAGATGTCATCAGTGATGTCATCAGTGATGTCACTGACCATGTCATGAATGATGTAATATGTGACATCATCAGCAGTGGATTGCGGGTGCGCGATATATAGTTAGCGCATCTAACTATATATGGAATTTCAATGGTTTTATGCGAGTAAAATAAGGTTTTGTAAATGCAAATTCCTAAATATATATGTTCTATAACCAATGGTTTTTTCATTGAATTTTCAAGGTTTTGTAAATGCAAATTCCTAACTATATATGGACTATAACCTATGGTTTTTTCTGTGAATTTCAATGGTTTTTTAATAGCAAATATCAAAAGCTGTCAAATGTGAAGTACGTGATAGGTAAAAACGTTTTCGTGTTTATGCACGCTGATGTGCTTTGAACGCTGCCCCCCCCTCCCCTCTTTTCTCTTAGTAGTACTCTCTCTTTGCAGATAGTGAACAGTAGTTAACGCAGACCTTTACCCCCGTTGTAATCCGTCGTACCTGCTTGTCTCTCCATTTGATTGATTGTTATCCAAGCATTTACTGTTTTAAAATTGGTTCTCTTTGGATCATTCTCTATTTACAAACAAGCACAAAGTCGCAATACTCTGTTTAGTCTTTGCAGATAGTGAAAAATCGTGTAAAAAAATAAAAGTAATCGAGCAAAATCAGTAGACCACTAATTCGATCTCTTTTTGACCTCGATAAAATACAAACATTAGGAACAACCCTTCATGAGAAATACGAAAATAGTGAAATGAACTGAGCTCCACACCATGAGGGCTGCAAGACAGCTCGACTCCGCCACCCACCCCGCCCAAAATAACGACAAACCCTATGCAAATATTATAAATATAGACAACACACCAGCAAAGAAACAGGGTAAAACATTTTATTAAATAACTATTTACATAACTATTTTATACTTTTTATTGCCCGATCCGGCTAGCTCAATCGATCGAGCATGAAACTCATGCACTGATAGCAAGCGTTGAGAGTTTGTAGAACGATGGCTTCAGATTTTCCACATACGGTGTAGTGGCGCGAACTGGGAGGGGGCGTTTGGATCCTGCCCCTTCCCCAAATAAGATTTTCATACGTGAATGTTCGTTCATGCTTTTTGTCCCTGAGTTGCTTCGATGTCACTGCCTTACACAAATGGCATAAGTTCTGGATGTTGGGTGCCATACTTCAGAGTTCTAAGCAGCGCTTGTAACACTGTTTAAACCTTATTTGCACCTGCTGCAGCTTCACTATTCAAAGTAAGTAGGGTCCGTTTGTGGACCTGACTGCATTGGAAAACAATGTGATACGGTGCCTCCCTAAACCGCTTGACGGAGGCCCCCGAGGGGCGGTGAGATGGTGCGGACTGAGAGGGGGCGCTTGGCTCCTGCCCCCTCCCCAAGTCGTGTTGCCCTGATGTGGCCTGAGATCGCCCCCGACATAGGCGGCCGGCTCCCGGGGTCCGGCGGAATTTTTTCCCTTTTGATGACTCTTCCATTCTGGACCTTGTCCCACAATCCGTTTGACCTGAAGACACGCTGTAGTGGGGCGCCCCTTTACCGTTTTAGTTGCCATTCCGCCCGCTTTTGGTACTCTGTGCCTCTTCCGCCATTCAGCTGTTTACCGCCCGCTCTTGCGACTACAGCGTCTCGCTCACCATGTAGTTGAGTTGCTCCCGCTCTTAAGATTTAACCGAACTTTTTGGACTGCTGAAAGCGGTTGTATTCCGACCGCTGGTTGGTGGAGACATTTTGACTATATTCTGGACCTGCGTTGTCGCGTAATGCGTCATATGACGCGCCGCGTTAGCGCACCCGGAAGTGCTCCGGTGCGCAAGGCGCAGCTTCCCGGAAACGATCCAGAGCGCGCCGCGCAGCACGTAACGTAAGCATAACAGGTCATGTGACTTGTTAATAAAACTTTTCATTGGTTCATTTTACTTTTGTTTTCCTAATGATGTAAGACTAGGTCATGTGACCTAAAAATAACACTTTTCATTGGATTAAAACATTTTTTTTCCCAAACGATGAAAGCCCCACCTTGTTTCTGGATGTTTCAGACTGAAGCTGGCGTCACCATGAGAGCACCACCATCTCGTAGCTCCGTCGTGGCCATTCCGCAAGCAATCATGGCAGCCGCTCCCAACCGGAAGCCTGTGGGAGTCGAGGGCCCCCAAGACTTTTGTACAATCTTCAAGGCTGAGGGGACGCTTTCGAGAATGGAACCCAAGCCCTGGCAGACAAGCGTCCGAGTTCCAAGGTGTCCCAGGGCCATTTTACTGGACCAGGCCCAAATCCGAAGAGCCGGCCGCCATTTTAAGAGTCCTGTGGCAGCCGCCTATTGCTGCACCACAAGAGTGGGAGCAACTCAACTACATGGTGAGCGAGACGCTGTAGCCGTAAGAGCGGGCGGTAAACAGCTGAATGGCGGAAAAGGCACAGTGTAGCAAAAGCGGGCGGAATGGCGACTGAAACGATAAGGGGCGCCCCACTACAGCAGACGAGCCTCCGCCATGTGCTTCAAAACTGCATACGTATCTCGTGATATCAAGGTTGGGCAACCAGTACACAACAAGCAGTTACGAGTCCCATTTACACCGGCGCCATTTTGGGCGCGGCCGGGCAGGTCCAGGATCTAGTCAAACATAACAAATGAGGCTGACGTCTCTGAAGCAGTTGACGAACAGCAGGACATAGCAAATAAACATGAAGTCTCTAAAGCTGTTAACTCACTGCAAGACAAAACAAGTGAACCTGAAACCTCTGGAATAATTGTCGCTCAAAAGAACAACACACAAAACTCTGTAGAGCCTGAAGAAAGAAAAACAGAAGGGCACTGTAGTTTCAGACACACTTAACACTAATGACTTAACAAAGATATCGTCTGTCTATGAAGCAGTTATCATGTTCACAGAATTGACAAAGAAGTGTGCAGACACCAATGCTATTAAGAAACACAAGGAAATCCCTAACGCATTTGTCAGTCATTGGTTAAGCAGCTAGGACCTGTTCACTCTTGACACCCCAGGTGCTGTGTATGTTGCACTATAGTGCTGCATCGGGAATACGGACAACCCTATTGATGTTGATTTTTCATTATTGATTATTGTAAAGAAATGGCGACTCCCCCCTTTAGCAGATTAGCTAAATGTTTGCGTAATTTAGGCATAAAAGTTATATTATTGTTGTTGTTGTTGTTATCGTTATAGTTCTGGTTAATTTCAAAAAATGTTTAAATATATTTACAGTTTTTGTTGCGTTCGTTATATTTAAAACTTAATAAAGTTTTATAATCCAACTTTCGTGGAGTGCTATATTTTTTTAAAAAATCGGGTGAATGGGGCCTTGAATCGGGTTATTGTCATGTGTGGGCTTTGCAAGTGTACTGCTACAGGATCGGACATTTCAAACTCAAATGCACGTTCTTTTTCTTACCTTTCCGAAGCATGGAGCGCAATAGCAGGCAGAGAAAGGGTGATGCACGTGTTGAACACTGCCTGGCCTGGCAAGTTGCTGGCAGTGCCCCCCCGCCCGCTCCTGAAAGAGGGCACACACACACCGCCGCCCCGAGTACTTCACAAATCTTTAAAAGACCATGCGCTTGTTCATGAGGCTTAAATGGTTTATCACCCCTTCTAGAACCCCTGCATCGACCCTCTGACGTTTCCTGGAAGAATTAGCACGTAACACAATACCAAACCCTGTCAGCTGAAACCCCCGAGGAATCGTGGGGCATATTATCAAGGGGGTTTATTTCCGCTTTTTTGGCTTTAAAAGCCAAAAAAAAGGAGATAAAATTATCTCCCTATTACCAAGCTGTCGCTAACACCAGTTAGTGACAGCTAAAAGGAGATAGCGACCATCTTGGGCCCCGCTTTGCATGTCAGTGATATTTATCACTAATGACATGCAAAGTGGGCGTGCCAAGATGTTAGCGACTGGAAACAGTCCCTAACCATCGCTATCTCCTATTACCAACTTTTGGAGATATTCGCGCTAAGCGCGAATATCTCCAAAAGCTAACACCTGCCCTGAGCAGTTTTTAGCCATGTTATCCAATGGAAGGTGGATAACATGGCTAAGAGCATTTGCTGGATAATGCATGAATATCGCTGACTTTTCAGCGATATTCATGCATTGCGGCCGTTTTTTATCGCATTTGCGATAAACCTTGCTAATAGCAAGGTTTATCTGCGATAAAATTCGCCGATGTGCGGCGATAATTTTTGTCTCTAAACAAGTTAGAGACAAAAATTATCGCTAGTTGTTGGTAATATGCCCCCGGATTTTTCCTTGCAGGAATCGGGAGGCGGAAGACTAGCACTGAAATAAGTAGTCTCACGCCTGAATCGGGAGGGTTGGCATGTCTGGATTCTCTACAGCTGGGGCCATAAACTACATCCGCAGGGCTAGGTGATAGCCTGGGTCCGGCCTGGACAATCGGACACAGAGGAAGAGGAGTGTCAGAGGGTGCGGTAGTGAATAGGGTGAAAGGGAGGTGTCGGGCGGGCACAGAGTGTGATTCTCAGGGAAGAGCAGCGCAGATGGGGGGAAGTATATGGCCGATGCATGAGAGAGAGAGCGGGGGTGACCAGTGCGTGGAGGAGATGCTTGCGAGGGTGAGGAGCCGTGCTGAGAATCGACGGCGTGCAGAGAGTGGGTCTGGTCAAGGCATCTAAAATGGCTGCCATGCACGACAAAATTGTGGCATTGGACAAAAAGGGAAGATGGCGCAGACAATGTTTATCAAAAAGGATTCATTTATAACAAAATATTTACTCGCAGTGACAAAATGGTGGTCAACACTTCCTGATTTCCATCGAATCGAACGTTAACAGACGTCACGCAGCAAAAAAAAAAAAAAAAAGCTCACGCACAGAGCAGTTTTTAGCCATGTTATCCAATGGAAGGTGGATAACATGGCTAAGAGCATTTGCTGGATAATGCATGAATATCGCTGACTTTTCAGCGATATTCATGCATTGCGGCCGTTTTTTATCGCATTTGCGATAAACCTTGCTAATAGCAAGGTTTATCTGCGATAAAATTCGCCGATGTGCGGCGATAATTTTTGTCTCTAAACAAGTTAGAGACAAAAATTATCACTAGTTGTTGGTAATATGCCTCGGGTTTTTCCTTGCAGGAATCGGGAGGCGGAAGACTAGCACTGAAATCAGTAGTCTCACGCCTGAATCGGGAGGATTGGTATGTCTGGATTCTCTACAGCTGGGGCCATAAACTACATCCGCAGGGCTAGGTGATAGCCTGGGTCCGGCCTGGACAATCGGACACAGAGGAAGAGGAGTGTCAGAGGGTGCGGTAGTGAATAGGGTGAAAGGGAGGTGTCGGGCGGGCACAGGGTGTGATTCTCAGGGAAGAGCAGCGCAGATGGGGGGAAGTATATGGCCCATGCATGAGAGAGAGAGCGGGGGTGACCAGTGCGTGGGGGAGATGCTTGCGAGGGTGGGGAGCCGTGCCGAGAATCGATGGCGTGCAGAGAGTGGGTCTGGTCAAGGCATCTAAAATGGCTGCCGTGCACGACAAAATTGTGGCATTGGACAAAAAGGGAAGATGGCGCAGACAATGTTTATCAAAAAGGATTCATTTATAACAAAATATTTACTCGCAGTGACAAAATGGTGATCAACACTTCCTGATTTCCATCGAATCGAACGTTAACAGACGTCACGCAGCAAAAAAAAAAAAAAAAAGCTCACGCACAGAGCAGTTTTTAGCCATGTTATCCAATGGAAGGTGGATAACATGGCTAAGAGCATTTGCTGGATAATGCATGAATATCGCTGACTTTTCAGCGATATTCATGCATTGCGGCCGTTTTTTATCGCATTTGCGATAAACCTTGCTAATAGCAAGGTTTATCTGAGATAAAATTCGCCGATGTGCGGCGATAATTTTTGTCTCTAAACAAGTTAGAGACAAAAATTATCGCTAGTTGTTGGTAATATGCCCCCGGGTTTTTCCTTGCAGGAATCGGGAGGCGGAAGACTAGCACTGAAATCAGTAGTCTCACGCCTGAATCGGGAGGATTGGTATGTCTGGATTCTCTACAGCTGGGGCCATAAACTACATCCGCAGGGCTAGGTGATAGCCTGGGTCCGGCCTGGACAATCGGACACAGAGGAAGAGGAGTGTCAGAGGGTGCGGTAGTGAATAGGGTGAAAGGGAGGTGTCGGGCGGGCACAGGGTGTGATTCTCAGGGAAGAGCAGCGCAGATGGGGGGAAGTATATGGCCCATGCATGAGAGAGAGCGGGGGTGACCAGTGCGTGGGGGAGATGCTTGCGAGGGTGGGGAGCCGTGCCGAGAATCGATGGCGTGCAGAGAGTGGGTCTGGTCAAGGCATCTAAAATGGCTGCCGTGCACGACAAAATTGTGGCATTGGACAAAAAGGCAAGATGGCGCAGACAATGTTTATCAATAAGGATTCATTTATAACAAAATATTTACTCGCAGTGACAAAATGGTGGTCAACACTTCCTGATTTCCATCGAATCGAACGTTAACAGACGTCACGCAGCAAAAAAAAAGCAAAAAGCTCACGCACAGCCGCTGGAAGACATGTATCAACATATTCAGAAAACATAAGGGGTCAGGATACGTCTCCCGCACCCCCTTATACCTAGTAATTTAATTAAAACGAAACACAAAATGGCGTATTCCCGTTTCGCTACCAGTTTGCGGCCCAGTTCGCGGCTCGGGAAGCGCTTCTACCGTGAAAAATATATATTTTTTATTTTCCCCACGAGACCCTTTAATAACCCCAACATCATTCTTAGGGGGTCAAGAGAGGTATACCTTGCCCCCTTTCATTAAATTCCCCCTTCGTTTTTCACCTCTTCTTCTCTCTCGATCCTACCGAGAGATAAGATGGCGGCCGCTCCGGACTGTTTAGAATGTTGACAGACACTGGAGGGCCAATCAGCTTCGCATCGCAAAGTTCCGATACGCGAAAAGTTTGCTAACCGGATCGCTGCCCGGAGCGCTGTTACAGATATATATCTTGATTTAAACGTTAATTTCTCAAAATCCACTGGAGCACATATATTGAGACCTAGCAAAGGCACATCGGGCTAACAGTCCCTATAATTTTGCCAAGTTTCGTGGAAATCCATTCAGCCGTTCGAGCTAAAAGTGAGGCCAACCGCCCTATGGAAATTAACATGGGAAAAACGCGTTTTGGGACCCCCCTTTTTTCTCGGCCCCCCCTCGACAAAACCCCCCCCCAAATTTCCAGGAGCTGCTCAGAAACAAAATGTGCCATTTTCCTGAAAATTTCAGCCGATTCCGTCCACAAATGCCAAAGTTATTAGACATAGAATTTTCAGAAATCCCATAGGGACTGTATGTTAATTATTTGTTGAGAACGTTTAAGGTGCATTAATATCGCCGTAATATTGGTGTGATCCACGTTTTATCCGGACGTTTCTTGTATCACTATACTTAATAGCAACCCTTTTCCATACCTTCACTGTACTCCGTGTGATAGTGAAGGGGGAGAAACTGTGTTAAAATTTTGGAGGATTCCTGCAGGATTCGATAATCAGCTCGTGCGCTGCCTTACACTTCAAAATCCACATCACAGGGATGTGCATGTCAAATAACCTGCAAATAAAGTCCAAGGTGTGCAACTACAGGATATATGTGCACGCTGGGCCAGGAATTCAGGATAAGTGTGACTTTAAAAAGGGCCAACGAGCACCGACGTCTAAAAACAAATGTGCCCGCACTGGGGTCTGCGTCAAAGACCTGAGCATGAGCCACAGGCGGCACGCACAGTCCTGTCGTTTTCTGGGGTTCCTTCTGGTTGCTTGCATAGGAGCACAAAAACCACCCTCGGAGGGCTAAAAATATGACATAACAAGGGCTGGCTTTAGACTTCAGGGACAGGGGTGACCTAGGATCCTACTGAGGCTCCACATGTTCATCTAGGGGATGAACCTGCATCTGTTTAGAGAGGAGAAAACGGACACCACGCCAACTTTGGAGCTGTTAACCAAACTTCAATTTGAGCAGGTGCTTTCAGGTGCTCAGCACCTGCACTTCTTTCACTGGGATGGGGCTACAATTTCTGAACCTGCAGGTGGTGATCTCAATATTAATTGTTCAATTAAAAATGAAAAGAATAACATACATTGCATGGTGATTGGCTGCTAAATGTTGAAATTGAAATTGTAATTGAAATTGAAATTGTGTGTGTCTTGTAAAGCGCACATCTACCCGCACCACAGGCCTCGTAGCGCTATAGACCGCTGGGGAACCCGTCCTGGCTTTCCCTGTGAAATAGTCCCTCCTGGGAGTCTCCAAGGTGAAACCAGGCATCCCCGGCGTTTGTGAGGGGCCGTTGTGGAGATGAGGCAAGCTAATGCCCAGAGTTGCCGAGTGTGATCCCTGGTTTGAGTAGGCACCGATGCGAGAATTATCGAGTCCGCTGATCGTGGTCCAAGACCCTGCCGCGTCGGGAATCGAACCATGGTCCCGGGCCGTTCTCTGCTCTCGGGTCTGCCGCCTCTAACCAGTGAGCCACACCACTCCACTGAAATGTTCATAGGCAGGACAGCATACGCCTGTCCAGGCAGGCATGATTGTGTATCACCACGTTAGTGATGGCATTACGCTGATCACAAATCCAAGAAGTAATTGACAAACTATGGCTTGCATTCTATTCCCCTAGTCTGCTGAAGCCCTGCCACTGCCTGAGCCTAAACCTCCCATTGAATAATTATAGCAGGGGGCTGGCTCATGACAGAGTTGAGGCAAGGAAGCTGCAAGAGCGCATTTAGAACTTGGGAGTGATTGCTCTTGAGGAAGAATAAATTAAAGTAAGTGTGGACTTTCCACTTGTTGCGTAGCCAGAGTAGCATATCCGTCAGCCTGCATTGCTGCTATCCTTAATGTGCTCGACGAAGCTGCGGCCCAACTCAACTTTTGTGCACCATGGCATCACCAGTAGAATCTGTGCGATGCACCCCAGCATTGTAATTGCTGAGCGTGAGTGAGTCCAGTAGGCACCACAGCCATATTTACCGGCATTGGCAGCATTACTGCTGGGGACAATGCCTGTGCTGTAGCAGGCAGGATCGCAGCAAGCTGAGCAGTGGATGCCAATGCCGTTGCCATCCCTGGACCTACTAATTGCAGGCAGCACTAGCAGTGACATGATCTGCTGTGCTCAAGAAGCCGCCTGTTCTGCAATAAATCCAGTCATACCACACTGATCAATATATGCAAAAAAGAATTTTCATTTGGTGTACATTTTGTTTTTGCACTCAGTGTAGGTAAGAAAGTAAAACATCTTCAGCTTCTTTAGAAATGACAACAGGAAAACGCAGAGGTCAAAATAGCAGGGACATGTACAGTCTGACGACAGGGGTCACAGGCAGCAGCAGTGTTGGAGATGAGAGACAGCGAGAGTAAAGAGGAGAAGAAACAACAAGAGAGGAGAGAGATAAAACAGAGCAATGTGGAAGAAAAGGAGGAGAGCAAATCAGATACAAAGAGAAAGCAGCCATGATGTGAAGAAGAGAGCATTAAGACGAGAGAAGATAGAATGGAAGGATCTGGAGGACAGGACAGAGGGAAAAAAAAGACAAATGATAAAATGGAGACACAGCTAATCACTGCTATAGAGTGATAGCAAAGAGCCAAGTTCGAGGGGAGAGAGAGCAGAGCATGGATAAAAGTGAAGAGAAAAAAGGGCAGGGGTAAAATGAATAGAGGGCAAATCAGAAATACAGGGTGTGACAAAGGTGATAGAAAACAATTAGAGAGGTGAGAGGATAGACTCTTAGAGCAAAGACTTAGGGAACAGATAGCAGATGAAGGTTAGAAGATAGAGACTGAGGCAGTGAGAAAGACGTGTGCGGTGGTCTACTTGGCAAAATTTCAGCACCTGCACTTCTTTTCTTACAAATTAAGCACTGCTAAGCTTTAAGCCTCGGTCCACTCCCCATCCTGTGATCCTGGGAAAATCACTTCATCTCCCTGTGCAAACTAAAAGCCACCTCTTCTAACAACGGCAGGCATTTCAGCGTGTAGAGAGATGCGCGCGTCGTTCTCTCCCTTCATTTATGTCTATACAGTTGAAGTTCGCCAAATGAGTGCATCTGTGTATGCAGGAATTGCACCCTGTAGACTGTGAACATGCTGCCAAAAGGGAAAAGTGGTGCAAATGTCACATATAAACCATTATGAACCCTTGGCAGCTGTGTAGAACCTGACTATACAGGGACATCTAGTAATGACCTGTGGTACTGCACCCTCAAATATCTAACGGGGATATCCAACCAAAGCCTTAAAACTCATTGGCCCCTCGGAACAGGAATTAATCCTTTATGCAGCGACACGTTTTATAGCAATTCGAAAAGAGAGGAACAGCACTTTATGCAGCTAATTAATAAAGAGAGCAAAGCCCTATTACAAGATAGCAGTACAGGAAATGCCGTCTGCAGTAAGCAGAATATTCTGTGGAAAATGTGCATTCCCACAGTCCTTTGCTACACAGCAGCCACGGTTTCATTCTCGCATGATTACAATATTTAAGAGTATATCATGTGATAATTTTGTTTTCAGCTTTGTTCAATATTTATATTTGAGAATGTTTATGGTGCATTTATACCCACGTAACATTGATGTAATCTAAGTTTCTTTTTAAGTTTCTTGCCCCAACAACATTATTTCTTTCTTCGTTCACTGTACTCCGTGTGAAAGTGAACTGGGAGATACTGTGTTAAATATTTGGAGGATTCCTGTGGGGATCTGAAAATCAGCTCATGGGCTGCCTTCCATTTAAAGCCGGCCCGGAAGAGAGTACGTCATTGCGTGCGTGCCCGCACTCCCCCTTTGATTCTGAGAAGCTGTGACCATCGACCGTTAGCACCAGAAGAAAGTGCGGAGTAAAGGAGCCAGTAGCCTTGGAAGGATACAAATGACAACATGATCATCATGAGGAGGGACTAACAAGTCTTAAACCAGTCAGAAGGCAGCATTTACAACCTAAGCCAAAGAAAAAGATCGTCGGAGAGTGGGTGGAGCCTCCATGAAGCTTCCACACTGTGGTGTATACTGCATGTCTCACAGACACAGCGCTGCCTAGACAAGACTTAAAAAGACTAACTGCATTAAGGGGCTTAGTAATTGAACGTTTGTCAACTGATTGAGGGAGGGATGAATCTAACTTTTTGCCTCAGACTTTCTAAATATACATATATACACTTTAGAAAGGGTGCTTTTGCTCCATCCGATTTTATGCAAAAGAAAAATCGCCTTACTCTACTGTAACATGCAAATAGGAAAGTGTGCAAAATTAGTCTGCTCAATCTTTTCTGCCCTGGAGCTAAACTGTGTGCAATACACCAGGACCTACATCTATAAACAGTGTACATGTAACAGACAAGTGCTCTATTTATTTATTTCATATGAAAAACTTAAATTCTACAAGAAAGCCCTCACAATCGGAGCCGTAAGGAGAGCCTAGCGGTTCTCATAAGAACCCTTCAGGACTTGGAAATTAAGTTATCACTTCGTATTTAATTTTTTTTCTCTTGGGCGAGCTAATCTTATTGGGAATGAAGTGGGTTAAAATATGCCGTTTACTTTTACTAAGACAGAAAAGTGCCTTTGGCTGGCCTGTATCCCGCTTTGTCAGTGGCCGCACCTTACAGTAGTAGCACGTATTTCTGGCAGATGGCACTGGCCTATATTTTTCCGCTAACATCTCTAGCAGCTTCAAAGTCAAATAAGCAGTGTATGGAGTAGTGGGCCGGTCCTTTACCTTGGCTCACGCTTAATGCAAACAGGTTTAGCTGACTGTTCTTCCTGCCTCCTTTTAGCAGACAGTGTGCTCCTCATCCGTCTTTGTCCCGGAGCCCGCCTTGGGATCTGCAAACTTTCCCCTTCCCCGAAATCGAGACATGGCGTGTAAGAAGCACTGTTGCCTCAAAATTCCGTGCATGATTTGCGGGTGGAGGAACTTCACTCCCTAAGCCCAGTTTCAATTTAGCAAGTATAGTTAAAAGAAAGGAAGGACTACACAATGCTAAATTCAAAACTACTTCCCAATTTAATATGACGCAGCGTTTCTCGCATGCGCAAAAAAGTAAGGTTGCTATTAGGAGCCATAAAGATTTACAGTCTAAAGACTGAAACAGTGAACGTCATCATATACCTGGTGCCACACCTTTCACACAGAGGGGCAGAAGGATGGAGACTGTGATCCGAGGTAATGCGCTAGACTGCAATTGCACTTCAGTAAGCTGGATTTTCATACCTAGGGACTGCCTGTGCTCCCGCGGCAATGCTCCATGGGAGTTAACGAGGAAAGGCGGGACTTGCTCTGACTATCAGCCATTAGCACACTTCCTTTTTTAAATGACACACACAAAAGCCAATCATAAGCAAAGGTGAAGTCGACCCCACAAAGTACATAGTAACAGATCGCCTACAGCGCAAGCGTTGTTTAGGCTCGACCTAAAAAAAGACCCACCTTAAGTAAATCAGTCTTGGCCACAGTGAGCACAGGGCCCAAGTCTGTTGCATATCCCGTCCCACTTTTGGCAGTTCAAGCTGGACTGTTCCCTTTGGAGCAGGGTCAAGACTCATGGCATGCAGATGGGTCTAAACTGAGGTGGCAAGGTGGGTGAAAAACAATAGATTTGGACGCCAGAGGCTGAGAATAATTCAAGCATTTTGTCCATCACAGTTTTTGTTGCCCTAAGTGTGACTGTTATGCTCAGAAGTGAATGCCATGCTCACTGTGGCACTGGAACATTGCTATAATTTGGCTGAATTGCATGTGAGCAGCGAGGTCTTGGTGAGAACAGGCTGGTTGACGGTCGCAAAGAACCCAAATGCTTGAATTCAGTTCCCTTGAACCATTCTAAGGGTCCAGAACATAAGGGGCACCATTGCTGGTCAGGATCTCACTGCAACTGGGTCCAGGGGCTGGTGCAGGATGTTGGAGAGCCTTTTATATCCCTGCGGCTCCAATCGGGAGGCCAGCCCCTAGAGTTACTCTGGTGTCCTGGGTTCAAGGGTGAAGTTAAATGTCCAGTTCTCTTATCAATCAGGTAAGAGGGCAGCAGGGCAGAAGTCCCTACAGAGCAAAGGTCTAGCAGAGTGGCGGTCCTTTCAGCAGCACAGCAGTCCTTCTTCCTGGCTGAGTATCTACAGGTCCAGAAGTGTGCTAAAGAGTTGGTGTCTGAGGTCCTGCAGAAAATATTTTAAGTCCCTTTGTGTGAATGTGAATTAATAAGCGGGGGAGGATGATAGTCTGCCACAAGAAATAAGGTGAGTATATTGTTAGGTCCATTTACATGTTTCAGTAATTTAGACCTGAGCACAACCCCTGGTAGCAGGCAGCCTTAACTTAAAAAGCAAAAAACACAACTAATAAAAATCCCACTCAAATTTATGAAAAAAGAGAATAATTGATTGAACAAAATGACATAAAAACAACATAAACACGGTAAGGGGAACCACAGAATTGAATTATAGCAGATTTAAGTAAAAGTAATGCCAAAAAAGCACTAAGCACCAATGCAGGTTAACTTGTTGTGGTAGCCAGTGACCTAGAAGCGATCTTAAGCGGACTGCAATGGAGTGAGGGCGACATACACCAACCAGGATGGAATAGGATCGGTAGATAGTTTACACTGGGACTTAGTCTCAAAGATGGAAGTAAAAATCCTTCAGTGGGGCAAGGCAGCAGGCTGTATTCCAGGAAGGTAATGCTCTACGATGTCTGATAGGCATTGGACAAGGTCCTGGTGAAGCCTTTAATTTTGTCTACAAAAGCTGCATGTGGGGAAATTTAATTTTCACACCCAGAAAAGTCCTTTTGCCAGTGGGATAATTTTGGTCAAGATTTCAACATTTGGACGTACTCTCTTTGTAGGCGCTCGGTATCATCTAGCGGGGCATGGCTACAGGCTGTGTCTGACGAGGGCTCCACAAGGCCAAATACCTTCTTGGTGAGGTGGAGAAGGTTCAAACTGCAAAGGAAACCTGTTCCAACAAAGCTAGCAAGTTTGCACCTCGGGCAGGTTGTTTTTACAGGTTTGTTGCATTTCTCTAGAGGTCTTTAAGTCCAAGAATGTTTTAAATCCTAGGTTTTCAGGAGTGGTAGGAGAAGACCAGTTAAAAACAGGGAAGGGTTCCAGGAACTCAGGAACAGCACATGGTGGTCAAGACTCACTCCAGCAGGTGCCACAAGTAGGGTCTAGGTCAGGTCCAGTTGGTAATGGTCAGCTGGGAACTTCAGGTAAAAGGTCTTTTACAGGTTGATGTGGTCCTGTAGCTTACACAGGTCTGCCAACTGACCCTTGGAGTCCAGTTCTTTGTCCCGGGTACAAGTGAGAGAAGGTCCATTCCTTTAGGTCTCCTCATCGGCCTCAATGGCTTGAGCAGTCCTCTGTCTGTCCAAAGTGCCAGAGTGTCCCACAGAAAGTGTTTTGGGGTACCACATGTATGCCTTGCACCAGCTTGTGGGTGCAAACTACTTAACAACGTTTACCCCCTCTCTAACTGATGGCGAAAAACCTCCCAGGGGTAACCTTGCCCCCTTTTGCAGCATTAGTAGCTTTTTGCCCAGCTGGAAATAGTCCTCCAGTGTCCCTCACTTACTAACTGGAGAAGCCCTCCGCACTTTGTGCAGAGCCTGTGTGCCCATGCAGAGATGTGGCCAGGGTAGTGAGCAGCCCCCAGTGGTAATGTTGATCTAGTTCTGGGTGTAGCTTTCCCCCTGCCGTGTGTGGAGCCTGTCTGACTGAAAGGACAAACGAACAGCCTGTTCAGGTGTCATCTGACATTTGCTTGTGACCGGAGAGCTCACTTTGAAGAACATTAAGCTCCTAGGCACAGCCCAACTGACCTTCTTGTCAGAGGAACAAAAGCACCACCCCACACACAAGCCATTGTCTCTGATCTGGGAGCAGTTTTCACACCTCAACTGTTTAATGACAATTAAGGGCTAATGCAAATTAGATTTTATCAAAAATCCAACGTTACCATTATGTTGGGCTCTTAATAAAAAATAAAGATAGTTGTTTTGCTAGCTGATCCCGATGATGAGGTAGTAGAATTAATATTAAATATTGCTTGCCATGGTCTAGCCAGCCTTTCCACAGTGAACATAGTTTTTGGTGCTACTCACTACAACGATATGTTAACTTAAACTTTTCCACATGACCACTTTTAAATACCCTGCTCACTCCCAGGTGGGCTAGAAGGCCTACTCAGGTGTGACTTATTAATATTTAAAAGAGAGGTTTACTCCTGTTAATAAAGTTCATTATTTGGCACACTAGGTTACAGTTTTAAAACTACAGCAGCCAAGCCTGGAGGTAGGCCTGGAGTCACGTTTGTCCTGTTACATGAGTGGATGGCACAGTAGTGCTGCAGTACATAGGTGACATTTAACTTTACATTCATTGGGTGTACTTCGGGACACCATACACTATGGCCTAATAGGAAAGATAAATAGGCCATTTAAGAACAAGCCAATTCCAATGTGTTTCAGGGGTCAGAGCGCATACATTAAGGCCCGGTTAACCATATCCAAGTGCAGTGAATAAAAAAAACATCACAAGTCTACAAAAAATTTTAATGGGGTGACCACGCAAGGAGGGGCATTTTATGACACCCTTTGAGAAATGTGTGCCCAAGATAGCTGAAAACACAAATGACAAATATCTGTGCCAAAGGAGAAGAACATGCTATAAAGCTATATATGTCTGGAAACTCCCTTTCTGGTGGATACTGTGTCTAACTGCAGATTCCTCACCTTTTGACTTTTCTCAGGCATCAGACTGGATCTGGAATTTATTTTGCAATTGCTGACAGGTGTAATCATCAGACTTCATTGTAGCCTCAACCTATCTGCTGAAATAACAGCATGAAACAGTGCAATGGTGCCACCCCTGGATGCTGATGTCAGTTTACAAGCATTCCACGCCTTTCATTAGGGAAAATCAGTAACTGAGGGAAAGCTGTGGCAGTGGGCAAAATTAAACATGGGACCTTATTAACACCAAGAAATCCACTCCTCAAAATGAGGAGGGGGTGGCGGTGAGGAATCTGCGATAGTGTAGAGCCCTACTAAAATGATCTTGTTCTTCTGATGGATTTTTCTAACTGCAGGTTCCCCACGTTTTGGGCTTATATCAAAGCAATACCCCCAAAAGCAGTGTGTCTGAGGAGTGGACTCTGTACCAGAATGGCCTGCAGACCCATCTTCTTCCTGAGATGTGTCCAGGCTCCACTGACCAGTACTCTTTACCTAATTACAACCTCTATTGAAGGGTTCAAGAGAGTCTGGCTCTCCTTTCCTTCAGTGTTCATTTCCTACCCAGCTGTCATGAATTCAGGCAATACATAAATATGTCTGGATCGCTCCTCCACCTCCACATGCCTCTCTAAAGCCCTAGTCTTCCAATATGAAACCCAGGTGCTTCCATGTACTCTACCATGTGACGTCACACCTACATTATAATAAAGGCCAAAAGCGAGCCAGGAACACAGCAGCACAACTTTAGATGAGTGTGTCAGTAGGTCCTACTCCAGTGAAACTGGTAAAAAGAGGCTGAACTGACGCTGAATAGGCTGACACGTTTGTCCTGTTACATGAGTGGATGGCACAGTAGTGCTGCAGTACATAGGTGACATTTAACTTTACATTCATTGGGTGTACTTCGGGACACCATACACTATGGCCTAATAGGAAAGATAAATAGGCCATTTAAGAACAAGCCAATTCCAATGTGTTTCAGGGGTCAGAGCGCATACATTAAGGCCCGGTTAACCATATCCAAGTGCAGTGAATAAAAAAAACATCACAAGTCTACAAAAAATTTTAATGGGGTGACCACGCAAGGAGGGGCATTTTATGACACCCTTTGAGAAATGTGTGCCCAAGATAGCTGAAAACACAAATGACAAATATCTGTGCCAAAGGAGAAGAACATGCTATAAAGCTATATATGTCTGGAAACTCCCTTTCTGGTGGATACTGTGTCTAACTGCAGATTCCTCACCTTTTGACTTTTCTCAGGCATCAGACTGGATCTGGAATTTATTTTGCAATTGCTGACAGGTGTAATCATCAGACTTCATTGTAGCCTCAACCTATCTGCTGAAATAACAGCATGAAACAGTGCAATGGTGCCACCCCTGGATGCTGATGTCAGTTTACAAGCATTCCACGCCTTTCATTAGGGAAAATCAGTAACTGAGGGAAAGCTGTGGCAGTGGGCAAAATTAAACATGGGACCTTATTAACACCAAGAAATCCACTCCTCAAAATGAGGAGGGGGTGGCGGTGAGGAATCTGCGATAGTGTAGAGCCCTACTAAAATGATCTTGTTCTTCTGATGGATTTTTCTAACTGCAGGTTCCCCACGTTTTGGGCTTATATCAAAGCAATACCCCCAAAAGCAGTGTGTCTGAGGAGTGGACTCTGTACCAGAATGGCCTGCAGACCCATCTTCTTCCTGAGATGTGTCCAGGCTCCACTGACCAGTACTCTTTACCTAATTACAACCTCTATTGAAGGGTTCAAGAGAGTCTGGCTCTCCTTTCCTTCAGTGTTCATTTCCTACCCAGCTGTCATGAATTCAGGCAATACATAAATATGTCTGGATCGCTCCTCCACCTCCACATGCCTCTCTAAAGCCCTAGTCTTCCAATATGAAACCCAGGTGCTTCCATGTACTCTACCATGTGACGTCACACCTACATTATAATAAAGGCCAAAAGCGAGCCAGGAACACAGCAGCACAACTTTAGATGAGTGTGTCAGTAGGTCCTACTCCAGTGAAACTGGTAAAAAGAGGCTGAACTGACGCTGAATAGGCTGACAACAGTAAGCCAGGTCCATTGAGTATATATTATATATATATATATATATATATATATATATATATATATATATATATATATATATATATATATATATATATATATATATATATATATACAGAAAGAGCTTGGCCACACAGGGAAAGAGAAAGGGTTGCAGTGCAAGAAACCGGTGTCCTTTCACTGTTTAATTTCCACTTTGGATCTTACTATTATAAGATCGTGCTAGGAACATGAGCACGCTTTGAAAGAATTGATACCTCTGGCAGCAGGCACCTCACATTGTAGTAAGGGGAGGAGCAAACACAGGACTCTTTTCAGACCTATCCGCTGTCCATAGATGTTTGCATAAGGTGTACATATAAACATAAGGGAATATGGAGGTAGAATCGAAGAGAAGGGCGGCTGTTCCCCTAAGTCTCTCTGCCAGAGCGCCTAATAAAGGACAGACTGAAAGGATTGAAAACAAACCCAAAGATACTAGTTCACAGGAGAAACTGAGAAGATTGGAGAAAATCAAAAAAGCTGAAACATCTAAATGGCGGGAAGCAATATCATTACAGGACTATATAGAAAAAGATATGGTCTCTAGGGGACTCAGAATTTACATTACCCCCTCATATGAATCCCCCAATTGCCAAGATGCTTGAGGAATGGTCGGAGAATTCAGCCAAAAGCTCAAAACAAATGTTGCATATCTTAGTCAAGTATGCCTGAGAAGACAGGAAGGCACTTTTAGAGCAATTAAAGAAATTGGAAGAGGAATTAAAAAATCACAAGCAACAGGAAATAACAAAATTTGTAGCTGACCTGAAGATGAGACTCAAAACCTATGAAGACGACATTAAAATACGGAAGCAGCGCAAACTCCACAGCAACTGCACAGATTATGAGAGTGGCAGAATACTGACATACTCACACAAATATGACCATCTGTATGATACATTATCACTAGGAGAACCACTGGAAAGTGAAACCGAAGGGCAAGTGGCACTTATTTAGTAGCAAGCAGTGATGTGGAAGTGAAGGAAAAGCAGGAACAGACACCAAAAACTGGACAGGAACGTAAACAAAGAATCCCACCCAATTTTTTAGATGCATTCCGTGTCCTGTGGACACGGAGAGAAACACAACAAAGTATCCAGCCAATGAAGACAAGAGTGAGAGGAAGGGGTCAGGGGAGAGGACGGGGAAGGAATCAGGTAGAATTTGGAGAAGAAGGAAACTCAAATGGCAGAGAAAACAAAAGAGGCAGAGGACGTGGAAATCGGCCCATTGGAACAAGGCAGGCAGGTCAGAAGAAACAGAAGTAATGGAAGACGAAATGGTAAATAAAACGGTGATTAATTTATCTTATAGACCATTATCTATGTTCAAAAAACGTACACTTTGCTTAGGACTCTCCTTCTGCCCTACCAACTCTTTTAATTATCCCGAAACCAGAGTGGACATGTTCAAATTTGTTACATTGAAAAAGTGGCACATGTTGAAGGGCACACCCCAGGCCCCAGGCCCCACAAACAACACCCAATAATGAAACCAACACTTATCTCCGTATAAAAGATAGGGAGACTATGAGGGCGATGGAAGGACTGTACCAAGAATCAGGATTGCATGACCTGGACAGTAAATCAGAAATAAGAAATAAGAAATAAGAACGGAGAGTTCTGCCAATACTACATTTAAGCAAAAATCCCTTTTTCTACCAAATACACTACATGATGATATAGATGCCTTCCATGAGACAACCATTCAAGACTTGATGAACTTCCGGAAGATTAAAAATCTGAGAAATAACAAGTCAACTAACTTTTCTAAAAACAATGGGAGTTCATCATATCCCTCAGTGAAGATGAGAAGATCATTGTTCGCCCGGCGGACAAAGGGGGAAATATTGTACTGTGGGATAGAGGTTTATACATCCAAGAAGTCACTAGACAACTATCAGACACTAGATTCTATGCCACCACTACCATGCAGGAGTACAATAACAGTATCATAAACATATGGGACATACTCAAAGGTTATCAAGAGAAGGGTATTCTGCAATGGGAAGAGTACTGCTATTTAAAATGTGATTATCCAAGAACCCCAATTTTTTATTTACTACCCAAAGTACACAAAGACCCTAATGTACCCCCCAGAAGACCCATTGTATCCTCCATTGGGTGTGTTATGGAAAATATTTCTAAATATATTGACCATTTCCTCCCTGACTACGTTGAAAAACTGCCATCACATGTTAGGGATACTAAAGACTTTTTGGACAAAATCAAGGATATTGTATGGAATGAGGGGTATCATATGATCTCTATGGATGTAAGCTCCCTTTACTGAATAATTGATCACGCACTGGGTTTAAGATGTTGCCAACACTATCTGAATACACGTGAAATGTGCTACCTTCAACACATCAAAATGTTATTAGAGCTAATGCAATTCTGTCTTCTGAATACCATGTTTTTGTTTAACGGTACTATGTTTAAACAAGTACTTGGCACAGCAATGGGCACATGCTTTGCCCCCAGTTTTGCTAACCTTTTTCTGGGGGTATGGGAGTGGGAGGTCCTACAAAAGCTAGACCAAGCCCCGAATGGTAGCAAAGTCGTCAAATGGTACAGGTACATCGACGACCTCTTTGTAGTATGGAATGGCAGCAAAGATAGCGCCATAGAAATGATCAGGGACCTGAATGACAACAATTTCAATCTCTCCCTCATATACAACATCAGCACGAGCCAAATCAAACTCCTTGATGTACTAGCGGAGATCTCTGAAAACAGAATCAACACCAAACTCCATAGGAAATCCACAGCAGGGAACAGCTTGCTTCACGCTCTCAGTAGTCATCCGGATACGTTGAAATGGAGCATTCCATTTGGAGAACTATTGAGAGAGAAAAGAAGCTGTAGCACCAAGTTTTCTAAAAGAACAAGAAACCATGATGAAAAGATTTAAAGAAAGGGGATATCCGAACTGGGTTCAAAAGAGAGCCAAAGACAAGGTGGGAAAAGTGGAAAGGGAGAGCACTTTGGGTGAAAAAACTAGTGTAGAGGACAACACAACCGAGTGATCCTGACAAAGAGTCCAAAACAGTATCCAAAATACTTATACAAAACTGGAACATCCTCACAGCTGACCCAGTGGTAGGTCAAACAATAGAGGACAGACCACGAATCACCTACAGAAAGGGGAGAAACCTTAAAGATCTTTTAGTTAAGGGGGACTTTACCAACAAAAGCCTCAACTCACAGATTAATCTTAATGGCTTCTTCCCCTGTGGCCATTGTAAAGCCTCTAGGAACAGTACAATGAGGAGGAGCTACAGCACCCCCACAAGAGAAAAACACATAAAAAAGTTCCTCACATATGGTACCGTCTTTACCATTTACATTTTGGAATGTCCTTGTAGGATGAGGTAAGTAGGTAACACCACCCTAGTCACAAAGAAAAGGGTGTTAGAGCACATGGGGGCCATAACCAACAGAGACCCTCATTATCCTGTAGCAAGGCACTCTGTGGAGTTCCACCTTTCTAACAGTTCCCTCCTGACATTGTTTGCCAGTGAACAAATTGAATATCCACAGAGAGGGGGAAATAGAGTCCTGCTTTTGCGCAAGAAAGAATCATGGCACATTATTCACCTCAAGATAAAAAGTCCTGAAGGGCTGAATTATGATGAGGAGATGAGCATACATCTCCACGAATAGATCAGGCTTATTATCAAACAATGAAGATTCCCCTGTATAAGAGTACACCTGTGCTATTGTTGTTTTGAAATGCTTTTAATCTACAATGAGATGTCTCATGGATTTTAAGATGTGTGTGTTTTTCTCTTTAATAGGAGAAAAGGAAGGGGCAGATGAAGAAAGGGCTCATCTCGTCTAAACACCCCCTACCCTTTTCTTCTTTACAATGGTGCAGGGCCAGATTGTACAGATAAGAGACTTTATCTATATCTCTTAGAATGTTGCCTAATTTTGTTGTTTCTGCAAACATTGTTCACTTTCTTTCTTTGTTGGACGTGGTTGTAGCTTTGATCAAGGAGGAATTGCGGCAGACATAGTTAGCACGTTGATGTGACTCACAGCAGCCTATTGGTCTATATATATGTGGGGCTTTTCTTGGTTTTGTGGAATATCAAAGGGTAGTGGCACTAAGCCGAGTGGAACCGCCAGTTGCATCTATACTCCCCATTACCTTTCACGGGCACTACACTGAACTAAATGTATATCGAGTTATTGAAAGGCTAACCTTGGAGAAAATAGGACACTATTCCGCAGTATATGTTAGTCTCCTTATAGTTATCAAGAACTTGACTAACAATTGTGCATATGATATTTATATTGTGTTCGCAGAGATTTAACCTGCTGCACACGATTTGAAACTACAATAATATATATATATATGTCTGTATCTTTTTTTTTATTTCATTAGTTATTACATGAGGCTGGTAAAACAACTAAAGACCTAAAAATGTATGTTTATAAAGTGCTGGAATCTCTAAAGTTCTCAAATACCAAATGAACATTTTACATTACTAAATATATGCAAATTAGGCCAATTTGGCTGAATCAAATTGTCTTTTTACAACAAACTTACATTAATCAGTAAGTTGTAAACAATGTACAGGTGTCATAACCAAACTGTACATCAAACTGCATCCAAGATCAGGAAAGGCAAATGTGATTCCTCAGCTTAGGTTTAAAGTTTCCATGGAAGGGCATGATCTGGTGTTAGATGCAAAACTTCGAAACTCTTTCTCTACAGGTTTCCAGAAAGGGCTTTCAAATCTGGCAGTTGCAAGTAATAATTGAGTAATAGCTTCTTTATTGATACTTTCCTAAACAACCTTGAAATCAACGTTTGTTCATCCCTCTCGAAAAAGGAAAGAGCTCCTATGAGTGCATTTCTATTGTAATTTAGACTCAAACTATCTGATCACAAGAATGTTTTTTTTGATAGCTGATGTGAAATTGAGTAGATGTTGTCACAAGCTGGAGCTGCAGATGATCTAAAGGCACTTACAGCTGGTATCTTCAAAATATATATGGGTATATAAAAATCGGAGGAGTAGCCTTTGAAATATGACAGACTTTTTTTTCTACAAACTACTGGTGTAGCCTTGAAGTACAACGTGGCCCCCACATGCTCCAACATACATAAAAAAGGTTTCAAAGGATGTTTTGGGGTCAGAAATAACATTGTAACAATTCCAAGAATATTTGAACGAAAGTCATTATTAATACTATTGTTACAACTGAAGATAATTCAATAACTGATTTGCTCATTAAAAATTACCAGAAGAGTTTGCCATTATGCAACAAGTTTATCCCGTTGGGGTCCGGTTCTGAGGCTGATCCTAGGTTTCAAGTGGGCTGAGAGCGTTGAGGGCGATGTGCCAGGCACGCTCCAACCCCCCTCCCGAGAACCATGGTGCAAGTAGCGCCAAATTTTAAAGTGCTGATACTCTCCTGATTTTGGAGGATTTTTGGATTGAGCTATTCGCTCTCCCATTTTTTTCAAGCACTTTTTTCACCTTTTAATTTTCACTTTCACGCCCCCAGGTTAGGGTGGACAATTAGAGAGTCCATACCGCTGGGGTATAGTCCTGATGAATGCCTTGGTAAATTTAAACCACCCATATGGCAGAAACATGTTGACTGACTAATTTATTGTATTTCTCTGAATTTTACCATTCCTAAACCTTGGCAATTAAATTCAGACACATAATACTTGTTATACGTGTCTTAGGGATCACCTATTAAAAAATGTTTTCTGATACCCTCTTAGACACTTTTAATTTCACTTACCCTCACAACACGTCCCTCTTCACACAACCAGCTCCGCAGTCTTTCTGGCGTCGTAGCACACCAAAGAGGCACTCGGCCTCTTTGGTGGGGCCCAGTGATGAAGCATGACACTGACTAGGTCGGTGTGTGAGGGCCTTCCTATTCACCCAAAGTGAATGTGTGATCCTTATCTATCTCTCTCCAATTTAGTGGCAATTCTGAGACTGATATGGCCTCTCTTTTTTTGTTTATTTGCATTTAACCGGGGACTGAGAGAGTGTCCTTGATTCTCCCTACCTCTCCCATTGTTGTTTTGCCTTGTTTCTTAAACATACTTACGCAGCAGAGAAATGAATGAACAATTTAAAGATCATGGTTTTTCTAAAGCTCTCTGCAGGAACCGAAAACATAAGAATTTTAGATCTAACATCTGTTTTCAAAAAAGAAAACAAATTGGTTTTGAACACCGCTACATTCAACAGAGCACAAAAATATCTAAAGTGGTATAAAAACACTACACATTCATCAGTCGAAATGTGAAACTGAAATGAGGAAAAAACAATGATGGTATATACACAGAAATGTCTTTTGAAAAGGTTACTGAATCATGATTGTGTGATGACACCAAAACAATATTATTTAAGACCATTCATATTTGAGTTGCTCCATTCATAACATTATGTTAAATGGATCTTCAAAACAAGATCCAATGAAAAGAAAAGAATCCAGAATACAGCAAAACGAGAATTGCATGTTTAACTTTCATGTTAAGTCATAGGGAAAGTTCTTGTGAACCTTTATAATTTCAAATTTTGGACCAAAGAAACATTTTATTTTGTTCCTTTGTAGAAATTAAGGATTTCATTACAGGTGGCTCGGGTAATGGACACTGGAGTACGATTAACTCCATGGGTTTTTAATTCTAAATCATTTTTGATACATAATGATGTATTACTGGGATCATTCTTCCAGTATTTATTCACTCAGACAGGGACTTTAATCTGGAGTTAGCCAGGCGCATCCGAAATGAGTGACCACAGTAATGAAAGCCTACATCTTTATCTCCTGGTGAAGGTATGACTGGCATCTCAAAGCACTTTGAAGATTCATTAGTGAATTTAACACTTGCAATGCGGAAGAACAATAACTTAAAGACTGAATGTAATTCAATGAGACCTCGCTAGGTGTCTTCAAGTGGTGTCAACTATATTTAGGACAAAATACAGAACAGAATTGATCATTAAATGAACTGGCAGAAGGAACTTTGGGTCCAATGGGCAAAACATGTGTTGAAAGCATGGGGTTTGAATCTGCCAAGAAGCAAACTGCAATGTACTACTGGTACATGGTAGGTTGGAAATGGCTTTTCAACGTTTAGGGCCAGATGTATGCCCCTTCAAATTTACGAGTCACAAATTGCATTGTTTTGCGACTAACAAATTGGAATTTATAACAGTGTCTCATTAATATTTATGAGGCAAGTGAAATTTGCAACCCCATTGGGAATGGCCAGCACTCCCAGGAATGGTGGCCTGCTGGGGTCAGCAGACTAGCACGTCTGTGAGTGCTTTTAAATAAAGCAGTTTTTTTGTGTTTTTTTTTATAAATGCGGCCCCTTTTCCTCAAAGAAAAACGGGCTGCATTTAAAAAAGAAAAATGAAACATTACTGTTTCATTTTTTAAGAGTAGGCAGTGGTCCACGGGACAAAGGGGAAGGGGTCACTTGGGGACCCCTTACAGTTTGTAAATGGCTTATCACCCATTTGAAATGGGAGGTAAACTGCAAAACAATGTTACATTGAAATGTGGTTGGTGTTGGAACCGAAAGATCATACGTCAGCGGTTCCGACCACCATATTACAATGAGACCGAAACTCCCATTTCTCGAAGGGAGCTTGCGCTCTGGGCGGCTTCTGCCCGCAGCACAAGCTCCCATAGAGAAGTGAGAGTTTGTGTAAATCTGCGCCATGTGGCAGGCACCTACACACCCTAAGGTAACTATAACTCGCTCCCTCACCATGCACAGTTTTCTTGCAAATAATTTTACTGCAATTGTTACAATTACATTTATATTAATTTCATAGAATATGCATTGAGTGATGTAATATCTGGGGAAATTAGCACTGCATAGCAAGAGAGTGAGTTAAAGTTACCTGTGGGCATAAGGTACAGTTATTTGAATTAACTCTTGCTTTAAAAGCTTAATTTCTATGGTTTTGCGCATGCAAAACTTGAACCTAACTATAACGTTGCAGAAATCGTTGTTTTTTTAGTAAATTTCAAGGGTTCAGATGCCCAGCGCAATGCAGGGTGGTGGGGGTTGGACGCAGCGCCTGACCTGGCATTGTGCAGTCCCCACCCAAGCTTTCTGCTCCTGCCCCCACCTCCTACTTGCCGTCCATTGTCCAAGGTCCCCAACAATAGCCCTGTGTGGCTGTTGTTCTGCCACTGCTCTTCCCACCTGCCCTGAACAGTAAGCTTGCTGCCCCATCCACCTCCTCCCTACCCTATGTTGTCCAAGTCCAGGTACCAGCCCCCTCCCTGCTGCACTGCATGGTCTGATGTGCTGTCACTGCCCTCCATGTAGTTGCTGTCCCTGCCACTCCTCCTGCCCTCCATAGCCCATCATTGCCCAGCCAACTGCTTAGCCTCTGCGCTTAGCTTGCTGCCCCTACCCACCTTCAGGGTACCTGCTCATTTGTCTTATAAAGCACATGGTACACTTATCCTTAAAGCATAAGGAGTCCCAGACCTCATGTGTTTGCTTTTAAAATGTGATTGTAAAAATCTTTAAATTTACCTAAAAGGAAGTCTTTCTTCAATAAGTATAACATGTGCTTAATAAGACGACTGAGCAACTACCCTGTATTTGCATATGATTATGACCTAGGAGGGTCGAAACGCGTAATGCAGAATTGTGCCTTGACTGAAACAAATGAAGGTTTAGCTTACAAACCGGCTGGCTGAGCTTCTTAAAATTACTTGATGGTGGAGTGTTGTTCTTTTGGACTATGTGGTGGTGAAGCCAACCTGCGAGCCCTGACCCAAGAGGCTGGGCATTCCTCCAGCGTTGTGTGTATGTGTGTGTGTATGTATATGTATATGTATATGTATATGTATATGTATATGTATATGTATATATATTGCCAGTCTTTCTCATCCATTTGATCCAAAAACAAGAAGGCAGACCCAAAGATAGTGCAAAGTCGGGTTTATTCAGAAAACGCCCGCACCACCGCCATTACGCGTTTCAGCCTCCCTTTGATGCCTTGATCACATGACAGGTTCCAGAGGTAATTTTTTCAATTTTAAAGTGACAGTGCATAACAGGTGAAAAATAGACATAGAAGTCACACTATGACCATAATCAATAAACCAATGTATATACAGCATGTATGAATACTGCAACAGTTCGGGGTGCAAAATCCGCAATAAATATTTATAATGCCATAAATATCTAAACAAATGTACTAAACATTCAGTATATCAAAAATATATAAAATATCGAAAAATTAAATTATTAAAAATATTTTTAAAACAACACTATGAATGTGGTACGTGAGCCTGGCAACCTACACCATTCAATAAATAAAAGGTATTGGTAAAGATTGGCAGTATAAGCAATGGAGTGTGTCTCAATGTGTATATATATATATCGTTTTATATATATATATCCAAAATGCCTTTCCACCAACTGTCGCTCCTCTTATCCTCGGGTGCCTCCTTACCGCAAGGTGGAGTGCGTATACTATGCCAAACATACAGTTCAAATTCTCATAAACAGCTCCTCAATTAAGGACACTCCAGTCATTCTTCGTAGTCCCATATATATATATGGTTAACTGGCTTATTAGGTGTATGTTGGTGAATACATATATTAGTGAGTATTGTTTAAATATTTAAATGTATCAGTGTTTCACTTTGTGTATAAGTGGCTGCATGGGTTGGTGAGTAGCTACATGTGTGTGTATATGGGTTATTAGATGTTTTTTTTAGTATCAGTATGAGTGTCTATATGGTTTAGTGGGGGTGTTACTTAGCACATAGATGCATCAATGACTGACTCACTGTTTGTATGTGTTTTGAAGACAGCATATGGGCAGGACTGTATGGGTGGATGAGTGTGTATATGTGTGTGTTAGTGAGTGAATGACTGTCTCAGTAGTGTCTTTATCAGTAACTACATATGTTTTAATCTAGTATATGTGAGTATTGATGTATATAAGTCAGTATATGTGAGAGTGAGAGATTGTAAGAGTTCCTGTTTAAATAAGTATGTGTTTCTATAAGTGATTGTTTAAGAGAGTAAGTATGTGTAAGTTTCCTTAGAAGTAAGGTGGTAGTGTGTGTATATCTGTATATGCAAATAAATGGATGTTTAATAGTTTATTTGCATGTGTGAGTTTGTGTGTGAGTAACTTTTGGATGTCTGTCGGTGTGTAACAGGATGAATAGGTGTATCACTACATATGATGAGTGAGTATATGTATGAGTGACTATATAGAACTGTTGGTGAATGAGTGGATGTGTATATAGATGGTGGAATTACTGAATTGGTTGTTGTAACTGGTATGGGTATCTCCATTTGTTTGAAAATGTTAGTTTCTATTTTTGAGTATGTGTTTCAAGGGTTACATTACACTGGAAGGAGGTCTGTCATTCTGTCACAAGGATGGTGTCATCAGTGATGTCATGAGTGATGTCACTGACCATGTCATGAGTGATGTAATATGTGACGTCATCAGCAGTGCATTGCAGGCGCGCAAGTTATAGTGTGTCCAACTAACTATAACGTGGGAATTTCAATGGTTTTATGTCAGTAAAATTTCCAGCTAACTATAACTGGTGTGAAACCTCTGTTTTTTTCAGTGAATTTAATAGGTTTTTTAAATGCGAATTCCTAACTATAACGTGCCTAAAACCTATGGTTTTTTCAGTGAATTTCATAGGTTTTTTAAATGCTAATTCCTAACTATAACTGGTGTGAAACCTATGGTTTTTTTCAGTGAATTTCAAAGGTTTTTTAATAGCAAATTTTTATGTAATACTATTTTTTTATGTATATTGTTCATACATTTTTTGTTTTGTTTTTTTGTCTTGAAGCGCAGTGATCCGGCGCGCCCCGGTGCGCGTACCGGGGCACGTCCCGTTAGCGTACCCCCCCAAAAAAAGAGTATACCCCCTCTGACCCCTAGGTTTGATGTGGGGGCTATAAAAGGGCCCCGCGGGGAAAAATATTTTTTCTTTGATTTGCACGGGAGGAGCATATATGCCCCTACTAAACTTCCCTCAGAAAACCTAGAGGGTCAGGGGGTGTCTACTGTGCCCCTTTTTACCCATTCCCATCTTGTGTCTCAATTTGACCAAAACACAAAACGGCGGACTCCCATAGCGCTCCCGGAAAAAAAATGTGGGAAATGAAATGACATAAAAACCACTGGACAGACTTTCACCAAATATAGAATAGACCCTACTACATACCAGTCCCTACCATTATTCCACATTTGATGGTATTCCATTGAGCCATTTGGGCTGTAGCCCTGTCTAAATATCCTGAGGTAAATTACATGACAAAAACACATATGAAGTGTTACAATTTACAATAAATTAAAATGTTACTTTCATTTTCTACTTTTTTTTCCTGACATTTGATTGGTTATGTACATGAATATAAATGAAAAATGAGAGGGAAACACGGCCATTTTGACTACAACTACCTGAGATACATCTTTAAAGGATTTTCTCATTTGTCTTCATCACTTTTCTATAAGGTAAGTTATAAATTTGTAAGGGGCGCTTTAAGTTCATTTGGAAAAACGTTTTCTGACAGTTATTTACTGTCCCTCTGTTATAATTACAGATTGAGATAGGCTTCTCTGTTATAGTTATATATTGAATTAGGCTTCTCTGGTATAATTATGAATTTTCTTAGGCTTCTTCACATACACTTTTTTTTATTTCTACTTCCTACCTCATACCATTCACTGCCCAAAGATAACTTCACTGTTAAAAACTCACAAGTACCTGTCTGAACTTAAACCCAACAGTGCCCTAGCTCTACTGATATATTTATTTTTTATGCAATTTACAGCAAGAAAATGGAAGGAGAACAAAACAAATTTAATATTTCATTTGAAATTGATCTGGAGAACAATCCTAAGGAAGAGATTGATGAATTAGACTTTTTGGATCAGTCTCTGGACCAAGACTTACTTAATTGTGTGGAAGAAATGGAATCATCAAATCCAAATAAGGACATACCTGACGATATAATGTTGGAAATTCTTTTAGATTTTGAAAAATCACAGCAATAAATTTTTATTTAAAAATTAAAAAAAATTCGAGACATTATTCTTTTTTATATGTAAATTATGAAATAGTACCAAAATGAATATAATATAAAGTGAGACTTATAGTATACTGTGCAGCTTTTATGTGTTACATAGTAATTTTGCTCATAGTTACTTCCTTTCTCCCACTATATTATCTCCAATGCGTATTTAACATCTCTTTATCATCTCCTGCCTCCATGTTGTTTCTGCTTTTCTGACAGACTATAGTATAGATTCCATATACCACAATAACTTCTGTAACAACATGCAAATTATCTACAGAGAACGCAGTCTACATTGAATTTAAGACTCTGCATTGGTACCTACATGCTGGTACTTATATCACCCACACAACACAACAACTCTATGCAGAGCTACCCTATCTCTAAGCACTTTAAATGATTATTTTACTATTTCACTGGGTTTTCCCCTAGTACGCTCCCAGGTGCGCGTACCGGGCGCTCCCCCTGCAAAAATTCCCCCCAAAAAATGTTTGCCCCGCGGGGCCCTTTTATGGCCCCCACATCAAACCTAGGGGGTCAGGGGGGGGTCTACTCTGCCCCCTTATGATCAATTCCCCCTTTGTTTTTGCGCACCTCTTGTGTCTCGATCCTACCGAGACACAAGATGGCGGCCGCTCCGGACTGTTTGGAATGTTTACAGACACACGAGAGACAATCAGCTTTCCGCACGCAAGTCGCGTAGCGCGCTCGGTGCGCTCCCCGGTGCGCCTACCGGGGCGCAGCCATAGATATATATATTTTTTTAACCTAAATTACTCAAAATCCACTGGAGCACATATCTTGAGACATAGCAAAGGCACATCGGGCTACCAGGACCGCCCTATGGAAATTAACGTGGGGAAAACACGTTTTGGGACCCCCCTTTTATCTCGGCCCCCGCTTCACGAATCCCCCCTAAACTTTAAAGGAAGGACCGGAGCTCCACGAGGCACATTTGAGGAAATTTTCAGGCAGATTCGTCAACCGGTGCCAAAGTTATTCACAATAGAATTTTGAGATTTTGCATTGAAAAAAATCCTAACTATAACTACCTACTGGCGGTCGCCAGTAGGTAATATATATATATATATATATATATATATAAAACCTACTGGCGGTCGCCAGTAGGTAGTTATAGTTAGGATTTTTTTCAATGCAAAATCTCAAAATTCTATTGTGAATAGGATATATATATATATATATATATATATATATATATATATATATATATATATATATATATATATATATACATATATATATATATATATATATATATATATATATATATATATATATATATATATATATATATATATATATATATATATATATATATATATATATATATATATATATATATATATATATATATATATATATATATATATATATATATATATATATATCCTGAAAACTCCACTGCACAGTAGCTGTGTTTCTTCAACAAAATGGAGCACGGACCACAAATAGATGCGCAGAATCTAGTTTATTTTCTCCAAACTCTGTTGGCTATAATGCGTTTCGGCTCCAGGGAGCCTTGATCACATGACACGTAAGCAAGTCATCTGACTGATTTTATACAATTTTTTTCACAATTTCTTTCCCAGCAGTGTTATAGTGACAGTGCACTTTGTAAGCAATTCCTTGTTCGAAATACCAAAAAAGTATAAGGCACCAGTTTGATTGTATCTGTTGGTTACATAGTATATACAATATATTCAGTGATCGGACATTGCTATTTACCTAAATCATGGTTAAATACCTCAATTATTTGTCCAGTTATTTCATCAATCGTTAATATCACTTTAAACTCTTGGTCTATTTCCGTTTGCAAGGAAAAAATGCCATTTTACATCCATTTCATACTTAAGGGTAACAATGATTTTAAAATTAATTAAAATCTATTTGATAGGATGCAATGTCAGCAATCATGGTTTAAATAACAGAAAATCCATTCGCCCTATTGACTCCCAGTCAAATATTCTGTACAAGTCAGAGTCGATAAAATACAATATATATTGTTAAAAGATTAGATCTTTAAATACCATAAAATCTATATGGGAGAATAGAATACGTGCAAAACCGTGTTTAAATACCCATACATCCATTTGGAATTAACCAGTATTCATCATTGATTGTATTTTGCAGAGTTAGATGCAATAAATATTCAAATAAAGAAATAAATATGTACTTATACAAATTGGTACTTATTAGACACCAAATTTTATTTTAAAAATTGTACTCTAAAAATCATTCTGTAAAATGCAAATAAACATAAGTATTAATTCATCCCATCTATTATATATTGTTATGTTGCTAAGTCTGGGTAATTGCACAAGATATTGAATATTGAAATAGGACTGTATATATTCACCATCCTGGTTAGCCCCAAGTTCTAGTGCAGTGACCCCTACTTTATCGACAAAAGCCTTTGTCGTTAATAGTGTGAATAAAAGTGAGACAACACTTCTTAAAAAAAGGGATTGGAAACAAGTAAAAGCCTTTATCTTGATATGGACTCTTGAGTTTACTGTGAGGTAATGATATGCTTAATCGTTGGAAATCCAATATCCATCTTTTGTAACTCTTAATGCTCTTTCGTTTACAGTAGTACGAACTTAGTATTAAATATCTGAAAGCCCAGATAAAAACAGATACATAGGTGAACAAATAAATGAATAAATAAGCAAAGAGCAGACTGAAAGGTTCATTCAAGATGGCATGTGTACAAATCTTCAGTTACATTAAGACCGTTGGGGCTCTTGGAATCCAGTTCCAAAATATATCTGGTTTCCAATTTGCGTAGGCTTTTCTCTCTATTACCCCAGCTTCTGTTGAAAGGTACACAGTCAATTATGCAGTACTTCAAATATTTAGGGTCTGCTTGATGGAATTCATTAAAATGTCGGGCGAAGGGGTATACTGGGTCTTGTTTTTTTAATACTCTGATGTGCTGTAGAATCCTCTTATGCCCCTGCAGCTTGGTACTTCCCACATACTGAAGCCCACAGGGCACTCGAGGATATACACCACAAACTCAGTTTTGTATGACAGAGATTTATTCATCTTTTGTTTATCACCCCCAAACGCAGTTTTAAAGGTTGTAGTATTGATGCCGTTTCGACAGGCTTTACAGGTTTTACATCTGTAAAAACCTTTTCTTTGGCTTAACCAATTTCCCTTTGGTTGGTCCACTGGATTATTAACCACTAACCTGTCTTTCATATTGGGGGCCAGTCTGTTGGTGATGGACAGTCTAGGGGGTAATGTGTGATCCAGCACCAGATCTTTTTTTACCAGAGGCCAATTTCTTAGGATGCTACGATTAATTTCTTTGTGTTGTTTACTGTACCCCACAATCATTCTGAATTCATTAATGGATTGTTTTTTAGTTCTTACTGGTTTTACAGGAGTAACAGTTCTGGTGTCTGGTCCTAAACCTGGTGTCCCTAGTTTTAACAAATTATCTCTGTTTGCTGCATTGTTTTTAGATATGGCAGCGTCTATGCATTTTGCAGTGTAACCTCGTTCACGAAACCCGTGTCTACTACTTTATTGGGCTTTTTGCAATTTGCTGTCAGTGCTACAGATACTTTTTAATCATATCATTTTCCCCTATGGGATACCCTGAATGAGATGTTTTGGATGTAGACTGGCGGCATGTAGGACTGAATTCACAGCGGTTGGTTTTCTGTGTATTCTAGTTTCAATCCTACCCCTCTTAATATAAACTTCAGCATCTAGAAAGAGAACCCTTTCTGCACTGATATCTGAAGTGAACTGCAAGTTTGGAAAGGGGTGACCACTCGATCCCCCCGAACGTATGGTCGGGGGCCCGGATCCTCCCGGGAAACCATTTTGGGCGGGGGGCGTGTCACGGCTGGTATGCCCGAAGCGGCGTAGCCGGGGCGCGCCTTTTTCCCGCCCAAGAGGGGTTGTCCTAGACACCTACACTGATGGCCACGCCCAGTAGGCGTACCAGCGGAGGGTTCACGCCCTCCCGAAGAGGAATAAAGAGAGCGGGAATCCGAAGAAGCATCCTCTTGTTCCTGTGCTTGGAAGCTACACCCACTCGTTGCACGTGAGCCCTCGACGGAACAAGGAGCAATTTTGAGAACTTGTAATTCTTGTGTTTCTCTTTCAGCGACTTCGAGGCTAAGGATCCAGGACCGTGTTGATCAACTTGGTTCGAATATTCGATAACAATGCCTGGCAAGAAGGCAGGAAAGAAGTCCGGTACTGACCAGATGCTTCGCATGCTGGTAAGAGATATGGCGAACATGAAGAAGCAGATGGCTGCGATGAACAATCCGGGTAGACCAAAGAAGGTAATAGGCCCGGCATTGCCGGGAGTTGCCCCCGAGGGTAGGGGGAAACGGGTCAGGAATAGGGCGGCAGGAGGGGTGGTTCCGATCCCCGAGGTACCCCCGGTGAGCCCTACCGTTCCAGTCGAGGCCCCGGTACTAATCCCGGACGCGGGTCAGCCGATTACGGTTGTTGTTACGCCCGCCAACGAGGAGGACATGCCTCCTGAATTGGCCGCCCAGTTGGCCGCATGGCTCGGCAGAAAAGCAGAGGGTGCTACGGCACCTGGAGACACGGCCGAAGAGGCCAGGTTACTAATGCAGCAGTTGCGGCAGTCGCGAGATGCCGCAAAGGCGAATCTCCCTCTTGTCCCCCCACAGGTGACCCCGGAAGGACCGGCAGCTGGCGTCGAAAAAACAGCGGGAACGACAATCGAGCCGGGTAAGGAGGCATTGCCAATTGCGGGGGAGGGCTCTTTGCCCTCAAGATGGGAGAGAGTGGTTCAACATATCCCGTTGGCCACGAAAGAATTGATTTGGGCTGACAAGTATGTAAATATGTTTTCTCTGCTGACTGACCATCGCGAGATGGAGTATGCTAAGGCGCAGAAAGATTTGTGGCACCCGAGTGTCTGGCGAGCCAAGATGGCGGGATTCAGGGTGGATGAGACAATCACAAATTGGGCCAAGGCCTTTGCGATGTTTACTGCAATTATTGGGGAACGTAAGCCCGAGGTTTTGCCTGTATTATCTTGCTATCAGGCACAAATAATGGATTTCTATGAAACATATGAGGGGAATGAATGGATGGGTTACGATATGAAATTCCGTAAGGCCAAAGAGTACGATTCATCTCTGACGTGGGATTGTCTCGGCTCGATTTCTTGGCAGAAGCAGCTCCTACCGGGCACGACGAAGACATCCTCGCCAGGCGGAAATGGGTCAGGGTTTTCCCGCCAACAGCCCATGGTGCCCTTTCGAGCGGGCGCCGGTGGCGATCACCAAACAAAGACTGGTGGGACTGTGGGAAAGAGAGGGGTCTGTTGGAGCTTTAACAGGGGCAACTGCACCAGACCACAAGGGACATGTAAGTTCAGACATGCGTGTGCAGGTTGTGGGAATTCCTCGCACCCGGAGAGTTCATGCAGATCCAAGAATGGCGGGTCGGGAGGTAGAGGAGGGTCCAAAGAAGACTGAGGTGGACCACTGTGTACTGTTACCTACCCCTGTTGATGTCATGGCAATGATCCCCTGGCTAAACCAATACCCTGATCATGTCTTCGCTGGGGTGTTGAGGAATGGCTTCTTATATGGTTTCCACATCCCGGCGGGGGATTTTCGTGGGGAGCCACTTTGTAGAAACCAACTGTCGGCTCAGCATAATCCAGCGGTGGTTGAGAGGAAGATTGCAAAAGAGGTTGCCCTTGGCCGGGTTGCTGGCCCATATAGGCACCCGCCAGTAACTAATTTCATCTGTTCCCCGTTAGGAGTGGTTTACAAGAAGGACCCGGGGGAATTTAGGCTGATCCATAACTTGTCAGCTCCGAGGGGTCTCTCGGTGAACGATGCGATTGACCCGGGAGTCTGTTCGGCACGGTATGCATCCTTCGATGATGCCGTCACCATGTTGAATCGCCTGGGGCCCGGAGCGCAGATGGCGAAGTTAGATATCGAGTCGGCGTTCCGGTTGCTCCCGGTACACCCACGGGATCAGCGTCTGTTAGGCTTTGTGTTCCAGGGACGTTACTACATGGATAGATGTATGCCAATGGGTTGCTCCATCTCTTGTGCTTATTTTGAGAAATTCAGCTGTTTTTTTGGAATGGGCATTCACCAAGGCCACTGGCCATAGCCATGTCATGCATTACTTAGATGATTTTCTGTTCTTGGGGGCAGCCGGCGACACAAAATGTGCGCAGGCGCTACAGGAATTTTGCAACCTCATGAAGGGATTCGGAGTGCCATTGGCACTAGGTAAGACGGTTGGACCATCTACTTCACTCGAGTTTCTGGGAATTGAGCTCGATTCTGTGGAGGGATGTTTCCGTTTGCCAGTAGGGAAAGTAGTGAAATTCAGGGCTTCCCTGGAACTGTGCCTTAGCAAGGAGAAAGTTACCCTCCATCAGTTACAACAAGCAGTGGGTCAGCTTAACTTTGCCCTTAGAGTGATACCAATGGCCCACCCCTTTTCCCGCTCTATCGCACAAGCTATGGTTGGTCTCAAGGAAGGACACCACCGCACGAGACTGTCTGCAGAGGTTCACCAGGACATGCGCATATGGTTGGCATTTCTGGCGGATTTCAACGGTCGAGTGGTGTGGAACAAGCCGCCAGCGTCTTCGGACGAGCTGGGTTTGTGGACCGACTCGGCGGGGAGCGTGGGATTTGGCGCAATCTTTGGTAATCGATGGTCGGCGCAAACATGGCCGACGTGGTGGCACACCAGCGGTCTCACAGGTAACATTGGGTTCCTCAAGTTATTCCCCATTTTTGTGGCTCTGATGGCATGGCCGGATGAGTTCAGAGATCGCTCAGTGGTGTTTTGGTCCGACAATATGACTGTTGTTGAATGTATAAATAATCAGGCAGCACGCTGCAAGCGGATATTGAGGTTATTGAAGGAAATTGAACTACTTTGCATGAGACTGAATGTGCAATTCAGGGCGAAACATGTGCCGGGTGTACTGAATCAGGCTGCTGATGCACTCTCTCGTTCACACATGCAGGCTTTCAGGGGTTATCTACCTTCCGCGGACCTAGCGGCGGCACCATTTCCCGAAGCACTCTGGCTACTCGGTGCTCCGGATTACAAGACCTCGTGGCAGCAAGCTTAGCCCCCAGGACGAGGAAGGCATACGAAGGAGCGTTTCGTTCCTATTATGCACTTTTGGGTCCGGCAGGGGAGGACAAATGGGGTCAGGAGGATTGCTTCCTAAAGTTTCTGGTAGCATTACACAGGGAAGGCCGATCAGTAGCAACGGCCAATAGGCACCGGGCCGCCATTTCATTCATGGCGCAGGCGCATGGTATCAAGGACCCGACATCGTCCTTTTTGGTAAAGAAAGCCCTTCGTGTTTGGCAACGCCTGGAAGGTCGTACAGTAGACGAGAGGCACCCGATTGGGTTAGAAAGGTTGTCCCTGCTTATGTCGATACTTCCCACAACATGTTCCTCCCATTTCGAAGCAGTTCTGTTCCGGGCCGCTTTCGCATTAGCGTTCCATGGGGCTATGCGGGTGAGCGAACTGGTCGCAAAGAATAAGAAAGATTTGGAGGGAGGTCTGTGTCGAGATCACATCCTGATTAGGGGTGATTCAATGGTAGTCACAATAGCCAAGTCCAAGACTGACCAGAGGGCTATGGGAGACAGTATTGTTGTCCAGCGCATGCGCCCGGTATAGTGCGTTGAGGAATATTTGGCGCGAAGGGCGGATACATGGGGGGGAGCCTGCTGAGACACATTGATGCCACCCCACTGACGAGGTTTCAGTTTCAGAGGGTGCTAACAATGGCAATCGCAGCGGCGGGCTTGGACCCGTGCGATTTTGGGACCCACTCCTTTAGGATAGGGGCTGCTACTGAGGCTACAGCCAGGGGTCAGAGTGTTGAAGAGGTGAAACAACTGGGACGATGGTCCTCGAATTGTTTTAAAAGGTATGTGCGATTGCACATGTTGTGAAGTCAAGTTACATGCACTCACGCTTCTTGTCTTCTGTTTGATTTACAGTTTCGCGAGCATGTTATGCGGGGCGGAATTTGCAGTCGACCCGGCACCAGGGGACCAGCGGTCAGAGATCACCGGCTGAGGAGAGATTGTGTGGGTCGTGGGCCACTCATACGTGAGGCGGGCCGGGGACGTATTCAAAGCAGGTGACGTGACTCACGCAGATGGGAAATACGGGTACAGAGTGACCTTCCACAGAAGGGGCGGGCTCTGTATTGACCAGTTTGAATCTTTTGTCGAGGAACTCTTTGGGCGGCAGAGGTCACCGCCATCTGTAATCATAGTACACCTGGGGGGCAATGACATGGTGACACTCGGTAGGCGAGTACTACTCGAGCGAGTTTTGTCTACTGTTAGCTGGCTGGCGAGAAGGATCCCGGGGTGCACGACAGCATGGTCCCACATGATTCCCAGGAAGGTGTGGCTGGGGGCCTCTCGGTGTCAGCACTGAATCATTCAGTGAAAAAGGTCAACAACAAACTTGGTAGGTTGTTTCGCTCGGCGCAGTTGCACAGTATTCCGCATGGATGTATTCGGGGGGATCACATGTATCTCGATGATGGGGTCCATTTGTCCCGGGAGGGGAATGTCTTACTCATAGGAGACTTCATAGCATGGCTAAGGGGTTTGTGAAAGCATGACCTTTAGGAGGAGTTTGTGGGGGGGCCGGATAGCCTGCCAACTATCCGGCCTGTGGCGGTAAGGTCATGATCGGTGAGCAGTAATTTCAAGGTCCCTAGAGGGGGGCGCCACCCACTATGGATGGGAGCGCCCGGGGGGAGGCAGCCATTGGCCCCTCCCACGGGGAGGCGGCACCCACTAAGTATGGGTCGCCTAGGGGAAGAGGGCCATAGGCCCCTTCCAGGGGAGGAGGGGGCTATATGCCCCTCCTACGAATTTCCCGGGGCCCGGATATCCGTGACGGCGGATGTGATAGACAGTGTGGGGTGGGAGGGGGAGTCCACGCTGCCTTCTTACAGACACCTCACACGGGTCCTTGGACGACCTTTAAGATGGCGTTGAGTTAAAATGGGGGGCCCCCACAAGACAAGGGAAATTGGAGTTGGCACAGAGGGTACAGTCCTCTGCGCGGCCGCCACTCACACCGTGAGGGCGAGAGTTTTGGTAGAAGGGTTCTGACACCGGTTGCGACCTTGCCGTTGGCCCGTAATGCTAGGATGTACAATTTTAATTTAGAAAGTATGCATTTGCAGGATGTTAGACTCGGCTAGGAAAACCTTTGTACTAGAGATTTGTTAAGGTTATCCAATGAACATGTCTTCATCGAAATGTAATAAATGAAAATTGTACATGATATGAAACTGTTATTTTAATGTTTTAATTTTGTTTCATATTTTAATAAATACGGCCGGGAGGGTAACTCCCTCCCGCCTTCCAAAAGTTCAGAACTGCGTCCGTCTTCCCATCCTTGGGGATTGTGTATGGAGGGGGTGACAGGCATCCCGGCCATATGGAAAGGGGCGACCACTCGGTCCCCCCGAACGTATGGTCGGGGGCCCGGATCCTCCCGGGAAACCATTTTGGGCGGGGGGCGTGTCACGGCTGGTATGCCCGAAGCGGCGTAGCCGGGGCGCGCCTTTTTCCCGCCCAAGAGGGGTTGTCCTAGACACCTACACCGATGGCCACGCCCAGTAGGCGTACCAGCGGAGGGTTCACGCCCTCCCAAAGAGGAATAAAGAGAGCGGGAATCCGAAGAAGCATCCTCTTGTTCCTGTGCTTGGAAGCTGCACCCACTCGTTGCACGTAAGCCCTCGACGGAACAAGGAGCAATTTTGACCCACCCACCAGCCTCTTATGGCAATGTTAGTACTGCAAAAAAGTAGTTTTTCTTTGATAACATCTTCTTCCCTTTTGTTTAGCGGTATATAAAGGTCTAGTTTGGTGATATGATGAATGTCTGAAGGTACTGTTTTTCTTATAGTATAGACTAATATTGCAAATAAACAGGATATTTTTCTCCCTTAGTAGGTAATCAAATGTCGTATTTATTTTTTGGTCGGGCGGTAAGGTCATGATCGGTGAGCAGTAATTTCAAGGTCCCTAGAGGGGGGCGCCACCCACTATGGATGGGAGCGCCCGGGGGAGGTGACCATTGGCCCCTCCCACCGGGAGGCGGCACCCACTAAGTATGGGTCGCCTAGGGGAAGACGGCCGTAGGCCCCTTCCAGGGGAGGAGGGGGCTATATGCCCCTCCTACGAATTTCCCGGGGCCCGGATATCCGCGACGGCGGATGTGATAGACAGTGTGGGGTGGGAGGGGGAGTCCACGCTGCCTTCTTACAGACACCTCACACGGGTCCTCGGACGACCTTTAAGATGGCGTCGAGTTAAAATGGGGGGCCCCCACAAGACAAGGGAAATTGGAGTTGGCACAGAGGGTACAACCCTCTGCGCGGCCGCCACTCACACCGTGAGGGCGAGAGTTTTGGTAGTAGGGATCTGACACCGGTTGCGACCTTGCCGTTGGCCCGTAATGCTAGGATGTACAATTTTAATTTAGAAAGTATGCATTTGCAGGATGTAAGACTCGGCTAGGAAAACCTTTGTACTAGAGATTTGTTAAGGTTAGCCAATGAACATGTCTTCATCGAAATGTAATAAATGAAAATTGTACATGATATGAAACTGTTATTTTAATGTTTTAATTTTGTTTCATATGTTAATAAATACGGCCGGGAGGGTAACTCCCTCCCGCCTACCAAAAGTTCAGAACTGCGTCCGTCTTCCCATCCTTGGGGATTGTGTTGGGAGGGGGTGACAGGCATCCCGGCCATAAATATAATTCTGCTTTAATTCATCAATAAATTATATTGCTTCTGTTTTCAAACCCTGCCAAATTAAAAACAGATCATCTATATATCTTCACCAACATTTCACATTTTGACTGAGGGTATTGGCATGTTTCCTATATAGGATCAGTTCCCACCAGCCCATGTGGAGACAGGCATAGCTGGGGGAGAAACTTTCCCCCATAGCGACCCCCCGTAACTGTTGTTACAAAACATGTTGGAATAGGAAGATGTTATTGTGAAGGCAGAAATCAAGCATATCAATGATCATTTTGTCATGATTATCATGTACAGTAGGTCTTTGTCCCAGATAATACTTAACTACCCTCAAACAGTCTTTGTGGCTGATGCTTGTATATAGAGCAGTTATATCCATTGTTACTAGTAAATAATCACTCTGCCACTCAAAGTTGTGCATGTTGGCAAAAAAATCGCCAGTATCCTTTAAATATGAGGGGGGTTTCTGGACAAAATCCTGCAGGAAATGGTCTATATATTGCGACGTATGTTCAGTTAGGCTGTTGTTTGCGGAAATGATTGGGCGTCCTGGTGGCTTTGTTCGGTCTTTATGTAGCTTGGGTATGAAATATAGAACTGGGATCATCAGTGAATTGTTCTTCAGAAATAAATATTCATCTTTGATTGTCAAGCCCAGACCCTTCCACTTTAAATAGGCACTAAGTCAATCACAGTAGTACTAAATGCTCCATTCAGACACTTATACATCCACTCAGTCTTCAATACAGATTCCTATATATATAAAATACTTTTTTAAATATGGAAACAAACAACATTCACTGGATGATGTCATCAATGATGTCATCAGCGATGTCATTTAAGATGTCATCAGTGATGTCATCAGTGATGTCACTGACCACGTCATGAATGATGTTATATGCGACATCATCAGCAGTGGATTGCGTGGGCACGAGTTATAGTTAGTACAACTAACTATAATGGAGGAATTTCAATGGTTTTGTAAGAGTGAAATGTCCAGCTAACTATAACACCCCTAAAACCTATGGTTATTTTCAGTGAATTTCTAAGGTTTTTTAAATGCTAATCCCTAACTATAATATGTCTGAAATCTATGGTATGAAATATAGAACTAGGATCATCCGTGAATTGTTCTGCAGAAATAAATATTCATCTTTGATTATCAAGCCCAGACCCTTCCACTTTAATTTAGGCACTAAGTCAATCACAGTCAATCACACTCAGTCTTCAATACAGATTACTCTATATATATATAATACTTTTTAAATATGGAAGTAAACCACATTCACTGGATGATGTCATCAGTGATGTCATTTAAGATGTCATCAGTGATGTCATCAGTGATGTCGCTGACCATGTCATGAATGATGTAATATGTGACATCATCAGCAGTGGATTGCGAGTGCACGAGGTATAGTTAGTACAACTAACTATAATGGAGGAATTTCAATGGTTTTGTAAGAGTGAAATGTCCAGCTAACTATAACACCCCTAAAACCTATGGTTTTTTCAGTGAATTTCTAAGGTTTTTTAAATGCTAATCCTTAACTATAATATGTCTGAAACCTATGGTTTTTTCAGTGAATTTCAAAGGTTTTTTAAATGATAATTCCTAACTATAACAGGCCTGAACTTTTGTTTTTTTCAGTGAATTTCAAAGGTTTTTTCAATGATAATTTTTAAATGTATTTATTTTAAAAAAGTTATACTGTTTTACTTCATTTTTTAATCTATTTATTTTTAGATATCTTATTTTTTAAATTACATTACACATTTAATATAAATATTTTTTTTAAATTAAAAATATTTAATGATTTTTAATGATTTTTTATTCTTTTAAATATATTTATATTATTTTCTTTATTGTTTTTCTTTCAAATTTTTTTAAGTCGCGCATCCGAAGTTCACCTTTCTCGATCACTGCGTGTAACCTAGCCGCAATTTTAGGATTTAGGTTGTGTAGGATCCGCGTAGAGTGTGTGACGGGTATGATTTTTCCTACGCAATTGCTATGCGACTGGTACGTGACTTGTGGCGATTACGCAACATGTAGGTATTACGTTCGCGACGGTCACGCAGTTCCGCGTGATGTCATATGCATGTTGGACGTGGTGGGTGCGCGACTCCCACGAAATTTTTTAATGTCCGAAAACATATATATATATATTTCATATAAATATTAGGGCAATACATTACCTGAGGTAATATTAAAAATATTATTATTTTACTTTTAATAAAGTTACATTACTTTTAAATGCAATTTCGCGAAGTCGCGCTGGGTGCGAGCTGCGTGCGCGCACCCTACGCGGAGCCCATGTGACCAGAAAGAAAAAGATTTGATTGGTTCATTACAACTCCTATTCTAAGTATCGAAGTACCCCACCCATTTCAATCACTCTTCTTGGACCTTCCTTGGGAGAAGACCTCCGTTAAGAAGAACTTCTTTTTTTTGATAATTGCAGATCTGGTTGTGCTGTATCTTTGCAAAATGGCTTCACATTCCCGATTTTGAGCACTTAAATGAAGAGGGATTTGTTCCAGAACCACCACGTCCCAAAAAATACTAATCTATTGTCTGGAATGTTTTTACATATCGAGAGGGATTGAAAAAAGTAAATGCCACAGATGTAACCTGAAAAATTTGCAAGGAAGTTCTATCTCAAGAAGACCCGAACAAGAAAGATTCCTGTGGAACTGCCGGTATGCTTAAACACCTGCAAAGTTTGCATCCGGTAAATCTTGCAAAAGAAGAATGCAGAAGACTCCAACAGCGTGTACCACCAGCACTGCAAGTTGCAAGCACTTTTGGGGCGTCCACTTCAACATCCAGTTTGGACCTACTGCCCCAACTTGCTAATGCCAAAATCCATTGCCTAAAATGCAATAGGTTGCTTTGCTATCGGGAGCAATCAGTTGATTTGGTTTGCAAGGCACTGGAAAACCCCCACTGTTAGAGTTTGGTTTTTTTGCCCTAAAGTTCATTGTTTTGTTCATGCCGTTAACTTTTTTTCATTTAAAAAAAAATATAAAACCAAAAAAAAGTTTTTTTCAGAACTATCTACTCTGGTTCAAAAAAAAGCTACATTTGAATGCTAGTGTGTTAAAGTTTAGGTGAATGTATGCGTATTGCATAATTGTAATTGACTAAAAGAATGCATTTGTGGTGTATGGTGAATGTATAAGTGCAGAACTATATGGAAATGGTACAGCACAACACTGTAAACTCTTTAGCTACAGCATGCTGTGGTACTTCGGAAGCACAGGGATGCCACATATTTACATAAATAAGTTTCAAGTCTGTGCTTCCTTCTGCACTACTGCTTAAACAGCAGCCATGTGGTGACACAGGTACCCTTGCACCATAGTACAAGGATATCTGTGTCGTGTGGAGTTTGTTTTTGTGCAGGAAGACACACCTTTCAGCACAAAAACAATCATTGAATGCATTTTTCTCTTTCATTGTGTGATGTGAAATGCAGCATATATTGAAAGAGAAAAGATGAGGAAAAATGGAAACAATTGTCCTTGTTGTGCCTTGCTACACCAATTGGAGGATGGTGCAGCATTCAAACACATGTCCAGATTTAGGATTTCTGATAAATTTGGAGATGTTTCTTGTTCTATGAGTGTTCTGTGCAAACACGCCTAACAACACCCATAGAACGCCCTTTCAACGCAAAGTGGTATGTATGGGGATGTTATATTTACATGGAGAAGAAAAGGTACACAGACTGCCTTTTCCTCTCCTTGTAAATATGAAAGAGTGTCTTGTGCTATAAGTATGAAGTGCATGCATAGTATATAAAGAAATTAATTTATGCCAATCTCTAACTATATGAGTAATAAGTAGAATAATTTCAGTACTGCAAACAGAGAACCATTACATACATTTTGGCAAACTGATAGGACACGTTTATAGATTAGTGAAGGAAAGGGGTGGGGCCTGATGTGACATTTGTAGTGTGTTTTAAGTTAAGGAATGTTGTCTGTTTTAATCCTGAATTTCCCTGGGCCCTACTAGCCCACCATATCTCTTTATTGAATACCATACAGATGTGTTGCAGAGAGGTGCTCTGAAGCTGTGTCCTATTTTATACCTGTCTGCAATGCAATTCTCTGGCACTTTTTGCACATATGTGGTGGGTAAGTTGGCCCCCATTGACAGTTAGTATTCATGTTAACTTTATCCTGTAACTTAAAACACCCACAGAGTATCTTTCCACACATATCTACTCCATCCATCTCTCCTTTCTTCACCTGTGTGCAAACACAGGCCATTGTGCATTTTAATACTTAGTTAAACTTACCTTCACAGTAATAGACATAAAAAACACTACACATTTTATTCAGTTGTTTTTTATAATCTAAATTGCAGTAAATTGCATATTTTTGAATTAGGATTTGTGAAAGAAAAGAAAAAATAGTTATAATATATAATATTATATTTGTAACAGCACAGCATGATTTTAACATTTTACAAACTATTTTCTCTGCCTTTTTTGCTCTTCTCAGATCAGAATATATTGAATTTCACTAGAAACAGGGATTTCAATCATATTCATCACATAACAGCGGGCAAAAAAAAACAATCAATAAGATTACTTAAAAAAAAACAAGAATTCATCCTCAATAAAATACCATATAATACAAATCACACATATATAAAATGCTTACTGCTAAGAAAATGTTATAACTTAAATTTATAAACACTGTAAATGTTGTTCCTTAAAACTATACACCGAGACAATGTGCAAGAAAAAGTCCATAATTCAAAGAAACACTTTTCCTCAAGGCCAAATGGTATTATTGAAATCCTTTATATTGAAATTGTCCAATAGTTTTCGTAGTAATACATAATAATACATTCTTCAGATGCCAAATTATGTTCCTTAAACTTTGGCTTTAAAAATATTAGGAAGGAATTTGGTAACTTGCTTGGCAAACGTTGCTTAAAAACCAAATGAGCATCATTACAAAGTATCCAGCCTTTTTCACATTTTAGATAGGCATTGAAATGCCCAGATGTTGTGGAAGGACCATCATGGAAAATTTGTGCTGCTGCTACAAAAGTCCTTCCTGATATTGATAGTTGACTTGCTACAAAATGTTTTATTAAAGTGTCCAATTTTCTCCCATCAGCTGTACAACGCTGCATCATTAAAATTATATATTGTCCTTATCTTTGTATAAATAATGTTGATAACATTTCTGATTTGCATTGGCTACACTCCATGTTTTGATTTGCTGCTTTAACTAGTTTATTGATGAAAGACACTGATTTACAGTCTGGTAATGTCAAACATATAAATCTTTCAGTGTCTATGTTAGTGCTATATGTATACATACAATTTTCACAATGATGTTCCCTTTTATAACAAAGGCCAAAAAGATTTTCAATTTCTATTCCTTCATTTTCCAATATGGTGAGCATATACATTAAAAATTCCTGAGCATCTTGTTGGATATTCTGTGTAAATTGTGTAGAACCAGAACATACATCAAAAGATTACGAACATCACAAACGCTTTGTATTTTACTAGTATCAGTTCTCAATATTTCATAAACGGAATGCAACAAGGAACCAAATACTTTTTCCCGATTCTCCATAATTTGCTGTTGCAAACGTTCAAGAAAAAAACAACATTGACCACTACTTAGCATAGCAGTTGACACCTGAACTATTTTCAAACTGATAACCAACAATCTCTTCAACAGTGTCCTTTTTCATTGTGCTTCCATTCACAACATTATCTTGCTTTTTTCCTTCTCTATACCTTCACTACAGATGTTCTCATACCTTCTTTTTCGATGTATCACATGCTTTTCAAATACAGGATATTGACCTAAATTGGGACCATACACTTTTCTTAACCTATTATACTCTTTTATACAGTTTGCATCTGCAGTAACCTTTGTGTCATCAAAATCAATAAAAAATAAACCAGATAAAGTTCTGACTCGAGACAAAGCAACATACGCAATACCCTCTTTAAACACAGTACTTCCAATGTTCACCAAAGAACTGTTTACACTTAAACCTTGACATTTATATATAGTCAATGCATATGCCAGAGAAACTGGAAACTTTTTTCTACGGACATATAAATCTTTATCGAGCAAAAAACGAACTGAACAACCACCAACTTGTTTCACTTTTTCAATCTAATCAAATTTAATTTTTTTTAAACTCAATACCATCTTTATTTGGATAATTAACAAAATCCACAACTTTGCCCATTGCTCCATTAAATAAACCTTTTTCTACATCCAAATTACCCCTTAAAATAACCCGACAATTTTTACATGCATATAGATTCTTTTCTAAACCATCAGTTTTAGATATCAATTTTTCTAAAGAATTCAATTTTGTCTTCAATTTTTTTGTCAAAATAATAGTGATTTATTCATGCTCTATTTTATCAATAGCTTCCATTTTTATTATTTCTTCATTTTCCAGTTTCAAAAGTTGTTCATTGAATATAGAACACTCACGCAGTGTTGGCATTAAGCAGATTACAAATTTTGTTTTCTGCAATTTTCATATATATTTTCTCAGGAACTATATTTTCATTTGGAAACAAATTGGAAAGTAACCGACTCTGTAAAGCTTTTTTGCCATGTTCTGTTAGTACTCCAATTCTTATATCTTGAAGAACAGTTCCATAATCAACATCATTTGCCTGTCGCATATTTGTAATGAGTTCTTTGAATTCAAAATAAGACCAAATGTTAACGTTTCCAACACTACCCAGAGACTTTCTGGTGTCTTCATGCGCAAGCGTTTTAAATACTGGTTATCTTTTTAAAGGAGTAAGTTGCAGTAGATCACCAAAAACCTATGACATGTTTTCCTCCAAATAACAAATCGTACTCCGTTTTAAGAATTTGCTGCATTCTTAAATGCACAAAAGCAAGCATTAAGTTTGAGACCATGCTTACCTCATCAATAATCAGAAGTTTCATTTTCTTCAGTACTCTTGAAACTTCACAACAAACTTCTCCAGATAGCTTGTGATATTTCAATTTGTTTTCATGCTCCACAGGTAGCATCAGTAAACAATGTAATGTAATTCCTTTAACCCAGTTGGAGCAGTTACAACACAAGACAAATGTGACTCAGTTGTTTTCTGTAGATAACTGGTGATTATTTTTATTAAGAAACTTTTTCCTGTTCCAGTTTTTCCACTCATATACATTCGGATAGGTTGGAATGATGTGCATGTGCATTCTTTCTTTTCATGAATAAATCCATGGTTAATCTGTTGTCTCACTTGCTGATATATTTCTTTCTGTTCAATATTTAGTTGTTCTTCCAAGTTTGCTAAGTCTGTTACGTCTTATTGAGCTTGATGAATTGCTGTTTCCACCTCATTCATAGCATTTGCTGCTTCATTTTCAACAATTGGTTGTCCTAGTGGATCTTGACTCAGCGCAGCAGAACATTGACGGTCTTGAGAACTGTCTCTAGTAATTTCAGTGCAATAGTAGCTTATTGATCAATTTCATCGTTCAACATTTTCACATAATTTCCAAAGCAGTACATTGTATGGTATCTTTACAAGCATTGAAGGAATCTTCATAGCACTGAAAATCTCCAAGTAATTCCAATTCTGAAACAGTTGCAAAAGAGCTAAATAGTAAAATTCCCTTTTATCAGCAGTGTCGCAACTCAGCTTCCTGTGATTAATCAAATTTCCTTTTGTTTGTTTTACCAAACATCCTTCGGAATCAATCACTCTATATTTTCCATCATTGATGTTCTCTGTAGTATTCCATTCAAAAGTGTAGTTTTGCAGCACTTCATAGAGACACATGTTCTCAAGATGATGACTTCTGTTTGGGTAATATGTATCCAACATATTCGTTTTCAAAATATCTTTACTTTCTGGATCTTCTTCTGCTAAATATTCAATTTCTTGAACAGATTTCAATACCCGATTTTGCATTGCAGCAAGACCTAGACTCAACCAAATTATTCTTCTAGATTTGGAGTATAGACTTGCAGATGATAACCAATCTGAGCATTTATATGCTCCAATTTCTCGATGGGATAACATCTTCAAACTGAAACTGTATAATTTCTTAGTTAGAGTCTTCTTGTGAGAAATCTCTTCCCACATTTCTTTCAATTCCGTCTTTTCTGATTTTGTAATGTAGGTCATTACATATCGAGCAACAGCAATGGAATTGTCCGCAACGTACTGAATATCCATGTTAGCATTCCACATGAACAGAATAACCAGATTGTAGTCATTTATGTATTTTGACTTTTCGCTTCTTCTTAAATTGCAGGTATTTTTTGGAGACTTTCTTGTGATGGTATGTAGCATAGCTTACATAAAACTGTTCACTCTTCCTTTGGATATTACAGGACGTGGAAATGCAAAACGACAGTTGGTATAGAACTTATCCTTAGACTTGTACTTTCGTCGACAGTATTTTCCACATTGATAGATTTGGAATCGTAAGACTTGTTTTTTAAGTTGTTTTCTTCTGTGCTTTTGGGTACAGCACATGTGGTATATTCTTCAATAAAAGACAAAACAGTAGCATCCGAATCTGTTCCAAATTTGGGGGCGTCCTTGATCCATAACAGCATATGTATATGAGGTGAACCTCTTGCTTGACACTCCTTTTTCCAGGAGGATTTTTTTTATTGCAGATAAAAGACATCATACCTTCAAATCTATGATTAAAATACCTGCATACATTAACAGTATCCAAAGAGCACAATTCTCCAGGTGTCTTGTATTCAATATTTTTCATATTGGAATTTGCCTTTTGAAGAAATGCAAGTAAATCATCCCAAGCGTACTCAGAACAGCTTAGGGTAAGAAACCATGTAGGAGTTCCTAAGTTTCGTAACATACATTTAAGTTCTACATGACAACGGTACCAATATTCATCAGTGCCACGCTGACAAGCCATCAGGTTAATCAGCTGAGAGTCTAAGTGATCATCTCTCTGATGCACTTTATCCATAAAATCCTTTGCAGAAACATTTTGGAGATGTACTCCTGTTTTCAATATGTGATCAACGGCATATGAAAGTCCAGACAAGTCACTTTGAAACAAAAGATGAAATATATAAAGGATACATTGTCGAAATCTTGGATCTTCTGCATATAATCTTGTTGTCCGATATTCAGATGCAGGAATCTGCAAAGGACGTTCATCATATCGTCCACCTTTTCCTGTTGAAAACAACGACCTTCCAAGCTCTCTTCCCATACACTCATGGGACTTCCCCCTGCTTTTTTAATTTGGAACAACTCAATAGTGTTCCCCATCACTTCTTTTGAATGAAGTGGATGTACACTGTAATGTTCATAGACTATTTCACTTCTTGACATGTCCACTTTTTCAATTTGTCCACTTGACGTTTCAGTATCTTCTGCTAAAAGTATTTCATCTTCTCCCTTATAAACATTTTATTAGTACTTATTGTTTGTTATCAAATACAAAGTTGCCTTATGTACTTTCCTAACATCCACTAAATCCTGTCAGATTTTCTTACTTTTAGTAGGAATGCCACTAACTAGAATAACTAGTGGTTCACTTTCTACACTCTCTACACCAATAGTTTCAATATTTTTCTTTAAATCTAATGGTAAATACTCAACTCTTCCCTTTAATCCTCTTTGTAAATCTGAATGAGGCAATTTACCTGTTTTAGGCTGCATACGAACAATAGCCTGAAATGGGTGCACACATTGAATGAGAATAGACTCATAGGTATTTAAATCTATCAGTTTTGAAGGTATAGCAACCAACTCTAAATTATTATGGGCAGCTCTAGCGGGCATTGTATTCTCATCTAATTTGTTATAACAATATTTATAAATACGCTGATCAGTCCCCAAATCAAAACAATTTTCTACCAACCAATACGTTGCAAATTCCTTCTACATATCATTATTTTCTCTTTCACTTTTTAAATTCAGGTCAACACTCCTAGTCTGATTTTTATACGAGATCGCTGACAACAAATACAAGAAAAATGTGGCCTTTCAACTGAAATCACCTTACACTTTGTAATTTGATCATCAACATTTTTTGTAATAGTATGTTCCACATTCTCTTCAACATTTTCTTCTATTAATGTCTCACTTTCTGCACTCTCTTGTTCAGGACCAAAGTAACAAAACTCAATTTCATCACAAATCTTCTTCACATCTGATACTGATCCACGCAAAAGAGCAATGTTCAAATCATTTAATTTTAGTGCTGGACTTTTTGCATAATACAATCTTCTGACTAACTTCCGCATTTGAGTATGATGTACTGCTAACATCCTGAAATGGTGAAAAACACTTTGACATACTTTTCTCGAAAGACAAGCCAGAGAATGACCTTGCAAACCAGTATTTTTCTCCCTCTGCATGGATCTAGTCCTTGCAACATCTTAATCTTTTATTTAACACTTTTTTTAGTATATGCTCATAAAAAATTGGGTAAAAGATTAATAGATTCTTGTTGTACACTACAAATACTACTGCAATCCAAAGTGTACACTGGGTCTTTAGGACATCTGCCTAGAACGTCAACAGCTATCACTTCTTCTGCTTTTCTGGGAACTATTTTCTCTTTCTCAATTGCACAACCATTTCTATCCTCATAAGCTTGACCACTGGTATCAACTGCATTCAACAAATCATTGGTCTGAAAATAACTCTCTTCATTAAAGAAAGGCTCTGAACTTGAACTGTGTTTCTATTCCCTCCCCAAAAAATCACAAAAATGAGTTCTATTAATGACTCTTTTCCTCTTACTTTTGTCCTTCAATAAATGGATTGGTTTATCTAGTGATCGAATTCTGCCTTTTCAACAATGGATTCAATATGCTTCTTCTTTTTTTATAAAATAGTGCTCTCTTTTTATATTTCTTCATATCTTTTAGCAAATGATGTACTACTATATTATAAAATAATTTTCTGTGCATTTCTTTATATTGATTTTCTCTTCTTTTACGATATGTTGTATCCTTTGTACATTGGCTTTTTTTCCTTTCCTATTATTTTGACTATTTGTTCTGGTTGAAACATTGTCAGTGGTTGCAACATTCTGAACATTCTTTCTGGGCCTAGTAGGATTTTCAATAAATTCCTTAGTTGTCTTACAAGAATCTTTTTTCTTTTTAGCCGCATGATGTTGGTCATCCAATACTTGTTGTTGAGTTTTCTTCAAGTAATGTCCTTTAGCTCTCTTTTTCTCTTTCTTGATTTTTCAGGCATGATAACTTTATTTTAATGATGATAAACAATATCCGTAAAAAATAAACATAAATAAATGTATATTAATAACTTTATAAATTATACTTTTCTATAACTATAGAAACACATTCTATATAGATACTGACTGACTAATTGTAGACCTTAAATACAAGTGTGAAGGTGGTTACACCACTACATGCATAGTCCAGAGGAGTTTGAAGCACACTGTGCCCCAAAGCCTGGCTCACTGCATGAGTACGTGCATACTGAGTGAATGATTACAGTACTATAAGAAGAGACACTGGGTGAATTCATAATTAGTTGAGTTTTACTTTAGTGAATAGATAATTACATGGTACTCAAAGAGTCGCTTTAGAATTGCAGGAGCAGTCACAGGGTGTTTGCTGGAGTGTATGGATACTGACTGGAGAATTGTAGGCCTGAAACACAAGTGTGAAGGTGGTTAGACTACTACATACATAGTCCATAGGAGTTTGAAGCACTCCATGCCCTAAAGCCTGGCTCACTGCTTGAGTACATGCATTCTGACGGAATGATTACAGTACTATAAGGAGAGACATTGGGTGAATTCATAATTGGTTGGGTTTTACTTTAGTGAATGGTACTAAAAGAGTCACTTTAGAATTGCAAGAGCAGTCACAGGATGTTTGCTGGAGTATATGGATACTGACTGGAGAATTATAGACCTTAAACACAAGTGTGAAGGTGGTTAGACCACTACATGCACACTGCATAGGAGTTTGAAGCACTCTGTGCCCTAAAGCCTGGCTCACTGCATGAGTACATGCATACTGACTGAATGATTACAGTACTATTAGGAGAAACACTGGGTGAATTTAAAATTGGTTGAATTTTACTTTAGTGAATGGATAAGTACATGGTACTGAAAGAGTCACTCACTATGGGATTGCAAGAGCAGCCACAGGGTGTTTGCTGGAGTGTATGGATACTGACTGGGGAATTGTAGGCCTGAAACAGAAGTGTGAAGGTGGTTAGACTACTTCATACATAGTCCATAGGAGTTTGAAGCACTCTGTGCCCTAAAGCCCGGCTCACTGCATGAGTGCATGCATTCTGACTGAATGATTACAGTACTATAAGGAGAGACATTGGGTGAATTCATAATTGGTTGAGTTGTACTTTAGTGAATGGATTAGTACATGGTACTGAAAGAGTCACTTTATGAAAGGAGGAACAGTCACAGGTGGTTTGCTGGAGTGTATGGATTCTGACTAGGAAATTTTAGGCCTGATACACAAGTGTGAAGGTGTTTAGACCACTAAATGCATACTGCATATGAGTTTGAAGCACTCTATGCCCTAAAGCCTGGCTCACTGCATGAGAACATGCATACTAACTAAATGATTACAGTAAATTGAAAATTGGTTGAGTTTTACTTTACTGAATAGATTAGTACATGGTACTGAAAGTCACTTTAGAATTGCAAGAGCAGTCACAGGGTGTTTGCTGGAGTGTATGTATGGATATTGACTGGCAAATTGTAGGCCTAAAACACAAGTGTGAAGGTGGTTAGACCACTACATGCACTCCATGCCCTAAAGACTGGCTCACTGCATGAGTACATGCATACTGACTGAATAATTACAGTACTATAAAGAGAAACACTGGGTGAATTCAAAATTGGTAGAGTTTTACTTTAGTGAATGGATTAGTACATGCTACTGAAAGAGTCACTTTAGAATTGCAAGAGCAGTCACAGGGTGTTTGCTGGAGTGTATGGATGGATATTGACTGGAGAATTGTAGGCCTGAAACACAAGTGTGAATGTGGTTAGACCACTACATGCATACTGCATAGGAGTTTGAAGCACTCCATGCCCGAAAGTCTGGCTCACTGCATGAGTACATGCATACTGACTGAATGATTACAGAACATTGAGAAGAGACACAGGGTGAATTCATAATTAAATTTTACTTTACTGAATTAATTAGTACATGGTACTGAAAGAGTCACTATTGGATTCCAAGAGCAGTCACAGAGTGTTTGCTGGAGGGTATGGATATTAACTAGGGAATTGTAGGCCTGAAACACAAGTGTGAAGGTGGCTAAACTACTACATGCATAGTGCATAAGAGTTTGTAGCAGTCCATGTGCTAAGGCCCTGAATCGCTGCATGAGTACTGGGATTTACTGACTGAATATTTAGAGTAGTACAAGGAGACATGAAGTTACCAAATGCTTCTCTCACAATGGTTGCCCAAATGCACACAGACTCACAGTGTGATTCTAGACAAGCCACACATTTTACATTTTTCAGAACTACACTCTACTGTGAAATCCTGGCTCATTTTGCAAATGCATAAGCAATGACTGTGCTTCTAATACTAGTACAACTTGACAACATGACAGGTTTTAAATCAGTTATTTGTCTGCAAAAACATGAAGTACCCAAATGCTTCTCTCACAATGGTTTCCCAAATGCACACAGACTTACAGTGTGATTACAAACAAGCACCACTATCCCTTGGACTTTACCAAAACACAAAAAAAGGAAAAAAAGAGATGGACCCTAGATAGATCCATGTTATTAGAAGAAGATTTGATAGCGGAGATGATAAATACAACAGGTGAATATTTTAAATTCAATATTGGTACAGCGAAACCACAGACAGTATGGGAGGCATATAAAGCCTATATAAGGGGTATAGCTAGTTCAATTTCGATAGGTAGAAATAGAGTCTTGAGACAAGAAGAAATGGAGAGAATAACAAAGATTAAGGATAAGGAAATAGAATTGCAGAAAGCTTCTCTGGATGTTATGAGGGCCCCAGAAGTTGTTGTATCTCTAGAAAAAGATCTAGATAAACTACGTGCAGAATACCAAGCCAAGATTTATAAGAAACTTTTAGATAAGTGGAAAACTAGTAAGCTTCAACACTTTTCATATGGAGAAAAGTGTGGCTCCCTGTTAGCCTGGAAGGCTAGAACAGATAAGACTAGGAATCCGATAAAGAGTTTAACTTTGCGAGGCTCTGGTAGGTCAACATGTAGTGACAAGGAGATATTAGAGGAAGCGAGATCTTTTATGAACGATCTCTATAAAGAAGAAATAAGTCTAGAACGAGAAGAAGTGGAGGGATGGTTAGAATCATCATGCTTCCCAAGCTGTCAGAAGAATTTAATGCCCTCTTACGAACCGAAATTACGGAATAAGAAATTTGAGTCCAATATAGACAAATGGCTAGGGGGAAAGCTGCAGGCCCAGACGGGCTTCCGAGTGAGTTTTACCTTGTAGTTCTGGAGAGTTTAGCACCAGTTTTGAAAATCTTATTTAATAAAATTTCTGTGTAAGGCAAAAATGCCCCAGGTTTATGGTCAGAAGCTACAGTTATATTAATTTTAAAACCCAATAAGAACCCACAATCAATAGAGTCATATAGACCCATATCGCTCTTAAATTCTGATTATAAACTTTTTACTGGCATATTGGTGGTAAGAGTGGCAAAGGTCATTAAGATGGTAGTCCATTCGGACCAGCGAGGCTTTACAACCGGGAGGCATCTCAGTGAGTTGACCTTCCAGGTAATAGGGGCTATTGATATGGCTGAAGCTAATAAAGTTCCATTGACAATAGTAGCTATAGACGCTGCTAAGCGTTTGACCAAGTTAGGTGGCTATACCTTTGGAGAACCCTAAAAAGGTTCGGTTTTCCTGAAAATTTTATTCAAGCGCTTAAGAATATTTATCTCTGTCCTAAAGCTAAGGTATTGGTGAATGGGATGCTGACAGATTGGTTTGATATTGGGAGAGGTACAAGACAGAGGTGCCCCTTATCACCGTTACTATTTCATCTTTATTTTGAACCTTTTGTTAACAAGCTTAGGCAGGATATTACTATTCATCCTTATTGGCTTGGAGAGTTGGAACTTAAAACTGCTCTTTATGCAGACGATTTACTCTTATATACAAATAACCCTACAGAGACCATACCGCGGTTATTTGAGTTAGCGGAAGAATTTGGACTGGTCTCTGGCTATAGTATAAATAAAGACAAGATGGAAATAATGGAGTGGAACCAAGTTAACATCTATCCAGGGGCAAAGTCACAAATGAGGTATTTAGGAGTCCACCTAGAACAGAGATTAGAGGACATCCCAAAAGTCAATTGGAAATGGGTTTCTAAGCTTACTTACTAGATGGGCAAACCTCCCTCTAAATATCTATGGGAGAGTTAATCTTGTTAAAATGATTATTTTGCCGAAAATTACTTTTTTATTTAATACAATTCCTTTGACTTTCAAACGAGATGATATTGCCAAACTGCAAGGTTAAAATAGGCACTTTTATATGGGCAACAAAAGGTTCCAGGATAGCTTGGAAAAAACTGAGGAGAGGCCTTAAAGTAGGTTGGTTAGCCTTACCAGATTTATTACTTTATTGTTATTCTTTCCATTTTAAGAATTTCAGGATCTTGATGAATAAGCCTGAATCATCATCACTAGGTCTATTGTTTAAAGCCATTTTAAAGGATGTGAATCACAGTCAGGTCTCTTTCCTTTATAAATACGGAGATCCTAAATTCTACAAAAAAGTAAGATTAAAAATATTGAGGGCTGCTTTAGAAACATGGATGTTCATAAGGAAAAAAATGGATAGTCCGTACTATGCAATGCAGGCTCCAGTTTGGGACTCTCCTTGTACTCCATAGTGCCTACAAGATCAACTGAGTATGCCAATCAAAAGAGGGGGAATAACATTTTGGGGAAACCTGCAAGATGGTGGTAATCTTATGAGCTAGGAGGCATTGTGCAGGTTAACTCAAGGATCAATCATGAGGTTCAAATATTATCAGATCTCATCTTGGTGGTTGACACAGACATGGCAGGCCGAGGAAAGCCATGCGGAAGCATTAGACCAAGTGACTAGAAGTGGTATGTGGAAAAAGGAAGTTGCATATTGGTATGGAGCACTATTGAATGTTGAAGACAAGGGTGAAACAGAAGTACGGAGATTATGGGAGATTATGGGAGGAGGGATATGGAGAGAACGGAGGTAATAGAAGAGATATATAAAAGGTCTGGTGTGATTCTTTTGTAAAGTTAAAGGATGTTGTAAAACCTGCTGCCCTGAGGAGACACCATCTATATACCGTCTATAGAGTTTATTGGTCTCCAGAAAAATGAACTAAGGTAACCGGGATGGTATATAGTTGCCCGATGTGCAAATTCCCAGATGCAGATGATGTATATATATTTATGGAATGTACAGAAATCAAACTTTATTGGAACGAGGTAGGTGATTTTTTGGAATCTGTTCTGGGGAGACAAATTGATCTAAGCATTAGTCTGATTTATTTTTTTTGGTTTACCAAAAGACTATTGTATGAACACACCTATATTTAATTTTATATTTTATGGTATTATTTTGGCCAGGAGAGAAATCTGTAGGCGTTGGAAATCGGAAAGTGGAGTAGTAAGAGGTATCCCATCTTGAGTCTTGCCCTACTTTTGGCAGTATGAGGACAAAAAAAACACATTGAGTAGTATGGAAGAGGTACGGTGACTGCACACATTCCACATATTTCATTAATGCACTTTAGAGTAGAAGCCTGACTCATTTTGCAAATACATAAGCAATGACTGCTTTCAAATTCGACCAAAACTTGGCAACAGAATACGTTTTTAACCAGTTATATATCTGCAAACACATGAAGTAACTAAATGCTTCTCTCACAATGGTTGTCCAAATGTACACAGACTCACAGTGTGATTCTAGACAAGCAAGACTATCTCTTGGACTTTATTAAAACACATTTACTGATCTAGAAAAACTAAAGTGTCAGCACACATTCCACATATTTCAGTACTGCATTTTAGTGTTAAAGCCTAATTCCTTTTGCAAATACATAAGCAATTAATATTTTCTAATTCTACCAAAACTTGTCAGCAAAAAAGGTTTTTAAGCACTTATGTGTCTGCAAAAACATCAAGCAACCAAATACTTCTCTCACAATTTTCCCAAATGCACACTGACTCTCATTGTGATTCTAGACAAATAACAGTATCCCTTGTACTGTAGTAAAAAACATTTAATAGTCTGGAACAGGTGAAATGACTGCACACATTCCACATATTTTAGAACACAGCCTCACAAAGTGAATATAGAAAAGCAAGACTACTCCCTGGACTTTACCAAAACAAACACACCACATACAACTTCTCACAAATGAATAAGTTACCTTTTAAATTGATTTGTAGATTAAGAAGTATGTCAGTCACACACCGGATTTTCTTATACAGAGTCTCTGTACTGTGCAGCTCTTAGCAAAACCAAAAAAATAACAAAGTTTCCCCTCTCATCATTCTGCACACATATACATGTGAACAACAAATCACATTGCTTCCCACATTAATTCAAAAGCTATCACACATTTCTATTGGTTGCACATTTCAGCCCTTTCCAAATGACATGTTTGACCACTCAACTGAGCACACAGGTCACAAGTTCAGAACACAATGTCGCTAATCCAAACAGCAAGTGTGCCTGACTTTTTAAAATATCAGCTTATCCTATGCAATGTTCCTTTCAAACTGTTTTTCTTAACCAATAAGAAACATGCTTTAAAAAAAACAGAAACAAGCAACCTACTTTTCAGATTAGAATGATCTCAAACACCCAATCATTTCTTTTCTTTTTTCAAAACTGCATCTTATCAACCATTTTAGAAAAATCTCACTTCTCAAACTGCCATTTCACATACAGAGACCATCTGAGTGCATCCAGACCTCCCTTCAAGATGCTTAGAGTGTGGATTGTGGGACACAGCTATATTTTCTGGAGCCAAAGGTATGCAGAAAACAGAGGCATGGACAAAGACCTAGCTTTGCCAAATGTAGACATTGAATGGATTGGACAGAGAGGGTTAAAGTGGCACCAATCGATGCCATTGGTTAAATCCTTTTTACATCTTCAACACCCTGACCTCATAATTGTGCACGGTGGTGGCAATGACCTAGGCACTTTGACTGGGGTAGGTATGGAAATGCTTATGAAGGACACCTTTACAGAATTGATGTCACTTTTCCCCCAAACTGCCTTTGTCTATTCTAACATATGCCAAAGGCAGAAATGGAACTGGTCCAATAAAATTTGTTCACAGATTGAGAAAGCTAGGAAACATGCCAATAAATCTGCTTCTGCTTTTCTCCGAGATTATAAGATGGGGACCATTTACCACAACAATCTGCGATTCAATATGGATGGCATCTATAGGAGAGATGGTGTATATTTTACAGATGGGGTAACAGAGTCTTCCTCTTGAACATTAGACTCTGCATAGGTACTTACCTATAGGTACCAAAATCCCTCAATAAACACAAGGGCTCTTTTTAGAGCCACCCATGATCTAAACAAATAAGCTCGATGTACATCAGAAAAATATATATTTTTTATGCTTGGAGTTGTGCACCCAACTCATCAGAGTTGTGCACCCAATGCATAGAAGTCGTGCACCAAACGTGCTGGAGTTGCACACCATACAGGTTAGGAGTCGTGCATCCAATGCGTGCACACCAGAGGCCCACACTGAGCACCGCACTGGGTGCGTGACTCCTAATTTTACCGTAAAAATAATTAGCCCCATCACAAATTTCTATTATCCCTGGAGACCCCATCCCTGGGGCTTATATAAAATGCTGGGGATTGTGGGGGGAGCCCCAAAGCCCCCAAATTCCCAGCCAGCTCCCCGAATTCTTTGGAAGCCGGCATTGCTTTTCCACATGGGGAGCTGCTAACATGCAGCTCCCCGTGTGGAAAAGCAATTTGGTTTGTATTTTGAAAGAGAGAGCAGGTTTTCTGCTCTCTCTTTCAAAATTCAAACCAAATTTGCTATGGGAGGGTGGGAGCTGCAAGACTCCGCCCTCTCATAGCAGACAGCAGTGTCCAAGGGGGGGGCACCCCGGGATACTGCAGGAGCTGGCCCTTGGGGGTAGCAGTCCCCAGGGCCACAACAAGGCTCCAAGAGGGGGCCCCCCTCCAACAATACACAAAATCCCGGGAGGTGGTGGTCCCCGGGATTTGGGGGTCCGTTGGGCCCCCCCACGCACGTATTTTGCTAATTATTAAAGAAGCTCCATTTTATTTTTATTTTTTTGGCAGGATCCGCGCACCCTGCGTGCATTTTGCTGTTTTAACAAAAAATAATAACAAAACATTTTGGCCATGGGAGTCCTTGTGGGATCCCCTAAGCAGGTCTAGAGGGTCAGGGTATTTCTACCCTGCCCCCTTTATACGTTTTGCACACTTAGTCCACCAACTTCTTTAGCCTCGCATCTACCAAGGCACAAAATGGGTGCCAACACTTCCTGGTTTTGAATGTTGACAACCACTTGACAGACAATTAGCATTCAGTGCACAATCAGGACAGTGCGCTTACGGTGTGCGCAGGATGCGCGGATCCACAGCGACCATAGATATATATGTACTTTTAAATGTCATTTTCTCAGGAACTACTGAACGGATTTACACCATTTAAGCAAAAGGCACGAGTCTGAACTAAAGACTACCTCTTTGCCAAATTTGGTGTAATTCCGTTCAGCAGTTCGGGCTGTAGCGAAAAAGAGAGAAAAAAAGGGGGGGGCCGAAAACATGTTTTCTCCATGTTATTTTCCATAGGAAACTTTAGCCACAGCTACAGCCTGAACTGCTGAACTGCTGAACGGAATTACACCAAATTTGGCAAAAAGGTATCCCTTGGTTCAGAAAGAACTCTTTTTGTTAAATGGTGTAAATCCGTTCAGTAGTTGCTGAGAAAATCCAAATAAAAAAAATATCGATATATAGAGGCGCGCAGGAACCGTGCACCCTCCCGATCACAAGCTTCATGCTAATTGGCTGTCAACACTCCAAACCAGGAAGTGGTTTCTACCGAGGCACAAGAAATCAGTAAAACAAACGCGAAAAAAAATGAAAAGGGGGCGAAATAAAAACCATTGAAATTCCCCTGTTATAGCTAGTTCAGCTAACTATAACTCGCGCGCCCGCAATGCACTGCTGATGATGTCACATGTTACATCACTCATGACATGGTCAGTGACATCACTGATGATATCACTGATGACACCTCAAATTACATCACTGATGACATCTCTGATGACATCATCCAGTGAATGTGTGTCTTTCTGAAAAATAACTATTTTTTATATACTTATAGCTAAAGGTCGACAAGAATAAATGGGTAAATATGTGTCTAAATGGATGTTTTTTTTTGTAAAATTGATTGTATAACTGACTTATTAATTGTATCTTAGTGAATACATGTATTAACGAGTAATGTTTAAATATTTAAATATGTGTATCAGTGTCTCACTTTGTGAATAAGTGGCTTCATGGGTTGGTGAGTAGCTACATGAGTGTGTATATGGGTTATTAGTTTGTTTTTGAGTATCAGTATGAGTGTCTGTATGGTTCGGTGGGGGATATTACTTAGCGTATAGATGCATGAATGAGTGACTCACTGTATGTTTTTTAAAGACAGCATGTGTGCAGGACTGTATAGGTGGATGAGTGTGTGTATGGGTGTGTTAATGAGTGAATGACTGTCTCAATAGTGTCTTTATGAGTATGTACATATGTTTTAAACTAGTATATGTGAGTATTGATGTATATAAGTGAGTATATTTGAGAGTGAGAGATTGGAAGAGTTCCTGTATAAATAAATAGGTGTTTCTATAAGTGTTTGTTTAAGAGAGTAAGTATGTGTACGTTTCTGTAGAAGTAAGTGTAGTGGTGTGTGCATAGCTGTATATGCAGGTAAATGGATGTTTGATAGTTTATTTGCATGTGTGAGTATGTGTGTGAGTAACTCTATGGATGAGTGAGTACATGTATGAGTGACTATATAGAACTGTTGTTGAATGAGTGGATATGTATGTAGATTTTGGAATTACTGAATAGGTTGTTGCAACTGGTACTGGTATCTCCATTGTTTTGAAATTTATAGTTTCTATTTTTGAATGTGTGCATCAAAGGCTATGTTACGCTGAGAGGAGGTTTGCCACTCTTTAGCAAGGATGATGTCATCAGTGATGTCATTTGAGATGTCATGAGTGATGTCACTGACTATGTCATGAGTGATGTAATATGTGACGTCATCAGCAGTGCATTGCGGGCGCGTGAGTTATAGTTAGCTGAACTAACTATAACAGGGGAATTTCAATGGCTTTGTATGAGTGAAATGTCCAGCTAACTATAACATGTGTGAAACCTATGTTTTTTTCAGTGAATATCTAAGGTTTTTTAAATGCTAATTCCTAACTATAACATGTGTGAAACCTATGGTTGTTTCAGTGAATTTGTAAGGTTTTTTAAATGCTAATTCCTAACTATAATGTGGCTGAAACCTATGGTTTTTTCAGTGAATTTCTAAGGTTTTTTAAATGCTAATTCCTAACTATAACGTGGCTAAAACCTATGGTTTTTTCAGTGAACTTCAAAGGTTTTGTAAATGATAATTTTTAAATGTATTAATTATTATATTTTTTATACTAATTTACTACATTGTTTAAAGTATTTATTTTTAGATATTTTATTTTTTTAATTACATTACATATTTTCAATATGAATTGGAAAAAAAGGGTTTTAAAAATATTGAAATTGCAATATTTGCATTTTTTATTTTATATATTTTTTAATTTATATATATATTTTATATAGCAGGCAATTATGTTCTACGGAAGGAAATTCAAGTTACGGTAAGTATGGTTAGAATTACTTTTCAGGATCAGTAGTGGGCTCAAAGATTCAGCACGGAGGTCTCTCCTGATAACAGGTGAGTAAATCAGAATTCGTAGTTCGGCTAATTTTAGAGGAATCTTTTTAAGTTCCAAAACTCCACACTTCGATGAATTTCCAAGTGAAACCAGTCAATGTGTGCAAACACGCCCTGTGACGAGTTTTAGATTGCGGAATTAATTACTCTTCAATCCTGAGGTCCCCTGTGAGCCAACTAGCCCACCAGGTACCTCCAGTATGCGCCAGGGAGCTGCGTTGCAGAGAGGTGTTCAGAGGGCACGCCCCCTTTTTACAACACTCTGTAACACAGCTGTGTGGCGCTTACTGGAGGTACCTGTTGGAATCGTTGGCCCCAAAGGGCATGTTTGCACACATATCACACATATCACCTCAAGCCCCGCCCCCTAACTCCAACGCTGTGCAAACGCGCCCTGTAGCATGTTCTAAGTTGGGGGATTAAGTCCCCTTGCATACTGGGGGTCCCTGGGGGCCAACTAACCCACCAGGAACCTCCAATATGCACCAGGGGGCTGCGTTGCAGAGAGGTGTAAAAAGGGGTGTGGCCTCATTACACCTCTCTGCAACACAGCCCGCTGGTGCTTTTGCAGAGGGGAAACTAATTCCCCTTGCATACTGGGTGTCCCTGGGGGCCAACTAGCCCACCAGGAACTTCCAGTATGCACCAGGGGGCTGCGTTGCAGAGAGGTGTAATGAGGCCACGTCCCTTTTTACACCTCTCTGCAACCCAGCCCCCTGGTACGTTTGCAGAGGGGGAATTAATTCCCCTTGCATACTGGGGGTCCCTGGGGGCCAATTAGCCCACCAGGAACCTCTAGTATGTTCCAGGGGGCTGCATTGCAGAGAGGTGTAAAAAGGGGCATGACCTTATTACACCTCTCTGCAATGCAGCCCCCTGGTGCGTTTGCAGAGGGGGAAGTAATTCCCCTTGCATACTGGGGGTCCCTTGGGGCCAACTAGCCCACAAGGAATCTCCAGTATGCGCCAGGGGGCTGCCTTGCAGAGATGTTTAAAGAGGCCACGCCCCTTTTTACACCTCTGCAACGCAGCCCACTGGCGCATACTGGAGGTTCCTGGTGGGCTAGTTGGACCCCAGTATTCAAGGGAAATTAGTTCCCCCTCTGCAAACGTACCAGGGGGCTGAGTTACAGAGAGGTGTAAAAAGGTGCGGGCCTCTTTACATGTCTCTGCAAAGCAGCCCCCTGGCACAATTGCAGAGGGGGAAATAATTCCCCTTGAATACTGGGGGTCCCTGGGGGCCAACTAGCCCACAAGAAACCTCCAGTATGCACCAGGGGGCTGCATTGCAGAGAGGTGTAAAAAGGGGTGTGGCCTCTTTACACGTCTCTGCAAGGCAGCCCCTTGGCACATACTGGAGGTTCCTAGTGGGCTACCCGGCCCCCAGGGACCCCCAGTTTTCAAGAGGAATACTTTCCCCCTCTGCAAACGTGCCTGGGGGCTGCTTTGCAGAGACATGTAAAGAAGCCCGCCCCTTTTTACACCTCTCTGCAACTCAGCCCCCTGGTACATTTGCAGAAGGGGAACTAATTTCCCTTGAATACTGGGGTCCCTGGGGTCCAACTAGCCGACCAGGAACCTCCAAAATGCGCCAGTGGGCTGCGTTGCAGAGGTGTAAAAAGAGCCCAACAACGACTTAGTGACAAGCTTGACAAGCAGTTATCTAAAGAAAACGGAACAAACCGCACTATGCAGAGATGTATTATGAAATTATACATTGGGACATTGCAAATACACGCCATTGATGCAATATTGTAATCATGCCATGTCCCGGTGCCGGACAGCAAAGAACATTGCATTCTGGGGCTTGCAGTAAGAATCAAGCCACGTGACCACTGGGACTACAATTGATAACTACACTCACCTGTGACCAAAGCCTAATGGCTGAAACGCGTAAGGATATATGGGTGTATTCAGCTCCGTATTTCATGACGTATTAAAGTCAAGCTTGTCACTAAGTCGGAGTTGGGCTCTTTTTGTGGTGGATATATATATATATATATATATTTCCAAAAGACAAATGTTCTCTCCTTCAGCGAGTATAAACAAGCCACATCATCTTAAGGCTTTATTAGCAGCAGTTACCCATCATGACGTGTTTTGACCTGATAACCGTCTTGATCACATAGTATGTGCTTTGATTAGTTGCTAGATTTTTAAAATGTAAATACATTGAAGAAGGACTTTGTTTAAGTCAATACTTAAAGTCACAGCAGTCAAAATTGTGAATGATAACTTTGCAAACTGAACCTGCAGTGAATTCGAATTGCATCACTGTGGTCTCACAGGACAGTTCATTAAATCACTGGTCCAGGTAACGCAAGAGCACAGATTTCATCATTCAACTCTGGTAAGTAACTTATTTGACCACATTCCCTTGGTTACTACCTTCTGTCCTCCATTTACAATCTGTGTTACTTTTGTATTTGTATGCCACATCCTATAACTTTCCAGCATCAAGAAACCAATTTCATGTTGGGCTTAGCGACTTGGATGTTCTGAACAAACATCCATATCTGCACAGGTCGAAATGCATCATTCTGGGTACCTGCTGCTAATAAAGCCTTAAGACAAATCAGATCATTTATACTCTCTGAAGGAGCGAGTATTTGTCTTTTGGAAATATTTATGTGGTGATGTTTCCGCATGGCGAGCCTAGACCCGGGAGGAAGGGCATTCTTAACAAACGTCAATTGCATTTGGAATATATATATATATATATATATATATATATATATATATATATATATATATATATTCACTGAAAAAACCATAGGTTTCACACCAGTTATAGTTAGGAATTAGCATTTAAAAAACCTATTAAATTCACTGAAAAAACCATAGGTTTCACACCAGTTATAGTTAGCTGGAAATTTTACTGATATAAAACCATTGAAATTCCCACGTTATAGTTAGTCGGACTCACTATAACTTGCGCGTGCAATGCACTGCTGATGACATCACATATTACATCACTCATGACATGGTCAGTGACATCACTGATGACACCATCCTTGTGACATAGTGACAGACCTCCTTTCACTATAATGTAACCCTTGAGACACATATTCAAAAATAGAAACTGAAATTTTTAATAAAATGGAGATACCTATATCAGTTACAACAAGCAATTCAGTAATTCCACTATCTATATACACATCCACTCATTCACCAACAGTTCTATATAGTCACTCATACATATACTCACTCATCATATGAAGTGATACACCTATACATCCTGTTACACACCGACATTCATCCAAAAGTTACTCACACACATATTCACACGTGCAAATAAACTATTGAACATCCATTTATTTGAATATAGAGTTATACACACACTTCCACCTTACTTCTATTTAAAATTACACATATTTATTCTCTTAAACAATCACTTATAGAAACACATACTTATTTAAACAGGAACTCTTACAATCTCTTACTCTCACATATACTCACTTATATACATCAATATTCATATATACTAGATTAAAACATATGTAGTTACTGATAAAGACACTAGTGAGACAGTCATTCACTCACTAACAAACACATATAGACACTCATCCACCCATACAGTCCTGTACATATGCTGTCTTCAAAACACATACAAACAAAGAGTCAGTCACTCATGCATCTATGTGCTAAGTAATACCCCCACCAAACCATATAGACACTCATACTGATACTAATAAAAATATCTAATAACCCATATACATACACATGAGTGGATGTGTATTAGATGGTGGTATTACTGAATTGGTTGTTGTAACTGGTATGGGTATATCCACTTTTTTGAAAATATTAGTTTCTATTTTTGAATATGTGTTTCAAGGGTTACATTACACTGAAAGGAGGTCTGTCACTGTGTCACAAGGATGGTGTCATCAGTGATGTCATGAGTGATGTCACTGACCATGTCATGAGTGATGTAATATGTGATGTCATCAGCAGTGCATTGCACGCGCAAGTTATAGTGAGTCCGACTAACTATAACGTGGGAATTTCAATGGTTTTATATCAGTAAAATTTCCAGCTAACTATAACTGGTGTGAAACCTATGGTTTTTTCAGTGAATTTAATAGGTTTTTTAAATGCTAATTCCTAACTATAACTGGTGTGAAACCTATGGTTTTTTCAGTGAATTTCATAGGTTTTTTAAATGCTAATTCCTAACTATAACTGGTGTGAAACCTATGGTTTTTTCAGTGAATTTCATAGGTTTTTTAAATGCTAATTCCTTTGTATATCGAGTTTCTAACCTTTTTTTTTTTTACAATTTGCTGTTTTTTTTTAAGTATTCATTTTTTCTTATAATTTTTTTCTTTTGCGCTCTGGGTGCGCGCTCCGGGAAGCTTTCAGCTAAGCTCTCCTGTAAGCTTCTCCGAGAGCTCATCTGAAAGCGCACCCAGAGCGCAACTGTCGTTCGTGAAAAAAAAATATGAATGAAAAGTTAATAATAATGCAAAACATTTCGTACCATACAAATAAAATTAGTTTTTTTTAATATGGAAAATGATTATGCATTTCTATAAAAGATTGATGACGTCACTTCGGCGCGCAACGTAAGTGCCCTCGGAAGCGCATACGTGCGCGGCGCATAAACGCACGGAAAAGCGCCTACGATCGCGCCACGTTTGCGCCCCGGAAGCGCCTACGATCGCGCTGCGTAAACGCACCCGGAAGTGCTCCGGAGCGCGCAGCGTAAACGCGTCGGGTCATGTGACCCTCAAATAACACTTTTCATTGGTTGCTAACAGTTTTTTTTTACAATGAATGAAATCCCCACCCATTTCCTTCACTTCTTCTTTCACTTTTGTGACTGAAAGACCTGCCTTTTTTGCTGCTCCATATTCCTGGATTCATCATGGCTGCCAGACCATCCAGCAGTGAAGATGACTTCATTGATGAAGAGCCTCCTACCCCAAAGGTGAAGGAACATTTCATTTGGAAATTTTTTAAGTTTCCAGAAGGCCAGAAGAAGGTGAATGCACCAAAAGTAGAGTGCAGGATCTGCAAACAGGTCCTGTCACGGGGTAACCCCCAAAAAAAATACTCTTTTGGGAACTTTACGATGATCCGACATGTGGAGAGGAGGCACCCCCAGAATTTTGCCCGGGAAAGTGTCAGGGCTCTGGCACAGGAGGTTCCCAGAGATGGGGCCTCTACATCAACAGGAGGAGCAACTTCTTCTGGAAGAGAACAATCTCAGGGGCAGGTAGCAAACATTCAACCTGCATTCAACCATGGGGTCGTCAAATGCAGATACTGCAATCAACTCCTCACCTATGGGGAGCAAAGTGTCCTGCTCATGGTTCGGGCATTGGAGAACCATCACTGCCCTTCCCACCCCTAATTTTTTTCTTTTCTTTTTGCTCCTGTTGAGCAGTTTCTATTCCCTGTTTTTGTTCCTCTTCAGTTAAAAGAAGAAAACCAAAAGTTCTTTTCAGAACTACCTCCAATTCTCATCAAAGAGCTATAATCTTAAAAAATGAAGAGTAAGTGAAATATAGTGCATTGATAATTGAAAGGAGAATGAGTAAGAAAGAACAGAAAGGTATGAGAGGTGAAAGGAAGTGAAGTAGGAGGAATGAAAGAAGGTGAGTGTTAGAAAAGAAAGTTATGACACAGTGAATAAACTGGAGTATTTCTGACATATCTGTAAACACAAAAGTAACGCATTGCAGGAGTGCGTCACAAAAGTGACGCAACTCCAGTAATGTGTCCTTTCACATGGAAAAAGCACCATGTGAAAGGTTTGCTGTGAAGCAGGCGCAAGATTTTGGCGCAACTGCATCCTAAAAGTGACGCACTGCGTCATTATTACCAAGCTTTTTGCAAGGAACACCCCCTCTGCATGCATTATACCTGACACTATTTTTTAAAAAGTGACGCATCTAGGTACATGGGTCACTTTTTAAAACTCTGCGCCATATTGTATCTGCATCAGGTATATTGTATGCAGAGGGGCAATCCCGCGCAAAAAGCTTGGTAATAACAACGTACTGAAATCTATGAGATTTCCCTGCGTCACTTTTAGGATGCTATTGCGTCAAAATTTTGCGCCGGCCTCGCATCACTTTTATGTTTACACATATGTCAGAAATACTGACGTATCTGTAGCTCCTTGCAACATGATTCGTCATACATTAAATATGACACATCTGGAATGTCATAAGGACTGTGGACAGAAAAGTGACGCATCACACCAGCAGTGTAATAAAATGTGCCTCGTTGCACTATATTTAAAGGATGCAACAGCATCCTAAAAGTGACGCAGTGAAATCTCAAACATTTCACTGCGTCGCTATTACAAAGCTTTTAGTGGGAGAACACCCCCTCTGCATGCATTATACCTCACGCAGATATAATGTGGCGCTTGATTTTAAAAAGTGACCCATCTACCTAGATACCTCACTTTTTAAATATAACGCAACGCGGCACATTTTTTTACACTACTGGTGCAATGCGTCACTTTTCTGTGCGCACTCCTTATGACATTCCAAGTAACGCATTGCTGGAGTGCGTCACAAAAGTGACGCAACTCCAGTAATGTGTCCTTTCAAATGGGGAAAGCAGCATATGAAAGGTCTTGCCTCAGTCTAACACCTGCTGTAAAGCAGGCACAAGATTTTGACGCAACAGCATCCTAAAACTGACGCAGTGAAATCTGAAAGATTTCACTGCGTCGCTATTACAAAGCTTTTTGCGGGAGAACACCCCCTCTGCATGCATTATACCTGACGCTATTTTTAAAAAGTGACGCATCTAGGTACATGGGTCACTTTTTAAAACTCTGCGCCATATTGTATCTGCAACATGATTCGTCATACATTAAATATGACACATCTGGAATGTCATAAGGAGTGCGCACAGAAAAGTGACGCATAACACCAGCAGTGTAATAAAATGTACCTCGTTGCACTATATTTAAAAAGTGACGCATCTAGATAGATGCGTCACTTTTTAAATATTGCATAACAATGCGCATTTTTTTACACCGCTGGTGCGTCACAAAAATTGACGCACAGGAAGCGCAAAACTAACAGCGCAAGGCCTTCATAAATATAATCCTGGATTTTCCCCGTGCTTCGCCGGTGCGCGTACCATGCGCTTCCCCCGCGCAAAACGAAAAAAAAATTTTAATGCCCTGCAGGACCCTATTTTAGTCCCTACATCAAACCTAGGGGGTCAGAGGGGGTCTACTCTTCCCCCTTATGGTCATTTGCCCCTTTTTTTTTCAAACCCCTTGTGTCTCGATTTTACCGAGACACAAGATGGCGGCCGCTCCGGACTGTTTAGAATGTTTACAGACAACTGAGAGCCAATCAGCTTCCTGCGCGCAAGTCGCGTGTCGCGCCTGGAGCGCACTCGGGTGCGCGCACGGGAGAGCGCCTATAGATATATATATTTTTTTGAACCTAAATTACTCAAAATCCACTGGAGCACATATCTTGAGACATAGCAAAGGCACATCGGGCTACCAGTCCCTACAATTTTGCCAAGTTTGGTGGAAATCCATTCAGCCGTTCGGGCTAAAAGTGAAATCGACCGCCCTATGGAAATTAACATGGGGAAAACGCGTTTTGGGACCCCCCTTTTATCTCGGCCCCCGCTTGACGAATCCCCCCCAAACTTTCAGGGAAGGACCGGACCGCCATGAGACCATTTTCCTGAAAATTTCAGGCAGATTCGTCAACCGGCGCCAAAGTTATTCAAAATAGAATGTTGAGATTTAACATTGAAAATTATCCGAAATCTCAAACATTTCACTGCGTCGCTATTACAAAGCTTTTAGTGGGAGAACACCCCCTCTGCATGCATTATACCTCACGCAGATATAATGTGGCGCTTGATTTTAAAAAGTGACCCATCTACCTAGATACCTCACTTTTTAAATATAACGCAACGCGGCACATTTTTTTACACTACTGGTGCAATGCGTCACTTTTCTGTGCGCACTCCTTATGACATTCCAAGTAACGCATTGCTGGAGTGCGTCACAAAAGTGACGCAACTCCAGTAATGTGTCCTTTCAAATGGGGAAAGCAGCATATGAAAGGTCTTGCCTCAGTCTAACACCTGCTGTAAAGCAGGCACAAGATTTTGACGCAACAGCATCCTAAAACTGACGCAGTGAAATCTGAAAGATTTCACTGCGTCGCTATTACAAAGCTTTTTGCGGGAGAACACCCCCTCTGCATGCATTATACCTGACGCTATTTTTAAAAAGTGACGCATCTAGGTACATGGGTCACTTTTTAAAACTCTGCGCCATATTGTATCTGCAACATGATTCGTCATACATTAAATATGACACATCTGGAATGTCATAAGGAGTGCGCACAGAAAAGTGACGCATAACACCAGCAGTGTAATAAAATGTACCTCGTTGCACTATATTTAAAAAGTGACGCATCTAGATAGATGCGTCACTTTTTAAATATTGCATAACAATGCGCATTTTTTTACACCGCTGGTGCGTCACAAAAATTGACGCACAGGAAGCGCAAAACTAACAGCGCAAGGCCTTCATAAATATAATCCTGGATTTTCCCCGTGCTTCGCCGGTGCGCGTACCATGCGCTTCCCCCGCGCAAAACGAAAAAAAAATTTTAATGCCCTGCAGGACCCTATTTTAGTCCCTACATCAAACCTAGGGGGTCAGAGGGGGTCTACTCTTCCCCCTTATGGTCATTTGCCCCTTTTTTTTTCAAACCCCTTGTGTCTCGATTTTACCGAGACACAAGATGGCGGCCGCTCCGGACTGTTTAGAATGTTTACAGACAACTGAGAGCCAATCAGCTTCCTGCGCGCAAGTCGCGTGTCGCGCCTGGAGCGCACTCGGGTGCGCGCACGGGAGAGCGCCTATAGATATATATATTTTTTTGAACCTAAATTACTCAAAATCCACTGGAGCACATATCTTGAGACATAGCAAAGGCACATCGGGCTACCAGTCCCTACAATTTTGCCAAGTTTGGTGGAAATCCATTCAGCCGTTCGGGCTAAAAGTGAAATCGACCGCCCTATGGAAATTAACATGGGGAAAACGCGTTTTGGGACCCCCCTTTTATCTCGGCCCCCGCTTGACGAATCCCCCCCAAACTTTCAGGGAAGGACCGGACCGCCATGAGACCATTTTCCTGAAAATTTCAGGCAGATTCGTCAACCGGCGCCAAAGTTATTCAAAATAGAATGTTGAGATTTAACATTGAAAATTATCCTAACTATAACTACCTACTGGCGACCGCCAGTAGGTAATATATATATATATATATATATATATATATATATATATATTGCCACAGCTTCTTCTCTCCACTTCTTACGGATCAAAGGACACGGCACAGCAGCAGTAATTTTTAGCGTTTTTTTATTATTTACACACCAGTGCAAACATAACGTGCAACAAAAAAGGACGGTCTACGCGTTTCGGCTCCTGCCTTCAACTGGACCATAGAGTCCCTAGGTCTAGACCTGATTTAAATAGTGTATTGTAAGTGTAAGTACCCTCTACCATTTCCATGGTCATCTTGACCAACCCGCCCTGCAGTATACACATGGCCTGTACATTTTAAAGGTATATACACAAAACTATGTACAATCAATTAGTGTAAAGTACTCTACCACATGTTCTTTTTTCATCACTTTTCAGAAAAAATAAAGTATTTACAATATTTCTCATTTGTACATATTTGTGTTACAAAATTAACGTGAAGTACCCCTGAAATTGAAAAAAGAAGAAGTTGAACCGGTAATTTAAATAAAGTATTCACAATTATATACAATATGGTCCTGGCATGTAATATTCATTCATACACTGCACAATATCAGTTGAGAGAGTGAGGGTAATTTAGTCTAATGGGTAGGGCAGAGATTGTATGGTGGTGGCCTAACGAGATAGTAATGTGGGGATCTAGGGGAGGTTTGGGTGAAATTTCTATATTAAATAAGATCAGATTTCTAAGTGCCTCTTTTCAACCCATTCAACTTAAAAGTTATTTTTATAAGATTTCGAAAGATTCCTATGGTGAAGTACCAAAGTTATTACGTCTCGTTCTCATAGTACCCTACAAACTCAATTTGACAAAAAGCCACAATATCTCTCTCCTTAGTGAATAACATTGGGTGTATCGGACCATCGATATTAACCGGTTCAATATCTATATAGATTTAAAATGTACAGTATCCAGCATCAATTAGGTAAGGACATGATTCCTTGGAATTCAATCTAATCAAGTGACAACATTATCATTAGTTCATCAGGAAGTCACAAATGTACATGTAGTTCAGCGTCCAGATTATGGCCGAACGGTGCCTCCGTTCCCATACTCAATATCATTCGGGATTCTAGACGTCTTAGAAGTTGCAATTGATCTCCACCTCGTTCTGGTGTTTTACATAGTCTGATTCCCGAATATTTCAAAAGGGAAGTGTCACTTTGATGGTATTCAGTGAAGTGGGAGGCCATTGGGTAGCATGGGTCCTTGTTCTTGATCGCCCTTAGGTGTTGTAGTATCCTCAGTTTCAATTTGTTTATAGTGCTCCCAATGTAGTACTTGTCACAAGGACATTTGAGTCGATAGACAACACATTTGGATTCACATGTAATGTGGTCATAGATGGTTTCTTTTCTTCCATTTTGAAGTACATAATGCTTGATGTTCTCCCCGTGTTCACAGGCCTTACACTTATGACATTTCCAAAAGCCAGGTGTTGTCAGCCATCTCGGTTTCTTCTCCCTGCATATTCCCAAATGGCTTTGCGTAAGTATGTCTCTTAGGGATGAGGTCTTTCTATATGTTATGCTCGGGTTGGCTGAAAGGCTTTCATTCAGGGTTTTGTCCATGCGCAAGATTGCCCAGTGTTTTTTATAGGCTTTCTTTAATTGTGTGCTCTGATTGTCATATTCCACAATGATTCTAGTTGGTGTGCTACTTGAATCTGTGTCATATTCTTGGTTTCTGCGCAATCTCTTATCTTTAGGTGTCAGCAATTCTTCTCTCTTCTTTAGGTGCATCCGATTTCTAGCAGAAATGATGACTTCATTTGGATATCCCCTTTCGAGGAATCTGAGACTCATGTTGTTTATCCCTTCCTCTAGATCCTCTACTTCAGAGCAATTCCTTTTTGCCCTCAGCATTTGTCCGTATGGGATGCTCCATTTTAACCTAGTTGGGTGTCCACTGTTGGCATGCAGGATGCTATTGCATGCAGTTGGCTTCCTGTGGATTCTGGAGCAAAGTTTGTTATTCTTGATAAATACCTCCACATCCAGGAATATCAATGATTGGGAGCTTGTAGTTGATGTAAATTTTAGAGTGAATCGATTGTTGTTCAAGGTTTCTGTGAATTTTGTTATCGATTCCTCGTCTCCATCCCAGATGACGAATAAGTCGTCTATAAAACGACACCATAGTTTAATTCTGGGTCCATCCGGGTCTTCCTGGTCTTTCCTGACCACCTCAGTTTCCCATGCCCCCATCATGATGTTCGCATATGTGGGCGCAAAAGATGTCCCCATAGCGGTCCCCTGCTTTTGGAGATATGTGTCTCCCAGGAAGAGGAATGCGTTGTGTGTTAGACAATATTGGAGCATGTCCAATAACATTGCTGAATGTTCCAAGAAATTGACAGAACGTGTTTTGAGGATCTCTTTTACAGCCTCAATGCCATCCTCGTGGCGTATCGAGGTGTACAGTGATGTCACATCAATTGTTGTCATTCGATAAGTTGATTTCCATTCACAGTTAGAAATTCTCTGCAAAAAATCCATTGTGTCCCTTAAGAAGGAGGGTTGAGTAGTCACATAGTGCATCAGGAAGATGTCAATGAATCTCGATGTTGATTCTAATAGAGACCCAATTGAACTCACTATAGGTCTCCCTGGTGGTTTTACTAGTGACTTATGGATTTTTGGTAGGAAGTATATGGTGGCCATAGTCGGGTTATTTGTTTTCAAATAGCTGTATTCATCGAAGTCCAGCAGACCCCTGTCTTTCCAGTTTAATAGTTTTGCATGATATTCATTTGTCCAACTTTCTAGTGGATTTGTATTTAGTTTCTCATAATGGTCCTGGATGAGGAGTTGCCGGTTGGCTTCTTCAATATAATCCACGACGTTCTGGATAACAAGATTGCCCCCTTTGTCAGAGGATTTAATGATAATAGAGGTGTCTTTTTTTAGGTCCATCATTGCTCTCCGCTCATCCAAGGAGAGATTTTGTTTTTCACTTTGTCCTCGTTTCATGGATCTATTTGAGATCTTCATTATTTCCTCCACCATTAGTTCTTGGAATAAGTCAACCTTATTCCCCGGGGGCAGTTGAGGACAGAATTTGGAAGCTCTTTTAAGTCCACTGTTACCACCTATGTTGGTGGGTAGACCAATGTTATCACAGAAGTCTTTTTCCATTTCCGGAGTGATGGTGTTGTCTCTTTGACTTTCAGAAGGGATCTCTTTTATTGATGTTAAGGTAATCATGGCAGTTAAATCTTTCTGTGTAACTGTTGTTATTGTATGACTGTCCAGGGCACATGTTTTTTTATTTTTGTTCGTTTGAATCTTCTCTGCAAAGTGTTTTTTAAGTTTCACCTTCCTGCAGAATTTATAGAGAGATTCAAACATGTCATGAATGATGTAATATGTGACATCATCAGCAGTGGATTGCGGGTGCGCGAAATATATAGTTAGTGCAACTAAATATATATGGAATTTCATTGGTTTTGTGCAAGTAAAATAAGGTTTTGTGAATGCTAATCCCTAACTATATATGGTCTATAACCTATGGTTTTTTCAGTGAATTTTCAAGGTTTTGTAAATGCTAATTCCTAACTATATATGGTCTATAACCTATGGTTTTTTCAGTGAATTTCAATGGTTTTTTAATAGCAAATATCAAAAGCTGTAAAATGTATTCTTATTCTAATTCAAAAATATATTTTATATTTTTGTAATATTATTTTTATATTTATTTGTTAGCTTAATATGGTTCCGCGACCCGGTCCACGAACCGGTAAATGTTCCATTAGCGCAACCACCGCGTTAGAAAACGACATTGTGACGCGTCGCGTAAGCGCGATGTATCGCGTTACCGCGTAATGCGTCTTATGACGCGCCGCGTTAGCGCACCCGGAAGCGTTCTGGAACGCGAACCGAGGCGCGAAGCGCAGCTACCCGGAAGCGATCCGGGTCACGTAGCGGGACGCATAACGTAAGCGTAACAGGTCATGTGACTTGAAAATAACACTTTTTATTGGTTGATTTCACTTTTGGTTTCTGAATGATGTAAAGCTAGGTCATGTGACCTAAAAATTACACTTTTCATTGGTTTAGAACATTTTTTTTCTCCAAAATGATGAAAGCCCCCTCCTATTTTTCTCACTCTGACTTTCAACTTTGTGAGAGGAAGAACTGTTTTCATTATTGAAAGATGGCTTCAATTGTAGCTGCAGCTGGTGGACCCCCACCACCACCACAACCTCCTAGGAAGGATGGACCACCTCCCCAGTTTATTCCCAACCCTGAAGAAGAGGAGGAAGAAGAAGAACAAGATGTACATCAAATAGAATTTTTCCCTGAAGAGCCCCGGAAATCACACCGCAAGGACAATTTTATTTGGCAGTTTTTTTCATTTCCTGCAGGCCAAAAAAAGGTGAATGCACGTTATGTTACATGCCTGATATGTAAAGAACCTCTGTCTCGAGGCACGGATAAAAAGTATAGCTTTGGTAACTATACTATGCATCGCCACATGCAAAGGTGGCATCCAATAAATTATAGTATGGCGGAGGTGCGTAACCTACGTGAAAATCCACTAACTCTTGCGGCCACCACCTCATCCCATGAAAGTCTTTCGGGACCAGAGACGAGGGAGACGGTCCCCACTATTCAAACTAATTTTCAACATATCAAGCTGGTGTGCATTTATTGTGGGGGTTTGCTTTGTTACAGCGAGATGAGTGTAACATTAATGAACAGAGCATATGAAAATCACAAGTGCTCAAAACGCCCCAGAAAGTGATTTTTTTTTTGCTCCTGTTGAGCCGTTTCTAATGCCTGTTTTTCGTTCTTCCCCCTGAAAAAAACCACAAAAATACAAAACCTTTCAAAAAATTCAAAAAAACTATAAAAATGTTCAGAAAAATAATAAAAAAAATATAAAACAACAAAAATAATAAAAAAAAGTTCTTTTCAGAACTACCTCCCCTTTATAAGAAATTGCTACAATGTTTAGCATTCTGGCAACCTCTATTTCTTTTGATTCGCTTCCCGGTTTGCGCGCCGGTACGCGAACTGGAAGCGAACTAAAAAAAAATGTTTTTTTTAAAAAGAAGAGTAAGTAAACAGAGAGTAATGTTAAAAGAAAGACAAATAGAGGGAGTAACACACAGACACTGTTGAAAGAGGAACTGAGAAAAGGAGTGGAAAGAGTAGTATAAATAAGTAATAAAAAAGAAATAAGGGAAGTAGCAAAGGCAGGAAACTGAGGGTTAAAGAAATGAAGCAGTGGAACTAATAAAAGTTAAATGTGATAGAGATGTAACGTAAACAGTACTAAACACTTACCTTATAATTTTCGTTAATTTAGTCACTTGTTATTTTTATACTTTTAATCTGTGTAAGAAAGAACAAAAATGTAAAAATTGATAGAAGGTAGTAAAAGATGAGTGAGCATGAGACAAGATGAGTACATATTAAAAATCACAATTCAAAATACAAAATTAATTAAACATATTTAATGGTTTATTTTAGCTGTTCTCAGAATATATCAAATTTCACTGAAAACAGTGAGTTGAAGGTATTCATCATATAACAGCGGGGAAAAAAACACAATCAAAATGATTGTGTTTAAAAAACCCATAAAATATAATCAATCTGAAATCAGAACTCCTCAAAAGTAACTTACTTTCTCTGACGTTAAAGGATGTCCTATGAACAGCTTATACTCTGTTGTGCTGTTACTATTTTCTGCCCGACACTTTCTGAAAGATAAGCTCCATCGTTTAAAGAAAAATGAGACATACAAAGCAATTTAAAACAGCACACTAAATTACAGCAACACCTACAATCATTATAATCCAGTTACCTACCCTAAATTCTCACTTTTGAAAACAAGTCAAAAGGCAACATTGCTTCATATAAAATGGTAATCATTGACGAAAGACTAGCCTTTTTTATATTTCAAATAGGCTGTGTAATATCCTGGTGTTGTCAAACGACCATCATAACATATAATAGCTGCAGTTACAAATGTTCTTCCTGAAATCGATGACTATGTAGCCAAAACATTTTTAATTAGACTTGACAACTTATTTTCATCCAGTTTATGTAGTTGAAATTGTAAAATGACATTTCACCCATAAGTTTCTATAAATTATGTGGACAGCATTGCAGACTTACATTTCCTCTACTCCTTGTTTTTTTTTTAAAAAATATATTTTTATTGCAGAGTTATAAACAGCAGGAAAAAAGTAGTCAGCCAGTACATTTGTGGGCCCCTCCCACCAGTAACAGTTCACAATTGTACACAGCCATTCAGCCCGCATCCCGGAGGCCGGGCGGCATATCAGATCGCTCCGGAGGAGCACAACACAGTGTACGTCCCATTGGGACCCTGGCGAAAGGTCGTTTTGAGTATCTGCTTTTACCCCCCCACCCACAACAACAGTCCCGTCAGCCATCTCCAAGGTATCAGCGTAATCGCCCCCATCGGGGCCTGTTCTAGGCTATTTGGGCCTTCGTGCCAGGCCGTTCCAACCACTCAATCCGCCCGCCACTCAATACCCCCAGTCCCAGGAGATCCAGGCCACCACCAGCAACCCTCCAACGGCTTCCGGCCCTCCCCAACCCCCTCTATAACTAACCCCCCCAACGCCCCCCCCCCCCTGGCAACTGCTAAGGTGTGTGCTTCGCTCTACTGAACTGGATGGTTCCACTACAGTGCATGATGGCATACTTCTGTGTTCGCCCCGCGGTGTCCAGCGGCTTAGTCCTCGCCGTCTTCATCCTCAACCAAAGCATCACGCAGAGCCTGTACCACTAAATCCCACGCACGCGCTGCATCCAGAGCCTTCTCAGTCCCCAACTTCACCGCTTGCTTCATCCGGAGCACGCTCTCGCAGTCAGACCATCGCAGCAACTCATTCTTCCATCTACGCAGTGAGGGACCCCCCCTGGCCTTCCAGTGCCACGATATTTCCCTTTGAGCCAATATCAGGCCCAGATCTATAAATTTACTGGTCACCTTGGTGTGCTTAGTATGTGGGAACCAGAGCAATAGACACGTCGCCATGTCGAAGTCTACCTCCCTGTCAGTCACTTCATTCAGGAGGTCCCCTACCTCCGCCCAATAAGTTCCCAGTTGCGGACACCCCCAAAACAAGTGGTCCATGTCCGCCCCTGGGGACGAGCACCGGGGGCAACAGGCATCCGGCACCCTAAAGTGCCGCTGTAGTTTCTCTGGGGTTAGGTAGGCCCTATGGAGCACATAAAAATGGACCTGCTGAAAGCGCGCATTCCTAGTGCCCTTCCACGTGCGTCGCAGGATATGGCCCCATGCCGTATCCGGTATGGGCCGGCCAACGCTCTCCTCCCACTTAGCCTTGAGCCCATGGAGTGGTTCCAGCCCATCGTTCAGCATCCTGTTATGGAGGCACGTCACAGCTTTGAATGTGCCAGCCGCCATCACCACATATTGGCATGCCATAGTCGTCGCGGGTTCCAGGAGCCCCTCCTTCCAGTGCTTTTGCACAGCAGCCACTATAGCCGCGTGCAGTAGGAAACCCCCTTCAGGCAGTCCGAACTGGTCCCGGAGCACGTCAAACGGTGCCAACGCCCCATCTATATACAAGTCGCCCACCACCTGCAACCCCGCGTCCTCCCAATCCATCAGCGGGGACCAGTCCCCTCCGTGCGGTAAAGCCGTCAACATCCCGATCGGGATCTCCGGGGCATAAGGCCGCGATGCTCTCGCTCTCCGGAGGCTCCTCTGCCAGCACAGCCGGAGCGTCCGCTCCTCCATGGTGAGGGCCCGTAATTCGAGCCGTTGCTGCATAATGATGTACGACAGCACGTGGCGCTGTATCCCCCGATCCCGGTCTTCCACCGGCCCCCGGAACACCCTGGCCACATTCTGCGTTAGGACCTGCAACTGCGCCGCCAAATAATATAGCTCAAGATCGGGCACAGCCATGCCCCCCTCCAGCTTGGGGCGAAGGAGCGTGCTCAAGGCTACCCTACGACGGCCATGCCCCCACAGAAAGCCAATAATCATGGACCGCAGGTCCCTAAACACCCCTTGGGGAATCCAAACCGGTAGCGTTCGGAAATAATAAAGGAAGCGCGGGAGCGCCACCATTTTCAACAATGCTATCCTGCCCAGGACTGTCAGCGGTAGGGTCGACCAGAAAGACAAACTACCCCGCAGTGACCGGACACAACGGCCAATGTTACCCTCCAGGAGGTCGGCGGCTGAGTGGTAAATGCGGACCCCCAAGTAGACGATGCCAGAGGGCTCCCACGTCACACCCAGGTCGCTGCTAGGGGCTGGCGATCCCGCTCTCAGCGGAAACACACAGGTCTTTGCCCAATTGACCTTAAGGCCCGACAATCGGCCGAACTCGGACAGCAGAGCCATCGCTCCGACCAACGCCCCCGAGGTGTCTGCTAGGTACAGGAGCAGGTCATCCGCATAAAGCGATATATAGTGCCATTGCCCATCCCCCACCACTCCCGCGTAACGGTCGCCGGACCTCGCATGGACCGCCAAAGGTTCCATCGCCAGGGCAAACAATAGAGGGGAGAGAGAGCATCCCTGTCGTGTTCCCCTGCCCACCGGATACGCGGCGGATACCAGGCCGCCCAATCGTACCCTCGCCGTCGCCGAGTTATACAAGACCCTCGTCCACCTCCTAAACCCATCGCCCATGCCAAACCGCTCCAGCACTCCATCCAGGAAAGGCCATTCCAAACTATCGAAGGCCTTCTCAATATCCACGGACAGTACCGCTGGCGACCCCTCCCCTTCCAAGATGGCGTCCATTATTCCCACTAGGCGGCGGATATTCATCGCCGTGCTCCTCGTGGGTATAAACCCGGCCTGGTCCCTGTGCACCAGGCCCGTCATGTGAGGGGCCAGTCTAGTGGCTAGGATGCGACTCAGGATCTTGTAATCCACCGTCAGCATGGACAGTGGGCGATAAGACCTCACGTCCGCGGCATCCCGGCCAGGCTTGAGGAGTGGTACTATCAAGGCCTCCCGCATGGAGGCAGGCAACACCCCCTTCTCGAAGGCCTCCGTATACACCACCAGCAGCCTGGGCGCCAGAGCGTCTACATAGTGCTGATAGAATTCGATTGGGAGGCCGTCCACCCCTGGCGTCTTGTTACGGGCCATATGTTTGATAGCCACTCGAATTTCCGTTAGCGTGATCGGGCTACCCAGGTCCGTCGCGTCGCCCTCGTCCAAGACCGGAAGCGGCCTCTCCCCCAGGTACTCCACGATGTCCTGCACCCCCACTCCCAGCTGACTCCGGTACAATTCCTCATAGTAACCCCGAAAGCGGTCTACTACAGCCGCCTGAGAGTACACCATCTCTCCCTGTGCGTCAGTAATGCTGAGGATCGGGCAACCCCTAAGTTCCGGGCTAGCTAATCTGGCCAAGAGGGTACCCACCTTGTCCCTTTCTGCGTGCGCCCTAATCATGTACTGCCTGTAATCATAGCATCTCAAGCGTTCCGTCTCCGCGGCCACCACTTCCTTCGCGTCCAGTAACTGGGCCTGTAAACCTGGCTTAGTAGGCCTGCGGCGTTCCAGGTCCCTCAAAGTCTCCTCCGCTTTCATTAGGTCATTCAGCACAGTCGTTCGAGCATTCGAGAACCTACCCAGGCACACCCCTCTCACCACCACTTTCATTGCATCCCATTCAACAGACCTGCTCGTCGCCGTTCCTGCGTTCACACCGAAATAACTATCAATGCCCTGCCGGACCGCATCGTCGAACACAGAATCCTCTAGCGTCTCCGGCCGAAGCCGCCACGTTGGAATTACTGAGCGCTCCCTCTGCCATTGAATATGCACCAACAGGGGGTTATGATCAGATATCGTCCTAGCGAGATACTCAGCATGGGTGATCAATGGCGCTAGAGAGCCCCCACAGAGCACCGAATCAATCCTAACATGCAAATCATGTAAGGCAGAATAAAAGGAGTAATCCCTGGTTCCCCTGTGCCTCTCCCTCCAGACATCCAGCAACCCCCACCGTTCTTGCCAGTCCTTCCTGTGCGCGGCCAGCCTGCGCACAGGAGAGTCTACCAGGGGGGGATGGGACCTATCCAGAGCCACATCCGTAATTGAATTGAAGTCCCCCCCTAATACTATCGGACCCGCCAGGAAAGAGGCCAAGGACCCCGAGAGGCCATCAAAGTATCGGCCTTGGTCAGTGTTAGGTGCATAAACACAACATAAAACCACGTCCCGTCCATACAGTCTCCCCTCCACCGCTACAAACCTGCCATCCGGATCTATTACCTGATTCAGGACCTGGAAGGGGATCCCCGCCCTCACCCAGATCAAGACCCCCCTGGCATACGCTGAATAAGTGGTGCCAAAAACCTGGCCCCGCCATCTTTTCTGCAAGGCAGCGCACTCTTTTTTAGTGAGATGAGTCTCCTGGAGCATAGCTATCTGGACCCCCCTGCGTACCAGGTATGCATGCACTTTGTGACGCTTCACCATAGTCCGCAGCCCCCGGACATTCCACGTTAGGCATTTCAAATTAGGTAATGTCCCCATACCAAGTCCGTACAGTCCATTTCACACTCCCACGGTCCACGACCCCCCCAATGCAGTTGCCCCCCCCCCAACAACCCCAAAACCGAAACATACCCCAACCCCCACTCCCCAGGACAGAGCATACGAACCCAATGGCCGCCCCCATCCAAACCTTGAACCAACTACTCGCACACCTACCCTGTGGTCTCCACCACAGTCGGCCTTAAGGGCCTAGGGGGGGTGAGTCGCCGCCGACCCCAGCCAGCGGAGCCCGCGTCCGCCCTTCATCCCCTCAGATACACTCCGCTCCCCCACCCTGCAACCCGCCCTCCAGCAACAGGATATCACCCTACCATGAAGTCCCGATCAAGACCAAAGTCTGTCTTAGCCGCAGATAATACTATCCGAAGTCTGTGGGGTCACTGTCGGCCCCTTCTGGCTCTCCGCCTCCGAAAGTTCCTCTCCTGTTCTGCCGCCCTCTCCACCCGAGTCCGTTTCGGCTCGGTCACTATTCTGTTGCGACCCTGTAATGGCCGCCGTCGCCGCGAGTGCGTCTCTCTTCTCCGCCGCCATTTGGGCCTCCCGCTTCTCCCGCTGGCGCCTGTTGCGGGACCTGATACGTTGAGACTGCCGCACCCTGGGCTGCTTGGGCTGGTCTCGTCTACTTTGGTGCGTCCTGTCCGTCCCCGCTCTGTACAACTCAAGCCAGTGCCAAACGTCGTCCGGAGTTTGGAAAAAATGTGTGGTGCCATCCATGATAATCCGCAGCTTGGCCGGGTAGAGCAAGGAGTACTGAATGCCTTCCTCCCTGAGCTCCTTCTTCACAGCAAGGAACGATGCCCTGTCCTTTTGGACCGCCTGCGTGTAGTCCGGAAATATCGTCACCTTGCTGTTCTCCACCCCGTAAGGACCCGACATCCTTGCCCGCTGGATGAGAAGGTCTCGATCTTTATAATGGAGGAGCCGCACCACCATTGGACGGGGGGGGCGGCCAAGCCCCGGCGGGCGAGCGGGCACCCGGTGGGCTCGCTCCAGGGTGAAAAATGGAGTAAGCCCCTCCGGCGCCACCACAGTGCGGAACCAGTTCTCCATGTAGGCCACCGCATCCTCCCCCTCAATCCGTTCCGGCAGGCCTACGACCCGCACGTTGTTCCGCCTATTGCGGCCTTCGGCATCCTCCGCCCTCCGTTCCAGAATGTCCAGCCGGGCCAAAATGTCTGTAATCCTGTGCTCCGCAGTCACCACCGAGGGCTTCAGGTCCAGCAACAGTTGGTCATGATCCTTGACCCGATCCGCCAGCTTCGCGTGATCCGCACGCAGCAGCCCCAGGCCCGTGGCCACTTGGGCAATGTCGTTATGCAACGCCTCCTTGGTGGAGGTGATCGCCTCAAGGATGGCATCCAAGCGCCGGTTCAGCCGCTGTTCTTGGTCAAGCTCCGGGGAGGGATTCTCACTCAACCGGGTCGATGTCGCCGAGTCCCCTTCGCGGCTCCCGGGTGTCGGCCCTCCGATCGCCGCCATGTCAGGGCGCTGCGTCACAAGTCCGGCCACCCCTTCTGTGAGGCGCTCTCGTGAGCCCGTGCCGAGCACCGGGCACCAGGCAGCACAGTGTCACCGCCAATGGTCGCAGGAGCAATGACCAGGCGGATGAGCTCCGGTCCGTCACCCCCACTAGTCCGGTGGGGGGAGGATGAGTCACGGGACGGCGGCCGACGAGGGCCCCGGGTCCCCTGGGTGAATCGAGCAGCGTCCCCCGGGCTCAAGGCTTCGCGCCGCCAATCCCAGTGCGTCGGGCAGTCGGGTGCAGGGTCCCTCTCTGCTTGGCGACAGCCGGTCTCAGGGCTGTAGTCCGGGACCATCCGATCTCCTCGCCGCCATTTTCTTCACACCCTGGTCTACACCTCGGCCGCCTCTTCCTCGATCTCCTCGGGGCCAGCAGTCCCCCAGCAATGAACCGATTACGTCCAGCTGTCCCCCTACACTTCAGAGGGCAGGAACGTCTTCTCCGGGTCGCCTGGGGTCCCGAAAAACAGGAGAATTAGCGGGAATCCGCGCGGAGCTACGAGCTCACGCCGCCATCCCGATCGGCGTCCAAGCCACGCCCCTCCTCTACTCCTTGTTTTGATCTACTGCTTGAATTAGCTTATTAACACAAACAGTTTTCGCTCTGTACTACAATTATCCACAAGGCCATATAAAGTAGGAGCCATTAGAACCTCTTGAAATTCCTCAGAACAAATCCCGAGATTCTTTCCCTAAAATTTTGGTTTTAAAAACACCAGGTAAGAATTTTTAAGGTCAAAAGGCAATTTTTTTGGGAAAATAAAACAGAATCATTGCAGAATGACCAGCCGTTTCTAGACTTTAAATAAGCTGTGTAATGTCCTGATGTTGTTGAAGGGCCGTCATGATATATAATTGCTGCAGTTACAAAAGTCCTTCCTGATATTGACAACTGCAAAGCCACAACATTTTTAATTAAAGTTGTCAATTTTGTTCCATCAGGCCTACATCGTTGGAACATTAAAATGACATACTGGCCATATGTTCGTATAAATAATGTGGACAGCATTGCTGAATTACATTGGCTACACTCCATGTTGTGATCGGCTGATTTTACTAGCTTATTAAAGGACACTGATTTACTGTCTGGCAAAGTTAAATATATAAATCTTTCTGAGTCTACACTACTAGTACTTGATACCCTACAATTCTCGCAGTCATGCTGCCATTGATAAGAAAGGCCAAACAGGTGATCTACATCTACACCTTCATCTTGTAATACATCAAGCATATACATTAAAAACTCTTGACAATCTTGCTGAATATTTTGAGAGAATTGCGTTTGACCTGAACATATGTCTAACAGATTTCGAATTTCAGACACACTTTCGATTTTTGTTCTATCAGTGCTACATTTCTCTAACACAGAATTCAGCAAGCAGCAAAAACTTTGATCCGAATTGATCACAATCTGTTCTTTTAAAGTTTCTAGAGAAAAGACAACATTAACCACTACATTAGCATAGCAGTTGACACCAGAACTGTTTTCAAATTGAAAACCAACAACATCTTCAACAGAATCCTTTTTCTTTCTGCTTATATTTTCAGGTTCATCGACTTTTTGTCTTTTTGCTACAACCTCCCGACTATTGGTCACATTTCTTCTTTTCCGGCCTACCACACGTTTCTCAAACAAAGGATATTGAGGCAAATGTGGCGCATACTCTTTTCTTAACCTATTGTATTCCTTAATACAATCTAGATCCGCACAAATGTTTGTGACATCACACTCAATCAAGTACAATCCCGATAAAGTTCTGACGCGTGACAATGCCACATATGCCATACCCTACAAACCATACAGTGTCCATAGTTAACTTCTCTGTTATAAACTCACAAGTAAACCCAACATTGCCCTATCTCTACTGATATATTTATTTTTTATGAAAATTTCAGGACAAAAATGGAAGGAGAACAGAACGTTTCCTTTGAAATTGCCCTAGAGATGAACAATAAGGAAATCATTGAACACATTGACTTGGAATTCATGGACGAATCACGAGACCAAGAACTTCTACAATGTGTAGAATCTGTGGATTTGTTACTTCATTATGAGGACGATAAAATGTGGGAAGTTATATTCACTCAACAAGAGGACATTTCGTACAGTCAAATGTTAGACAGTCTATTACATTTTGAAAAAGAATCAGAAAAATAAATTTATATTTAATAATCAAAAATTGTTCGAGTCTTTAATCATTTTTATATGTAATTCATAAACTAGTACCAAATTGATTATAATGTAAAGTCAGACTTATAGTATACTGTGCAACTTTTTTATGTTACACAATAATTTTGCTCATAGTTACTTCCTTTCTCCAACTATATTAACTCCAATGTGTATTTAACATCTCTTTATCATCTCCTGCCTCCATATTGTTTCTACTTTCCTGACACACTATGGTATGAATTCCATATTCCACAATAACTTCTGAAACAACATGCAAGATATCTACAAAGGAGACGGTGTATATTAATTTTTTGACTCTGCATTGGTACCTACATATTGCTACTTAATTAAAAAAAACAAAAAAAAACAACAAAACGAACAATCAATAAACATACAATATTTAAAAAGTCTATCATTCTTGTTTCCTCATAGTACGCTCCACGAACCGCTTTCCGGTGCGCGTACCGGGCGCACCCCACGCAAAAAAAACGTTTTTTGGGGGGTTTTTTTTGCCCAGCGGGGCCCTTTTAAAGCCTCCACATCAAACCTAGGGGGTCAGGGAGGATCTACTATGCCCCCTTATGGTCATTTGCCCCTTTGTTTTGGCCTCCTCTTGTCTCTCGATCCTACCAAGAAACAAGATGGCGGCCACTCCAGACTGTTTAGAATGTTGACAGACACCGGAGAGCCAATCAGCTACGCTTCACGAAGTTCCGTTACGCGTCAGGTACGCAAACCGGAGCGCTACCCGGAGCGCTGTCACAGATATATATATTTTTTTGAACGTTAATTTATCAAAATCCACTGGAGCACATATATTGAGACCTAGCAAAGGCACATAGGGCTAACAGTCCCTACAATTTTGCCAAGTTTCGTGCAAATCCATTCAGCCATTCGAGCTAAAAGTGAGGCCAACCGCCCTATGGAAATTAACATGGGAAAAACGCGTTTTGGGACTCCCCTTTTTTCTCTGCCCCCCCTTGACGAAACCCCTCCAAATTTTCAGGGGCTGCTCAGGGGCTGCTCAGAAACTTTCAGCCAATTCCGTCCATAAACGCCAAAGTTATTAGACATAGAATTTTCAAAAATCCCATAGAGAAAAAATCCTAACTATATATACCTATTGGCGACCGCCAGTAGGTAATATATATATATATATATATATATATATATATATATATATATATATATATATATATATATATATATATATATATATATATATATATATATATCCAAAGAACACCTCCGCTTTACCGGGGGCCACCGGTCCTGCAGGGCGGGCTCTAGTAGTATATATAAATATATATATATAACCTACTGGCGGTCGCCAGTAGGTATATATAGTTTGGACCTAGTTACCATAGGAAATCCCCAACATTCTATTGGGAATAACTTTGGTGCTGATTGAGGAATCTGCATGTAATTTTCCTTAAAATGCGCGAAATATAGTTAGTAAAACTAACTATATAGGAGCAATTTCAATGGTTTTTTAAATGCTAATTCCTAACTATAAAAGGCCTGAAACCTATGGTTTTTTAAGTGAATATATATATATTCCAACTCGATTTCGGTGAGATTACCCCAGCCTCTCGCAGTGGTGGGCCGGGACAGACTCGCAAAACCCGATAATCCAACTGTCCTCGTTTCACTGAGTATGAAAAAAACGAAGTCTATATATATACACACACACAGATACGAAGTTTGGAAGTTCCCCTTAAAAAAATATAAATTAAGCTATACTTAAATATACTTACCAACTTACCATGGGTGGTAAAGGCATTCATAGTAAATAAAAGCATCTACATGGTAAAGGCATGTGTGGTAAAGGCATGTGTTGTAACATCATACATTTGCTAGCAAAGCCTCATTCTACATTAAAGGTACTGCGCTATAAGCTTGCTCCTACTACCTACACAAAAGTCTGATTATAATACCTACTTCCAGAAACAGGAGTGAAGATACTAGTGATTGAATCAATCAGTCAGTCAATCAAATAGGACTTAGATTCACCCATGAGGACATTCAGGATTTGAAAACCTGCTGCTTTGGGAGGGCCCAGTTAAACAGTCAGGTCTTGAATCCCTTTCTAAATTCCAACAGAGAGGATGAGGTCCAGATGTGAGGGGGAGGTCGTCCCATGACTTTGCAGCAAAATAGGATTCAGAGCGTTCTCTATTGTCACTTCAGCGGATGAAGGGAGTGTGAGTGAGCGAGGGGGAGGCTGATGTATGCTGTTTCTTGGTTGTTTGGGCTTTGAAGGTGTTGATCAACATCTTGAATTGACATCTCTTCTAAATGGGGAGTCAGTCGAGCTTCTTGAGGTGGAGGGTGATGTGCATTCACACTGGGTGGCTGAGGATGAGTCTGGCCACTGAATTCTTTATGGTTTGCAGTCTCCTCAGGAGGTGTGAGGTGATTCCTACATTGAGTACATTGTCATAATCCAGCCAGCTAGTGAGGGGTTTGAGTGACGACTCATCTGGCATTGATGTGGAGTCATTTAAAGATCTTACAAAGCATGCGAAGAGTGAGTAAGCAGGTATAGGAAAATGCATTGATCTGATTTATCATGGTGCGCTTGCTGTTCAGGATGATGCCAAGGTTGTGGGAATGGTCTGTCAGAGTGGGTGAGGTTTCTAGTTCGGAAGTGCACAAGGCATCACTCCACAGGGGGTGTTGTTCCTGAAGATGAGTACTTGCATTTGTATTGAGTTTTAGGCAGTTGTCTTTCATCCAGTCGGCAAATCTCGTCATGCGCCTGCGGAAGTTGGTCATTGTGGTGGAGGGTTTTCTGATAGCGAAAGGATGAGCTGGGTGGTCGGCATAGGATATGATGTTTTGTTCATGGGTTCTGATGATGATGGTCAAGGGGGTCATGTAGGTTTTTAACACTGCAGGGCTGAGGGATCAGCTTTGAAGGACCCCACACATGATGTTCTTAGGTTCCGAGGTGAAAGGTGGTAGGCGGATTCTCAGGTTTCTTCCTGTGCGGAAGGAAATGATTGATTTTAGGGCATCTCCTTGGATTCCAATGTGGTGAAGCCTCTTAATAGATGTGTAGTGGGACATGGTGTATAAAGCTGCTGAGAGGTCGAGGAGGAGCAGGGTCATTGTTTCTCCCTTGTCAGGTTCTGATGTCGTCCATGGCATCGATCAGGGTGGTTTCGGTGCTGTGGTTGCGAGGTTTCCAGAAGACTGTTGTTCTCTATGTGTTCTGTGAGTTGGCAGTCGATGGCCTTTTTGAGGACTTTGGCACGAAAGGGGAGCAGAGAGATGGGATGGTAGTTCTTGACTTTGCAGAGGTCAGATGTTGGTTTCTTGAGAAGCTGTTCGACCTATGCATGTTTACATTACTCAGGGAAGGTGGCTATGGTGATTGATGTGTTGAAGTTGGAAGTGGCCTTGTTGCTGATCACCTTAATTCTGGGGTTGAAGTTGTATTGGGGACAGGGGTCTGTGTGTGCTCCTGAGTGGAGAAACCTCATGCTGGCAGTGGGGTTTGGGTGGTGAGTTGGTTCTATGTGGTAAGCATGTGGTCGAGCTTTGTATCTCTGGGAGAGGGAAGGTTGAGGATTTTGGAGGCGGTGGGTTGGGGTTCAAAGTTTTTGTAGATGGTGGAGATCTTGTGTGGAAGAAGTCTACCAGGGTGTCACAAAGTTACTGGGAAGAAGTGATGATGTTTTTGATTGATGAGTGGTTGGAGAACTCTCTGACGATGTTGAATAGTACTTTGCTGTGGTCAGAACTGGCTTTGATGTGTTTGGCAAGGACACTTCTTTTCATCTCAGGAGTTGGGGGTTTAGGTTGAGGGATATCTTGAATGTGGCTTGGCCTGTGGATTCCTTGCAGGTTTGCCATTTCCTTTACAGTCACTTACAGTTGTGTTTTGTGGTTCTCAGATCCTGTAGTGTACCAACTGGCCTGTTTAGTATGGTGGGCTTGACAGGGGCAACTCTGTTGGCGCAGTTGGTATTCCAGGTGGAGGAGAATTTCTTGACAGCCTGTTCTATGTTGGTTGCGGTGTTAGGGTGGGAGGTGTTGAAGACCTCAGTGCTCTGGCTCTCCGATACTTTGTTACAGCTGCGGTGTGAGGTACTGGGCAGCTTCCTGGCGTTGCCGGGGCATCCTGTGACGGTGAAGTGGATGATGGCATGATCGGTCCAGGTGACCTCGCTCACATGGCTGTACTTGACCATGAAGATGGGGTTGAGATTGTGTCCTGCAATGTGTGTGGGGATGGTGGCAAGTTGGGTGAAGTCGATGTTCATGCTCCCAAGCAGGTTGGCAATGTTGGTGTTATTAAAGTTGTTGAGGTGAAAATTGAGGTCTCTAAGGAAGATGTAGTGTTTGGAGCCAATTGCGAGCGAGGAGATAAATTAGGGAAAGGCGTCACAGAAGCTGGGACGAGGTCCTGGAGGTGTGTAGGTAAGGGTGCCTCTGATGTTGGTTTTGCCATTGGTATTGAGTTGGAAATTGATGTGTTCCATGATTGGGGTAGTGTCATCTGAAGTGGATGTTTTTTTTGTGAATGATGGTGATTCCACCTCCATGTTTGTTGATGCGTTCTCAGTGTGCTATCTTGATGTCGTTTGGTGTTGCTGAGGCAGTGTTGGGCGCAGATGCATTGTTGAGCCAGATCTAGGTGAGGAAGATACATCAGGGTGAGGGAGGCGATGGTGTCCCAGATATCGGTGGGATGCTCACAGAATTATCTTGCATTGAGCAGAGTGCAATGGAGTTGTTCTGAAGAGGCCATGGTCGACGTGGTGGTGGTGGCTGTTGTGCCTGCGAGTACTCTGGTGTTGAAGAAGAGGTTGTACCTGCAGGAAAATGGTCCTACCATTGATCGTGGAGAGTTGCGGTTGGAGTTGTTATGTAGTCTGGGGTCTAAGACTCGGAGCTCAGCAGCAATGTATCTGTGAGTAGTAGGAGAGCCAGGGTTTCTGGCGCTGGGCACGGGCCAGGTGCAGGCCTCCATTAAGTAGGTCCAGAGAGGACTGGAAGGCAAAGGCAGGGCCAGTGAGGGCGGGCAGGAAAGAATTGCAGGAAAGCGAGAGGGCAGAAAAATAAACAGAAACTAAAACAAAGGCCGTACAAAACTAAACAAGTTTCACAAAATTAAACAAAGATGAGTTGAAGAAGGTTGACAACAATAACACACTAACAAGTAAACAATTCAGAAACCAAGAAGGCAGCGAAGCAGCAAGGGGAAGCTGTCATGAAGGACCTGCTTCCAAGCCAGAAGCCATCAATGTCTGCTGCCTATCAACTGCAATCTCCAAATTTATTAGCTCACTAGCATCCCTCTTCAGGTTTTGCAGCATCATGAATTAACAAAGGATTACATAGCAATATCGGATTCTCAGATTCATGAACTGTAAAGAGCTCAGACTGATGATTCATTTCAATTTTGTAAAATACAAATCACCTAACATAAAAAATGGGCCAGATGTTCAAATATCTTGTTTCAAATTGTGATTGGTAAATATTTGTAAGAACCGATCTATGTAAGTATGTATTAATATGTCAGTTCATAAAAATCCAAATCGTAATGGGTTGCAAACCGACATACCTCATGAATATTAATGTGGAAGTTTGCAAATTGTGCCTCACTATGACTGGAGGCAGTTAAAGAGATGGCACCCTGCTGGGAACAGCAGTCTACCATGTTTGTCATTGTCTTTCAATAAGGTACGTTTTTAAAAAAAAAAATGCAGCCTGTTTTCCTTAAATAAATGCGGACTGTGTTTAAAAAGAATGTTTACCTTCTCTTGTTTGTTTAAGGGTTGGCAGTGGTCCCTCTTCAACAAACCTTCTAATTACATTCACACTTGGGACCCCTTCCCTTTTGCCAATGCATTACCACCTTCTTTGAGGTTTTAGTAAAATATCAAAGTTTTGTATTTGGTATTTGGAAGGGACTTCTACAACATGCCCTTTAACACCTTGGCTGCTAGGCGTTTTCCCCCTCCTGTGCTGGGAATTACCATTTTGCTGTTTCCATGACGAGCTCAGCTCGTCATCAGCACACGACACCCGTGGGTGATGACGAGCTGAGCTCGTCATCAGCATCGAAAGGGTTAAAGATACTGAATCATTATCCGCTTGTAATCCAATTTTAGGAGTCCAAAAAACTTTTCTGACTTCTAAAAAGGGATTTGTACATAAAGATAAGCATTTTAACGGCCACAAATGCCAAACTTGAGCGTTTGTGGCTGTTAAAAATGCTTAGTACATCTAGCCCTACATTCCTAGTGTATGCATATTTGGGAAATGTTGTATGGGTACAGAAAGAACATGATCTGAGGATATCGATCTATGTAAAACAAAAAAGCAGACCGTATCACCACTTAAAAGATGGAACGGTCTATTAAACAGGACATGATCAATGTTAGCATATGTTGTAGAGACTTCCAAAGGATACATAATATAGGTAAAGATTATCTTTCTAGGAGTACTCGAAAGGGATTGTGGTAACATTCAATGTCAGTGGGGCATTCCTGCGTCACTAAAGCACATTCCTGCGTCACTAAAGCACAAAAACATACAAATTTACCATTTTCCTACGATAGAACTTCATGCACAGACATCAGAACCCAGTTGGATGGAACAGCAACATTGAACTTCAGGAAAACCGGTAGAACTCAGGCTAACATTACCCATACACTTTCAGAAACCTTTGTTCATTCCTTGAGAGGGAGAATGGGGCTGCATTGATGTAGGAACTGTAAAACCGAAAGGAATCCCCTAATGCCCAATGGGAATTTAAAGTCATAAACAACAGAAGAACACTTGAAGCAAAGCTGTTTAGAAGAAATAGAAGATACAGTACCAAAGTATAACCTGATTTGTTTAACTACATGCAGAACCTTTGGAAGTTGGAAGGCACAAAGGATTTAAAGCTACAGAAAGGTTTGTTATCAGACACCAATTATTGCCAAATCAGGTATAGTTGCTTAATGATGACATTTCTGAAACAGAAAAAAACAAAGCTGAAAATATTCTAGATGCAATCCTGCCCTTTTAAGAAGCTAATTAATCACATCAGAGATCCGTTTGCATCTTATTTGTCATTGGTTTTCTCCATGCAAGAAAGAAACTGTGGATGTTTTTAGATAAAAAGTTGCCATTGCCTCATGTTAAACTATGAGCTAAGTTCCGAATTAACATGTTACTCACCTTCAGTAATGCTCTTTTTGTTGAGATTATATTCAGACAGAGACTCCTCACCTTTCAAATATTTCCTAGGCATCAGAATAGATCAATAAACTTGTCAACAGTACCTCTGTGGGCTGGTTAGTGGCACTGTGCAGCACTGAACCGGCACCATCCCTCTCTGGAAAAGGCGTGCGCAGCATATATAGGTGCCACTTTCAAGCACTGATGTCAGTTACTTTCAAGACTGTCTATGACCCCAAATGTAGAGACCCAAATTAGTATTTCAGTGTGCAAATTCCTACACTTGGTATCTTCTAACTGGATAGGGGCCAACCAAAGAACAGAAAGGATGGGAGGGTTGATGAGGAATCAGCATCTAGATAGTCTCTCCCAGAAAGAGCATTACAGATGGTAAGTTACTAGTTCTTCTGAAACAGACTTTTAGCTGCACGTTCCTCACCTTTTGAATAGATTATAAAGTAGTACTTATTTGGAGGTAGGTCTGTAGATGGACTCAACCCAGAAAGTCCAGCAGGACTGAGCAGGCAAAATGCCCCTCTCAATAAACTTGACTATCCAGACATTAATGCTTCGTGAATGTAGGGAGGGACAACCACATAGCCACCAGGCAAATGTCTACAACAGGCTCTCTGTGTGCTATGGTAGTGATAGCAGCTTTAGACATGGCAAAACAAGCTTACAATCCTTTGGAGAATGTTTTTTAGCCAATGCGTAGCCGATCTTGATGTAGAGCACGATCCAACAGTAGAATGGTTCTCTGGTGCTTTTTATTGCACCAGAGAACCTAACAAAGAGCTGATGGTTCACCTGGTGTTCTATGGTACAATCTATGTTACAGCTCAGTGCTCTTTTCGTGTTTAAGAAATTAAGTCTCTCGTCATCATTAGACGGGTGAGGTGAAGCATAGAACATCGGCAAGGTGATGTTTTGACAGATGTGGAATACCATCACAACTTTAGGCAAGGAAGACATCAGATTATCTGGAAAGAAGGGGGTATATGGCGGGTTGACACAAAGAGCTTGAAGCTGACTCACACGACGTGCCAACGTTGTGGTAAAGAGGGCCTCTGTCTTGAGGGTGAGATGCCAAAATAGAAAAGCTGTGAAGGGCTCAAATAAATAACTCAGCCAAAATGTGAGGAGAAAGCTAAGGTCCCACTGTGGTAGGAAAAATGTAGTAAACGTATCTAAAAGGGCATAACATCAAGAGACTTAAACAAAGAGACCTGGTCTGGGAACCGTAAAAAAAAGTCGAAAGAGCTGAAAGGTACTCGTTTTAACTGTGACCAGAACAAGGACTTTCCAGGAAGAAAACAAACAACAAAACACGCAATAAAGTTGCCTGGAGGGGGTCTATCTGATGAGCAACGTACCAAACCACAAACTTGTCCCATGACGTACATATGCAGTTTTTGTTGAGGGATGCATGCTTGCCAAGACGACATCAACCATTCAGGAGGAATGTCGAAGGGGTATAGCTGTTACTGTGAAAAGGTGCAGATAAATAATAAAATTACAGTGATTTTTTATTTTACTAAGTGTCGCACTCCCTAAGGGGCACCGCAAAAGGACGACAGGTCCAAGGAGGATCTAGACCGACAATTTCGGTCTCTTTCTCTGCCAGGTGACCCAAGGAAGATTTTTACAGCAAATAGCCTGTTAAAGCATGAGGGAATCCCCTCTAACATATAACACACCTTAGGGAGTGCGACACTTAGTAAAATAACACAATCACAGTAATTTTATTATTTATCTGCACCTTTTCACATACTCATTTGGTCCTGAGAAAAGCCAGTTTTAAAAATTAAAAGGCCTGGCTGAAACATGTAGACCACACAGGACGCAGGAGGTCATAATTCGCATTCCAACACGTCCATCTGCCTTTTTAGTTGCTAACAGGGGCCCAGTGATTAAAGTTTATCTATTTTCCCTCGGGTACTGGGACCCACTGTATAGCTTTTAACATTCACTTTCTCACTCACCACACTGCACACTCAGCGAACATACCAGCTCCGCAATAACACTGGTGTCGAAGCACACCCGGGACACACTCGGTGTCACTGTGGTGGGCCCGATGATGAAGCATGCCACCAACGAGGTTGGTGGGTGAGGACTTCATGAAAAAACCAATGGGTTTGCCAGCAAACGTACTTCATTGAGCCTCCCTTCTTCAAACATAGTTAGTCCTTATTGATTTTGACAAACAAATTTATTAACATCACAAAACATAAAGCAATGTTGCCAAATACGGTAAGTGTTGTGAGTCCTGTGCAGAGACCTTTAGCAAGGCTATGGAACTAGTGTTGACCTTTTCTCTCAGTTCTGCCTAATGACCAACATTCCCATTTAAAATGTCCACCTCTGTAAGTAAATGGAACAATATTTCTTTTTATCTTTGCCTTTACGCTCATCAGCTCAAAAATTGGTGAGAGTACCACCAGTGAAAAAAGCCCGCTGGGGTGGGAAAAGCTTTGTGGTGGGTGCCGCAAAATTGTGGAACCAGCTTCCCTTTCACCTGAGGAGTTGCACTGATTTGTTACCATTTAGGAAAATGCTTAAAACTTGGTTGTTCTAGAACCACTTCAATCTCCCCCTCATTCAGGATAGCAGATAGCGCCAGGACACCTACGGGTAAAAGACACGCTTTACAAATTAATTAACATAACATAGTAAGAAGAAAAATAACAGTGTTCCACTAACTTACTGAAATGTTCTAGGTCTCACCTACAAACAGATTTACCAGTCTGTAGGCAGACCTATTGTATCCAGTAAATAGCCTAGACTTGGAGTGGGCTTTGAGTCAACCCCTTGCTTTGATTGGATTGCTCTGTTGTCTGCTCCTGATTCAACAACGTTCCTCCCTATTCTTGTGTTTCTTTCCTGGAGCATTTCAGTTTCACAATATTCTGATTGGATATGTTTGTATCCTTGCCTGCATACATGAGAGACCATATTCTTTCATTTTGTTTCAAGCAGTCCATAGGGAGTACATGTGCTTCCTTGCTCGCTCCCATTTTCATTTTTTTGCCTAGTGTTTTCTTTCTTTACTCCCAATAACAACGCATTAAAAATACATCATTACAATATTGCACAAGATTATGAAAAAACAATGTCACAAACTATACGCTGATTAATGCACCCAATCCAAATTTATCCTGAAATAAATTACAGAATATAGCTGGATACACTACAATAAACATACGATGTCAGCTGTTGCAAAAATAAGAAAGCAGGGCGACATTGCTTAAAATTATAGCCTCGAAAAATAGAAAAAATAAAACACTTCATTTGAATCTTATAAAATGTACAAAAGAACATTATGTGCAAATTGCATTCGGCTAAGGTGGCGGACCATGGATTGATTTTAGGGAAAGTTACAAGTTGATGGAAAAAGCTAAATCTTGTCAGCACAAAGCTATGTTGTAATCCCGACACCTGATATTTATTCATAAAAAAACGTTGTCCAGAGATTGATTTGTGTTTTTGGATCATTAGAGAAGTAATTTAACTTCGGTAGTCATTGCTAATAGGGGCTAAATTTTACTGGATGACATTTTTTTTAAATGGTGGATTTGTTGCAGTGATGATGTAAGATTTCAGGAACCATGGGACCTATATACTTCATTTTGGTGTCAAAACATACGTTTTGGGGATCCAGTAGTCTTAGAGCCACAGAAAATGGCACAGCAAACCTTCTGCCATTTTCCAAAATGGCAGCTATCATAGAAGAAGAAACCTATATAAAAATCAAACAAAATAATAATGTTTTTAATACTTTGACGTATAAACCAATGATTATGATCCAAATATGAAAACAAAAATGTTTATACTCCTATTTTAGACACATTTTCATAGTTCACTTTATATGTTTCGCCAATCACTCAATTTTTATTGTAGCACAGGTTCTGCAAGTACATGTAAGTATAAGTTCTGTTGGCAGATGCTTTAGAAATTTTGTAGGATTTAGCACCCCATCCATATCTTCCCAACCAAATTCGTACTGATTTTTTTTTATTTATTTATTATAAGTTTTGTATAGCACTAGCTGGACCTGAGGGTATCAGAGCGCTTCACATCAGGTATAACAATGTGCCTTAACGGCGATGGAAGATTGATAGCTGTGTAATTCAAGAGGATAAAAAAAAAAAAAAAAAAACATACAGATCATAATGACTGCATGGGTTAGGGGAACTATGAGCATCCCCATACAGTTCAGGTGGCCTCCAGGAAGAGGGCTTTGAGTAAAGTCTTGAATTTTGGGAAGTGGAATGTCATTCTGATGTGGGGAGGGATGGCGTTCCATATCCTGGGAGCATTACCTGCAAAGCATTTGCTTAAAGTTTTGCGTTTCCGTGATTTCAACGGGATGAGAAGAAGCGTGTTGGAGCTTCTGAGGGTCCTGGACTGGCCAGCCCTTTTGAGTTTCGCAGCCAGGTATTCTGGTTTGCCTGTGTGGAGGGCTTTGTGTGTAAGGCATGCTGTTCGAAAGTTTGCTCGTTGTTCAATAGGGAGCCATTTCAGATCCTTGAGGGCGGGGGAAATGTGGTCGAATTTCTTGTTTCCTGTGACCATTCTAGCCGCGGCATTGAGGGTGGTTTTCAGAGGGCGTATGTGTGATTTGGCTGAGCCGGTCAGGGTCACGATTCCATAGTCAATTCTGGAGAGCACCAGAGCTTGAGTGGCCTGTTGGAGGTCCTTGGGAGGCAGGAATGGTTTTATTTCGTAGAGAAGTTTCAGATTGAGGAAAGCGCTTTTAGCGGAGTTAGCAATGTGTTTTTTCATGTTTAGTTTGGGGTCTAAGATGATTCCTAAGGATTTGACCGAGTCTTTTGGCTTGAGGGTGCCATTGATGGCGTTGATGGCTTTGAGCCATTTCAATCTTTCTCTAAATATCCATGATAGAAAACATTTTCACATCTTGTGATCAAGTAGAACACTCTTTTAATGTGTCCACGCACAGAAAATGATGTCAGTGAAATGTTAGAACTTGTTTTCCAAACACGCACAAAGCATTTTTCTATGTATTTGAAGTAACACTCTTCTTCTGTTTCAGAAAATCATTAAAAAAATTCACAGGCTTAGCAGTTAAAGCTCCACTCTTTGCTCCAATATCGCTCATAATATCATCACCCATAGGAATATGTGCCTTGATAAGAACACTGGACATCTCTGGGTCAAAATTTCTTGTAAAGACTATAAAGCAGAATCAAGTGCCAATTCTTGAATTATGAACACTGCAACAATCCACGTAGCACAATAATAATATCTGTGTCATTTGACAGTACAATGACTCGATTGGAACCATTTCGAACAGCCCACTTAACATGTGGCACAATACAAAGGTTTTCTTTTTCAAATTTGCTGTTAAGTTTGTAAATACGGTGGCCCATACCTTTTGAATATATCTCTGCAGGCACCAACTCCTCATTTACAATCAGTCCACTTGCAATAATTGGAAATTCAGTGTCCACTGAAGCATCAGCAATGTTATGGCGACTGAACATCTCCAAGTTCATCTTGTTCGATGTTGATGATCAGTATTTATCCAGTTACACAGGTATATGTGTCATTGATGCAGGCAAGGTCAACTAATCCATTTGTTGACATTTGTCTGGAACCCTGACATTTTTTGACAGATGGTTCAAGATAACTGTTAAAGACAATGTGCAATTCTTAAAGGTGCATACTGACTTTGATATCTGTAGAATAGTCTGGATGACCTCTAGGAAGTTTTGCACGGATGAAATCTTGATCATTAGAAATTGTGACACATAATCCACAACAACACCAGTTTTCAAAGAGGACACCTTTTCAAATTGAAATTCTTCAGGTAAAAGATTTTTTTAGCTCTTGAATGAGTTTGTGCTTCACTGGTTTGGGTGCAGCATCTCCATCAAATAATGCATTTGATGGAAGACATTCCCATTGTTCACTTTGCCACTGGATTCAAGCTAGCCTGGCAGATGAGGGGAATTACCCCTTAACTGGTCCCAGGATGCTTGTTTCCAGCCCAGGGAAGACCTGGCTTGGCAGTTCGGGCTGCACTGTTCCCATGAGACACAGGATCAAGACTGATTTCCATATGGCTGGGATCTGAACTGGGGTTGTGAAGTGAGCTAAAGAACGATGATAGATTCAACCCAGATCTGTGACTGGGGGTGAGTATCTGAAAAGCTTCAGTGCTCCGTCCATCATCTCCTTATGTTTGCTTTGTTTGCCCTAAGTTGGCAGGGTATGTATGCACAGACTTGGGTCCCTTGCTCACTTTGCCACTGGATTTAAGCTAGCCTGGCTGATGAGGGGAATTACCCCTGAGCCAGTCCTAGGATGCTTGTTTCCGGTCAAGGGAAGACCTGGCTTGACAGTCAGGGCTAGACTGTTCCCATGAGGCACATGGTTAAGACTGATTTGCATATGCCTGGGTCTGAACTGGGGTGGAGAAGTGAGATAAAGAACAATGATGGATTCAACACAGATCTGTGACTGGGGGGTGAGTGTCTGAAAAGATTCAGCGCTCCATCTATCATCTCCTTTTGTTTTTTTTTTTTTGTCCCAAAGTTTGCAGGGTATGCCCAGGAGTGGGTCCCTTGCTCACTTTGCCACGAGATTCAAGCTAGCCTGGCTGATGAGGGGTGTTACCCCAAAACCGGCCCCAGGACGCTTGTTTCTGGTCCAAGGAAGACCTGACTTGGCAGTTCGGGTTGGACTGTTCCTATGAGGCACAGGGCCAAGACTGATTTACCTATGGCTGGGTCTGATCTGGGGTGGTGAAGTGAGCTAAAGAATGATGATGGATTCAACCCAGAGCTGTGACTGGGGGTGAGTGTCTGAACAGTTTCAGCGCTCAGTTCATCATCTCCTTGTGCTTGCTTTGTTTGCCCCAAGTTGGCAGAGTATGCCCAGACTTGGGTCCCTTGCTCACTTTGCCACTGGATTCAATTGAGCCTGGCTGATGAGAGGTGTTACCCGGAAACCGGTCACAGGATGCTTGTTTCCGGTCCAGGGAAGACCTGGCTTGGCAGTTCGGCTGGACTGTTCCCATGAGGTACAGAGTCAAGACAGATTTGCATATGGCTAGGTCTGAACTGGGGTGGTGAGGTGTGATAAAAAACGATGATGGATTCAACCCAGATCTGTGACTGGGGTGAGTGTCTGAAATGTTTCAGAGCTCCATCCATCATCTGCTTGTATTTTCTTTATATCGCTATCCACATATTGTTTGGTCACAACGTTTTGCAGTCACACATGCTGAGTCATTTCAAAGGGGTTTCTTTGCTGCTGCATGAAATTAAGAAGGCTGTCAACAAGTTTACTAAAATGTTCCCCTCTCTTTTTCGCAAGTTCGTGGTGTGAAACTGTTTGACAATGGTCCATTAATTCCGAATTTGTCATCTCTCGGAAAACACTGCAAATAGAAAGGACTCCATTGCAAACTAGTTGTCATTGAGCAACATATTCACTTCTAGGTGTCTGACCAACAACTCAGTTGGAGCTTTTCTATGATCTGTGGATCGTATGCTCCACTTTCATATCTACAGCCACAGAATTGAACCTTCCCTCTCTGTCTTTCTCCACAAAATGTATTTGGATGAATTTTATTTAGCGGTATGGTTTTTCCACTTCTAGCTTCCTCAAATTTTTGAAATAGCAGGACCCATATCTCAATTAAAGTCGCGAAACACAGTAATCAGTGACTCCCCAATCTTCACATGCAGTTCCCAATCACCTTCCTGATCGGCATGTACCAGGTGTTTCACTAGAGCTATTATGTGTAAAACATTTCCCCAGTACTTGCAAAGTTCTGATTTTTCTTCACATTCTTTGGCAAACTCTAGTGAGTGTATTGAACATTGTCTAGCTTTGCATTATGTCTTTTGAATGAAGTGAACCCTGAGCCTTGGTCACTCCAGAGACAAGATATGCAAAACCTAATTTGCCATTCTTGTTTCAGAATGCATTCCAACACAATATGTCTATAGCCTCAGATATGATGAGTATACCTTGTAGTGAATGAACATAATGAGTAGTTCGACTCTATACTGACTGGACAGATTTGCTTCCAAAGATTTCAGCCTCAATAAGTGCATCATCTATGCGACATCCACTGAGATAACCTTCTACACACCGCAACACAACTTTTGTAAAGTTGAAAAAGACCATCATTAAATGAAGATCATCAAATTCTATTGAATTGCTCATAAAAATGTGAGCTACAAAAAGGAAACCACGTTTCTCACAGAAAATTGGCAGGGTAGGCTGGTCTTCAAGCTGAGCGCATTTTGGAATTATTTTAAAGCTGTGTATACCGTTGCGTAGTTTGTGACTGGAGGTAGTATTACTGCTAAAAAGTCAACCTTCTTCAGTGGAACGGTATTCTGAGAGATCAGAGCGTGAATTCCAGGCCACGGAGGAACTAACTTTACTTCATCCTTCAGTCCTGCTGCGTACTATGTCATTATAAGTTGTTGATACACCAATCCTATTTGTTGAAGTGAATAGCTCTCTACTTTTGCACTTGTCATAGATTGCGTGGGCAGTCATCATGTGTAGCAGAGTTTTCTTTTTGCTGTGATGTAATTCATAAAACAATATTTGGAAAAGACAGTACATTTGCACAGCATATGCCTGTTGGTTCATGGGAATGCCTTCTACTTCTTCGCTTATTTCTTCAAAGCCATCATTAATGTTGTTGGCTTATGTTCCACACACAAGAACTTTAGTTTGTAACAGTTTTGCTTTGCTGATATTAAACAATGATGTAAAAAAATGTTTAGACAACATCAGACGTTCTTGTTGATTTCCGAGCTCTGGGGATCATAAATTTGTCAATGAGTCCAAAATTGAAATCTTTCAGGACGTTTCTTAAAAGGGTTCCTGCTGATTTCACTGCATCCTGTGGTCTTATTTTGGTAGCAAGAACTTCAGGAGTCAAATCAGCTAAGAACACCATAAGTGCCTCATTTTTTTGTTAGACTGACAAAATCAAATACCGTCATTGTACATTCTCACAACAAAATCCTAATTTCATTATTATTGATCAATACAGTTTCATCAATGTTGACCATTACTTCTCCGATCTCACTGAGTGTGAACCTGTCGCCAGCACTCAAGAGTGGCTTTAAAACTTAATTTGCTTTTTCAAAGAGTGCAAGCTAAACTGAAGTCTGACGGTTACGTTGCTGCTGGGAGCTCCTTGTACGTTCATATTTTTTAATGTATGCATTCATGCAGTTCAGGTGGGCATACACATCCACTATAAATACATTCACCACGCAGTTTAGATCAGCTACTCAGCTGAAAACCTGATATTAGAAGAAACTAGCTGCAGATAAAAACATGTTTGCCCTTTGAGACTCACATACTCTGTACTTTATCCTTTCCTCAATTTGGCCCTTGTTCTTGCTAAACCACAGATAACATATTGAAGTTCCTTTGCTTTCTGATCAGTTGTTGGAGGTGGACGAGGTGTAGCCATCAATTTTCTAAGTAGATGGGCATTGGGTTTGGTTGTCATCATTTTCTCCGAAAACTTGGATTCTTGTTGTGATTTGATGGTTTCTAATATTTTTGACAATTTTTCCGGCCTGCTATGACTTGTAGCACTTGTTACAATGATAAAATATTTGATCTTCTTCACCCAATAATTTAATTTGGTTTGCTGTATTTCTTCAGCATCTCAAACTCTCAACTGTTCAGCCGCAGTTGATGTTAGCTGTTTTTTTGGATTAGTTTGGTATATGACCCATTTTTCTTTGTCGAAGTAGTCTGCATATTTGTGAGTTAGCAAGACTCTGTCAGGAGGCAAATATCCCCTGATACCACCCTTCGCTCATGCTTACAAATTTGAATCGAATGAAAACCTGAAACAAAAGCACTATTAAAATAAATGACCAATATGATGGCTAAAACACATCTTTAGAGAGGTCTCTTAACGAGCTTAATTGCGAAATTAAGTAATGCTGAAGAGTCTTTACATAGTGCAATTTACAAGAATCAACAGCCTGTTTCCTTAATCCATGGTGCCTCAAATAAAAAACCCTAGGTATGAAAAGGTGGAAGTAAAACTTCATTTAAAATCACCAACCTTAAAATCACAACATTTCAAAGCTTTAGACCCACATTTACACTGAAACCTAAAGGTTGTATAAAATTGACGAAGCAGGAGAGTAACTGGTGCCAGGGGAATATGTGACATGAGCACTGTGTCATCGGCACGGAGAAGGTCTTTAATCAGGTGATGCCCAATATAAGGGAGGTTCCCGCACCCCTCAGTCAAGACTGAGCACAAACTGTTAATGTAGAGAGTGAAAAATCACAGCACGAAAAATAAACGCTGTCTAAACCTTCTCTCTATGCCAAATTTGCGAGGGCCATAGGTCCATAACGCACCCTATCCCTGCTCCTCATGCACATCTCTCTGAAAGATATTATCGGCAGGTCGACTCCTAGCTCGGATAGTACCTTCCACAATTTGTCATGTACTCACAGTTGAAGGCACTCAATAGGTTACAAAATGCAGAGAACAACTGGGCCTTTTTACTCTGAAAGTGCTTATCAATTATCAGGTTTAGGTTAAGACCCTGCCATTCTTCAAACCTTCCCTTAGTAGCAGCGACGGCTCGTGGAGGGAGTTACGGTGGGGCAGGAGGGTGGGGAGGGGGAGGGGCAGGGTGGAGGTTGCTAAAAACCGGCATATGGATAATTGCAGGTGAGTAAACAATTTAATTAATAAAACGAATTTCGTAGTGCGCCTTGCATCGCAAAATGCAATGCAGTATCTAGCGCCCTCCAGCGAAAGTCGTTGTAACGACTTTCGTTGTAATCCCCGCGTTGTAATGGCATGCAGAGTAAAAGCCTGCGTTGTAATGCCATACAACCGTCTCTGCCAATTCCTTCACACACATTGATTCACTAAGTTAGGATAGCTGTTTCCATCAGATACGAGGCATTGGCAGATGTTGGTAGAATGCTGTACAATTTTACTGTAAGTGTCTAGGACAGTATTTGGAACAAAGCTATGAGGTACGCAATAAGCATTATAAAAAAGGAATCATGAATTAAAAATAAACTTTGAGATTGGGCTAAAAAAAACAACCTCTTAAAGGAAGAGATGATAATGCAGACATATTTCTGCATATGAAATAAAACTAACTCTTCCTCTTTCCAGAAAATTGTGCCTATGTGGATGTATTTTCATACTGCGCTAGGATCACATTGGATCATCCAGGTACAGGCCTCCGAACAGCAAACACGAATGTATGGCGAAATAACTCCACCTAAATGATGGAGTGCTGCTGAATCACCAGAGAAGGTAGCAGATATGGGCCCTAACACACCATCCTGCCTTTTCAATAGTTTATCCTAAGTAATGACTACACTCTGATCTGTGAATCTGAGATTGTAAGGCTTGCATTGCTGCACTATTCACATTTACTCTAGAGCACAGTCCAATATTCATCAGAATACGCTCCACAGAACAATCCATACAATTCTTCACAGTCATGTCAAAGGATGTGGTACACGTTTTAGTTATTCTTGAAGTCAAATACTTGGTTAGTCGATACAATTCAATAAACCGTATTCGACAGGTTAAAAACAGCTATAAAAGTACATACAATAAATACTCGGCAAAAAACAGATACATAAAACAGATGTTAAAAAGGCAGCCTTACCTTCACTCATATTCGATCTAGCAAACTAGAAAATACTTTTCCTGAGGTTAATTATCCCCTTATAAATAGAGCAACATTAAAACACACAAAAGGGTCTCCTAGTGCAGACAGACAGCTCAGGGCGTTTTTATAGTTCCTAATATTCTGTGCAAGAAGAATTGGCCTAAGGTAGTACCTCCTATGATTCACATAAAAGTCGCAGAACAACATAAAGTGCTGGGTGCATTATTTCACCAGACCATCTTTGCTGGTGGGCAGCCATTCGTTTTAGGAAAGGCAATCAAGTGGTGGACTGTGCCCATTCGTAACCTAACCTCGTCTGGACATAACGATGCTGCCTAATATTTACAAAGACAGAAAATATTCTTGTTTAATCATACTAGTAATCTCCTGATACATGCTCTTTCTCTTTTTGTCATTCTTGAGAACAGAATGTTTCTTCCATTGTATATAAGACTGCAGTCAAAAACAAAATCAGGGATTGGTGCATGCCACCAGCTTGGACAACTGATATGGAGCATTCTTCCTGCTCAGAATGTGCTCTTTTTAAAATGTACCAGAGTATGGTTCATGCTTTCATGTCACATCAGTACTCCTGCATTGCGGTAGTTGCAATTTAATTTGCTGACATTTTAGTTATTTTTGCAGTCAAATGCGAACCACACATGCAGGAAGTCACAGATATATATTTGCCTTAGTCCGCGGTTTCCATTCTACTGACAACACCCAAATCTCCTGTGCCCACATGTGTACATCAAAGCACTAAAGCCATCTACCCGGCAAAACCATGCCAGCTCCACAAAATATCCTGCTACTCATGCCGTCATACATTTTGAAACTATTTAGAACAAGTTGGCTCAAACAAACCACAACCTCAAACACACAGCATTACATAAAAGTTACATGGCTGGCTGCCAACAAAGAGAACAGTCTGCTTAGGGATCCTATGGACAAACGTTCAACCCAGTGAGATAAAATACATGACAAAGTACACGGGCATACACATCGCTAAACATTCTACCCTACAAAGATCCTTGACAGTAATGCACACAATTTTCTTATCACACAAACCAATATGAATAATTATTAAGTCATATTTTGTCTAAAAAGCTTTCAGATACCACAAGTGCTGCTTATAAATACGTCATAAGAAAATCAGTGGAACAACTATTCATTGAAGGCAAGGGATATGATAAGGAGCAATGTTCATAATAAGGTAGGCCTTTTTAAAGAGTATGAAGAACCGAGGGAACCGTGAAAATGACTTTTACAAGAGAACAATTCAGAATTTACACAGCCTGATGGGCAGAAAATCTGGATTATATTAAAGAGATAGATGCTAAAATCAAGCAGGATCTATTGCTACCACTCACAGCAGAAAAAAAAAATGTGGAACAGTAAAATTCTAAGAAGTAATAAAATATTAGAATGCACAGCCAACTTCCTTCTTCAAATGCTGCAAAAAAGATAGCAAACAGTATTCAATCAACATAAATCACTTTGAAATCCAGCTATGATCCATCAACGTCTCTCACAGGTCTAATCTTAAACTCCATGTCTTATATAAAATTTTTGCTCAGCGGGCTGTTTCATGGCAAGATGGGGACTAATGTTATGGAAGACTTAAGCCTGGGTTCACCACAGGTTTAAAATACCAACTCCTGATAACTGATGCATTTGCTCAGTCTTCGGAAGATAGAATATTGATGAAAGTTGACTGAAGCCAAGAAAAGTCTCCAAGGTTTTTATTAAAAATATTTGGTGAGTAAAAATATATATAAGGATGGGAGACAGCGAGCAACACATCCGTTTTCCCATCAAGCTGTGACCAACAGTCATTTCAGAGAACATTCCTTGGACTGTGCTCACAAATGCTTCAACATGGAACCCTAATGAGAAGAATTCAAACATAATACACCTCCCACCTTTTCAAACCTTTGCAAAGCTCTAGAGATAAAACAATAAAAAAACATGTATAAACTATCAGGAAATCCTAAAATGGAAAACATACAAACACATCAACAAATCCTAATATTAATAAAACAATGACATGGATATTACAATTGTATAAACGGAGAGCAAAAATAACACCATATATCACGTCTTTATGTATTTGTATTAATACTTCACGTAGCTTTGACATTTAGCTGGCATCGACTTAACTCTGTATGGTCTATGTTGATTCAGCAAATCAGCATAAGCATCTCTCACACTAGAAGAAGATGTGTCAACATCAACATCCTTCTAGGTGCACTCAGACTCACGAAGTTCAGAACCCAACAATGCCCTTGCACACTCGTTACTCACTTTAACAATCGATTCTATTCTATTCTACAGTTTTAGAGTACCCCATGTCTAGCAGGAGTCCTCCCAGAACTGCAACAGATACAATGAAACATCAGGGACTGAGAAAGTTATTCCCAAAACAGCCAGGTCTTCAAGGTTTTGCAAAAGGAGAGTTCTCGCTCCAGAAGACATAGTTCGATAGGCAGGGAATGCCAGAGTTTAGATGCCCAAAAAGATGTGAAGCATCCACTCCAACGTGATCTACAAATCCTGGGGACCTTCAATAAGTGAGCAGAGGCTGAACTTAGAGGTCTCCTAGGCAAATATGGGAAGGCTATTGCTCGAAGCAAGGAGGGCCTCTTTTGTTGATCACCCTGTGCATGACGCAGAGAGATTTAAACTTAAACTGGTGTTCCACTGAGAGCCAGCGAAGGTCTCTATGAACCCTAGTAACTAACTCATATTTGGGTGTGTTTGTAAGATGTGGGCAGCCATGTTCTGCACCTTTGCAACCTTTTAACCAAATAACAGGGTGAGCCAGGGTATAGGGTGAATCAATAATCCAGGTGTGTCAACACCAAGCCCTGTATAACCACTCTTCTGGCTAACTGCAATTTCACCAATTACCATTTTCCATTCTCAAAGCTCTAAAACGCTCACTTAATTCTTGCACCTTTTTGAGGTTGTCTGAACCTCACTCCCTCTTTTGTCACAACAATTCTAGGTAATTTTACACATACTCAATCACCCTTGCAGATGTGAAATTTCTTTGCACAATTAATGGAATCATATCTGACCATACTCTGTTCACATTCAGAACTAATATTTTTTCTGAAACACACTCCCCGAGAACTTTCCCAGAGATACATCTTCCATTAAAATACCAGACCTGGACAACCATGGCTACTGAGAAAATTACGGTTTCCTCCCCCTAAAAGCACAAAAGGGAGTGAACACATGTGTCTTTCTTGGGCATATTGTGGTGTGCAAAAAGCATCTTAAACATCCACACCCCTTAAAGATGCTCCACTCACACATTCTACCACCATTATAGTCTTTCTCGCTAAAGACCATTTGCTTGTAGGTGATAAAAACTACACCATTTGTGCTTTATACCAGCCTCATTAAAAAACGACTACATTTCTCTAGAAACAAACTGCGCTCCATTGTCTGATATTAATTGAGAAGGAAAACCCTCTCTGGCAAAAATACAAGTCAAAAAGCTGATGACACCTTTTGTGTGAGTTTCTCTCACAAATCTAACTTACAAACATTTAGAAATATAGTCTACCAAAACAATGGCATATTTGCGTTGTGTGGAAAGATAATGGCAAGGCCAGACAAAATCAATTACAACCCTTTCCCACACACTTCAATCAACGGTAAGGGTGACACCCTTGTTGTTGGACCTTTATCATTTTGCTGACAATTGCTACACTTAAAATCCCATTCCTCAACATTTTGTCCATTCCTTGCCACCAATACAGAACACTCTTTTCTTATTGGACGTTGTGCCTAAATGTCCTTCAAAATATTGTCTTCATTCAAAGCATCTCTCCATCTTGTTTGGACACACATCCCACATGCCACATCCGACTAACAAAAATTAGCAACCACACCTTCCACATCATCCCCACCTTCTTCAGCTGGATTAAGTGTATCAGGTTTCGATGAACTTAGAAGAAAGGCAATCTTTATTCTTGTTCTTCCGAATGAATGTATATTGCTTCAAAATGATGCTCCATGAGTTTCAAGCGGAGCCTAATTAGTCTAGTCATAGCCCTGCTGGTATTGACATTAGAACCATTCAAAATGGAAATCAATGGTTTAAATGGTTTAGAATATGTTTTGATAACAAAATGAGTATCCCATATGTAACATTTAAACATTTCCACAGCCCAAGCAGAGGCCAGCATCTCACATTCTATGACAGAGTATTTTCTCACTTGATGTTTCAAGGTACATGAGGCAAATGCAATGGTACTTTCTCTGCCTGCACCTTCCTGTGTTAAGACTGCACTGTCCCCAACATTGCTTGCATCTACAGTAAAGTAAATGTTTTCCTTGGTACAAAAGAACTTAGTAAAGGGGCATGACTTTGGGCCTGATTGTGACTTTTGCGGTGTTGCACCGGCTTTGCACTGGTACAGCACTGCCAAGCAAAGACTCCTCTCCTGATTATGAGTTGAACTTGTGCAGGAGGACAGTCCTTGTGCAGTTTACACAGCAGTGAACTGAAAAAGGGCACCAAAATGCGAACAGCGAAAATGTTCCAGCACAGCATGGTCTATGAAATCCATGCAGTGCTGGAACTGTGGGTGCAAGCAGATCCCCCTGAATGCATCCCCATGTTGGGGTGGTCATTGAGGGCCGTGTAGGGCCCCCTTTGTTTCCCCACTGCCAGCCTTTTGGTGGTGGGCTCATCACCAAGAACAGGCTGGTGATGGAGAAACTCGAACTATGCTCGGTGGGACTGCGCCAGTCCCACTCAGCATATTATACTGCTCTTCCACTGCACCACCACCAGGGGACGGAAGTTTCCTGGTGGAGCCGGCGGTCCACCACCGGAACGACGCAGACAGTTGTAATCCGGCCGTCGGACCACCGTCATTGCAAGTCTGGTGGTCCATGGACTGTCAGACTCGAAGCCGCCCCTATGTTTCTTATTGATATTGTTAAAAGCATCTTGCTGCCCTATACCCCAAACAAATAAAAATAAAAAAAATAACCTTAATAAAGAATCTGGAATGGTGGCAAATCCTTGAATGAACTTTGCATAAAATTCACGCATACCCATAAAGGCAAGAGGTTCATCACAATCCTTAGGTTTTGCTACATCAACATAAGCTTTGAGTATACCTGGTCTGGGTGAAATTCCTTTTTAGGCTAATACATGCCCCAAGTATTTAACCTCTTTTACTTGAAAACGCATTTTTCTTTACTCCATTTCAGAACTCTTTGTACAATGGCTTTTAACACTGCACTCAAAGTGTTATTATGCCAATTTCCATTCTTGCCATGAACTAGCACAACATCCTATAAAATTGAAACACCAGGAATACCGCTCAGAACCTCCGCAATCACTATTTGGAAGGTAGCAGCTGGTGAAGTCAATCTGTGAATGGTACTCTACAAAATCGAAAAACATCATCCGAAGTGACAAAGCAGTCAAATACCTGGATTCTGTACTGTTTTACTTAAGTGATAGGCAGAACGCATGTCCAATTTTGAAAATACATATGCCCCAGATAAGGCCATAATCAAATCATCAACACTAGGAAGAGGGTGCCCATCAACCCATATAGCTTTGTTTATTCTTCCAGGTCTATACACATTCTCAATTCACTGTTTTTCTTATAAACTAGCAAGATAGGAGACAACCAAAATGAGGAATCAATTGACTCAATAACGCCATGTTAAACAGTTCAGATAGTTCTTTTCTGATACTCAGTGGAATACTGAGTCATTTATGCTTGAGAGACAGAATCCCTTCATTTAACATGATGTGGTGCTCATAATTTCTCTCTGTATTGTCAGAACTTGGAGCTAACATCCAGGTTTCAATTGAAGCCCCAAATACACTTGATGATGCCACCCCAAAATGCCTGGTCCGGCAACCTTCCCCACAACAAAATACCCTTCAAGAACTATTTTGACCCCATTGTACCGTCCAGGATTAACATTAATAAGTAAAAGGTCTTGAGTAAGTCCACTCTCAAGCAGGGTTTGTTCGGAAATGATCATGATTTTAGAACCAGAATCAGTTACTAAAGGAATCATAGTTCCGTTCACCATAAACTTTGCAACAGGATCTTTACAAAGAGGTGCCTCCTTCTCATGTACCTTAACACAAAGCATCATATTTCTCTAAATATATTACCTGATTCTTCTTCCATCACATAATTGGATTTTAAAAAATGTCATACTCCTACATACTCTTGCAAAGTGGGCATTGTCTATAATATGCTAGATGCATTTTTAATCCACAACTAGAACACATAGAATCAGGAGTGGACTCGGACTTCTGTTGTGAAGTTATGATATGGAAACAAGGCTTTGAAAATAGCAATAGTTCCTGATGAAATTGTTTTATGTGTCTTCAAATACTCCTTGGAATCCTGAATGATGTTGGCTATTTCCATATTTTCTTCAAGAGATTGATCCTTATGTGTCAAAATATGTTCCTGAATTCTTGTATTAAAACATCTGGCGATCAACTGATCTCTAATCAGTGGAGCTTCTAAATTCACACTTCGCTGCTAACACCCGGAAAGACATAAATATCAATAGATTCAGATCAATAAGGTTCACTTATAAAAAATATGTGTCTCCTGAAGATTAAGTAAGTTGGTTTATTATAATGCATCTATAAACATTGAACTGCCTCCTCAAATTCATCTAATTCTTCTTCAGAATCATCATTCACCATTTTAGATAAATTCTCAAAAATATTCTGACCTTGAAGTTAGTCCTAAAGAATGCTTAAAGATCCACCTTTTTCTTTCAGGTCTAAATTGTGACTCATCCATAGCTCCTAAGTACGCATCACGTCTTTCTAGGCACATACTAACAGAACATCGCAGATAAATACACTGTGGGAGCAGAGGAGGGCTGGGCACAGCAGCTAGAAACCAGTTGAGCGCCAAATCAGGACACCCACAATGGGGAAAAATGACGCAAGGCAACCGAAATTTCATTACAAGAACGGAGGCTACATTATGCAATGTCTTTTATTGCAGACTCCAAGCAGCTGCATATTTCATAATACAAAGGTTCAATAAAGAACACTGAAACAAGGTAAATGGCATGGCATGACAACAATCTGCCTCTTTTAAATGCGGCTTCGAGCAGATGAGTATCTCCTCAGTTTTATCTTATTAGATTTTAATCTGGTTCTTTAACTCGCTTATTTACCTGACTTTTGATGGATTTTGACGTGTTTAATGCTTATTTACCCAACTCTTAATGGATTTTTTTTTAAACAGATTTTATTGATTGCATAGAAAGCATATATTTTGCAATGCTCTGTCACCCAGAGACAATCACCATTATCAATGTACTAATCACAAATGCAGTCATTTCCTATAACAAAACAGAATGTATAAACAATAGGTGTATCTAACGAGCCCCCCCACACCTGCAAATCCCCCCCCCGCGCGCTGCTGCCTGCTCCACCTGTATCATATACATCCCGTATATAGTGTACCATGTGCACCGGTAAGTCAATAGCTTCGCCATGACTGTCTGGCTATTAGGGAGGCTGGTCGGTATTGTCATCAGGTGGTGGATCCAGCTCCATTCCACGATAGTCCGCCCACCTCTTCCATATTTTAAAGTGTTTCCGCGGGCAGCCCCTAGCCACATAAATAGGTTGCTCCAGCCCCATACAGAAGTCCATGTCTCTCTTTGCTAATGTTAATCCCAGTAAGAGTAAGTGGTGCTTGTACCTGTTGCCCCCTACCCCGGCAATGATGTGTAGCAGTATCAGCTTAGGGTCCCTCTGAAGCACCCAGGCTAGAACCTCATCCAGGCACTAGAGCACCCCCTTTCAGAATCTCTGTAATGCCCTGCATTCCCATACTGTATTCATCAATGGTCCAACCTCCGAGCCACACCTAAGACAATCGGGGAACGCAATCAAGCCCGCCCCCTCGACAGGCGCTGTCTAGTGTAATATGTATGGTGTAGGTATCTAAATTGGACGAGTCGCAGGCACGTGGAAATTGCAGCTCCCCTAGGGCCCTCCAACGCCTCCACCCAATCTTCCTCATCCAATTTCCCAACATCCTGCTCCCATGTGGTTTTAAGGCGTTGCAAATCAGTGGAGCAGTGCCGTACAAGGGCTTGGTAGATCCGGGACAATTTCTTGTCGGGCAGCTCCCCCATAAAAACTTTAGCTTCTAGCGGACTAAACTCAGGGAGGTCTTCCAGCCCCGCAATATATGGTGTCAAGGCATGACAGAATGGGAGATATTTATAGAATTGGGTTCTCGGCATCTCGAATTCGTCCCGCAGATCATCGAAGGACTTGAGCACACACCCAGACATAACGTCCCCTAAGGTAGAAATGCTGATCGCGTCCCATCCCCGGAAGCCTATTAGTGTGTCCATCTGAGGTAACCGACCATTACGCCACAACGGGGTTTCTTGGGTAAGCACATTCCACCAGCCCATCCTACGTAGTGCCTGTCTCCATATATGAAAGACCATCTGCGTAATAGATGGTAGAGACTTCCTGAGAGGCGCTGAGTACAGCAGTGTGTGGACGGAAGCAACGCCCATCAAGGCCCTCTCCACTGCATATGCGGGGTCACTTCTATCTGCAAACCACCTGTCATTTAATACCAAAAGGTGGGACGCCTGGTAATACGAAGGGACATCCAATGTGGGCAAGCCCCCGGTATACGTTGATCGGAAGCAAGTCCGCAGGGCAACCCATGCAGCGCCCCCCTCCCACAAGAACCAAATTAGCGCCGAGTTAAGGCGCCGGAACCAGCCCAGCAAAACCAAGACTGGATGGTTTTGCAGTTGGTATATCAGGCGTGGGAGAGCCACCATCTTAAAGATGGCCGATCTACCATGTATAGAGAGCGGCATCTTAGACCACACCTTAAGGTCTTCCCGAGTGCGCTCCCAGACCGGGGCAATGTTACGCTCCAGGGCTGTGGTCGTGTCCTCAGATAAGAACACTCCCAGGTACTGCACTCCGTCCACGGCCAACTGGAGCTCACTCGCCCAGTCCCCCACTGGCTGAGGGCCTCCTAAGATCCAGAGTGTAGATTTCCCGGGGTTCATATATAGACCAGAGGTTTCGCCAAAGATTTGTAGGATTCGCAGGAGACGGGGCCCCGATCGCCCCAGGTCAGTGAGGAAAAACAACACATCGTCGGCGTATAGTGCTATTCTATCGGTTAGGTCCGCCGACCACCGAAATCCCCTGAGCTGAGCGTCTATTTCTACCCAAGCTGCAAGGGGCTCCATTGCTAGTGCAAAAAGATATGGAGAAAGGGGGCAGCCCTGCCTCGTCCTGCGTCCGATCCGAAAGGAGCGGGATACCTCCCCCCCCACTCGCACCGCGGCTGTGAGATCCGTGTACAGGAGCTGTACATATGTCAAAAACCGAGGGCCCAGGTTCAGATGTCCCAGTAAAGTGAACAAGTATTTCCAGCTCAGGGAGTCGAATGCCCAATCCATGTCCGCTAAAAACAGCACCGTCTGTTCCCCCAATCTTCGCCACGCCGACACAGCGACCTGTCCACGTCTAATATTATGGCGAGTGGCACACTGTGGCATAAAGCCCGCCTGATCCGGGTGAACCAGATCTGTAATGTATGGTTTAAGTCTATTGGCAAGGGCCTTAGCCAGTATCTTGGCCTCAGTATTTAGCAAGGAGATTGGGCGGTAGGACGCGTGGCTCTCCGGCGGTCGCCCTGGCTTCAAGAAAACCACCACCTCCGCATGCTTCCAATCCGGTGGCAGCGTACCACTCTCCCGCGCTTCTTCTATGACCAGGCGAAAATGTGGGCTCAGCTGCGCCGCGAAGCTCTGCAAAAATTAAATAGGGAACCCGTTAGGTCCCGGCGCCTTCCCCGGATTCAATTCGCCCAGCGCCGTGGCAGCTCAGCATCCATCAGGGGGCGGTCTAATATCTCGCGAACCTCTTCTGAAACGGCCCTCGGTGGGAGGTCATCAATAAATCGTTGTATGACCCCTGCCTCCAAACACTCCTGGGACGCGTATGGAGCCTCATAATAAGTAGCAAAGCTTCCGGCCAGCGCAGCCGGCTCCAAGATAGGCTCCCCATCTGGGCCCACTATCTGGGGCAGGGGTTGGGCATGCATGATGCCCTGACACAGACGATGCAACATCTTGCAGGACTTATCGCCCTATTGGTATATACGACTGCGAGTAGCCAGCCAAGCCTGTCTGGCTTCGTCTAGCAGCACCGCAGCATATTGTTGTTGCGCCAAAACCAGCTGCTGCCTAGCCGGCCCACCATCTTCCTCTCTGCCCCTACGCTCCAGAGCCTCTAGGTCAGCCTCGCGCCGCACTAGGTCTCTACGCTTCTCCTTACGTGCTGCCACGCACCATGAGATATCAATGACTTGCAGCGTGGGCTTCATCGCCTTCCAAAGCGTCGCCGGGGAATCTACTGTGCCTAAGTTAGCGGATAGAAAATGTTCAAGTTCACTAGTCATGTGGGCACGGTAGGCATCTTGCATCACCTGCCATGGTGACATACCCCACCGAAACGGCTGCCGAGCGCGACCAGCATCAAGTATAACGTAAAGCGGCGAATGGTCAGACAGCGCCCGTGGCAGGATCTCCGCGGACAACACTCTATTCGCCATCCCTCTTGGAACAAATATGTAGTCGAGTCTAGAGAAGGAGTCCCGTGCTGTGGAAAAATTTGTAAAGTCTCTACGCAATCCATGCTTGTATCTCCATGTGTCCACCCAATCAAGACCTGTGACCAGGGCCCGTAACCTAGTTGCCGGACCTTCCCTCCCCGCCGCATCCTGAACGCCAGCTGCGCTTCGCCATCTATCACATGTGACATCTACAACATCATTCCAATCCCCTCCTACAATGGACAGAACAGTGGGCCTATCCACCCAAAGGGAAAGCAGCCTCTCAACCAGGGGCCACTGCAACGGTGGTGGGGCGTATACACTGCAAATGAGTACCGGGTCTCCTCCAATCTCTCCCTGCACAAATACAAATCTGCCCAGCGCATCAGTCCACGTGCGTTTATGAGCAAAGGGAACCCTACGATGTATAAGGACTGCCACCCCTCGTGATCCTCTCGTGAACCCCGAATGGTATGTGTGTGTGAATCCATTTCTCTGAAGGCACAGCGATTTGGTACATAGTAGGAGTATTTCTTGCAACAGCAGTATGTCTGTACACCTCCTCTTGGCCCACGTAAACACCGCCCCCCTCTTCATCTTATCCAGCATCCCCCGCACATTCCAGCTCATGATCCGTGTCCCACCTGGGCCTAGCCGCACTCCCTCACTATCAAGAGACATTTGTACAGTATGACATGTCGCGGCCCAGCCTTACGCAGGCAGCCTTGGCAATTCTTGAAACAGTCAGCAAGCAGGAATCTCAGCGCAGACCCTCCCCCCCTCCTTTGAGACCAACCCCCAACTTCCCCCCACCCCGCACCTCCCAAACATGGAAGCACCTATCGTGGTCTGAGCATGGTCCTGGCCCCAACAGGGAGCCAAGCGCAACCCCCTCCAATGAATCCCCTCACAACAGCCCATATAGAACTAGGCTCTTGCTCCCTCCCCAAACCTAACCGAGTGTGGCCAACAGCCTCGGCAGCATTGTACCTGGTCATCTATATCAGGCGTATAAGCGAGTCATGAGTCAGTTCCCTCAATAGTCAAGGCACATCTTCCTGGACTTCCAGCATAACTTCATCTCGGCGGGTGGTCGACCCAGATTGCGAGCCACGCCTCGAGCGCGATCTGCCCCGGGGCTTATGCCGACCCTCGGGGATCCCTCCGGCTGAATTACTCGCGGAGGAGTCAGACTCCCCGCCCTTCGCCGTGTTGATACGAATCTTAACAGTTTCATCCATCCACTGAAAGACCTCTTCTGGAGTGTCAAAGAAGAAGGTGCGGGACTGGAAAATGACCCGCAGCCTCGCTGGGTGGAGCAATGCGTATTGCAACTGCAGGCCCCTGAGACGAGCTTTGGCTGCAGTGAAGGATTGGCGTTGTTGCTGCACCTGTTTAGTGTAGTCCGGGAAAATGAGAATATTTGTATTTTCGCATGTGAGCTTGCCCTTCAATTTTGCCTGTTTCAGGACTGTGTCCCTATCAGCGTAGTTCAGGAGTTTGGCGATCATGGGATGCGGGTGCGCGCCAGCCGGGGGCTTCTGCGTCAGTGCCCGGTGGGCCCTCTCGATCACAAAGTAGCGGGAGAGAACGTCCGGTGGTATCCAGCTCTCTAGCCATTGTGTCAGGAAGCGCTCTGCATTGCCCTTTTCGCAATCCTCCGGAAAACTTATAAAGCGTAGATTACTACACCAAACGCGTCCCTCCGCCTCCTCAGCTCTCAGAGCAAGGCCCTTCTAAATTCTCTCCAAGTCCAAGACTCTCTTCTTCAGGGTGGAAACGTCATCCTCCACCTCCGATATGCGTGTCTCTGTGCCTGTAATTCGTTCCACCGCGTTCCACAGGTCCTGCCGAAGAAGCATGACATCGGAGCCCACTGCCCCAATCTTGGCATCTAGCGCATCCCTGGGGTGCGTGATCGCCGCCAAGAGCGCCGCATTGTCCGGCACCTGTGTGTGTGCTCCCTTTGCGCCGGCCACCTCCGTGAATTTGTCGATCGTCACTTGTTTGTCTTGGCCTCCGCCGCCTCTCATGATGCTGCCCTCGATGTGTGGAGCGGCTCACCACCCCTCGTACGGCCCACTCCCGCCACTGGCCAAGAATTCAAATATGGCCACCAACTGCCGGTCTCCCGTCCAAGACAAGTGGTTGTCTCCGATGGTTTCAAGTGGTCCGCTATGGTGCCGACCCCCACCGGCCGCCGCGCGACCCCCGGCCGCCACGCACTCCTCTGTAGCTCAGGTCCCGACTGCCACCCAAGCTCAATGTTCGGGGGGGCCTCCTCAGCGCGGCCAGCGCCAATGACAGATTTATGCCGGGGCCCGATGTGACCCCCGAGTTCCGGCCCCCAAGTTGCAGCACCCCCACAACCTGCGGCCAGGCCGTCTGCTGGACCGCTAACCGGGCACCCAAGTCTCTGCACTGACCTGGGAGAGTGGCAGCGCGGCTCACCTGTCCAGGTGCGCCCCTCCGCAGGTCAGCGCGGTCTCCGCGATCACCCAAGATGGCTCCCCTCTCCGGCCGTCTCCAGTGGTCTCTGGCCCGGGCTCCCACAGGGCTCACCTCGTCCCCAATTCTCTCGCCCCTGTCCCGCAGGAGACACTGTCCGCGGGGCTCCCGGCCTCCAAGGAAGCAATGGACCCACGCCGCTTCTGCTCCCGGCGCGGCCGCTCCAACTTGTCAGGCTGCGCCAAAATCGAGGCCCCGGCACTCTGCCGGGACACTCTCGGATCGCGGGAGCTGATCCTAGCGCCTCCTCGTGCCGTCGGGGAATGCCCACAGGACCAGGCACCGAGTGGGATCGTCAGGAACTGTTTATGATGACCAGGGCCAGGATAATCGAACAGGATATTCGCAGGCTGGTCAGAGCTCACGCTCTACACGACCGCCATGCTCGCCGGCTAAGCCACGCCTTAATGGATTTTGATATGTTTCATGTACTATGTTTCCTGTACTACTTGCGGGCTAAGCCCCCTCTTTCACCTATTTTCCTTACCCTTCCTTACTGGTCTCCAATTTACAGAGGTCCCCCACCCCCTTCTAATCGCTTTCCTCATAACCTTTGAAAGTAAAAGACAGATCCGGCAAGAGGATGTAAACCTGGAATCCGACAATGCACAGGGTCCAGCGGAGGGAGCAGAAAGTGGAAACGATGAACTGCGCAGTTTACTGCTCGAGATGAAGTCCAGTCTCAAGACCATCGATTCTAAACTGGATGGCCTAACAGTCCCACTGGATCAGGTCAAAAACCAGGTCGACTTGCACAAGCTTTGCTTGGACCAACTGGAGAATCGTCACACTGAGGCGCACGAGTTCCAAATAGAAACCAAAGATCAACTATTAAACATGGAGAGGGTCCTAACAGTTATCAGAGCCAAGAATGATGATTTAGAGGCCCGTACCCGGAGGAACAACCTCCGCATTGTAGGAATTCCTGAGACCACGGCCATGGAGAAGGTGGATCTCCATGTTGAAGACTTAAAGACATTTTCGGCTCAGAACTATCACCAATGTTTATATTTGAACGAGCCCTCCGCACACTGGGTCCCAACTCCCCAGTGGGCGCCACCCCTAGACCGATCCTGGCTAAAATACTGAAGTACCACAACAGAGATACCCTACTTAAGGGCGCCAGGGAGCGTGGTTCATCTCCTATCAAGGCAACACACTCTCAGTCTAACCCGATTTCACTCCTGGTGTCCAGGCCGCATGGCGTGAATTAACTGCGTCTACAACAGGCTGGGGTGCTGTACGCATTGCTCTAACCAGCTAAACTGAAGGTTACTCATGACAACAACACGCACCTCTTTATTCGGCGCTCAAATTTGCCTAACACTTAGGCGGCAACAAGAAGAGGATGGCGAACACCAGCGGCAAGCTTTCTTTAAGAACACCACACTTCGTCATAGATAATGGGGTAATATATACCTAGCGGCTTCTTCCATCTTCGCCTAGGGCACGGCAATACTCATTGGCAGAGGTTTTTACTGGACTCAAATCTCTCTGAAGTCTGACCCAGAAGGCAGATACTTACTACTTGAGGGTACACTTGGCACACTGAGGGTCGTCCTGGTCACAATATATGGTCCTAACACGGACGCACCAGACTTTTTTACGAACCTTTGGGGCAGCCGACTGCAATTGAGCTGCGACACAATAATTAGGGGAGGGGACTACCATGCCATCCTCGATGACACACAAGACCGCAAAGGCATGTCTCGCACACTACACCCAAATGCTAGCACTGCACTAAATGTGATAATACAAGATGGCGGATTAATGGACATATGGAGGCAGTGGTACCCAGACGAGCGGGAGGGAACATGTATTACAACGCAACACTCTGCCTGGTTGAGCATTGACTTTTAGCTAGTTTCTCAAGGCTTAGCCTCATCAAAATTAAACACCTAACCCGAACTCGCTCAGACCATGCCCCCTGCTTGCTTTGTTTCCACGTGGCATCCACTCCTAATTGAGCATTCACATGGAGACTCCCCTTGAATGCTCTGCTGGACACCGCTTTTAAATAAGAAATTAAAAGCGATGTACTAGAATATTTCACATTAAATGAAGGGTCGGTGACATCTCCATCAATACTTTGGGAGGCCTTCAAAGTTGTAATCGGAGGCAAGTGCATCGCCCACCAAATTGGTGTGTTAACGTCCATGAGCCAAACTTTAATCCCCCTGGAATCACAAATTTGAGTGCTGGAATTAGACTACTATTGATCAGAAGATGGGACGCTGCATCCGCAGATTAGGAGTAAACTCGCTGAGTTTGAGGAGGAGGCACAGAGGGAGGTACACTACCTATGGAAAAACACTCAGGCCAGGAAGTATGGGGAGGGCGACAGGCCTGGGAAAAAACTGGCGGCCATGCTTAGACCTCCAAGCTCTATAGCTTACATCACTGAACGCCCACAAGCAATAAAAGACTAATACTACAGGACACCCATTGAGTTATTGCGCAAGGGCAGTCGGCTCACTGCCGATTGCCGGAGATGTCACACAGATCCTGCCACCTTCTTGCACCTGGCCTGGAACTGCCCCAAGATAGCGGAATACTGGACAGCAATCTTTTCAACAATAAGTGAAATACTTATGATACGCATAGAGCCTGGGGCACTGATTGGCGTGCTAGGGTATGTGAAGAATGTCCCCATGGATGTCCGTAGACTTTTAGCTATGCTATTTTTGCGAGCAAAATGAAGAATTGCCATGAAGTGGGGCAGATCGCTTCCTCCTAAGCTAAAGGACTGGGTTCTAGATGTTATGTTCTGTCAGGAACACCTGACTGCATTTTGGGAAATAATGCCTGTTACGTCTAGGCAGAAGGATATCTGGGGCCCACTTGTTAATTGGCTGAGGGCGGTAAACCAAGATGTTTCAGACCCCAGGGGGGAACTGAAGATCTCACAATGCCTTCTGCTATATAGCTCCAATATGTAAACACCTGTACAGTTATCATACATGGTTGAAGTAACTGTTAATAATTGTGTGTATGTGCAGTTCAACTCTTATAAAAAACCCTGCTACTACAGGACTATTTGGTTGTATACAACTGTCACACTTGGTAATTACTCTGTCTATGAATGCTTTATATGTCAAATTCTGTCTTCTCTTTTTGACCTGCCAATAAAATAAAAGTAAAAAAAAAATGCCTGAGCCACTCTTTGTATCTAATTGGTGGTTCACCAGGAAATTGCAAACATGGTGAAAGTGGTGTGATGGTGAAGTAGCTTGGGGGAAGATGGCGGACGGGTAGGACGCTCGGCCGGTGAGCTCCCGACTCAGCGACTCCTCTGACATGAGGGTATAGTAATGAAGCCTGATTTGCGCCGTACGCATGAAGAAGAAGTAGTGTAACGTACAAGAACGTACAAGAAGAAAAGATTTCTGTTTTAATCAAACTACCTGCGGAATGGTATTTTACCTGACAGCGGCGGTGAACGGCACCCCAGGGAGAGAGTCGGGCTTGCCTTGCGGTGCGCCGGACAAAGTATGGTGGTGCATTTCCGAAGAGAGACGTGATTCAGGTGTCTGGGCGGCCGCCGCGAGAGCAAGGACGTTCTGCAGCAGGGCTTCGGGAAGACTGAGGTATCAGTTCCGGGGGGGGGCGAGCGGCAGAGCAAGCAGAGCAAGCAGCCAAGCCCGTCCGAATTACGAGGCTGAAACAAATGGGGGACAGAGGAGACAAAAGAATATACTGCGCTCTTGGAGCTCTTGGAACATTTCCTGACGGCACGGGGCTAGTGCCGGTCCCATGCTGGGGCAGCGGCTGGGACAGAAGTGAAAGAAGAAAACGTAATGAAAGCAGATCCCCTCTAGACGGTGAGGATCTGGTGCTGATTTCGTGCTGGGACATCAGGAGAGAGGAGCTCAGCCCTTAAGCAGGTAACATCAAGGGAGGCGACTGGTTACTTTCCACAGGTACACATACAAATGACAACCAAAGACTGTGCATAGGAGAACTGAAACTCGACATAGCACAGCAGCACATGAGTGAATTATTGAAGGTAACAGAGGAGGGTGGAGAAGGTGGGTGCTGCGAACTCGAGGAAAATCCCAGTCGAACAAAAGTAGCGGAAGGAAAGAGCCTGGGAGGGAAACCTTTGGAAGTGCAGGGCAAACAGATCATTTCAACTTACAGCCTGCGAAGCAGGAACTTTCTTAAACAAGAGCAATATCCTAAGGGTATATCTCCTAGGGAAATCAAAAAAAGGGCCAAAAAAACGGCTAGAGAGAGCGCAAAGACAACCTCTGAAGGTGGAACAATCTCCTCTAAAGGGAAAATTGACTACTCCTTGAAAGGCAAAATTAAAGTGACTCCATCATTAAGAACTTACTTTAAAGTTCAACAGCAACAGAGCCCACATACGGAGGAGCAAGCTTATATACACGTACAGCTGTCTCCTGAAGGCCCCTCACTCTTGGGGGAAGAGGCAATCACGCTATCTCCTGTCATAATACAACACCCTCTCATAGTGGGCACACGACCATTCCTGGAACCAGAAAAAGTGGCCCTAAGTAGTGGTAAAAAAAAGAACAAGAACAAGAGCAAGTGGGAAGCAGTAGCTACGCCTCAAAAAGAAATTATGGCGGAGGGGGTTGTGAAGGATACCATTGTCGAAATAAGGGGTGAGATTACAGAAGATGAAGAGGGAGCGCAGGGACTACAAAAGGGACCCCCTAAAAATCACACAGACAAATTCCTGGAAAGAATATGGACAGAAATGAGAGAAAAGTTCACCATATCAGAGGCTAAGCCGGATAAGATTCATGAAGTGTGTGAGAAGTTGGACAACAACTTAAAAGCTCTGAGGGATAGAGTGACAGCCGTGGAAAGCGAAGTTGGCGCTCTGAACAAAAGGGTGGAAAAGAACCGGAAGGAGATAAACTCCCTGAGGCAAGAGAGCAAAATAATGAATGAAAAGATGGAGTCGCTTGAAAACCAAGCAAGAAAGAACAATATAAGGATATTAAACGTTCCAGAAAATCAAGAAGGGTCAGACATTAAGAAATTTGTGGTAGCACTGCTGGCAGAGCATTTTCCTTGGGCCGATGAGGCATTGCTAGAGGAAGACATACAGAGAGCACATAGAGACCCATTTGGAAAAAATAAAGAAAGGAAAACACAGAGGAAAATACTTGTTAATTTCAAAACCTATGTGCTAAAGGATAAAATCCTGGGAGAGGCGTTGAAAAAGGGTAATTTTAACAAAGATAACTGGACCTTCAGAATAAGATCTGATATGTCAAAGGCCTCCCAAACCAGGCAATGGGAACTAGGAAATTTAATGTCAGAACTACAACAACTTGGCGCCACTGTACAGATGAAATTCCCTCCATCACTTAGGATAATGTGGCGGAACAAAATGAGGAACATAAAAGACCCAGAGGATGTTAAATCCCTCATTGCATTAATGCGGGATCAAGTGCAGTCGGAAGAACTATTGAGTTAAAATAGAAATCTTTTTAAAATCGCAGGAGTGGTCAAATAACGGCAGTATAAGGGTGCAAGGCTTTGCAATAACTTTTATACGCACAAAGGTCAAGAGTCACGAGTCAAGGAGCTACTAAGGGTTACGAAGATAACCAAAGGAAAAGAAGAAGGAGGCTTCCCGGGGAGGGTAACAGCTATGCACAAAAAAGAAAACACAAAATTTACACGGAACAGAAAAAGGGTGGGGAGCAAAATAGGGAAAAAAACAAGAAAAAATCCTCATAAGTCGGAGAAGATGGAAAAATGAAAAGGAGTTTCATATCACGAACAAAAACATAAACTATACACAGGAGTGGAACGCGTTAAAGAGAAACAGGGCGGATGGGGAGCATAAGTAAAGACTGCAAAATACTCTCCTGGAATGTAAACGGATTGAGAACAAAAAGCAGAAGGAACAAAATTCTAGAGTATCTTAGAACATCAGAAAGTGAAATAATAATATTACAAGAAACACACCTACTGAAAGAAGAATGGGCACAAATAATAAAGACCCTAGTTTGGGTAGACACATATGCATGTACCACACAAGAATGCAATATTAAAGGAATAGCGATAATTATTAAGAAATCACTTAAAGCTGTCATGGAATCAGTAGAAGTAGATAATAAGGGAAGATGGGCGATAGCCAGAGTAAAGACAGGAAACAATCCTTTCATGATTGCAGGATACTATGGTCCTAATTTAGATGACGCAGATCCTCTACGGAAACTCTACTCTCAGCTACTACTAGCTACCTCCCCAATAATACTGGGAGGTGATTTCAACCGAGTAATGGATCCCAGCTTATATAGGTCCCCACCAGGGAGACAGGCAAATTTGCCAAAAATGAGAGAGTGGATTAGTTTTTACAAAAGAGATCTAGAGCTAATTGACATATGGAGAGATAAAGGAGAAAAAAATCAACCCTTCACGCTACATAATAAAAAATTGGGACACAGGTTGAGAATCGACTATTTTCTCATTGATCGAGATCTCTCAGGAAGCGTAAAAAACCTAGCTCATCTCCCAGCTCACCTTTCAGACCACTCGGCCGTCCAACTTACTCTCCAGGTAAAATCAACAGAAACACAAAGAAGATTTACGGTAGAGAGGGCTATATTACTAGACCAGCATATTGTGATGGAATTAGAAGCTGAAACAAAAAACTTCTTTGAATACAACAGGAATAGGTACAACAAAAAAGGTCACTTCGGACACATATAAAGCCGTGCTAAGGGAGAAGATGTTAAGCCTGGGAGCATATAAAAATAAAAAAATAAAACAAGCGCTTACAGATCTGGAAAGAAGCATTAATTCTTTAGATGCCCAAATATTAATTGAACAAGGCATGGCCAGGAAAGAAGAACTAGGACAAGAAAGACAACATCAGAGAGAAGAACTTGAAGGCATCCTAGAAGAAAGAGTGCGAACCAAGTGGGAATCAAGCAAGCTAGCAAAACATGAATATGGGGAAGAGTGTGGAAAGTGGCTTGCATGGAAACTAAAAACAGATATAGCCAGAAACAAAGTAAATAGCATACATCAGGAAGGTCAGGTAAACCAAAGCACCGATGAAAATATAATCAGGCAAGAATTCAGGAGATTTTTTGCTAAGTTATACACAGAAGACACAAACCCGCAAGAAACCCAGATCAATGCATACCTAGAAGGTGTCCCATCTTTAGGAGGAAGACAAGGAAGAACTAAACAAAGAGATCTTAACAAGTGAAGTAGAGGAGATAATTAGAAGTTTAAAAAAGGAAAGGCAGCAGGCCCTGACGCTCTACCAAACAAGATATACATGGCACTAAGAGACACTCTGCTCCCACACATCACGGAGCTGGCAAACTTGATCCTTAAGCAACAAAACAATATACCTGATTCCTGGAATGACGCAATAATCACCATCATTTTAAAACCTGGTAAGGACCCTACTAGATGCGAGTCATACCGTCCTACATCGCTGCTCAACTCAGATTATAAAATCTTTACAAAAATCATGGCAGCTCGACTAGGAAAAGTATTGGCTCAACTCATAAACCTGGACCAAAAAGGATTTGTCAAGGGGAGACAATTGCATGAAGTCACACATGAGCTTCTTAGCTCAATAGATATAGCCACGCAAAAGAAAGTCCCCCTTACCATACTCACTGTCAATGCCGCTAAGGCATTCGACAGAGTTAACTGGGCCTTTCTAGAAAAAGTCATGATTAAAACAACATCGGCCAACCCTTCATGCACGTTGTGAAACAAATATATAAGACACCAAGATCCAAAATCTTAGTAAACGGCAGTCTCACAGAAGATGTGAATATAGAAAGAGGAACGAGGCAGGGATGTCCCCTCTCGCCCCTGCTCTTCAACTTATACATTGAGCCGCTGCCGAACAAATTAAGAAGTGCTAAAGAGGTTACCTCGTTCAAGTTCCAAGCGTGGGAGAAGAAGATTGCACTATATGCAGATGACCTAATGATTTTTACGGTCAATTATGTCAAAGCTAAGGAAGCTATTGAAGAAACCATAAGTGCGTTTGGGAAGGTCTCCGGTTATCTGGTAAATCACACAAAAACCGAAATTATGACCTGGAATACTCAGTTTAAAAGTTCAAATATCAAGAAAGAAATAAAATACTTAGGAATTTTAGTGAATCACGACATAGAGAAGATTCCTCAACGTAATCTTAACAAGGTGGCAGGAGAGGTGAGAAAGCTGCTTAAAGTATGGTCCACTCTACCTTTAAGTCTTATAGGAAAATCAAATATCGTCAAAATGTCAATCCTGCCAAAGTATACATACCTTTTTAATACAATCCCTCTGGAATTTGGAAAGTCCCTTTTAAAAAAAACACAGGGGGAAATTACCAGTTTTCTATGGGCCTCGAAGGGAACAAGGATTTTGTGGAAGAAACTCAGGAGGGGAAAACAAGACGGAGGACTAGCTAGTCCAGATCTGGGGGAGTACCACAGGGCGTTTCAGTTCAAAAACATCTGAGCACTATTAAAAAGTCACCAATACTACCCAAGGTATTTACAAGCAACGACAGAATCAGTTGACCACTTTCTATTCAAATTTGGACAACCCAAATACTTAAAAAAAATAAAACTGAAGATCTTAAGGGAGGCAGCAAAGATGTGGGTACAAATCAGAGTAATTTTAAACATCCTGTATTACAGCGGAATGGCCCCTATATGGGAATCACCAGGAACCCCAGAATGCTTAAAAGACTCAATGGCAACTCCTTTGAAACTAGCAAATATCAATTACTGGGGTCAACTATTAAATGGTTCAACTCTGACCACATGGGAAGTACTTAAAATAATGACCAATGATTCAGTCTCCAAATTTAAATATTACCAAATTTTAAGTTGGTCTAAAACGCTACCCACATACAACCAAGAGAATGAGAAATTGGAAAAAGAAATGATAAAGAACTCACCCATAACTAAAGAAGTGGCAAAGTGGTACTGGGCTTTCATAGCTGCAGGAGATAGAAACACAAATACCGAGGATCAAATCTGGGGGAGAGACTTACCTACAACTGATTTGGATAGAATTTGGGAAAAATCAGTGGGAAAATGCTGGTTGACCCTAAAATCTGCGGCACTGAAAAGAAATCATCTATATACTATACACCGAGCTTATTGGACACCAAAAAAGCTGTCCAAATTTAAAAACGCAGGAGTAAAGAAATGCCCGAAATGTGGGGAAGAAAAGGCAGACGACATCCATATGTTCAGAAACTGCCCCCTATTGAAAGAATATTGGAACGAAGTTGGTAAGACCTTGAGCATGATCATGAACAAACAGCTAACTGTAAGTACAACCCTTACTCTTTTTGGGATTGAACATACAATAGATGGAGGGGGACTAACCAAATGTCAGAAAAATCTACTCTTCGTGTTAATTGTACTTGCAAGGAGGGAGATTTGTATCAAGTGGGTTGGGCCCTCCCCTCTAACACATGGAGAATGGATGAACTCTGTTTTAAGGATTAACAAACTAGATAGGAAGGGGAACACCTGTAAGAGATTTAAGTATTGGGAAATTTTGGAAAACCACCTGAATCCCAATACAGGGTTGGCATAACGGTCCCATGATTAATGCGAAACAACTTCTGGTGGACAAGTACGGTACTTGTCGAGTAGCAAAAGCGGCTAGCTCCACCCCATTTCCAGACCAGATTTGACACTATGTAATGGCTTAAGGGTACTCCTCTAGAAATCATCGGGAAGATGATAAACTCCCCAGACAAGAGAGATCAAGGGGCAGTTTCGGAAAGGAAAACATAAAACCAGAGGCAGAAACCTGAAACTCCAAATACATAGAGCTTCGCAATATGAGGACAAAAAAAAAAAAGTGGTGTGATGGATTGCATGTAGCTGGGAACAAAGATTAACCACCAGTACAACCAGCAAGAGAAAAAAAAGAGTTGTGTAATGTTTCATGCAACAAAAGCCTTAAATATTAAGATATGTACAAGTATTCCACAAGTGCAAAATATACGCATGAAAACGATTAATACTAAGACAAAATGGCAATCAGTACTGCAATCACAGTTACAAATAAAGGAAAAAAAAATAACTTTACTACAGACTTGGACGATGGGGAATATTATCTATGTCAGTTGATCAAAATCCCAGCATAAACACTTACATACCTATTTATTCCATTTCAGTCTGGTTCCGATATAAGATCATATGGTACAGTTGAAAGGCTTGTTATTTGCCATTATGTCTTGAAATCCTCTAAGTCATCAAAATCGAATGCCCTGCTTCAAAAAGGCATGATGCTCTCCTCGAGGCCTGTCAACATTTGCTCAAATGCCAGAGGCAACAGTGGGACGCCCACAGAAATGTCCATAATTACCGGGAGCCAGGACAGAACCCTCCACACCAGAGTCCACTCAACCACATTTCTTGACAGCTGCATCCAAATTCTCCCCAACATAGCACAATAAGGAAAAGCATACGATACTAGCCGACTCCAATCTTGTAAGAAGACATCTACTCCACATGCCTCTGGATCAGCTATCCCACTGAGAAACCCCAGAAGTTGGATATTCAGTCTTCTAAACAGCTTGACCCTGAAGGGTCCCTACTTTCTTTGAATCTCCAGAAGCAGTTCCTGATTCAATTGCTTGAATCGTGATAATTCTGAGAAAACCAGTCTGCTACCCCGTTCCCTAAACCCAGAATATGCTCTCCCACCATCATAATATCCATGTTCAAGCAGTATTCCCAGAAACCTTTGGCTGCAACAGCCAACCCTTTCTACCATGGGTTGGGTGTCCCATCTTGTTAAGTTACCAAACTGTCAAATCACTGTCACTCCATAACATTAGGCAATATTTCATTTTGCCCTCTGTAAAACACCACAATGCAAATTAACTCACCAACAACTCCAAACAACTGATGTGCAAGTACGTCTCTGGGGCAGTCCGTTGTTGACCTGTTTATAAGTGACCACAGTTCATGCCCCAAATTTCCAACCTGCGTCTAATTCTATCACCTTTTCTGGGTCTCCCCAAAAATGACTCTCCTGTTCCTAGACTTCCCATTCCATTACCCCCATCCCAGTTCCTCCTTTCCTTCCGGATTAAATTTTATCTTCTCAGAAAACCTAATTCTTTTCCTCAGGTGTGCTATCTTTAATTTCACACCCTGATTATTAGGAGGCCCTGTAAACACTGCTTAGATATTTGATGACGGTAAAGCTATTATTCATGCCTACATCCCCAAAGAAACACCCTCCATAATGTTCTCCAAATTTTTCTTCACAACCTCTCTGCCAGGTAAACCTAGTTCTGCTAACACTATATGAACCATGAAACCCAGGAACTGGGGGCCAGATGTACGACCCTTAAAATTTGCAAGTCGCAAATCACATTGTTTGCGACTCGCAATCTGCGACTCGCAAAATGTAATTTAAAACAGTGACTCAGACACTGTTTGTGATTCCTAATGGGGTCACAAACTGCAGGCCTCATCAATGTTCATGAGGCAGGTGCAATTTGTGACCCCATTGGGAATGGCTAGTACTCCCAGGGATGGTGGCATGCTGGGGTCAGCAGACCACCATGTCTGTGACTGCTTTTTAAATAAGCAAAAGATACACAGAAGATGGACAGAACGCAGAGCAAATCAAACATTCACCCCCAGTCAATAGATCTGGGTTAAATCCATTGTTCTTTTGCGCACCACGCCACCCCAGTTTAGACCCAGCCATATGCAAATCAGGACCCTGTGCCTCATGGGAAGACTCCAGACCGAACTGCCAAGCTAGGTCCTCATTGGACCGGAAACAAGCATCCTGGGGCCAGTTTCGGGGTATCACCCGTCATCAGTCAGGCTAGCTTGAATACAGTGGCACAGTGTGCCCGGGACCCACGTCTGGGCATACCCACCCATATGCAAATCAGTTTTGACCCTGTGCCTCATGGGAACAGTCCAGACTGAACTGCCAAGCCAGGTCCTCACTGAACCGGAAACAAGCATATTGGAACCGGTTCAGGGCATCACCCCTCATTAGCCAAGCTAGCTTAAATCCAATGGCACAGTGAGACGGGAACCACATCTGGGCATACCCAGCGCACTTACAGCGAGAAAACAAAATACACACAGATCAATCAATCATTTGTAAAGCGCACTACTCAACCGTGAGGGTCTCAAGGTGCTGGGGGCGGGGGTGCTGCTACTACTCGAATAGCCAGGTCTTGAGATGTCTCCTGAAGGTCACTAGGTCCTGGGTCTGACGTAGATGGAAGGGGAGGGTGTTCCATGTCTAGGGGGTGATGTGGGAGAATAATCTGCCGCCGGCAGTTGTTGTCATGGGGATGATCCTTGCATTTACACTGTGTTAAGTTGGCATGAGCTTATTAGAAGTTTAAACGACATTTTACCTTTCTGCTGCCTTTGCACACGGCACACATTATTATAAATGTTTAGAGTTTAGCAGAGTGTTTTGCTTCACACGAGAATAATATGTTTTTCTATATTAGCAGACTTGCTTGGTAAGCTTTGTCTGAACAGTGAGTGCCGAGGCCTTCAAGGTTATTTCAACACAGTGGTTGTTGTTCGGACTGATCAGGGCACGTTCTAGACATAACATATAAGCATCTGTGGCCACTTCTGAGTTTGGCGCGTTTTAATAATGCACTGCGTAGGTATGATCACACACACTTGGAGAACATTTGCATGCAGAGAGGTGGTGCAGAAACTGTTCCATTTCTGCTAGGACCAGAGGTATGGGGCCGCCCTTGTAATCGCAAGAGACCTTCTATAGATATAAAATAAGCTACTAGCAAGGGAGGGTGAGATATAGGTATATTCTAACCTGTTTCCATTTAGCATTGTAACATGCTTTTCTCCCTTTGTATTTTATGGAATAGTAACTATGCTGATAATCTTGTTGATTATAATATGTCTGCTTGTATTAGCTAAAATACTGCGCATGAGAACACAGCATTAGAAATAAATATTTCAAACTTGCACGTGTCTCCATTTACTCCCTGTTTTGGACTGGTATGAGAGTATAACAAAAGTGTTCATGTGTTCCACATTGCCTGAGGTATTCTAAGTTCCATGTTCTGGGTTGTCTAATCATTGGTGTAATGGAAGAACCAATGAGACACTGATTGCTAGTCTGGTAGGGGATATTGGCTTCTGAGGTGAGTTTTGGCACACTCTAATTCACTGAGGTTCCAAGTCTCTATGCACAGTTCTGTGTAGGAGCAGAATCCCTGCTACATGGCGCCCATACGATGGTGGTCTTATTACATGACGCTTGAGTAGTACTTCAAACAGTCCTTAGCCCCTTCGCTATTGTTTCCGGTTAACAGTGGTGTTGGACAAACCTGCCTATAGTTACATAGGTCTTTTCAAGCCTGAATCTTTCAAAACGGTTTCCTTTTGAATTACTACCCAGTTGTGCTACTTCGTTTTACATTGTACCTTATCTTCTATGTGTCACTATGGCTATCATTGATATACCGCAACATAGTCGTATTGCGGTTCGCAATCATTTGCAAGCTTATAATGTTGGTTTGGGGGTCATGGCAGTGACTTTGGTGGTGAGTGCTGAGGTTGCTTACCTGTTTGAGATTTTCTACTCATGGGTGACATTTCCCGCTGTGGAGGCAGCAACTCAGGTATTTGAGACTTATACTCACACAGCCGTGCCCTTGGAGTATGTTCCTTATAGGACACTGGAGATTCCGATTTCTGCATGGCAGCACCGAGCTCCATGTTTGGTTTAATGGCGCCCTTCCCCACAGTGTAACGGCGATTAGATTGGATCCTTTCTCCATTTCGGGTGCTTCTTGGCTGGTTTTGGCTGGATTCACCCCGTATCCTCGTGCGGGGCAAGTCCCCGTTGCTGAATTACGGACCCTGTATAACTCTTCTATTAGAGTTATTCGGGCCCTAGTTCAATATATTACCCACAATTTCAAGGGCGGGCCCCTGGTGTTGCGGCCCTTCCAGCTGGACCGAGCGGAATGATGCTTAGTCCCGTGATGGTCAATGCGGTAATGGGCAAGAGTCCCCAGGATAAGGATGATATGCCTTTTTGGCTTTCTGAGAAGTTTGACCAGCTGGAGGCAGTATGTTCTAATTCGACTCCCGTTGAGAAACACAGGATTCTTACAATTAGCTTACCCAAGGACTTGGTACCGGAAGCCGGTGACTGTGACACGTGGGGTAGGATTTTTGCGGCAGTGTACACGAGGTGCTTCGGCACTCCGTCAATGGCTGTCCTTCCGACGGTCATTAAGCGTGTTTAGGACGAACACGTACCTGAGACTGAGGTTGAATTGGGAATGAGACTCGTTGGCACATTTTACGTAGTTTCCAAACTTGTCCTTTCTAATATAAAGGGAGATGGGGTGAACTTTCAAGTGGCTAATGCCTTGCACGATGTCCCCGATGCCGACAAACCCCGACAGTTACCGAGAATTATCACGGCGGGATACAAGACCATTGGCAGTAATAGTTTAGGTGTCAAACCCTTTTTTGCTAAAGATAAAAAACAACCTCAGGGTTCAAAGTCTGAATCGGACGTTCAACCCACAGCTCCAAAGAAAATTGGAACAGAAATAAAAAACAGGGGAAACAGCAACAGAAACAGGAGTCCCGTCCCCCGTGCCTGCGTCTACTGAGCGCGTTTATGAGTTACGCGACCGCACTACAATTAAGTCGTCTGATAGATTTCAGGTTCCTGATCAACGCTCTCCTCGTTCTTTACAGGACACATTGGCCTATTCACCCGGTGGTGGAAGCGGGGTAAGAGGTGGCGGTGGCCAGCAGAGTCGCGACCAGCCCCGCCCGATAGACGGAAAAGGCAAGCAGGACAATTCTTCACAGAAAAGACTCCAGTTTCAGAAAAAGAAAGTTGCCGCTTTAACAGCAAGATATGCCACAGATAGTGAGAATGCAGCTTTGGAATCAGACATGGGCACTGACGTTGTTGGACAGCGTGGTGGAGATTACCATAGTGCGAGAGGCCCTGCGTCCACTACTGAAGGTGACAGTGCCTGACCAATATGTTGTTGTAGAGACAGCTGATACTAGAGTAGCTCCCCCTGATAGGCTTTTTGAAATTGTCCTTTTAATTGAAGGTGCCATACAACGTACCATAAAAGGGGTATTTGGGGAAAATCTCACAGGTACCTATGACATTTTGTTAGCGGAGGCTGACTGGCCCCCACTTTTTGTTCTCGCAGCTCCGAGAAGGGAGGAGGTAATCCTCCCTAGTATCGCGCACACAGTGTCTAAGGAGCATGTGCTGAATTTTGCAGAAGAGTGGGGTAAGGCCCTTTCGCCGGCTCTGTACCGTACTCACTGTGGATGGGATAAATTTTCCTCTCACCACGAGATTCTGTTACGGTCTATGCCACAGCCTCAACATCAGTATCCCAGCCGGCATGAAGCTAAGGCTTCTGTTGCAGAAATCCTTGCACAATTGGAATATCAAGGAGTGATTGAAACTTGCGTGTCACCGATGAATAACCCACTTTTTACTGTGACCAAGCCTGACGGTTGGTACTGTTTGGAATTGGATTACCGGCATTTGAACTCGCATTGCCGTACCTGTGCAGTACAAAATACCCACGGCTCTGCTTTAGTGGATGGTCTTGTGTGAAAAAGTTTTAAAACCACACTTGACATTTCCAACGTTTTTTTCGCCCACAATTTGTCTGGTCTGAGTTCCCAATGGACCAGTTTTACCAGTGGCGGCAAACAACGCCAATTTAAATGCCTAGCCATGGGCTATAAGAATAGTCCGGGTGTGTTTGCTGCCAGCATTGTCTCTCTTTTGGAGAGAGTAGACCCAGATGTGTGTTCGTATGTGGATGACATCTATCTCACAGACGACGAAATTTGGGTACATCTGTGTCGCGTTGACCAAATTATTTGTAACTTTGTGGACTTCGGTTACAAATTCAACTTTAAAGGTCTCACATTGCAGAGTACACAGTGTTGTTCCCGGGCTATGAGCTCAACAATGAAGGTCGAGGATTGACTCCTCACTTCTTGGAGAAATGCACACAGTTGCGCGCTCCTACAACACTGAAAAAGTTACAGTCCTTGCTGGGATTTTTGAATTTCGGGCATACTTACATACCCGAATATGCCCAGTGTATCAAGCCATTGTATGCTTTGAAGGTTGATCTTCTAGAATCGAAATTTTTACTGACTCGTGATAACCACACCAACCTGGTGATAAGAATCATCCCTGGGGCGGTGGGTTTCACTTACCTTATTTTTAACAAAGGTGACACAGTGCCTATCGCTTACAAGTTACACTTGTACACTTCGGCTGAAATGCGGTTTTCCACAGTGGAAAAAGTTTTGACAGTAGTGCAAATGGCGATTCTTAAGGAACGTGCACTGTCGCAGGGAAAACGCATGTTGGTTTTTACCCCATATTCTGCACTAGAGGCAGTGACAAAAGTCAGTGTACCAAATTCTAAAGCTTTGCACCCCCGGTGGATACAATGGGCTGCATCCTTGACGCCCCGGATGTCACGTTTATTTTTGATGCCTCCTTACAGTCACAAGTTTTTACAGTATGAGTTTGTCCATCCTGCGCCATTTACTATGCGACCTTTGGAGGATTTCCATTGTATCATTTACACTGATGGTTCAGCGCAAGTTGCGCATGGGTCTAAACACGCATAGGTCTCAGCTTGCACCATTGTGGTAGGTACCATGGTGAATGATGAATTCAAGTCGAATGTCGTGCATAAGCAGACATTAGGGGTCTGTACTGCACAGTTGGCAGAGCTCCGTGCTCTGAAGCTTGCATCGGAGTACGCTGATCCTAGTGTGACGATTCTTATTGTTAGTGATTCTTACTACTGTGTCCAGTCTTACAATAAAAACCTATTCTTTTGGGTTCAGAATGATTTTCGTGATTCCAAAGGTAGTACGATAAAACATAAAATGATCTGGGTTTGAGTGGCTGAGCTTAAAGAGCAGTTGCCACTCGCGTATGTAATTCATAGTTCAAGTTGAAGTTCCAAAATTTGTATAGCGCAATACTCACCCAGAGGGTCTCAAGGCGCTTGAGGGAGGGGGGTGTTTTACTGATCGAAAATCCAAGTTTTTAGTTGCTTTCTGAAGGAGAGGTGGTTCTGTGTAAGGCGGAGGTGGGTGGGGAGAGAATTCCAGGTTTTGGCTGCTAAGTAGGAGAAGGATCTTCCCCCCATGGTGGATCTATGGATGCGCGGAATTGCGGCGAGGGCTTGATTGGACGATCGTAGTTGGCTGGAGGGGGTGTAGAAGGACAGTCGCGTGTTGAGGCATTCGGGTCCTAGGTCGTAGAGGGCTTTGTGTGCGTGGGTGAGGAGACAGAACGTTATTCTCTTGTTGACGGGGAGCCAATGGAGGTCTTTCAGGTGGCCGGAAATGTGAGCTTGCCGAGGGATGTCCAATATGAGTCTGGCTGAGGCGTTTTGGATGCGTTGGAGTTTTTTCTGTAGTTTGGCTGTGGTTCCGGCGTAGAGGGTGTTTCCGTAATCCAGTCGGCTGGTGACCAGTGCATGAGTGACCGTCTTTCTTGTTTCGTGGGGATCCAACGGAAGATTTTTTTGAGCATGCGTAGGATGTTGAAGCAAGATGATGAGATGGCGTTGGCTTGTCTGGTCATCGAAAGGGAGGAGTCCAGGATGAAGCCCAGGTTACGTGCGTGATCCGTAGGTATAGGTGCGGTTCACAGGGCCGGTGGCCACCATGAGTCGTCCCAGGCAGAGGGGGATGACCCTAAGATGAGGACTTCCGTTTTGTCCGAGTTTAGTTTTAAACGGCTGTTCTTCATCCACTTGGCTACTTCTTTCATTACTTCGTGTAAGTTGGTTTTGGCGGTGTTTGGGTCTTTGGTGAGGGAGAGGATCAGCTGGGTGTCGTCTGCGTAGGAGATGATGTTGAGGTTGTGTTGGCGCGCGATGGATGCAAGGGGACTCATGTATACGTTGAAGAGGGTAGGACTGAGTGATGATCCTTGTGGTACGCCGCAGATGACTTCGGTGGCTTCTGATCTAAAAGGGGGAAGGCGGACTCTTTGGGTTCTTCCGGCGAGGAATGAGATGATCCAGTCCAATGCTTTTCCTTGTCTTCCAACGTTGCTGAGGCATTGTATGAGGGTGCTATGACAGACTGTGTCGAAGGCTGCGGAGAGGTCAAGTAGGTTGAGGGCGGCTGTTTCTCCATTGTTCAGTAGAGTTCGAATGTCGTCTGTTGCTGCGATGAGGGCGGTTTCGGTGCTGTGTTTGGCTCAGAAGCCGGACTGTGAGGGGTCGAGGGATTTGTTGGATTCAAGGAAGGCGGCGAGCTGACTATTGACGGCTTTCTCAATGACTTTGGCAGGGACAGGGAGGAGCGAGATGGGGCGGTAGTTCTTAAGTTCAGTGGGGTCTGCTGTGGGTGTCTTCAGGAGGTTGCTGAGTTCGGCATGTTTCCAGCTTTCTGGGAAGGTAGCGGAGTTGAAGGAACAGTTGATGACATCGCGGAGATGGGGTGCGATGATGGAGTCTGCTTTGTTGAAAATGTGGTGGGGACATGGGTCGGTTGCCGATCCTGAGTGGATGGAGTTCATCAGGCGGATGGTGTCTTAGGTGGTGATTGGGTTCCAGGCGCAAAGGTTGTTAAAGTGTGGTTTTGGTTCGGAGGTGGGTGGAGTGGACTGGTCTTCGGACTGGTTTTCAAAGCTGTTATGTATTTCGGCGATTTTGTTGTGGAAGAATGAGGATAGAGAGTCGCAGAGGTCTTGGGAGGGAGTGATGTCGTTGGTGCCGGCGGTGGGGTTGGTAAATTCTTTGACGATGTTGAATAGGTGCTTGCTGTTTTGGGCGTTGTTGTCAAGTCGATCCTTGAATGCTGATTTCTTGGTGGATCGGATCAGTTGGTGGTGTTTGCGGGTGGCGTTCTTGAAGGTGGCCAGGTTGTCAGTGGTTGGGTTTTTTCTCCAGGCTTTCTCGAGAGTACGACAGAACTTCTTGGATTTCTTAAGGTCATCGTTGAACCAGGGGGCTTTTTTGTTACCTTGCTTGATTAGATGGTTTTTCAAGGGTGCTAGTTCGTCGGCGCTGTGGGTGATCCATTGTGTGAGGTTGGTGGCTGCTTGGTTTGGGTCCGATGAGTTGGCAGGGGGGTTTTGGTGAAGCGAAGTGAAGAGCTGGTCGGTGGTGATTTTGTTCCAATTTCTTCGAGGAATAGGTTGTGGGGGGTTGTGGGTCGTGGTCTTTTTGTAGTTGAAGTGAACGCAGCTGTGGTCCGTCCAATGGAGAGCTGTGGTGTGATCGAAGGAGATGTGCTTGCTCGAGGTGAAGATATGGTCGATCGTGTGTCAGGCCAAGTGGGAGGGGGTGTAAACAAGTTGTTTGAGTCCGAGATTGGCCAGGTTGTCCAGAAGGGTGGTGGTGTTGCTGTCGTTTTTCTTTTTCAGGTGGAAGTTGAGGTCTCCCAGTAGAATGTAGATCTCGGTCGTGATGCGGATGGTGTTCTTATGGACGATGGCGATGCCTCCTCCTGTTTGGTTGGTGCGATTTTTTTGGATGATCTTGTAGGCGTCCGGGATGGCTATGGCAATGTCGGGTGCTGATGAGGCGTTCATCCATGTTTCTGTAAGGAAGGCGACGTCCGGCGATGTAGTGTCGAGTAGGTTCCAGAGTTCAATGGAGTGTCTGTGGACCGAGCGGGTGTTGAGCAGGATGCACTTTAGGTGGTTAGTGTCGGAGCTCTGTTTGGAGTTAGTGGATTTGGTGTGGGTCCTGATGCAGTCGAACTTGCAGGTGTGGCAAGTGAAGGGTCCATAGGTGTGTCCTGGGGCAGCTTGGTAGAATTGTGGTGTGAGGCCGGGGTTAAGGGCTGAGAGGGTTGCGGCGTCGTATGTTATGCGGGTGGCAAGGGTTTTGCGGGGGCTAGGAGGTCTAGCACTGGGCGCGGTCCAGGCGCGGACGGGCGTAGACGGGCTTACCGTTGGCGCACCTTCGGCGCGCATAGGTCGCGTTCGCTGCGCGTGAACGCTGCGCGCAAAAGCATCTGTTATAAGTGGATAGTGGAGGGGGGTGCGGCGAGGGAGGAGCAGCTGGGAGGCGGGAGCGGGGTGGAGAGACGGGCTATGAAGCACAACAACAACAAAATGGCAGCAACAAAAAGAAAGCGAAACAGGGCGAGACTGTGGCACAATCTGAGGTGACTCCTAGGTATGGGCAGAGGCAATCGGGCATAAATAACTTTTGAAATCAATGCAATACAGGCAATGGCATCAGAGCGAGCGGTGGTCTAAATCAGCTTGAAAGCGCTACGATATAGCGTTAATGATAATGGCAGCAGAGCGAGCGGTGGTCTAAATTAGCTTGAAAGCGCTATGATACCACAAATCAGCTTCAAGCGCTACGATGCCACAAAGCCTTGGGAGCGTGGGGAGCGACTTCCTCTGAGCGAGTCAGGAGAGTCACAGAGCGGGGATAGACGGGCCGGTCTACTACTATCTGTGGGAGGGAGGAGCAGCTGGGAGGCGGGAGCGGGTGGAGAGACGGGCTATGAGGCACAACAACAACAAAATGGCAGCAACAAAAAGAAAGCGAAACAGGGCGAGACTGGGGCACAATCTGAGGTGACTCCTAGGTATGGGCAGAGGCAATCGGGCACAAATAACTTTTGAAATCAATGCAATACAGGCAATGGCAGCAGAGCGAGCGGTGGTCTAAATCAGCTTGAAAGCGCTACGATATAGCGTTAATGATAATGGCAGCAGAGCGAGCGGTGGTCTAAATTAGCTTGAAAGCGCTACGATATAGCGTTAATGATAATGGCAGCAGAGCGAGCGGTGGTCTAAATTAGCTTGAAAGCGCTATGATACCACAAATCAGCTTCAAGCGCTACAATGCCACAAAGCCTTGGGAGCGTGGGGAGCGACTTCCTCTGAGCGAGTCATCAACGCGTAGGAGTTCAGGCTGTTGGCATAGTTTAGCCGATGAGGCCGCAAAATCAGTGGTATCGACATATTTGCTTGCAGCAGTTACTCATTCCAAAAGTAAAGTTGATGATGACATCCTGGCGGCTGCAGACGCTACTGAGAAGGGAAGTAAATATCCCAAGGGGTTCCCTTCAAAGTATTCATATCACTTAAGTCCTGATAAATTTCCTTATGTGAAAATACCGGACGTTGGGGAAAGGTTGATTCCCAACGCGGACCGCTGGTCCACGCTGATTACAGCTGCCCCCGATGGAGTTGCGTCTGCACATGCAGGCGTTTCGGCTACTGTATCTCAGTTGCAACAAAGTTTCTGGTGGCGGGGACGCGTGATTATGTCCTTCAATGTGACATTTTGCCAGCAGATTAAGCCTTCAACTGCTACGCGTCCGCCCCAGACACAGTTGTACATTTCTAATAGACCACTTGGTTGTGTTAATTTAGATCACTGCGGTCCTTTTTCCTCTGATGCTGCGTATAAGTACATCTTAGTTGCAGTTGATTCTTGTATGGGTGTGGCCACACCGCAGTGCTGATTCGCGAACTATCGTAAGAGACTTGCGTATCTTTGTAGGGATTTTTGTCTGTGGTACCTTCCATTCGGATCAGGTTCCTGCTTTCGCCTTTAAGGCGTACAAGGATGCCATGAATTCATTGGGGGTCCAAGTCAAGTTTTCGTCTCCATACAGACCTGAGAATAATAGTGTTGTGGAACGAATGGACTGAGATTTAAAGCAGTCTTTGACAGCTAGGGTTATAGGCACTGGCAGGAACTGGCTGGCCCATCTCAATAGCGTACAGCGTGCCCTTAACAATCTCCTTAGAAGGTCTCTGGGTGGGCGGACCCCATACGAAATGCTCTTTGGTATCAAAATGTTCGCCCCGGTCCTAGTCTGGTAGGGGATATTGGCTACTAAGGTGAGTTTTGGCACACCCTAATTCACTGAGGTTCCAAGTCTCTATGCACAGTTCTGTGTAGGAGCAGAATCCCTGCTACATTGTTCTGTGGATGCGTGGAACGGTGGCGAGGGCGATGTCAGTGGAGTGAAGCTGGCAGTTCGGGGTGTAGAAGGTGAGTCGTTTGTTGAGGTATGCTGGTCTGGTGTTGTGGAGTGCCTTGTGAGCGTGGTTGAGGAGATGGAAGGTGATCCTCTAGTTGACTAGGAGCCAGGGCAGGTTTCTCAGGTCGGCTGTGATGTGGCTGTGGCAGGGGATGTCAAGGATGAGGCATGCGGAGGCGTTCTGTATGCGTTGCAGTCGATTCTGGAGTTTGGCTGCGGTTCCCGCAGAGAGGGTGTTGCCGTAGTCCAGTGTGGCGCTGACGAGGGCCTGGGTGACCGTCCTTCTGATTCCGGTGGGGATCCATCTGTAGATCTTGCGGAGCATGCAGAGGGAGTTTAAGAAGGAGGAGGAGACGCCGTTGACTTGCTGGGTCATTGATAGTGATGAGTCCAAGATGAACCCCAGGTTGTGTGTGTGGTCGGTGGGTGTCTGTGCAGCTCCCAGTGTGGCCGGCCACCAGGAGTCCTCCCAGGTGGGGGGGTGGAGATGAGTTCAGTTTCAGGCGGCTGTTATTCATCTATTCGGCCACGGCCTTCATTACTTGATGGAGGTTGATTTTGGTGGTGGTGGGAGCCTTGGTGAGGGAGAGGATCAGCTGGGTGTCGTCGGCATATGAGATGATGTTGAGGTAGTACGATCGGCTGATGTTGGCGAGCGGTGCCATGTAGATGTTGAAAGGGTCGGGCTGAGGGATTATCCTTGGGGTACGACACAGATGATGTTGGGGGCTTCAGATCAGAATGGAGGAAGGCGGACAATCTGGGTTCTGCCGATGAGGAAGAAGGTGGTCCAGTCCAGGGCTTTGTCATTGATCCCTGCATTGTGGAGGCATGTGCATATGGTGTGGTGGCAGATGGTGTTGAAGGCGGCCGAAAGGTCCAGGAAGATGAAGGCAGCGGTTTTGCTATTGTCCAGCAGGGCCCTGATGTCGTCAGTGGCAGCGATGAGGGCAGTTTTGGCGCTGAGATTGCTGCAGATTCCTGATTAGCACGGAGCCAGAGGGTTGTTCTCCTTGAGGAAGCAGGTCAGTTGCCTGTTGACAATATTCGCGATGACTTTCGCCGGGAACGGGGGAAGGGCCGGAAGTTCTTGAGGTCCTTAGGGTTCGCCTTGGGTTTCTTGAGTAAGGCGTTGATCTCGGCCCACTTCCAACTCTCCGGGAAGGTGGCATTCTCGAAGGAGTTGTTGACGATCTTCCGGAGATAAGGGAGCGATGATGGAGCTTGCTTTGTTGAAGATGTGGTGTGGGTAGGGGTCGGATGGTGAGCCGGAGTGGATGGTGTTCATGATTTTGATGCTGTTGTCATCACTGACGTGGGTCTAGGAGCGCAGGAGGTCGGTGTGGCCTGGGGGCCGATGGGTCTGAGGTGTCGGCGATCTTGCGATGAAAGAAGATGGCTAGGGAGTCACAGAGGTCTTGCGACGGCAGGATGTCGTTGGAGTTGGAGCTGGGGTTGGAGAGTTCCTTCACGACGTTCAAGAGCTCTTTGCTGTTGTGTGCATTGTTGTCAATGCCTTACTTGAAGGAGGTCCTTTTGGCGGTTCATATGAGTTGGTGGTGCCTGCGGATTGCGTTCTTGTGGGCTGTGTTATTGTCCGGTGTCTGTTCGTGGTGCCACTTCTTCTCAAGTCTTCTGCAGGTCTGCTTGGAGGCTTGGAGTTCGGCAGTGAACCAGATGGCTTTTCTTTTGGTGCGTCTGTTTAAGGGTTTCTTGATTGGGGTGAGAGTGCTGGCGATTGTCTGTTTGAGGGTTTCTTGATTGGGTGAGAGTGCTGGCAAAGCAGTCGATCCATTGCCTGAGGTTGCGGGCGGCAGTGTCGGTGTTGGCGGTGTCTGTTGGTGGGTTTAGGGCGAGGGTGGCGATTAGATGGTCTTTGGTGACTTTGGTCCAGCTGCGGCAGGGGTCCGTTGTGGGTGGTGGTGCGTGGTGGGTTTTCCGAAAGTGAAGTGAAAGCAGCGGTGGTTGGTCCAGTGGAGTTTGGTGGTGTGGCTGAAGGTGACGTGGTTGCGGGCGGAAAATATCAGGTTGAGCGTGTGTCCAGTGGAGTGGGTGGGAGTCGTGATGATCTGTTTGACTCTGAGGTTGGCGAGGTTGTCGAGCAGGGTGGTGGAGTTGCTATTGTTGGTGTCCTCGAGGTGGAAATTCAGGTCTCTGAGGAGGATATAGTCTGTGGATGCAAGGGCGTGCGTGCTGACGAAGTCGGCGATGGAGTCACTGAACTGTGGTTGGGGTCCGCGGGGTCTGTAGATGAGGGTTCTTCTGAGGGTGGAGTTGGGATCGATGTGGATCTGGAAGTGCAGGTGTTCATCTGCGCTGAGGGTGTCTTCGGTGCTGGTCGAGATTCTGAGGGTATTCCTGTGAACAATGGCGATTCCTCCTCCAGCTCCGTTGGTGCGGTGCTTGCAGGTGATCTTGTACCTGTCCGGGATAGCTATGGCGATATTGGGCGCCGAGACCTCATCCAGGTCCACGTCAGGAAGGTGGCGGCCGTCAGAAAGAAGGAGCCCAGGGAGGATGAGTCTAGTAGGTACCAGAGTTCGATGGCGTGCTTGTGGGTGGGTGTTAAGTAGTGTGCATCTGAGGTGGTTGCGTCCTACCCCGGTGGGCGGGCGGTAGCTTGGAGGCTGATGAAGCTGCAGCTCTGGCAGGAGAAGGGTCCATGGGTGACCCCCTACTTATATACATTGCCAAAGATCCACAAAAGCCTACAAAATCCCCCTGGACGCCCGATAGTCTCTGGGATAGGTTCGATCTTGGAACCTGTGTCCAAATTCGCAGATGCCTTCCTAAGACCAATGATCCAACGGACATCCACGTACCTCAAAGACACTAAGGATGTACTGAACCTCCTTGAAGATCAGACTTTCAACCCCGAAACCCAGCTTCTGATCAGCTGTGATGTAGAATCTCTCTACACAAGTCTACCACATCATGAGACCCTGACAATTATTGAAGACGTGCTTTTTGAGGAAGAATGGGACTACCAAACTCCACGTAATGTCATTATGGGGTGTTGCTCTCTGGCATTAAAAGAGAAATTTTTCAAATATGAGGGTACCATATACCTCCAAAAACATGGGACCAGCATGGGGAGCACATTTGCTCCCAGCATAGCTGGTCTCTATGTCCACCATCTAGAGGTCACCAGGATCCTAAACCCCAGGAACCCTTTCAGGAGTAACATCAGAACCTGGAAGAGATACATCGATGATATCCTTATTATCTGGGATGGAGATGAAAAAACCTCTAAACAATTCCTAACATGGTTGAACCTACAGGATGATTTTCTAAAATTTACAAGTACCACCTCGAACACCAATTTGGTTTTTCTGGACTTAAATATCTTCCACAAAGAGGGGAAATTGATGACCACAACCCACTTTAAAAGTACATCAAAAAATTGTTTGTTAATGTACCAAAGTTTTCACCCGAAACATCTGCGGGATAACTTGCCCTACGGTCAGTTCCTACGACTTCGTAGGAACTGTACAGAGGTCAGCAACTTCAAACTTCAATCAAAAGACCTAATGAAAAAACTAAAAGAACGACATTACCCGAAGAAAATCATTGATCAAGCCTACAAACGAGCAAGAAATAACTGTAGGGAAAGTCTTCTTGAAGATAAGATTCAGAAGGAGAAAGAGCAAAGATCAATTTGCGTCACCACATTTAACACTAGCTCGAATCAGGTGACTAAGCTCATCAACAAGAACTGGAAAATTCTGAATAGTGACAACCTCCAACTGCCAAAACCAATCTTTTCCCATAAGACATCACAGAGTATTCGGGACTTGCTGGTTCACACAAGACCAAAAATCGATCGCAATAACCATGCGAGGAACGCAAACTTTGTACAAGGCCACCATCCCTGCGGAAATTGCAAGGTTTGTTGCTTGACCAAAAAAAGTACCACAATTACCTTCAATGATGGAACAAAGTGGGAACAGAGAAACTTCAGCAACTGTAATAGCTCAAACGCTGTGTATCTTATTAAATGCCCATGTAACCTGGAATACGTGGGTATGACCAGCCGAGCCATCAAGATAAGGATAGGAGAGCACAAAAGTACTGTGAAATGCAAAAAATCTAGCACTAAACTGACCAACCATTTCTTAGAAATGGGTCACAAAGCAGAGGAGATGTCCTGGACAATAATTGAATTGGTCGCAAGAGAGGAACAACTCCTAGAAAAGGAACAAAGGTGGGTGTTCAGAATCAAATCCAACAAAAACGGCTTGAACGATGACATCCCGTGGAGCCGATTATAAATATGTACATCAAATTGCTTGAGAAGCGGTCCCTAATTTCACACAAAGTGGCTATCTAATTACCCAATGATCTCCCAAACCAATAGCAGATTCCATGAGAGATAGGACCTAGTAGGGATATTTACGAGAGCTGTGTACTCCAGTCCTCGAAATTAAATCAGTGCACTCAAATACCACGTGATAAATAGCCAGAATCGTTGTCTTCAGTACCCAGTCACATAATACTACCCCTTTCCATTTTCTAATATACTTCAATATACTTCAATATATCCATATGGAACAACTCCATGCTAATAATAATTTAAAAAGAAATAAATTCAGAATTTTTCAATGAAACGACATAGAAGAAATACTGCTGTTTTTGCATCAACCAGGAAGTGTTCCAAAACATGCGGCCATTTTGGGTTGGCAGTCTAGTGTCAGCAATTAGTTAGAGAACGATGACAACACACAACTGGCATTCATAAAACGATGACAGCGATGCCGAGCCGGTGTTACTTCGGAGCGGCACGGGGGCAGGAATGAAGCTTTGAATACTAGCGGTCATGTAAGTACGAGACTGTGACCAGCAGTCGGAAAAGCAGACCTTCTCATAAACACGAGGTAACAACTGCTCTCGCGAACTATGTTATCTAACGAGAGGGTGCGGCTTTATTTATTTTTGCAGTTAACCACGTCTGAAAACCCTTGTTTGCCGGCTCATGAGGCACGTAATCAGAACTTGAAAAGTATGTATATATGAATATACTTACGTTCATCCCCAATCTGTAACATTTTCGTTTGCATTCACAACTCAGGCGACAAGTAAACCGATTGCAAAAAATAAGTGCCAAACATGAAAATATTCACAAAGACATGAGGCACAGCTTGTATATATGTATATATTTATGTTCATCCCGAATCCATTATCGCTTGCATTCGAAACTCGGACAACGAGTAAACCGATTGCAAAAAATGAATGCCCAACATGGAGAATTGAATATGGGTGTCTGCCTTTATGTATGAGTCATATGTATGTGTGTCTTGTCGAGATTATATGTGTTTTTACATGGAAATGAACAGGCTCAATAAGATGGAGCATATTACCTTGGGTAAAGAATTATGGCCAAAGTCCAGTGGCATTGCTAATATAGCATAGAAGTTTATGCATGATTCTATGTTCAAAGAAAAATGAGCTATTTGAGAACTATGTGCAAAGACGAATACATCCATTGTGTCATTATTTTTCTCTCTATTTTTCCCTCTTTCTTTACAGAGACCAATGTGTCTTTTTTTGAAAATATTTTGTAAATAGTTTGCAAATATTTTCCAGCTTCAACCTGGGCCAACTCATGCCCGAAGCACAAACTGACAGCTTATTTTTGCTGTTAGTTTGTAGGCTCTAGGCAAACTTTAGAACTGAGTACCTTGTAGTAGGGACCATCAGAGGTCCTGATGAGCAGACAGTAGGGGACTATCTGTGAAACATGTCGACCTGGTAGGTGCTAACAGCCCTACCTCACAACCCCTTTTTAACATTCCCAGCCAATGAAGCGAATAAAATTATTTTTTCCACTAGCCAGGGAATTTTTAATTTTTTTATTCACATCACAAGGTCCCTACACTTCACTAATTCCATTCACAATGCACTAACACATAGTCTTTCATCACCAAAATAGTGCTCCCGCGTAGCTCGTAGGTCATAGCACGCCCCGCCCCGTAGAGGGACGGGAAGACCCCCATGATGAAGCATGAGACTAAGGGATTCTTAGTGTGTGAGGGGTATTTTAAAAGCACATAGTGCCGTCATCTCACCAATCTCAGGAAGAGCCTTATTCCACCCCTTCTCATTAAAAAACTTTTTTAAAAAACGATAAATGTAACACTTGCACCCTTTTTTTTTATAGAATCTTTTTGTTTATGTGGATCTATAAGGAGGGTGATTCTATCGATTCCTCTATACTTCTTCTATTGTTTTGGAGTGCACTCCGGGGTGGCCAGGAAGCAGGTGGATGATTGGCCGGTGTTGACTTCATGGAGGGCGCTGGCGTCGTAGCGGTGGTGGGTGTCAAGGCTGTCGCAGGGGTCAGGGGGTCTGGCACTGGGCTTGGTCCAGGCGCAGACAGACTTGCCTTTGGCTAGCCAGCAGACGCCATATGAAGGGAAGGTTGGAGGGAGGAGCAGCTGGGAGGCGGGAACAGATGGGCGAGCGAGGGGGCTGGGATGCAGGGGACGCAGCAGCAGGATGGGGAAGGCAAAGGCTGGGACACTGAAAGGGCTACAGAGAGAAACATCGGCAGAAAAGAGCAGAATACAAGAAAATAGAATAAAACAGCAGACAAGTAAATGCAGGCAGAAAACGAATAGAGACAGCAGACAGATACTTACGGCTCACCACTGGGCCACCAGGGATGTGTAGCAGGCGGGAGCCTGCGGGTGGAGGAAGGCCTCGAACTCGCTGCAGCAGCGAGATCAGGGAGGAGGTACACGGGGACAGTTTGGTGGAGCTGTGTGGCCTGGGGAGCAACCTGCCTGGAGCAGGGTCAAGGGCCAGATGATGGACGGAATGCAGAGCAAATCAAACATTCACCTCCAGTGAATAGATCTGGGTTAAATTCATCATTCTTTTGCTCACCAAGCCCCCCCAGTTAAGACCTAGCCATATGCAAAATTCTCTTGGCCCTGTGCCTCATGGGAACAGGCCAGACCGGACTTTCAAGCCAGGACCTTACTGGACCAGAAACAAGTATACTAGGACCGGTTTCAGGGCATCACCCCTCATCAGCCAGGCTAGCTTGAATCCAGTGGCACAGTGAGCCCGGGACCCACGTCTGGGCATACCCGGCGCACTTAGGGTGAGATAGCGAAAGACACACAGATGATGAACGGAATGGGGAGTAAATCATACATTCACCCCCAGTCAAAAGATCAGGGTTAAATCCATCATTCTTTTGCTTACCATGACATACCAGTTTAAACCCAGCCATATGCAAATCAGTCTTGACCCTGTGCCTCATGGGAACAGTTCAAACCAAACTGCCAAGCCAGATCCTCACTGGACCGGAAACAAGCATCCTGTGACCAGTTTCGTGGTATCACCCCTCATCAGCCAGGCTAGCTTGAATCCAGTGGCACAGTGAGCACAGGACCCAAGTCTATGCATGACCGGCACACTTAGGGCGAGAAAGCAACAGACACACAGATGATGGATGGAATGGAGACCAGTCAATAGATCTAAGTTAAATCCATTGTTCTTTTGCTCGCCATGCGACACCAGTTTAGTCCTAGCCATATGCAAGCTAGTCTGGCTGATGAGGGGTGTCACCCCGAAACCGGTCCCAGGATGCTTGTTTCCGGTCCAGGGAAGAAATGGTTTAGCAGGTCAGGCTGGACTGTTCCTATGAGGCACAAGGTCAGGACTGGTTTACATATAGCTCGGTCTGAACTGGGGTGGCGAAATGAGCTAATGAACGATGATGGATTCAACCCAGATCTGTGACTGGGGGCGAGTGACTGGAAAGAATCAGGGCTCCATCCATCATCTCCTTGGGCTTGTTTTGTTTGTTTTTTAAATAAAGCAGTTTTTTTTTTAGAATGGAGCCCAGTTTCCGTAATGGAAAACAAGATGCATTTAAAAAAGAAAAATGAAATGTTTCTGTTTCATTTTTTAAGAGTAGTTAGTGGTCCATGGAATCCCAGCAGGCCATCATCCATGTGAGTGCTGGCCATTCCCAATGGGGTCCCAAATTGTGACCTGCCTCATGAAAATTAATGGGGCAGGTCGTTTGCGACCCTATTGGGAATCACAAAGTGTCTGATACCCTGTTGTACATTCCATTTTGCGAATCGCAAATTGCAAGTCACAAAATGCGCACTTTACGACTCGCAACATGCAATGGTCGTACATCTGGCCCCAAATTCTTTTGTTGCAGCTGTGAGTGGAAGCAATAAAGGATACTGCTTGTTAGCCTCCTCGTCATAAAATTGGTAAAGCCCATCAAGAGTGTAAAATGACAACCACTAGAAACAATCGACATATATTAGCAGGAAAGTTTTCTGATAATAGAATATGTAAAGGATGCTGGATATCAGCACGCATAGTTCAAATTCAATGGGTGCAGAGATCGATTTATCTTCAGTTTATGTAATTGTACTGAAAGTTTCCCATAGTTTAATTTTTTTACAAACTATTTCCATTAGTGCTCGTCGAAATGGTTTGATATTTATTCAAAACAAGCAGCTCTTGGTGTCTCTCAAGTCAGTTTCACTTCATATGTAAAAGTGCTCTTCTGTAAGGTACACAAACGTGTACATCAATTTTATCAATGGGTAAACCATTAACGTTATAACTGTATTGTTAAAAAACGTAAACATTGTTATTGAGATCATCATTAGCATGGGCTTGTTATAATAAACAAAAGAAAATATTATTTGAAGATTTTATTTAACGTATCTTTTCTGATTTTAAAAGCTGTCCCTCGCAATCAAAAAAGCATTTGGGAAAGATACGTATAGTATGGGACCCGCTTGCTTTCTTGCAGATGTGCATTAACTTTGTGCTGCACACTGGCGAAAAAAAAATCACAATATAAATGTGATTTAACGTAGAAAAACCATGAGTGTAATTGCTGAAGTGTATTTCAAACAATGAATTATACGGAACAGTGTTGCCTGGTCTTAAAAGCTTAATATGCAGAGTAATTGTTTTGGAGGAGAGCTGGGATAAATTTTTACAATCCGATTCTGTCATACTCTCCGTACTGAAAAATGCAAAATGGTTGATTACTCAAGGAAATCACCCTTTAAAACATATGCGTTAATTTAATTCTTTTTGAGCGGTGTTCAATAAAAGACCCTTTCAGAGCAATTTCAAATATGCATTAATAAAAAATGTATGGTAAAAATATATATTTCCCTCAATGTCTGCAGCTGTTTTTCCCACATGAGTGGCATTTCAATTAAAATGGGCTCAGTGGTGGCCAGCTTAGCTGTGCAGTTGTGTTGATGGCATAACGTCCCATTGACAAATATTTTGTTGGGCAGTACTCTTGTACAACTCTTGACTTGATGTTGTATTTCAGGAGCAAGTGCCTGATTTCATCCAATTCGCGATGTGCATCATGCACCGGCGGATGTTGTTCAGCATTGAGGAGGGGTCTTCCGATAGTGAGAGTATGAGCTGGCTATCGTCAATGTAGCATATGATGTTCAGTTCATGCGATCTGACGACGTTGGCCAAGGGAGTCATGTAGGTGTTGAATAGGGTAGGGCTGAGTGACGAACCTTAAGGGATGCAGCAGATGTTGTTCTTGGGTTCCGAGTTGAAGGGCAGAAAACGGATTCTCTGGGTTCTATTTTTGAGAAAGGAGGTGATCCACTTGAGGGTGTCTCCTTGGAGTCCAACGTTGTGAAGCCTTTTGATCAGGATGTGGTATGATACTGTGTTGAACTTTGCTGAGAGGTCGAGGAGGATTAGGGCTGCTGTTTTTCCTTAGTCAAGGAGGGATCTGATGTCGTCAGTGGCTGCAATCAGGGCAGTTTTGGTGATTTGGTTGGTGCAGAAAGCGGATTGCAAGGTGTCCAGAAGATTGCTGTACTCCAGGTATTCTGTGGGTTGGCAGTTTATGGCTTTCTCCAGAACTATGGCAGAAAAGGGGAGCATAGAGATGGGGAGGTCATTCTTGAGTTTGTTGGCTTTGCCTGAAGGTTTCTGTGTAGGGGCTTGAATTCTATGAGAGTCCACACTTTGGGGAAAGTGGCGGTGGTGACTGATGCGTTGAGAACAGCGGTGAGTTTGCTGCTGATTGTCTTGCTACCGAGGTTGAAGCTGTGGTGGGGGTAGGGGTCTGTGAGTGCTCCTGAGTGGACCGATTCCTAATTGGCCTTGCATTTAAGGAATCCGTAATACTGATTCCTTAAATGCAATGTAGGAAGCACTTTTAAGAGTGCTTTTAGGCCTTAGGAATTCGTTAACTACCACCAACTTCAAGTTGGTGGTAATTACCAAATTCCTTTAAAAAAGCAAATTTTTGCTTTTTTAAAAGTGCCATGTGACACACATCCATGCCCTTAGGGCATGCATAATAATAATAATAATAATAATAGGGAAGCTTGTAAAGCGCCTTGTTACGCACATCGGCGTGTCCCCGCGCTATAGTGAATGGAACAGCATTGCCGAAGCAGTCTACATAGCCAGTCTACTGCACAAATAGATGGGTTTTAAGTTTACCCCTAAACTTCGTCTCAAGCGGTTCAAGGCGCAGCTCCATCGGGAGCTTATTCCAGCTTCTGGCTGCCAGAAATCGGAAAGACCTGCCCCCCATGCGCGCCCTTTTTACTTTGGGAACTACCAGAAGACCGGAGCCAGAAGATCTTAGGGCCCGAGTGGGCTTATACAGAGTAACAAGGCTCTGTAACGGCTACGGTGCTTTGCCAGCAATAATCCGGTGGCATGTGCACAGGGCCTTGAACTCGATTCTACTCCTCACTGGAAGCCTGTGAAGTGCCTGCAATGCGGCCTTTGAGGCCGATCTTCTAGGCAGCCTCAGGACTAAACGGGCAGCAGCATTTTGTAACACCTGTAGAAGATCAAGGCTCATCACCGTAGTACCCAAATAAAGGAGATTACCATAATCCAGTCGAGCGGTGACAAGGGCATGCACCAGTGTCCGTCTAGCCCCAGCAGGAGTATCATGACCTTCTGAAGGCTATTCAGGACACCAAAGCACAACCCCACCACTCGGCTGATTTGGGGCACAAAAGTTAATTCAGCATCGAGCCATACGCCCACATTTTTTGCTTGCTGACATGGCGTAGGAACGGGACCAAGACAGGAAGGCCACCACGCCGATGACCACACAGACGGGCCCCCCCACCACGAGCACCTCCGTCTTGCTACCATTCAGCCTCAGGCAGTTGGTCGACATCCAGGAGGCAAGCTCCTGTATCTAATCACTCTGGAGTAACAGTCCCCCTGCCTAACCTCGAAACTCCGATCAGACAGGAAGGATTGGATCCATTTCAGCGCAGCACCCGAGATCCCACCCTCATTCAGACACTGCAGCAAGGTGTAGTGTGCTACAGTGTCGAATGCTGCGCTCAGATCCAGGAGGATCAGGGCCATGGTTTGGCCCTCATCCACTCCCTGTCTGATGGTCTCAACAGCCATAAGCAGAGCCAATTCCGTGGAATGACGGGGTCTGAAACCAAACTGAGTAGAATGTAGGAGATTAGCTTCCTCCACAAATTTCATCAGCTGTGTGTTCACGACCTTCTCCGCCACTTTAGCCAGATAGGGTAACAATGAGATAGGGCGCAGGTTCTCCATTTTCTCAAAGCTAATATTGGGTTTCTTCTGGAGGGGAAGTACTACCGCCTCTTTCCACCCTTCAGGTACCGATACATCCAGCAGATGTCTGATATAGGGCTCCAGGATTGATAGGCTTTCTATAAGCAGCTTCGGTGAGGCAGGGTCCCTAGGGGAACCCGACTTTATCGATCTACAGATCTGTCTTAATGCCTCTGGGGAAGGGGTAGTGAAGTTCTCAAAAGCGTACAATCCCTTAACTTCCCTTTCGGCTTCCAAAAACTCAGACCCCATTTTAGTTTGTACCGGAAAGGATGAGTAGATCTTGGCCACTTTTTCAGAAAATAATTCTGCAATCTGGTTACACGAGCTGAGCAATCCACAGGAACAATGGAGGGCTTGGCTAAGGAGATAGCCTTATAGATTTTAAACAGCTCCTTTGCAGAGTTTTCCGCATCCCCAATTCTCCTTGCAAAGTAAGCTGCTTATGCCTTTCGAATAAGCCCATGATAGGCCCTCCTCTTAGTTATATACTCCTGCTTGGCCTGGCTCAGAAAGGCCACCCTCCACTGCCTCTCCAGACGTTTGCATTCCGCCTTAGCTCGGCACAAATCATCATTGTACCAGGGAGCTGTTTCCAGTGCACGCCGCCCAGAGTTGGTCAAGCAGAGTGGGGCCGTGCTATCCAGAGCCTCTATTGTACGTTTATCTAGGTTACACCTAGCGGTTTCTGCATCCATCCCACCCGGCCTTCCTCCTTTAGTTAGTGCTTCATTAAACTTAACCTGTGAGAATTTTGCCCATTTCCGGCTAGGGTAGTTAGGGGGTGGCAGTTCCAGTGTTTTATTTCTCGGAATGCACACCATAAAGGGCACCAGAAAATGGTCCGACCAGGGAACTGGGACAGGGGGATTTACCACCACTTCCTCCCAGTTTGCGAATATCGGGTCTAAAAGATGGCCCTGCTGATGCGTAGGTGTCCTTACTCCCAGGTCAAACTGTAATGACTGCAGATCCTGGCAGAGACCCGCCGCCCCTCTATCCAATGGATCTTTGAAAGGCATATTCAGATCACCTAAAATAAGGAATTTGTCTCTACTTAGGGCAGCCTCCGTAATCCCCTCCACCAAGCTATCCGAAAACTGGGTGCATGGGCCTGGAGGTCTGTAGATCAAGAACCCTTTTAACGTAGTGCCATCGTTAACCCTAATAGTAAAGGCACCTGCCTCACTATCCATTACCGTTAGCTGTTCAAGTTGACAGCACAATGGAGGTTTAAAAACAATAGCTATTCCCCCCCTCTACCTATAGGCCGGTCTAGCCTCACCATCAGATAGCCTTCCGGGAGAGCCTCGATGACATCAGGATCAGAGTCAGCATCTAGCCATGTTTCCGAAAGAAACAGGAGATCAAGATGTTTCTCAGTCAGTAGGTCATAAATGTCCAGTCTATGTTTGCACATAGACCTGACATTAAGTAGCCCACATACCAGACTAGTAAACTCCAACTTTCTCTTATCTCCTCTACGCAGCGTATACTGACAGTGGCTACAGCTTGAGTACTCCCCCACCCTCAAGGTATAACAGCATGTAATCGGTGTATTAGGGCGAAATTTTAGAAGTTGGTCCCTGCTCCACTGTATGCGGGTATCAATTTGACCAGGGATTAAGGCCCTGGCCCACGCCCGGCCACGGGCGGGCGCAGACGGGCTTGCCTTTGGCGTGCCGCCGGCACGCCCTCTGCGCGGCCGAGCAGACATCCGCCTTTTAACCCCCCCAGCATCCAGATTGACTAGAGCGCTGACCGTCCTCTCCCGCGCACCGGAAGTGGCTGCATCGGACCTTCCGCGCCCTCCGCACAATCGGTGCTAGTCACCGTGTCAGAACAGGGCGGGAAGGAGGAAACGAGAGCAGTCCCCCGGCACGCTGCAGCTTGCCTCCAAGTGATGCCAACAGTGCCTCCAGGTAACACAGAGGATGCCAGTAAAAAAATTAAAAATGCAGGGAGGGAGCCTCAGTCGCTCTCCTCACAATGTGCCTAATAGTCTAAAAACAGTTAAAATTAACACAGCAGGAACGTTGCTGCTAGCGCCGTAGAAGCGGCTGGGACACTGCCACTGCCCACTCATACATGCACATTTCAGGGGTGCCAGAAGGTAACCTTTGGACACCCTGGCACTCTTGAAATGCTTCCCAGGATTACCGAATCGGTAATACTGATTCGGTAATACCGAATTTCTTCGCATTCATTACTATGGGCCTCCAAGCCCAAAGAAATGAAGGAGTAGGTGATTCCTCATTACGAATCGGTATTACCGATTTGGTAATAAGGAATATTAACGATTCAGTATTTTTTACCGAATTATTGCCTACATATGAAATACCGATTCCTAAATACCGAATCGGTAAAATTCGGTATTTAGGAATCAGTATTTCCAAGTTACCTACATATAGCCCATAGTATCTTGCATGGTGGGCTAGTCCCATGAATGAATGTTCTTCATTCGTGAGTTTGAAATGGATGAGGATGTCTGTGGGTTGATGTTTGAAATTTCTGTAGATGTTGGAGATCTTGTTGTGGATGAAGTTGCAGAGTTCCTGTTAGGGGATGATGACATTTTAATTGGCTGAGGGGCTGGAGAAGTTTCTGACAATGTTGAAGAGTTCCTTGCTGTGGTTGGAGCTGGCTTTGATGAGGTTAGCAAGGGCACTTCTTTTCATCTTTTTAGGTCGAGCCTGAGCCAGCATGATAGCGCTGCTCTGGCGATCTGTTTGTAGGTAGAGAACGAAGGAGAAGCCCCGCCCAGATTTGTCAGTGGCTTGTGTCTTTGCCCTTCATAAATGTTGGCGTCTGATTGCTTAATAGGCTTTTTAGTTCCTCCTTAGTACGGCCATGTCGTCATTTGTATCCTCCCATGGCTACAGGCCCCTTTACTTCGGTTCTTACACGGTAAGCACTTTATTTATTGAGTTTGTCCTACTTGAGGCAGAACAACGTGCTTTGTTTAAATTCAGCGCGCCCTGCGCGCTTTCACTTTCTAAGCTGCCAGACAATACTTTTTCCTTGCAAGGCCAGAGGTAAAACCGCAGCACAGTTTTTCTTCAAAGCAATATCCTGCTGTGTGTGATGATTATTTGTAGCTAATTAATATCGAGAGGCCTGCACATCCTACTGACGCACATAGTCAAATGGGTTCGATGGAGCCAAGTGCCAGGAGGATGCTAATGTGTTATAAGTGCATTAAATGTTTCATAATTGCGAATGAATGCGATGTCGTGATGATAGTCCCTGGTCATTGCCCTATAGGTTTCCTTGGCGCTGGCGTCATAAAGTTTGGGCCAGGTCCGTTCGGCTTGTTTGCATTGTCGTCGTTTGGCGGCGAGAGCCGGGGAGAACCAAGGGGCAGAGGACCTGACTTTGCATGGCTTCGGCGGGATGGGGGGGGCAAGGACGGCCAGTTGTTGCGTCAGCCAGTCCTGGAGAAGGTCGAGGTCAGTTTCGAGCGATCCTGTTAGTAAGCAGGGGTGAGTACCTAGAGCCTTGGACAGCATGGCTGGGGAAATATGCTGAAAAGCTCTGGAAGGAAGCGCATCGCGCCATTGTCCGTTAGCTACTTTCTTTGTAGTAAGAGGGATCGCAAAATCCGCTAGAAAGTGGTCTGGCCATAGGACAGGGGAAAGGGAGGTCAGGATGATAGGGACAGTGGAGAAAATTTGATCTAAAGTATGTCCTTTACAGTGTGTGGGGGAGCAAAGGTACGGCAGAAACTGTAAGGAGGAGGTGATGTCGTTGAGCTTAATACTGTCCGGGTCGTCCTCCTTATCCATATGGATATTAAAATCGCCCAGTAACAAGCAATGGTCAGACCTAAGACATAATATAGAGATCAACGAGTGGAGTTGTTCAAAGAAAGTGCCAATAGGACCAGGGGGCCTCTAGACCAGCAGCCCAGTACAGGATTGATGGGGTGAGAGAGAGAGGGAGAAGGCAAGAACTTACCAACCTGTGATGTTGTCCGATGGAATAATAGAGCAAGTAATGTTCCTATCGATAACCAGGGCGACACCACCCCCCTTCCCTTTGACTCTGTCTTTCCTGTAGATGACATGGCTCGGGGGGATGGCAGTGGCAATGTCAGGTCCAGCACCCTCACCTAACCAGGTTTCTGTCAGGAACAGACAATCAGATCTAGAGTCTATCAGGAAATATAGATGTCAAGCGCATGCTTGATTAAAAATCTAGTATTAAGCAGTAGACAGCTGGTGCTAAGAGAAGGAGGGCTCAGAGAGGCGATACGACGATTGCCGGGTTGCCAGCCACAAGCCGCACACCTATTAATTGCCCGATGCGACATCGGAAAGACCTTGGAACAAGTATCGTTCGTGTGTCTAAGAGCAAAGAGCGCGTCCCTTGTGAAAGTGATCATCCTTAAGGGCACCCTACAAGCCGGGCCCGCACCCGGCCGCCTCCGGGACGCTGACGGGCACAGATGGGCTTTCCTTCGGCGCTCTTTAGGTGCACGGAGGGGAGTGCACTTAGTTTTAAGGCGTCGCTGGCCGTCCGGTGCGAAGCTGCACCACTAGACTGCCGCCCGTGCAACTGCCTACCACCAAGATGGCCGCCACCAAATGCGCGTCAGCAGGTCCCAGGGACTTTCTAAGCACCTCTATGTACCGTCAGGAAGGCTGGGAAGACTGCAGGCAGGGCAGCGCAGCGCAAAAATAAAGAGATGCAAGGTAGGGGAAAGGAGTTTTAAAAGTACAGAAAGATCTAAGGTCACCCGGCTTCCGCCTCAGGTGCCTAAAAGTGCAAAGTGCGGAGCAAATAGCAAGTTAAATACAGAAGCTAGTAGTCAGCTTTTAAGACTGTGCAAAATAGCAACACAACACAACATGAGGAAATAAGTTAAAAACCAGTACAACTGTTGTATAAAACCGCTAGTATGTCAGCGCTATGCGTGTCACTCGCCCACACACGGCTTCCGCCTCAGGTGAAATGAACAAGCGAGGGTCTGACCAGGGCACTGCTTGCTCGCAGTTTTAAGGCGTCGCTGGCCGTCCAGTGCAAAGCTGCACCACTAGACTGCCGCCCGTGCATGGTTCTAAGTTTTGTAGTGTATCATCTGGCTTGCTTGGACGACCTTTTGAGCTTGATGGGTTTCCTGGGGATGATTGTGGCAGGCAGTGGTAGTGATCGCAGTGTGTATTGGAGCTTCGGCGTAGTAGAAGAAGAGGCAGTGCCAGCAGGAGAAAGGTCCGACCATATAACGGGGAGAGGTGCAGCAGCAGTTGTTGTTACGGAGCCGTAAGGAAAGGGCTTGGAGCTCGGCTGCGTTGTAACTTCGGGTGGTGGAAGGGGCAGGCTTCCTGGTGCTGGGCACAGTCTGGGCACAGACAGGTTTGTCTTTGGCACTTCCGCAGCACATCCGTGCTGCTGCCTCCATAAGTAGTTCTTGGAGGTCGGAGGGATTTGCATGAAGTGGGAGGGGATAGTGCAGAAAAAATGCAAGAGTGTCAAAAAACAAATCAAACAAAAAAATACAACAGCAGTCAGTTACAATAACAAGAAAATACAGCAGAGAGTTAAAGGCAATTGGTGACTGAGGCAGTCTCAGTTACCCAGAAGCAATCAGCAGCAGTGAGAGGCACGCTGACCAAGAGGTCGAAGGGGCTGCTCACAGGAGCTGCGCTGCAGCCTCCATAAGTTGTCCTGGGAGGTGGAAGGGGGTAACACAAGGTGGGAGGGCCTGGAGCGAGAAAACAGTAGGAGGGGTGAAAAACAAACCCAACAACAAAATACAACAGCAGTCAGATACATTAGCAGTAAAATAGAACCGAGAGTTACAGGCAGTTTGGAGCAATTGGCAGCAGTGGGGGAGCAGTACGTCGACCAAGAGGCCAAAGGGGCTGCTATATCGATTCATGAAGAGTGTCCTCCAGGTTCTTTTTACTAGACTATTTGCAATTAACAATTTGTGTAAAGCTTAGTGTCCATGCCCAGCCGGTTGGTGTAAGACGTGATGACCATACTCAGCCTACCCAACTCTAACCTTCACATTCAAACCACTGGCATTAAAAAGAGGCTTTCTCTCTCATGTTTCTCTCTATTTCACCTCACCTTTTTTATATCACTCATATAGCTTTACCTATCTCTCCTTCTCCATGTTCATACACCCCACATTCAGCCCCTTCCACCTCATCTTTGTTGACCTCCCCTCTTCCTAAATCCACCTATCTCTACTTTTCTCTCTCTCATGACTTCCCCCATCCTTCTACTATGCTACGTACGATGTATGCATTTCATAGGTTTTTAGTGAAAAATAGTGCCTAAAAGAACACATCATCAACTGTGAGTATCTGGTTGCACTGGACTGGGGAAAAGCCACAAGTTCAGGCCTCCCTACTTTTGATATGGATACTTTTTTGGGCCAAGACTTACATCTGACTCTGTTGAGTTGAAGAAGATCTATGTTGACTAACCTGCAGTTCACCAAATTTTCAGTTGCAATAGGGCATCTCAGACGTGTGCAAATATGTTGGTAAGATGCTAGAGTTTTCACATTTTGTCAGTCAAATTGCTTTATTTCAATAAGAAGTATCATAAAAGCATCAGACAATCCTTCATTAAAAAAAAATCTGTACAGATAAAAGTTATCATAAAAGACATAACAGATACATGATGTCTATTCGGTTACAACATGATAACACATTATTTCATCACGATAAAACTATTTCATTTTAAATAAGAACAACAGTTAAGATGTATGATTAAAAGAATGGTACCCGATATACCTTATATAAGTGACAGTGCATAGGAATTAGTTTGAGCAATATTTAATCGTTCATCTTCTGCTCTGATATATTCTCCATTGGGCTTGTGATATGAGATTAAGTCACCCTTCGTATTGCTTTATGCCTAATTATCCAGGCACAACTTAAAAACTTGGCCACTCCGCAAACAAAGAGGGTTCTTGCATCAGATTTTAGGATATGTAAAACAACGAGATGATCAAGGGTACCTAGTTGTTTGCATATTGGTTTTAGCCATCTAGACCTTGCTATTTCGAATGCTGAACATGCAAACATGAAATGGGCGACACTCCTTCGGTGCCCTACTGTAAGGCCAGTCTTCTTTCGTCTGTTTTGGGGGGCGCCATTAAGTAGTTAATTCCTGGACCAGAAGCAAACCAAGTCTAAATTGGATGTAAATCACCCTGTCTCTTGGTATCTGGATTACATCGAAATATGGTTCAAGGCTTCTGCGTGGTTTATACTGGAAACATTCTTCCGTTACACTTCCCACATTTGGGTTACTAAGCTCCCGGGTATCAATCCATTCCAAATAGATACGTTTAAGGTCTGCCTTGCTCAGGAGATTTTGGTTATCCCAGGAGTCTTTAAGGCTAAGAGTTGTCATTATTTCCTGACATTAGTTATCCAATTAACCCCATGGTTGGCGTCTAAGCTCATTAATTCAGTAAATGCTTTAGCATAATTCATGAGTTCAGATGTTCGCCCAAGCCGAGCCCAAATGAGCAGTGGGGCGCAATTTAGCAATGTCGCCGAATGAACACCTACCCATATCATGCATCAAGGGAGTTAATGGGACATTCCGGGGTAGCACAACCAATTCCCTCAAAAACTTGGGCTCTGACCTACTAATCTCATCAACATTATGAAATGCCATAGCTCGGCTCCATAAAGTGCCGAGCTAACTGCCTTTGGTCGTAAACAGTGAGTGCCTGGGCAACTGGCCTGCTCTGCGATGTTCTTTCCTTAGTAGCCTGACTGCATGTTTATGATTCAAGAGCATTTTGTCAAGGTGGGACCTCCATTGCATTTTTTCAGAGAGTCGAATACCGAGATAATCAAACATACTGACTCTCTCCATGTGTGTCACATCTAAGGTGAGATTGTTTCTGAACGATTTGTGGGGGTTAAATGTCATGAACTTGGTCTTAGAAATATTTATGACCAGCCCCCGAGAGTTACAAAATGATTGAAATCTGTTCAGTAATTTTTGTAGCCCAGCTGGGGTCTTAGAGATCAGCAATGTGCCATCCGCAAAGAGGAGAGTAGGAACCTTATCGCCCGCCAGGGCCGGGGCATTAGTTGGAAGTTCTTGCAAGAAACTAACCACCCCGTTCACGTGTAAGGAGACCAGATCAAATCTGGGTGGGTTCCATCAGACAGTCCTGGCAGCCTTGGCGTACCCCCTGTTTACTGGAATCTTTTCCATCAGCTGACCTTAGGACCCCCATCTCACCGGTGCATAGTTGCCCTCATGAAGCCAGAACAATAAATTAAGGATTAGGGGAGGGATGCCCATGTCTCCCAATATTTGCCACAACCTTCTCCTGGGAACCAGGTCAAAGGCAGTCCTTAAATCTATAAAAGCAAGATAAAGGCTGCCTCTGCCGATCACAACAACTTTCCAATATATCAAGAGAATCCTAAAGACCTGATCCACCGTTCCCGTGTTGGCCCTGAATAATAATAATCCACTGATGTAATGCGCACAATCACCCGTAAGGGTCTCTAGGCGCTGGGGGCGGTTGGGAAGATTAAGAAAGCTGTAGCCCAGAGTCACATGGTGCTGGGCTAATCTGCCGACGGTGCCGGGGATTGAACCGTGATCCCCAGATTCCAGAGTCAGTCATCCTAGCCGCGACGCCACACCTCTTCCCCGCCTGATATTGGGAGAGGATGTCTTCATCCTCAGCCCAAGATTGGATCCTCTGCAGAAGGATTCTGCCAACTACCATCTGAATTGCATCAATTAGACTGTTTGGCCTGTAGTTGGCAGGTTCCTCTCAAGATCCCTTCTAAAAATCGGGACTACCTCCCAGGATTCCGGTACTGGGCAACCATTAGAGATGGAATTAATTAAAAGCAAAATATACTAAGCCCAGTTTCGGGGGTCTACATAAAAAAGTCTTCTGGGAGACCGTCTGGTTCTGGGGCTATGGCGGGGACTATCCTACTTATGGAAGCTTCTACTTCAAATTGCGAAAAAAGTTTGCTGTTGCTACCATCAGAGAGAATGAGGGAGTGATCATGTGACCCTTCCAGGCAAACGACATCAGACCCAGAGTAGAGTTTCCCGAAGTGATCGTACAAATCCTGGCAGGAGATGTGGTTGGGGATTTGATCTTGATCCCTCTTATCTGCCCATCTAACAAGGTTCCAGAAAAGATTGGTATATCTTGCTGTGCTTGCGTCCTTTAGATCCTGCCAGCGGGTCTCATCCCATTTCAACTTTGCTTGAAGCAAAGCCGCTCTATAATCTTTTCTTGTGATTTGAATCACAGGGCAGTTCTTGCTTCTAATTGCTGTAGCTAATGCCTGCCTTAGTGTGCCATGTCTGCCCGCTCTTCGGTTGAGCGCCAGATTTATTATGCTTATTAGGTGCTTGGAAATATACTTCTATATGTTGAAATGTGCGCGAATAGATAGTAGGGACATTTTCCAGCCCGTCTACGCTTGTCGCTATTTGAGAAACCTTCTGCAGTTTGAGAGGACCACCTCTTTAGTTAAAGATAGAATATGGGTGCTCGGAAAGGACAGAGGAAGACCCACAGGATCTTCATGGTCACACATATCTGCTGCAGTTGCAAACCTATTCAATCAAGTAATGGGGGGCCAGGTTGGCTCTCATCGATGCTAGTAGAGAGATTTGGAGGTTGGGAAGAAGAGTCATGAGAAGAAGAATCCTTCACCTGTTCTACTCTGAACTCCAGTAGAGCATCTTTACTATGTATTGATGCTCCCTTCCGGGAGGGCTTCTGGAACATTGAGGGAATGATAATCGGGCGGGGAGGGCTGGTGCTTTTGGGGGGAGATTGGGTGTTAGTGTGGGGAACTATTAGTTCTGCTTCTAGGATACCTTCACATTCATAGATAAGGGTATTTATTCTGTCCATCATGCAGTTATTGGCAGCATGTTTATGTGCTTTCCTTGCCTTTTTCCCCTTACTTGCCCCACATTTGGGCCATTACCCGCCCCCGCTCCCCCCATCATTTTCATTTTACCCATGTTTTGGCCCCTGATAATTTTGTGTGACACAATGCTTACAATGACACAATGACCCACAAGGTGTTTCTACCCCCAATGTCCAAGGTCAAATATTTGGATTGCAGAAATGATTTGCTATGTCCAGGGGCCCAGCACAAGTTTCATAGGATCCTACTAGTACCTTCTGTAAACAAAAAGTCCCCAAAACAATTGTTAGCTCTTAACACAGTTCCTTGTTGTATTGCAAGTAGTTCTGTGTCACAGCACAGGAGTTGGATGAAAGGGAGGTGGCCCTGCCCTACCTCTGCCTGGCACTGACGGGCCTGCCCTTGGCCCAGACTTTGCCCGAGCGCAACCCGCGATGCAGGAGCCCTGAGCAAGTTTTAAGCGCCTCCTTGCGCATTCTGGGTGCTGGTGCGGAGTCCCTGGCGCTAGGCTTGCTGGGAGTTGTAGTCACCTATCTACCTATCTACCAGCAGCAGCAGCAATGGTGGGGGCAGGTACTTCAGCGTTCATAGGGGGATGAGGTCATGGGCTCTGCTGGCTCCCCTGTGGTGCAGGAAAGAACGGAGAAAGTTTTAAGCGTCTCCAGGTACATCCCGGATGCTGGCCGGCGTCCCTGGAGCCAGGCTTGCTGGGAGGTGTCATCACCTACCTTCCAGCAGCAACGATGGTGGTGGCAGGTACTGCGGCGTTCGTAGGGGGGATGAGCTCACAGGCTCTGCTGGCTCCCCTGTGGTGCAGGCAATGAAGTGGAGCAAGTTTTAAGCGTCTCCTGGCGCGTCCCGGGCGCTGGTGCGGCATCCCTGGTGCTAGGCTTGCTGGGAGGTGTTGTCACCTACCTCCCAGTAGAAGTGATGGTTTTGGCATGTACTGTGGCATTCGTAGGGGGATGAGCTCACAGGCTCTGCTGGCTCCGCTGTAGTGCAAGCAATGACGGGCTCCCTCGAGCAAGTTTTAAGCACCCCCTGGCGTGTCCCAGGTGCTCGTGTGCGTACCTGGAGCCAGGCTTGCTGGGAGGTGTAGTCACCTACCTCCCAGCAGCAACGATGGTGGTGGCAGGTACTGTGGCGTTCGTAGGGAGGATGAGCACACAGGCCCTGCTGCCTCCCCTGTGGTGCAGGCAATGAAAGGCTCCCGCACTGCGGGAGCCCTGAGCAGGTTTTAAGCGTTTCCTGGCGTGTCCCAGGTGCTGGTGCGGCGCCCCTGGTGCTAGGCTTGCTGGGAGATGTAGTCACCTACCTCCCAGCAGCAGCGATGGTGGTGGCAGGTACTTCGGCGTTCCAAGGGGGATGAGCTCACAGGCTCTGCTGGCTCCCCAGTGGTGCAGAAAAAGATGGGCTGCACCATTTTAGTTCATTGCCTGAATCATACATATAACGCTCATGTTTTTAATTTCTGTCTAAAGTCAGTAGAGACAGAACCAAAGGGGCCACTGGGACCACTAATCAACTTGAGGAGCCTGAGCTTAAGAGTACCGGAGTAGGAAACATGGATTCCCTGAGGAAAATGTTTAGAATCGATTGTGCCATACGAATCATAACTTTGACTGAGGGGATTAAAGCTTTAGGGTCATTTCCTGACACATTCTTTCTTACCTAACACATTCAACAGGGCATGCAGTAAGGTGGAGGGAGGCCAAATTTTGCCAATATAAATCGTTGTAAGGTACACAATCCATTTATAATTTCTTTCTGTCTCACTCAGTACAGAATGCTGTGCCATGCAGAGTAAAGCCAGAAGAAAATTATGCACATAAAAACAAAGACTTTACTGTAGAAGAGGTGCATGGACGGAAGATGTTAATTTGCAAGTTTTGCTGAGTGACAGTCCAAATAATAATTGGCAAGACTGTAAGCTGAATTGTTAAACATCTTGGGACCCACTTAAAAGAGGAATCAAATACTAAGAGCCTGTACCAGATGTCTCTAGTAGAGACAATGACAAGCTATAAAAGAACACGAGTAAGAAAAGGATGTAGCACAAGAATTTGTATGAGCCCTAGTGCAATTTGGAATCAGTTTACACTAAACTAGCAGACCTATTGGAAATCTGTACTGAAAACGTGCTCCAGCGGGCAAAACATTACCAAAATCCACACAAATATATACAAGAACCTACCAAAAGTGTTTTTCACAGATATTAAACATATTTCAGAGCTACCCAAAGGTGATGTAAAGATCTCTGTTACTATTGATAAAACTCCAGAGATGCACAGCGACCGAGCAGTGGCAGTGCTAATCATAGTTTGTGATAAAAAAAAATGAAAGGACCCAGAGCACCATCATGGCATATCTAGATGTATTGCAAACATGCAATGCAGTGTCACTTGGAGTGTTGCTGCAGAAAGTACTTGCCAAGCTCAACACAAATTGGATTGATATTGTTTGGGATATTGTAAGGGTGAGGTGTGGCGGGTCACCTCAGCATCATGTGACTCTGTGCAATAGCTCACTTAATCTCCCCTACGACGCCCAGAGCCTTCAAACCCTTAAGGGGTGATATCTTCGCACATTACACATTTGAATTATTAATATATTATTATTATTGGTATTTGAAGTGATTCTGCTACATATATGAAAATGTTGTGTAATAACATGTCAAAGTCAATACTTGAGATGGAGTTCCTTCCTGTACTAGACGCTTGCCACTTGCTAGTTGATATACTGAAAGAAGATTTTCAGAGTTAATGAAGAATGCTGTTGACTTTGTAGTCAATTCTGGTACAATGTTTCGTTATGTGCAGAAGCTAAAACACAAATAGTTGTCATTTTGTGTAATGAGTGGCATAAAAGAAAGAGGCATTCCAACTGTTTCATTTAGCCAATAGTTCTCATTGCTAGAGGCTTTGAATGCTATACTATCCCTGTGGCATCATCCCTCGGATCCGCAAGACCAAGATTGGAGGACCGGTGGAAGATCCTTCTCCTACCTCACCGCAAAAACCTGGAACACCTTGTCTCTCTACCTCAGGCTGTCCCCATTGCTGACCTAATTCAGTAAGGATCTCAAGACCTGGCTCTTCAACGGAACCTCAGCGCCCATGAGGACCTGCATCCTTCCCCCGTGGATTGAAAGCCCCATTTAACAATGATTGATTGATTGATTGATTGATTGATTTACTGAAGGTTTAAAGAATTTTTGCTTAGTGATAACTCCACATAGGCAAGAAATGTGAGGATCTTCTGTTTTACAGAAAAACATGACAGTTGTAGTGGACACATTAAAAAACTGGAGTCTGAAAACACCTTGGCCTACCAAGTGTTCGGAGTGATTGCTCTAGATGTGAAACATCTGATTTAGAGTAAGTTGGAAGACACTTTTAGTTACTTTGGTCTGGTAACATGTTCCATGTTAGAACTACTATAATTGCTCCATGACTAACATATTATATTCAATGGCACCCCTACAGAACAAAAGAATGCCCTTCAAAATCTCCAAACCTTGGTACAATGGGAGGCTAAATACTGAAAGAAGAAATCTGAGACTGCAGAACGTTTGTGGAGATCCTCTCCCTCCCTTGACCATCTTACTCAGCTGAGATCTCTGAGAAATGTATATGACAAACCCATCAGATGCTCTAAAGCTAGTTACTTCAGAAAACAACTAGAGCTAGCCAAATAACGACTGAAAAAATTGTTTGAACTCATCAAGTTTCTACCTAAGTTTGTAGGTGACTAGACAGATTAACCTTGAGTCTTTGGGTGGGCTCCACACTGCCAGAAAAAAAGACAGTCTTTAACCAGCACTTGCTCCTAAAGCAAGTGCTTCAGAATTGCTTTTCAAGCCGTCATACTTGTTTACCTGGATGGTGGTAATGTCATACTTCATGGCCTGAAGAAATCTGACCACATCACCCCTATCCTGATAGAACTCCATTGGTTTCCCTTGCTAGCAAGCTGCAGCTTCAAAATCAGCCGCATCATTTACAAAGCTATCACGACCTGCACCCCCGCTTATCTTGCAGACAAGCTCCCCATTGATGGTTGCTCACAGCACACCTATAGTCTGGTTCCATACCCCTAGTATTCTACATTCCACAAACCCTAATCTTCAAGTTTTAGAATAAGAGGAAAATTACAACATTGAAAATAGTTTAGGAAACTGATGCCAACTAAGAAGGTGTCCATCTTCGAATCGCTAGTAAGGAAGGCAACAGCCATAAAATTAAACATTAAAAGTTAAGCACAATGTGGACAATCAAATAACTTTAATTTTAAGGTAATTCCAACATAGCAGCTGAAACGGTACTTATGAAACAACATTATACATGTGTATGACTGACTTTAAAACTACTAAGTGTACAATCAAGAGTGTGAATGAAAATTAATTTTTTTCTAAATCATAGAAAAACATTGTGCTGTAAACTTTTTGCTCCTTTTCCAAGGATGATCAAAACGTGTGATGTTAGGAACTTGATTATTTTACAAAGAATGGACGTGGAGAGTCTGTGCTGCTTGTATTGGCAGTGCACTGCTCCACGGAAAGTTGGCAAGCATGTATTGCCAATAACACCAGTGGCCAATTGTTCCATAAAACTTAAAGGCTGCCGTATTCTGACAAATAGGGTTTATTTACCAAATAGTTATTAAGCTTATGATGCAAACGACAAATACAACTAAAAGAAAAGAGACATTTACACATCAACTCCAATTACAGCCACAGTGCAGAAAAAATGTACTCAAAGAAATGCTGGGGCCGATCCTTAACATGATAGACAACCCACTGAGCCAGTTCCTGAAGGAGCTTTGTCAAAACAAGCTCATGACTGAGGAGGATAGACCTTTCTGCATAATACATGTGTTGTGTGTGTTATGTATTCCATGGTAATATTCTTTTCAGTCTTTTTTTATTTAGAGATATAAAATTCAATTAGAAACAGATATCTGAATTAGAAATTACAAAACTGTTAACAATACAATCGTACACAGATGAATAAGTTACTTACTTTTGGTAAAAAGGTTTCTGGTAGAGGCGCTATCTAACCACAGATTGCTCACATTAGAATATTCCCCAAGTGTCATAATGGATCCAGAAAATCTTGAACAGTACCTCTGCATGCTGGTAGATGGCGTTGATCGGTCTGCCTAGGCATCAATGACATTACATGCTCGGTGCCTATGTGGAATCATCCTGATGCACTGACATCAGTTTCTTTCATGACTAATTCAAGCAAAAAAAGGCAGAACCAAGTTAGACTGAGTGTTCTGACCAGAGTGCAGAATCTATAAGGACGTTAGAGTGAGGAGCCCATTTTGCAGAACAGTGAGGACGGGAGGGTCAGTGAGTGATCGTAGGTAAGATAGAGTCTCTAACAGAAAAGGCGCTACCAAAGGTAAGCAACTTTTTCTTTTCAGTGACACTTCTAACTGTAGATTCCTCCTCTCAGAATAGATATCCAAGCAATACCTCCCCAGAGGCGGGCCTGCAAACAACTTAACCTAGGAAGTCCAGGAGGACTGCCTAGGCATAATGCCCACTTCAATTGGCCAGACCATCAAAGCAGTAATGCTTTGTGAACATGTGGAGGGGCGCCCACATAGCAGCTTTGCAGGTGTCTCGGTCAGGTATCCTGTGTGCTAACATAGTAGTTGGGGGTCCTAGCGTCAGTTAATCAAACTGCTTTATTCGATTAATTCAAATCATAAAAGTACAATACAAAACACAAAACACAGGACAACAATAATATAATTCTTTCAGTACGAATGGGCGTCATAAAAATGTATACAATTTCTCGATGAGGTATATAAATAATTAAAGCTTAAAAATATATATCAGGTAGAAACAGTTACAATACGATAAGATAAAAAAATTAATCATGTTTAAATCACCATAGGGATTCTTTTTTTCCTCAGGCGAACAGCTGCAACAAGAAAACTGGCAATATTAAAAATATTCCAGGTGTTATCCAACAATTGAAGGTACATTAGAGCTGGTCTGACCTGTAAAAAACCCTTTCCGCTCAGGAGCGGAATTAAAACCCTCTTCCTAATGTCAGTATAAAAATCACAAAACATTATAAAGTGCATAGTGACCTGAGGTGACAAATTGTTGCAGTTACACGGGCTATATCTTCAGGTTTACACCAACCAGGGAAGTTACCCCAGGAAAAGTGAATCAAGTTAAATCGAAACCTGGTCAGAAGCCAGCAATGGAAGGGCTTAGTCACAATTCACAGATAGGGCTCTATTGACGGTGAGGGAATTATTAGATAATGAGCCCTAACCAAAGGTTTTTTTATTTCCTGAACCTCCCGTTCCAACCACAGTATATTCAAGAACTGTGATTTCACCCATTTAAGGTCAGTTTTCTTGATCCCTTCTGGGGCATTATAAATGTCAGGATGCCCTAGTTTAATCAATATACCCTCAACGTACGACAACCACTGGATATTGCTGACTTTATCTAAAACAACACAATCCCTTATTATCTGGTGATTCAGCGTAAGCTCTGGGTTGAGCCAAGTTTTCATCCAACAGACCAAGGGAGCCAATCTTGCCAAGTCAGTCACATACCCCATCCCTAATTCCTGATGAATGGCAAAAGTTGGGGTTGATTGTGGAACAGACAGAAGGGAGCGGAAAAATTTGTTTTCAGCCATCTGAACCCCTGCCTTTTGCTTATAACCTTAAATGGCAGCGCCATATATAGCGATAGCCAGACATTTCGACCTGTAGATGGCAAGAATTGCCTCACAAGGCTTAGCTCCCACTCTGCGCACAAAGCCCATTAAAGCTGACGACGATCTCACTACTGAATTTTTTTTAGCTTTAAGCTGGGGGACCCAAGAGCATCTGTCGTTGAATAAAACCCCCAAATATGTAAAAGCAGTAACTCTGGTCACCTCAGCCCAATTGCATATAAAAGTTTTAGGTTTATTCTTTCATTGACTCATTGTCAGGACGTGTGATTTGGAGATGTTTACCACCAAATCCAAGGATTTCATAAAAATCCCAAATGCGTCCAAAAGTCTCTGAAGGCCTATAGGAGTTCGAGACAATAGCACGGCATCATCTGCGTATAGGAGGACCGGAATGGTCCTATTTCCTACACACGGGATGTCCAGGCTGGCCTTCTCCAGGGTTTTATCTAGGGCATTAATATAAAGAGTAAAGATGCCAATATACAGCCTTGGCAAACGCCTCTACCAGACTTAAAGTGTTGTGTGCATTTGCCATCCTGGGTAACCCTAACAGCTGCCCAAAGGTCCCGATGTAAATCTGCTAAAAAATAAATCAGACGAGGATCCATCCCTATGTCAAGTAAAATTGACCAGAGCTTTGATCAGTTTACCAGATCAAAGGCTGAAGAAAGATCCATGAAGCCCATATACATGGAACCATTTTTCGCTACAGTGTATTTGCCTTATCAGTAAATATAGGTTAAGGCACTGGTCCATGGTACTCCTGCCTTTTCTAAAGCCATACTGAAGACTGAATAAAACCCCATTATAAATTACCCAATCTGTGACTTTGGCCAGAATCACCTTACCTACAATTTTAACGGAAGAGTCGATCAATGAAATAGGTCTGTAACACCTTGGATCCCCTCTCTGACCCTTTTTAAAAACCGGTATTATAATAGACTGGGACCATGATGCAGGGAACCCCTGAACAACTGTTACATTAAACACATTTGCTAAAATTTTCGCCCAAAATTTAGGCTCACCCTTATAAAGGTCAACAGGGACACCATCAGGGCCAGGTGCATTATTACTAAATGTGTCTATTATTGCCCTCTCTATGTCCTCCTCTTTAAAAACCAGCAGGGGTAACTCATCACCAGTACCTAAAACTATAAAAGGCTTGTGGGCCTCATTTGACCCGTAAATACCCTCAAAGTGTGATAGCCACTGTTCCTCTGGGATGTTAGTTTCCAGGCTACCATTCTCCTGCCCTGAGAAAAAAGGTCTATTAACAATAGCCCAGAACTTTGAGCTTTCCTTCAATATTTCAACAGACATTAAGGTGTTCCAGGCCTCTGCTTTAATCTCATTTTTGTGGGAATATACTGCTAGTTTATATTCTTTTCTTAGACTAACTATCTGCTCCCTATCTCTTGGTTTATTTTTCAGGGCTTGTAATAGATTTTGGTGAGTCCTAGAGCATTTAGCATCAAACCACCTTTCACCTGGGTTAGACTTGGGCTTACTTATAACAGTCAAATCAGTTGCTACCTGGCCACAGATAACTTTAAAGGCTCTGATGACCTTGTCCTTTGGAGTGGAGTAATCCACACACTTTGCAATATCGTTTTTGGCCTTCATACATAAGTTAGCAAAAAGATTCAGGTACTATCTTAGTCCATTTTAGCCTCCTCCCTTGGTCTCTAATTCCCACAGGGTTGGGTCCCCTATCCTTGCCCAAAGAGCACAAGAGGTCCATATCTTTATCTAACTCCAGGATAACTGGGTTATGGTCACTACAGGGAGACAACCTCGCGTTGTAAAATACTACGTTCCCTAGCATTAAGGGGGACAAGAATATATAGTCAATAATGGTCTCCTTACCACTTGCCTTGAATATTGATACCCTCTCGATTGGATCGTGGAAACCCGGTTCATAGAGGTCAGCACCTAACAGGAGATCCTCCAGAGCCTCCCCCTTAGATGTATGCTCAAAATGGGGTAGCGATGAATAATCTGGACAAAAGACATCATCAATTTTGCAGTTCAAGTCACACAAGTGAACATTAAAAACGCCCATAAGTATGGTATAATAAAAAGTGGATTGTTGTTGTCTGTACGCTTCTAAAAAACATTTCAAATAAGAAAGATGTTAATTTCTGGAATCACATTCCCCAGAATTATAAAAGTTAATTAACAGTATTTTAGGGCGATTAGGAGTACTTAATTCTGCTATCAGACAGTTATGGGAGGATACCTCCAACAGCTTTAAAGAGCCTTTTATCTTTAGGGAGAAGAGAAGCATTGAGCCTCCCTTGGCTCTTCCTGCTGACGTTGGTCGAGCGGGCGAACAGTATGATTTGAACCCATCCAGCCAGAAGTTGCTTTCCCTCTCCCATGTCTCCTGAAAAGCAATAATGTCGTATTTTTTTAAGAACTTAAGCCAGCTAGAGTCATCCCTTTTTTATCTGAGCCCTGCGATATTCCAGCTAATAATGTTACAGCTAGGGGTAACATCAGTATCAATAATTTGAGGATTATGGCTAGATTCTGAAGAGCAATCGTGAGAGATCTCTAGTCAGTCATTCTTGTCTAGCTGGGACAATGGGGAGAATGGGGAGAACCGGTTAGATAAAGTTAGGCCCACCCCTATGTGACCTGTCTGTGTATGGAGAGTTTATGGAAATAGTATGTCTCAGTCACTGGGGCTTTCAAATTGGAGTTCAGGATCATTATATTATCCATAGCTTAGAAAAGCCTGATGAGGCAACCTCAGTTCCACCTCTGGGTGGGTCTTAACAGGGACCTTTAATCGTCTAAATGGAGGGTAAAAGAATCCCAATGGCAGGGCCCTAATGCCCCCCTTCCTCTTCTCTATGTCTGAGGTGTCCCAGAACACTCTGTCAGCAGCACCTCGTTTGTTAAAATTAACAATAACGCAGTCCCCTTCAACTTGTTCCGGGGATTTGCCTATCCACCCCACCCATCTAGCCGTTACAATACTAGAGGAAATCTCAGCATTTACGGAGCAATAAAGGTTGCACCATTTTTTGGCTTTCAATAACAGGGCTGGGGTGGATTCTTCTTCATTAGCACTCAATGGTGGAACCCTTACAAGAACCGCAACCAGTGGGGTTGCTTCTGGGGGGAGGTTAATACTAGATAATTTAGTTTTTGCACACCTCTCATGTAAAGCAGGGAACTCCCTGCTAACCAGGGTATGGGCATAATCCATTGAAACCACAGGGTTCCTGCCGCTACTGCTAGAGTTCCCCCTACTCCCTCTGGAGCCCCGATAACCCCTAGCTCTCTCTGTGACACCTGGGTCAGCTCTCTCACGTGATGGGGAAATTGGGAGACCACCCCTGCTGATCTCACCAGAGCGTAGCCTAGTGTCCAGTTGAGATTTAGAGGGCTCAATAGTATTAGGAGGGACGTGCAGAGGGCTTGGGACTGTTAGAAAAGAGTTTATACGCTCACATTTTTTCATAATACCAGCTACACATGTGTTCATTGTATCAATGAGGTCTTTAGCAATACTGGTCAAAACAGATTCCAAACGAGAAGTAAAGATCTCCTACACCACATTCCGGACTGTCGCTTCTATACTTTCACTCGCAGCAGTCCCTTGAGTAGGGATACTTTTTTTTAGGCTTTTATCCCGTTTGCCCATTTTTCTGATAGGTCTCTTTTTCACAGTATATCCCTTGGGCTGCCCTTTTTGTTCCGGTTCATGAACAGGCAAGGAATTTTTAGTAACGTTCACCATCCCCTTTGTCTCAACGACATCAGCAGTATGCCAGAAGGGGTCCTCCTGAAGCCACAACCAACTTTGCCGCTGCCACCCAATGATGTGGATCCCATTATCATGGAGCTATCCGGAAAATGTCAACCATCCAGCTTGGACACGCTGCCCCTGGCCTTTGACAGGCCTAGTGCAGAATTGGACTTTGTGGGACCTATAATGCCTACCAGTTCTTTGACCCTATTATAAAATAGCCCATACCCATCAAGATAACAACTGGCAAAAGAAGCTGGGAGGTGCCAGTGGACTGGACATGTCCACAGATGCTGGCCTGGTCTCATCTCTGGGACCTGCCACACAGGGAGGCACATCCTTCCCTTTGTTGGTGAGGAGGGTGACGGAGGTCTTCAACAGAGGTAATGCAGCCAGGCTGTCCTCCTTGGAACCCCTGCTTTCCTTCAGCAAAGCCATCAATTCCCTGGGGATTTCCGCCAAACCCTGCACAGGTATTCCAATGACAGGATGATTGTCCACTGTCACCACCCGCTCCTGGGGACCCAGCTTTCCTCACCCACCACCCAGTGCTAGAGAGCCTGATATTACAGACATTTACTGCCATACTTCCTCCCAGCGCGTTCCTCAAATCCCCGGCTAGGGAATCCAAGAGGTTGGACACCTTCATAAAGAGGACCTTCTCTTCCACCAGCCTGGCACTGTTGTTGGTAAACACCCAATGCCTGTTGGGCTAATAGTCCCACAACTTGTGGGACGCCTTCGCGCAAGTGGTGCCCATGTTCTCAGAAGAGGCCCAAGTCATACTGAACCAGCCATTATTGAAGGCAGGGATGCGGCAAAGCCATCCATCCGGTGTGGGTTGGATCAGCAGAGCTATCGCCGCCACACCTGGCTCCAGTTAACTGGCTTTTTGGTGGATTTCCAGTTGGATCTGATGAATATGCCCTTCTACGGCTTACTCCTGTTTGGTAATGGTGGTCAATTTAGTGCTTGAGCACTTTAAGGAGAGTAGGGCTAATGCCAGATCTTTGGGATTTTCCCTGGCATCACACCAGCCCCACATCTAAGCCTTTATATAGCCATGGACGCAGTTCTTGTTGGGAAGCATGGGATCAAAAGCAAGCATGTTGTCCAATCCCTTCCCACTCCAGCTGCCGCATCCTCTAAGCCCCTTTAGTATGCCCTCCGTACAGCACAGCCATGCTGTTAGTGGTAGAGTCAAGTACCATCTGCCCCAATGGTGAGCAATAACTTCAGTCAAGCTTCACATTGTCCAGAGGGGTTACACCGTTCCCTTTGTGGAAACCCTTGCACCTTTGCCACCATGCCCAGATTGGCTGATGTAAAAACCATCTCTTCAAGCTCCGGCAAGAAGTGCAGACTCTGGTGGCCAAAATACCCATTGAGAGTGTGCCAGCACCATAAGTAGGACGCAGTTGCTAATCCCGCTACTTTCTGGTGCCGAAAAAGGATAGAGGCCTATGCACCATACTAGCTCCGCACCTTCTGAATGCCTTCCTGTAGAAAGAGAAATTCCAGATGCTCACTTTGGCTCAGGTCTTGTCTGTTCTCAACCCTACACACTGGATGGTAGCATCAGACTTACAGGATGCTTTTTTTCATGTCCCAGTTCTGCAAGCTCACATGCATTACCTGCGATTCAAGGTAGGCCACAAGCATTTCCAGTTCACTGTTCTCCACTATGGCTTACCAGTGCCCACCCAAGTGTTCACAAAAGTAATGGTGGTGGTTGTAGTTCGTCTTTGTAGGTTAAAATTCAGCATCGAGATACACTCTCGACCTTCCCAAATGGACCCACATCATACCACACCCAAAGCAACTCCACTGGCTCCCTGTCCAGAAGAGGTGACAATTCAAGATGCTGACTCATGCCTATAAAGCCCTTCACAATCAAGGACCAGCATAATCAACCACCGCCTGAGCTTCCACCAACTCCTCAGACACCTGTGCTCAGTCTCCCTCTCCCTCCCTCACAGTCCCAGCATCTGCTGAAGCAACAATGGACTAGCTGCTGAAGGTGGGTTTACCCTGGTAGTTGTCACCTACCTCTAGACTATAGCGAACCTCCTGCATTTGGTGGGGTTTACTATCATTATGCGGCAGTAACAGGTCACTTCCTCTCAGATTAACCCTAGTCATTGGAGCTATTGTGGACACAACATTCTGCAGGTTCTTTGCCTGTCCTTGGGAGTAGAGAGTCCAGGACATTCGGGCTGTGATCCTTATGTTTCAATTTCTGCCCTAGATTTCAGTAAGACTGACTGAATGGCTTCTGGGCCTAATGGGCTGCTACATCATGCTGGTGAAGCATGCCCGATGACAAGTGCATGCTGTTCAGTGAGACCTGAAGTCACAGTGCGCCCAGCATCAGGGGAATCTCTCAGACCCGGTCCAAATTTCGAAAGAGACTGTGAACAATCTTTAGTGTTGGCTAATACACCGCGATTGGACCAGCGGCAGACCCATCTTCGTTTCTCATCAGGAACTGACAGTGGTAATTGAAGCATCGCTTCTGGATTGTGGTGGCTACTTGGAAGAAGTGAAGATCACAGGATTTTGGTCTCCAGCAGAGTCCTAGCTCCATTTCAGACTTCTGGAGCCGAGGACGATTCACTTGGCATTGAAAGCCTTCCTCCCATCCATCAAAGGAAGGCTGGCTCAGGTGTTCAAAGACAACCCTACTGCCATGTGGTACAGAACAGGGTAGAGTGGGGTTGTGAACTCTTTGCTAGAGGCCCTGTGCCTCTGGACCTGTCTGGAGCAACAGGATATCTTCCTGATTGTGCAGCACCTGGCAGGATCTCTGAAAGACAGGGTGGACAAACTTAACAGCTGATGGTTTGCAGACTACGAATATGGGGAGAACCGTGGCTCAGTCTATTCACACCACCTAAAAAGTACAATGCCAGCTCTTCTGCACGTTGGAGCTTCCAAAGTGGCTCTTGCTTGGAGATGATTGGGTTTCTGGAGCAAAAAAGGTCAAGGCAGTGCAGAACGGACCATCTATTGATGGATTATACTCCTCATCAAGATCAGCTATGTCCCAAAGACCTGTTCCACTAGGACCCCCAACTACTGTTGGAAGCCTTACGGGAAGAGCAGACGGCGAACGGCTTCAGAAGGGCTGCAAAAGTTCGGTAAAAGTACTTCAACTAAATCAGCGTGCTGCTAGATAGTTTTCATCTTATGCTCACCAACTGTCGAGACTTCAAGACATATTAGTTTAGCAGAAAATAAATTATTATAATTGCAAAATAGAAGCTGTTAAATTGTTGCTTCCCGCTTTAATTGCTGTGACCGCTGTGACGGCGAACGGCTTCAGAGGGACTGTGAAAACTCTCGTAGTGGAATTAATGCAACAATTCGGGAAGAGGACACGGCGAGTGGTTTTCAGAGGGCTGCAAAAGTTTTGGTAAAGCGTGTCGCCATATTGTTTCATCTTAATTCCTTGCATTAGTCTACTGAGCCACCAGGTCCAGAGCTGGAAGCCAATGCTGGCCATACTATGGTGCCTACAGTCAGTCAGGTGCACTGATTCCTTGCATTCTGTTGTGCAAGTAAAACATTGCCTGCACCCGACCTGAAGGCATTGTAAGGCACTTCATGAACACCAGCTACATTACACATGGGCACATTCACTTTTGAGAAACGAAAAAAGTGTAAACCACAAATTTGTATATGTGTGATGCAATTACCAAATAGTGAATCGCGGAAATTTGGTATTTGGTAATCGCAAACTTCACTTAGAATGAATATCACTTAGAGCGAATAGCACTTCACTAAGTGTTATTCGTTCTATTGTCGTTCTATTGTCTTCATGTTAATACTTGTTTACTACTGCATTATTCCTGAAGAGACCATTTGCATTGCCAACTGAAAGAAAATGTGTAAATACAGTTTTACAATTTAGACCACATTCTGTGCTGTGAAATGGTCCACTGTTAATTCTTCTATGGTGTACGTTTTGGCAATAATATTCATATTCACGTTTTCTCAAATTGTGTTTAATAGGTAAGTATTAGTCTCATCTTCATGAGGTCAGATGCCTGTCTTACTCTCCTGCTTCTCATAAAAATGTTTTGCTAACTAAGTACTTTTACAGTTTGGGTCTCTTCTGTATTCGCATAGATCAGTTCTTTTTTGAACATTGTCCTAATTTGACTTATGAAAAAACAAAAATCCTTTCAGTAATTATTCTGTTTCTTGAAGTCTATGTGTGCGAATACAATAGGCAAGTTTATTCCCTGGGATACAGTAGCTGCTCTAATTTCCTTCATCATCTCAGTACACCCTGTCTTCTGGGGACACGTTCTATTGATTGTTTCTGTCCCCTTTAATCTCGAGTCCCCTGCTGAAAAATGTGCTCTTGATTTCTAAGTCTATATATTAAAACCACTTCTAAAAATAATTGTTTTATAGTCGGTCTTGTTCATCGTGGATCTTTCTTATACGGGTCAAAGGAATCTATTTGAGATAATTTTGTTGTTGCAAGTCTGGGTCTGATATTGTAGAATAGGCTTGTGAAGAAGTAAATTCCATCTTAATTGCCCAATTGATCTATTTTGTATTTTCTCATCTTTCCTGTTTTAACACTTCTTGAAATGAGGCACTTACTCAATAATATTTTACATAGATTTCTTCATGATTTCACCACAATCGCTTTCTTCTAGTTCTTCTGGCTGGCTTTGTAAGAATTGCAAATTAAAATGATTGATCATGCAATAAGAAGCCTGATTGATCATGCTATAAGTATTTTGTTCCCATGTTTCAATGACTCTGGATCCATTTTATTTTTTAAAAGGTTACCTTTCACCATATGGAGGTTTCTTTCGCACTCTTTGTATTGTATTTTATTGTAATTGCATTTATATAGTGCTTACTACCCCTGACGAGGGGTCGAAGGGCTTTTTCGGCGAGTGGCACGCTACTTCGGAACCCAAGCAGGATAAGTGTTGAATTAGTATAGTGAAATATGAAAGTATTTTGAGTGGTGGATAGGTTAGTCAGTTATTTGGATTCAGAAGGATAGCGGAGGGATAAAAGAGGGAAAAAGGTGTGCATTTATATAGTGCTTGTTACCCCTGACGGGGTGTTGAAGCGCTTTTTTGACGAGTAGCACACTACTCCAGAACCCATAAAGGATTATTTGTGAATTAGTATAGTAAAATATGAAAGTAATTTGAGTGGTGGTTATTAATCAGTTATTTGGATTGTGAAGGATATTGGAGAGATAGAGGAGGGGAAAAGGTTTGCATTTATATAACACTTGTTACCCCTGTTGGACTGTTGAAGTGGTTTTCTGGCGAGTAGTATTCTACTCCGGAACCCATTAAAGGATTAATGTTGAATTAGTATAGTGAAATACGAAAGTAATTTGAGTGGTGGAGATAATAGCAGTATAAAAAATTATTTGTCTGTTGAACCTATCACCTGTGTTTTCCTTTTGTTTGATCTCACATTGCAATCAAGGTTAACTAACAGTAGATGCATTTTCTCTGATGATTCTATAATCTTGCATTTTGGGATCATATAGCATATTCCGGATTGAAGCATCATTAGAGTTTCTGCATTTTCTTACTCATGAGTAAAAGTATGCTTGAAAAGCTGTTTGTAAAATAATACATCAGTTGTGACTATGTTTCATTGTGGATATCAAAAGGAAACATGTGCACTAATATGTGACTGACTTGAATGTTTTCAATTGTCTTATCAAAGATATCAAAATCTTGATTTTTTTTATCATCATAGTAAACTTTCATGACTTTGCTGGTGTAAAGACGTACAAAAAAGGCTTTCAATGCAAAGAAAAGCTTTATGTAACACTCTTTGGATGCTCCATGGAATCCAATCAGTAGTACGCACACAGGGAGTTGTCTTTATCTACTTCCTGTCCCAATTCGAAATGATCCCCGAAAAAAGCGGGCACAGTTATGGGCATATGGACAATGTTCCTATTCCCCTTTCCGCCAGAGTTTGCTGCAGTGGGCTCTGATTGGTGGGCTCAATGTGAGACCTTCAGCCAAATCGCAAGCCCATTTCTAATGATTTTAAAGCCTGCTGAATACATATTAATACTTATATAAAGACTAAGGACCTAATTTGGATCTTGGCGGCACTCGCGCCGTCCCTCTGTGGAGGCAAATTCAAGGACTCTGATGAGTTGACGGAGTCCCACCTGCCATATTTAGATGTGGGCAGGCTCTGCTGGCTCCGTCACTGTCAGGCCGGCTTGATTCCACTGAGCCGATATAGATGTCCCTGTTGTGCTGGCATTGCCCGGGCAGCGGATTCCTAAAGGAGTGAGTACCTGTGGAGTACAGACTGGTAAATGCAACTTATTTCCATGTCAATACACATACATGTTTTGTTTGCCTCAAAAACATATGTAGATAAGGTGTTATATTCCATTTTATTACATGCTGTAAGCCACACATACATACACACTATTGAATGCACACCCACAAGCACCACAAGCAGGCAAACACTCCCAAGCACCAGAACTACAATATTTTTTGAGCGTCAATACAGGTGTGTTCAATTCACCTTAATAAGTAGGAAAATGAACACTGCTGCATTACACATAAGAAAACTTTGTATGTAAGAGCAATGCAAAAATACACAAGGTTACAGCAATTGTCACCACCCCATTCATAGGAAGACATCTGTAAAAGTTGCTTACCTTAGATCCCTGCAACAACTGAGTCATTTGGCATTGTGGTGGAGTTGGGTCAGCAAAGAAGGGACCTGAACCTGGGGTTCAAGATGGAAACGGAAGTGTAGAACAGTTGAAAAGGTAAGTTACCTCATTATCTTCCATTCCGCCACCTCAAAGTAGGAGGTATTCCCGCCAAAGTTGCCTCGACAGAAAGCCACATCGTGATAAGTGCAGTGGTCATCTTGGCTGGAATAAAGCCAACAGCGGCATCTGCCTATGGCGCTGCTGAGGTGGGTGAGAATGTCTAGCAGAGTGGGCGGGACTCCTGCAGTATTTTGTCCATGGATCTGCCAACATCTAAATAGAGCTTGTGGACCAACAAGTAGGCGGGCGAATAGGCAGGCGAGGAATCAGTCAAAAAAGTGACAGCAGGACCATTACAGCCAAGTATATCACAGAGATGTGGAATTAATTTCCTTTCTTCAACTTTACAAAGTGTTCTTTTCTAGTTTATGTTTCAACACATTCTAATGGAGTTCAAATAATGCACTAGTCATATTATATTACTACATCTTTTAATGTGAAAAACAGGACCCTTCACCTTGAGTGTCTGGTGCACTTTAACACTTTAAAAAAAAAATCACATCAATATAGACATTAGGTCCAAAAGCTACTATGGCCAAATGTATGTTTTCACATGGCACACTTAAACTTGATGTTTTCATTTACTGTATTTCACTTTTGTCTTCAGTTACCTTTTACATTTGATAACTGAATTTCTTTGTTTCAAGAGCTGGTCTTCTTAGAAATGCTGATGATTACTTCCTTGTATGCAGGTAAGGACGTTGATCTCTAGAGGCAGAAATTGACGCCAGATTGGAGTGGGAGCCCGGAACTGCTCCAGGAAAAAAACAGAGCAAAAGGGAAAACTGGAGTGCAGCGAAAAAAACTTCAGGTTGGTTGGACCAGAAGACAGGATATCGAAAAGAAGGCTGGAGGCTGCGAAAAACCATGGAAACTAGGGGGCGCGCAATGAATAGAAAAGAAAAGCTATGCAACCGGAATTTACTATGGAGCTTCTAATATACAGGAGAAAACAGTAAGTGACCTAATTCAAAAAACAGTTCAGCCATCTTGGAGTGGGATAAATTCCGAACTTTAACTGAATAGTCAATTTCTTGAATATAAAATGCACTATTACAGAAATAATATGCCTGTATCTAATGAATTAGATTCCTACTTGCAGCATATGCCAGAAGCTGACACGCTGGAACTTGCCCGATAATACAAAGCACGCGTGAAACGAACCAGGAGGAAAAATGGTGCTGGACAAGGATGCTGCTTTGTGCCCTCAGAGTAGGAATCACAGCAGGGCCCCACTACAGTCTCCTCATGCGGTAAGAAGGTAAGGAAACACTCCCTACACTTTGATGTGGATTTATTGACAGGAAATAATGTATCTTAATTGTACATTTTATAGGCGTGTACCTTAGACATCAAAATTGTAATTTCCCGGGACCTTTTTAGGATTATATAGGCTAAACAGATCTGGTGTAGTGTCAGGCCTCTAGTTGAGGTAGCCACATAAGAAATATTGGAACATATACAATTCCTTGCATAATATGTGCATTTGAGAAGGAAACTATGGAATAAGCATATCAGAGTTGTAGAACTGTCAACATTTTAAAAAGGTGACATGGTTATTGCTAAAAGAAATTCATGGAAGAACTGGTGACTTAAAACCTAGTAAAAAAAGAACTATGTTTAATTAGTTCATTATTTTTTAATGCAGAGCCAAAGCTGTTCCTCTGTAGTTACAGTTCACACCTCACTTCATAGAAAATCAAATTTCTGCACCCACAACAGTTTTGCCTCCTTTCCGCTTCCTCTTGGAAAGATTCTTCGCACAGCACTATGATGGAACCGAACGAAAGTTTGATAACTTTTTATGGCTCAGCGATCTTTTCTTGCTTTTGACATTTTGGAGGTGTAAGCTAGAGTGTCCCTCTACTGTGTGAACGGCAGCTTTTATATACCTATAAATGTTCACTGACCCCAAACTGACAGATGATTTATCTCAACAAACAAAATACACTAGTACTTTGCATGTCCTAGGAAGAATGCCACAACACAATTTTTACATGTGATGATTATAAATACTTGAAAAAATGGAACATGCGAAAAAGAATATATAAAGACACATGGACACACATGTAAGCAGGGACTTGACAGATTCCAAGATAACCCATTTCCCATTTCCACACATCTGTCAATACTATTTTTTGTAATGCACAAAGCAAAGACTATTTGTGAAAGTCTACAAAAATACTAAGATGCGCAAGTCTATACCTTGGTGCGACTCAATATAAAGCTCAACCAACCCCTACACCTGTCTCTCAACAGTATGATTTACAATGCAAACAACACACAGCACCACATGCAAATACACAAGATTGGGATGGCCTTAATGTAATCACACAATACTCTGTGTCCAGATACCTCAATATTATTATATTATTGTTTACAATGCACAGATCAAAAACCTGTTGCAAACATCTATAAAACACATGGACAAAGACACACACAAAGCTCAATCTTGTGTGTTTGCAGGTGGTTCGGTGTGTTGTATGCAATATAAATAATAGTGTTGAGAGCCAGGTGTGTGGGGTTGGGTGAGCTCTACACACATGCACAAACAGACGTTTGATATGACAAAGGACCATGCAATTAGCAGACTTCATTGTAATCCTCAGCCAACAAATATATCTTTATGCTACTGTTTACTTGCTGTAACACTGATTACTATGCAGACATTAGGAATGATTACAATCTTTAAAAATGCACATACACAAACACACAGTTCAACTACAACATTAAGACATACACATAAGGTCGACATGGGTGTGGCTTAAGCTGTGGCTGGGTCTTCTAAAACTACCACCCAACTCCACACACATCTCTCAAAACTATTGTGTACAATGCACATATCAAAGAATGTTTGCGAACATACACAACAATAGAGAAGGAAACACACAGAGAAAGTCTCACAAACAAACACACACACAAAGTTGTAAACCATTATGGCACACACAATAGGAAACACAGTTATAATACTGAACATAACATTTACTGATTGCATATATTTTCAAACTCAAAGGGCCTCATTATGATGTCGGTCGGAAAGGTCCTGAACGGGATTTGGATTTTCCTAACCTGTGTCGGAACCCATGTTTCCGACCGACTCGGAAACATTTTCGACTGAGCGATTACGATATAAGGTAACCGTTCTCTCTTTCTGACTCGGTTCCGACCGGCATTCGGAGACTCTGAGTCGGTCGGAGCAGAATCGTACAGGTCTATGGACCTCATTTCCGACCGATGTATTAAGATGTCGGATTTGGATAGCCTTTCCGAATCGGTCTGTCTGATATGAAACGGCTGTCAGAAACTGACTTTGGGGACCCGTAGCAGGCCCCCCGCCCAGAGGCCTCTGGTTGAGGCCCATGGGACCCCTTCTTACAACCATGCACAGTGTGACAGGACCATTGGGTGCCCCCCACAGGGTGCAAAGTTTTCCACAACCACCCCTTTTTTCAATGGGAGCCTGTTTTGTAGGTCGGAACACAGGCTCCTATTGAAGTCAATGGGAGTCCGACCAAACAGTGTTCAGAAACATCGTAATTGGTCAGTCGGACTCGCCGAACCCGAGTAGATCAGAACCCATTCCGACAAGGAGTCGGTTGGAATGCTTTCTGACCAACATCATAATCAGGCCTATAATAATTAGGATAATTACTCTAGCTTTTTTTAAAATGCTGGCTATAAAAAATGTTGAAATTTTAGAAGGGTGAAAAGTGGTAGTGAGAAAGAAGGACTTGAAAAACAACTCTATGTGATTACTTGGTCATCAGGAAGGGCTCCTACCTATATTTAAAGTCGACAACAGTGTCAATTGGAGCATTCAGTATTGCGATAAAACATAATGTCTAGGTTAAAAGCATATCTGCAGCGGTCTCAGAGAAAGAATCATTTCTGCTCATAAGGCTGAAAAGATTTGTAAACCTTTTGAAAACAAGTTCATCATTCCATAGTGAGAAAGATTATTTACAAATAGATTAAGTTCAAGATGATTGCTAATCTACCCAGGAGTGAATGTCCTAGCAAAATTCACCCCAAGGTTAGACCACAGAATGCTCCTAGAGAGAACCCTAAAGCTACATCCAGCCATGTACAAGTCTACGCTAATATAGAAGTAAATGTCATAATTCGTGATTCTACCTTTAGAAAATGACTGAAAAAGTATAGCGTTTTTGGAAGCGTAGCCAGGAGAAACCCCATTATCTCCAAAATGTACACTGCTGTATGACCTAGGTCTGTAAAACAGCACCAGTATCAATAACAAAATTGGGAAAGGTGCTCTGGACAGGTATTAATTTGTTGATGATATTCCAAGCGGAATTAAAAAAATTAAAAAATATACAGTTTTGATACATCCAGGTATATTCATATTTATTTCCTGTTGTCGCACAGATTAAATGTTCATGTATATGATATTATTATAAATGATTAATATTGTTCAAATGTTTCCTCTAGGGACAATGTACTTTTGTTACTGGACAGATAACAGCAACGCAGAGTTGTCTCTGTTTAATGAACAGGAAATGGTTTGGCGAAAACCAAACGTTTATCTCCTCAAGAATCTCATACCAACCGTCAAGAATGGTGGTGGAAGGCTGATGATTTAGGGCTGATTTGCAGCTACAGGACCAGAATACCTCCTAACCAATTAGCCTACCATTATTTTGTCCATACGGCAACATGTTCTATAGAAGAATTTGAAACCATGTGTCCAAGAGCATACAGCGTAGGCAAAATGAAATCATGCATCCAAAATACTTCAGTAAATCTACCACTGAATAGCTGAAAAAGAATGTATCATGATTTTAAAATGGCCAAGTAAGATCTCAATCCCTTTTATATGCTGTGGCTGGACTTGAAGAGAGCTGCGCTTTGGGAAATGTCCTAAAAAATCATAAAGCTCAAACAATTTTGTAAGAAGTGGGCCAAAAGTATTTCCAGGCAATGTGAGGGAGTGATAAACTCTTATGGAGAATGTTTACTTCAGGTTATTGCTGCAAGAAGAAGTAAAAGCATCTATGATAGATGCCAAAGTATCATAGGATGCACTTACTTTTTCACACAGCGTTACTGAATGTTGAATTTTTTTATTTATTAAAATATCAACGTGATATGTGTGTGTTATTTCTTGCTTGAGTTAGATTTATCTACTATTAAAATGGGGTTCAGACTAATGAACGTCAGAATACTTGTATAATTTGTATATTGTTCTATTTGTTTTTACCCCAACTGTTACCAAAATCTGTTATTGCTGTCTCCTTTCCTTGTATCATACAAATTCCTCTCCTAACGTTCGCATGTTAATCACCTCAGTGACTGTAAGGCTTTACCCACGGCTATCTGGATGGTACTCACCAGGCTCTTCGGGGCATCCTTCCCTGGTCTTGACACTACCTCACTTGTACAATGTTACTATAGGTTCTTATCCCAACTGTTTCCATGATTTGTTTCTGTCATTCTTCCCTTTCCTATTACTTATTGCAACTACCTGTTTTAACCCCAACTAAATCCATCCTTCCCAAACTCATGTATTTTACCTGTCAATCCTGTAAAGCGCTCTGATACCTTCATGGGTCTGGTTCGCTCTCTATAAAACTCAAATCAATAAATGAATAAATAAATTTAGTGGAGGCCCAAGAAGAGCTTTAATTAATCTCTGTTTTGAATCTATTCAAAGGAAAGAACCGACAACAGTCATTACAAAATTGTGCCGCAAATAAAATTACTGTTTGAAATTACATATATTAAACTTCGTTTTTTGAAATATTTCTAGTATATTAACGCTAAGATGACATTCCTCGCAAAATAACCGTCTGAAACAAGTTATAAATTTAATAATGTAAATACTGTTCCAAAGATGGAAGGTGGAATCTGTGGATTGCATAAAACAGAAAAAGTGAACTAGACTGCAGAGAAAGTGGTTATGTTTTGAAATGCGAGAGCTATACCGGTGTTCCAGTGTTATATAATCTTGGGACAACTAGCATTGTACAACGTATCCGGGGCCAGTGGGAATATGCTGCAACAGAGGGACAAAATATGTGGTGTGGTGGACTAAATTATGCGGCGAGAAAAGGCAAATTATATGGCATAATGCAGCACATTTTGTAATAGTATTATTACATTATTTTTTTCATTTTTACATTGTTAGCAGTGTCTGGGTATAGGTTGGAACTCATTAGTACCAGTTTAATACCAAAATATAACAGTAAGTAACAGAAAGGTGACCGTATACTGCGTTACTGTGTTTTAGTGACTTTTGAGCAAGAAACAAATTGTATTTTTAATTTAGAATCTGAAGATAATACAGATGATGGACTGTGTAGTAAATGAAGCAAATCCGAAATTTTGCAAAAAGCACTATGGCCGCAAATTAATTAATTCGAGTGACCCTGAACATATCTGACCATTCCATTACAACAGTATCCCTTGAAGTGCTTGTCGGCAGTCTTCCCAGAACACAGACACACCCAAAAACAGGAGGGGGTGCTGTTGTTGGAAGAGAGAGAACGTCTTGGATTTGTGGAGGCACCTGCCACCAATATAATCTCCATCTGTAGCTCAAAACTCATAAGCATGTTTAGGTTTGGCATCAATACAAACAGGATGCAAAAGTATGTTGTCACTGCTTTTTGTTTTGTTGTGAGCACTTTTGAAAGTGACATCTGCTGTGGTAGACAGAACTGCGCTGAATGGTGATGCGCTATTTGCGAACAATTCTTTCAATCTATAAGCAGTACAAATTTGTAACTGTAGTCAGTATTTTCTGTCTTCTCTTAAATTCTTTACTGTTTCAATTAATCAAAACAATGTCTTCTTAAAGGCCTCCTCTGTCCTACAGTTAGTTAAAAACAGAGGAGATATGACTATATCACTTTTGTCCTAATAACGTCTGCCCCACACTGTTGAGGCAAGGAACCCCCCACTCCTAGGATGACGGTTCTGAATGCAGTACCAGGAGGAGACCACAAACCTACATTTGTCAATGGAGGCTTGTTCGGCGGGAGGAAAAGGCCCGCAGTACAAACTTGCATTGACAAATGGAGGATTGTAAACATCCCTGCACCATGTGGCAGGCACCACACAGTGCATGCCACATGGTGCAGGGATGTTTAGGGGGCACCCTAGGAGCCCCCAGGGCCTCATTGGGGAGGGCCAGGGGGAAAGGGGCCCCGTTAGGGACCTACAATGTCGCTTTCCATGTTGGACTGGCCGACATGGTATGGCTGTCGGAAACCAACATAATCCTGACGGCAGTGGCGCCATCATTAAGGGACTATGCGGTCTGTCGGACATACTGACGGGGGGACTTCATTGTGGGGGCTCACCCGTGGTGGACTGCAACCCGCCTTTCCCAACGGGCCAAGCTGCTGCCTGTTTGTCTCTCTCCCGCCGCCGCACACTCAATCCATAGCGGCCGCTGTGTGGAGGGGGACAGGGACCGGAGAACTACAATCCCCAGACTCCCCTGCGGCGGAAGACGCCGAAGCCCGCATTCCTCGCGCCAGGAGGCGCATAAGTAGCACCATATCACCTGCGTCGCGGAATCACGCGCGGGACGCGTGCGGGTCGCACCCGGCGAGAAGCCCGGGAGAAGCCCGGGACAAGGACGGGGCCATCTAAGGCCATCATAGGCCAGAAGAGGACAGGCCGGGCCACCCCCCCTGGCCGTGCAACAAAAGGAACAAAAGGAGGTAAAGAACTTGGTTTATTATTCTCAGGCACACACCGGCCCTCTCCAAGGGAATCCACAACGTGATTTATGACATTTTTTAGATCCTTCTAGGTGTTTGTTGCTGTTTGCGTGCTAATCACATCATGACATGCAAGGGGGTGCGCAAAAATCCAATTCTCACGAGGGATTTGGCCAAGGGGACGCTGGACCACTACTTAAATAAGACAACACTACCCATTGTCCATCAAATAGTGACAACAGAACGATGACTGTCTACAGACTACACCTCCAGTGACCGATCTCCCTCACAGACAGTCGCCGTAGCACAAAACTCATCATTGCTGGAGGAACTCAATAGTTTATGTAAATCCAAGTATGCTGCTGTCGAGTGGAGAATCGAGCAACTTAGTGCCTCTATCTGCCATACAGTCATTACAAGTCCCCAGTCTAGTGCATTATCCCAACCAAATGAAAGACTCCTGGGTACTCCCCTATGTCTACCTGCAAAAGGTAATAGGAAACCTATAACGTCTCCTCAGGAGCCTTCTGGCAAAAGAAAACGAAACGTGGACAAACACACAGGGAGCCAAGCAAAACAGCAAAAACTGAACTTGAGCCCTCCATTGCCTATCACCTTTACCCCTAAAACATGTAAGGATTCCGCGAAACGGCTAACTTCTGCATCCTCTACCCCACCAACTCTGTTGGCCCAGATAGAAACCATGATCAACTCTATGATATCCCTCTTGATAGAAAGAATGAATAATCTAGGGGATAGGATTGCGGGTATAGAGGAAATGACTAAGGCTAACACGCTACTCTTAAAAAGTATGGCAGGGTCAAACCAAACACAGTCTTTATCCGCCACTGTAGTGCCCTTAACATCTCCACAAAGTATCATTGACCAAAATCAACCAGCAGCCTCGCACATGTTACCTTCAAACACCTTGAAAGTATCCGCAAAACCTATAATAGCACATAGCTCTTCTCCCAGAACAGGGCTGAATAAAGAACTCATACCCCACAAAGGGTCACTTTCTAATCTAGGGAACATGTCACGAAAATCTAATCATATACAATTACCACCAGAGGCTGTTCCGTTTGTGTGCATCCTCTCTGGAGTGCCAGCACTTACAAACGGAAAATTTGAAAGCCAACAGGACCTAAGAAATAAGGTGGTTTTCTGGCTAACAAAAAATAGACCCCTGCCTCCTGATATTGATGGAAGAATACGAAGTGTTAGAAGGGTGGGCTGGCTAGGTCCGCTTCGAAAAGATATACCCGGCGACCTGGTGTTAATAAATTTTAGAAATAATAACGTTGTCCCATATCTTCAAACCTGGTGGTCACAAATAGGAGATGGACCTATACACGCCTGGGAACTATCTGACTTTTATCCCAGAGCATCACTCCCCCCACCAATCAAGACCAACGAAGAGAGTAACTTACCGATGGACAGAAATGGCCCCGGGGTGAGGGGCGATAATATCCAGACTTTGATTTGATATACCCCGTAATGAACTTAATGATTAGCTGAATTCCTCCAAAGATTTGATGCTATATTAATATAATGTTATTTATTGTGAAATGAAATGTAATGGTGTATATATATGTAATTCGCTTTTATGATTTTATACTTCAAAATCGAATAAAGCTAATCGAATACACGAATACTGACGGGCTCGTTGAGCCCATCGGAAAGCACTGGACCATCCCTCCGCCTGCTGCCTTCAACCGCACACATTGTAATGTGTCGGTCAGACCGCAGCAGCAGATGGTGGTTGGACCGCAATCGACGAGCCGTTGTTTGCGGTCCAAGCACGCCAAAAAGGTTCAATAAATGGTGTTAACGTATATAAACTTCTAACTTATAATTTAATTCACAATGTTTGTGAGCAGAAGCATCATTCTTGCATAACTTATGCCAATAAGATGAACACTATCTCTGTGGTAGGATATGGTATGTCAAATCATATGCTGTTACTGTAAATACAACTATGTTTTGAGCTAATGCACTTCACATCCATTTCACATTCGGACAATTACGCTCGCTCTTGGAAATGAACCTGAAAGTGACCATCCACTTCTGATGTTGTAATAGGCAGAAGACAAAGAGAGTGCTGGGAAATAGGGATCATAAAGGCATTCTTCATTTTAAAACAAAGACAGACAATTAGACCAGACTCAATTGCATTGCCTCCCTCAAGTAAAATATATACATTGGGATGCAGGATGAGTCCAAAACTGTTCTAATCCAGGAAAAAGACTGCTCCACTTCATCCCATTAAAATAGAAACCAGTTTACCTTAACTGTAACTTCAAGATAACTGGTTAAGTTATGCTTAGGATCATAAAGTCTCCCAAGATTCTTCACTTCAAAAGTCCACAGAAAATGAACAGAACTACTTTCCACATTCATAATAACTGACTAGGATTTTGAATTAAAGAAAATTAAATGTTCTGCACATATCGTGTATTTTTTTAAACGCAACACTAAATACCTTTTTCTCTAGAACAACTTTCACATTAGTCATAAATGATCATGCAATTAATGACCTCCTGTAATGTTTGTCAAAATAGACCGCCGCACGTCATGACATTTGCAAATACAACCAAGTTTACATCAAAACATAGGAAAATAAATGTTCATGAACATTAAAACTGAATAAAAAAAAGAAACAATACATTTAGAACGAAGTTTATATACACTACACCTATAAAATACAGTCACAATAAATATACACAAATAAACGGTATGGACACATTCTTGAAACATAAGAAGCATTTTGGACCTGGCCCTCTCTGCAGTGCCACCCCAAGCTTTTTGCCTTTACCTCTTCTATTTTAGCTGAATTCGTTTTTGTTGGCTTTAGGATTCTGTGCACTTTACCAGTACTAACCAGTGCTAAAGTGCTTGTGCCCTCTCCTTTAAACATGGTAAAATTGGCCTACACCTGATTGGCATATTTAATTTACTTATAAGTCCCTTGTAGTGTAGCATACAATGTACCCTTTGTCCGTAAATTAAATGCTAGTAGTGGACTTGCAGCATTTATTGTGCCACTCAAGTAGCCCCTTAAAACATGTCCCAAGCATGCTATTGCAGCCTGAATGAAGTTTTACACTATCAATTTGACTTAGCAATAAAACTCCCTTGGCAAGCTTTATTGCAAATTAGTCACCCCTAAGGTAGGTCCTAGGTAGCCCATAGGGCACAGTGCATTGTAATTAAAAAGTTGGATGTGTCCTAGTAGTGAAAAACGCCAAAATTACAATTTCAAAAATGCCACTTTTAGGGAGTTACAGCCGAAAAGGGTGCTTCAGTGTGCACCCATCTGTCGCACAGCATAACGGGGAAAAAATTCCTTGAAAGTACACCAATTTATCACAAATTATCCATTTTATCTTTGTGTGCAAATAATGTTATCAGTCCTTATTTTATCCATTTTCCTGTGTATTTATTCACTCCAGAGACATCATGGTTGCACCAGAATGCTTTATTCGACAGTTTCAAATGCCTCCTGCTGCCCATCCAGGCTTTTTACAGCGGCACTTGAGGTCAACCATATTTCAACGCAGACCCTTTCTATTACCCAATGCATTTCGAGTCATTACGACTCTTCCACAGGGGTCACTGTAACAGTTGAAAAAAACATCTGAAAGGGATTAGCTGTGCCTGAATAGGCAATCTGCTGGCAGGTTAGTGGGTGGATCTGGGCACCGCTTCACATGCAACTGAACAGGCCATGTTCTACCTTAAGACAAAAGGCTTGTCGCCACTGCAATGTCCCTGCAACCAGCTTGGAGCCAGGAAATTTGCAGCACTTCAAAGAGAAACCTCTAGACGATTATCTTACTTCAAAGAAGGAACCCGTATGAAAGAAATAGGGCCCTTAGACCCATTTTCAGTTGACTAAAATGCAGAAGGACTATCAGAGCCTGCTGCTGTGGCCTACTGTGTACTCCACCAGACTGCCCTGCTGCACATGGAAGGACTGCTGTGTTGCCTGTAGCTTGCCTTGAACCTTCAGAGACCTGCCCTGCTGCTTGAGCCCTGCTTCTCCACCTGAACCCAGGACTACAATAGTGACTCCCGGGGCTAGTTTACTGCCCTTCTGTTCAGAGCCATAGGGACATAACAGGCTCCCACCATCTTGAACTCTCACCAGTGAGTCCTAACTCCCCAAGTGATGCCCCTTCACTCCTGGACCCTTGGTGGTGCTAAAGGTGCCCAGAGAGCCAAAATCTAAAACTTGGTAACTTGGAAAATTTTTGACTAAACACTACTCTGAGAACTGAGGGAAGACTGGGACCAACAGCCGGCCGACCCGACTTCACAATAGATTCAGATACCTTCCTCTCTGCATCAACAAATATTGTTTATCGTAAAGCATAAATACTTTACACATTGCCTCTAAATTGAGACGAGCTACCTAGAGTTAAGCAATGGTTTATTTTGTGACTGTCGTGATTTACCCTGACAGGGATTGTGGCTGTTGCTTGACCAGGGATAACACCCCAGTCAACCAACAACCCAATTTCGCACACTGCAAATATTAGACTGTGGAAAAACAAAAGAAAATATGTCACAAGACTATGCATTATTCTAGATTATACAGTATTTTCATACATGATCTCAATAAATATGAAATATTTGCAAAATTGAAATTATTGAGAAACTTTAAGCAATAGCCTTAGGTAGAAAAACACCAAAAAAACACACCATATGTTTCAACTCACAAAACAAACTGCAGTGACAATTTTGATACAAACTAAATATTCAGTTTTAAAATTGCTGTATTCTATAACAAAATTAGTAATTATTTTCTAAGGTACAATATGGAAGTGTCCTAAAAAACAGGAAAAGGTAAACATCACCAATTACAAATGAGCTTTTGTCCGTTGGTAATAGCCCTAGAACTACTGTTGCAGATCTTTAGTATTTCTAACAAGCCTTTCTCATTACACAGTAAAAATCTTTATTTTCAGGTCCATCACAACAAGGAAAAGTCTACTTATTTAAGGAAAATGGATACAACATTCATTTTGATCCAAATATATGTTTCTTCATGAAAAAGTGTTTATCTTTATAACCATAATAATTTAATCAGGAGATGTAAGGAGTTCTTAGAACAGAAGCATAACTTTATTTAAAGCTCATGTACATGTCTACCCTCCTTCATTTATCATCACATCCTTAATGCAGGCTTTTGCATCAGAGATTCATTCACAGCCTCACCAACACTCACTCTAAACATGGTCACGCAGCACACATTATGTTTGAAAGTTTTGAACCATATATCAATTTACAATTATGCAGCACACCTTCCCTTAAATAACCTCAAGGATCTCAATTCCCACAAGCTCCTGGAAAATCTCCCCTACTTTTTCACCATCATTTATTGCTTTCCCAATGTAGAATCATCCAGTTTGCCATTTTACATTAGGTGATTAAGCAATTTTCAAACAATATTAAAAAAATCATACCTTCCGTACAGATTTCTAAAACATGTCCATTCTTCCACCTCTATCATCAGACCATTACTCTAGGTTCACTCACATCTTCACCATTAGTCACACTATCCACATTTCAACAGCAAGCCTTCTCTATGGGACATCTTAACCGTTCCTCCTTTTAAGCTTTCGCAGTGCACCTTGTCTTAAAACTTCTCTGGCACCTTCTTTTACTAAAATACTGCTTAACCATCCCATGCTTTTTTCACTCTCACCCAACACTGTTTCATGATAGAATCTTGCAATTAGCCACACGGAATTATGGGCATATCACATATGGGATCTTTACGAATAGTAAAAAAGTATGCTTTCAACCAAGCTCTACTAGCACACATATCCTTCTGCCTTGAGCTGCAGGCTCATGCCACAGGCGTCTGCAGCAGTGATTTGACACACCTTCCCTGTTAGATCTGTTAGTCTTAGGGTGGATAGTAGACTCTCTGATCCCATGGAGGTTGCCAAGGAGGTGGACCGCTGGCTCAGTACCAGGGTCCACAAGAAGGCATCTGAAGGGGGGGGGGCAAAAGGGAAGTCAGGGTTTACACTTTTGAAAGAGGGAAGGAGATAAAAATAAAGAGTTCTCTCAAGGCCTCCAAACTAGTTCACAGGGGAAAGGAAAACAGGTTTGTACATTAGAACACTGGAAAGTATATCCCGAGGTTTTATGAGAATTATCAGTTGGACCACACTAAGGTAGATTGAAGTGTCCCAAAAGAGTACATCCCTCCACCACGGGGCATACCAGAGGGTTTGCTAGTGTAGTGCTTGGGGGGAATATGGCCCCATTTAGTGTGGGGGATCAGCTGCGGTTACCCTATTGATTGTCCGTGGCTGATAAGGAGATGGCGCCTAAAGCCCATAAGCCTTCCAATCCTTTAAAGTATAGGCATTGGGTCAACAATAATGGGCAGAGGATGGAGGTTCTGAGGGACACAGGAGTCAGTATGACTACATTAAGGTATCATCTGGTGTCCTCAAAGCAGGTGATACCCAATATGTTCTACCAGGCTGCAGAAGAAGACCACTTTGGAAGTCAGCATCCAGTCGATCTGGTTCCCTTCATAAAGCTGGTCTCCCATGTTTCTTAGCCCCAGATGATGATATCCTCAGAAACATTCTGTAGAACATTTCCCCCCTGCCAGGCCAGAGGGAAAATGGGGAGAAATATTAAGGCTTCCCTGATTCACTTACCTGCTGTAGGCCTCCCATTTGAAAGGGTGGCCATCAACATTGTTACACCCTGGAGCCCCAAAACTGCCCTGGGCAACAGGCTTATCTTGGTTTTGGCCAACCATGCCATTACATACACAGAGGCAATCCCTCTGAGGACAGAGACCGCTCTTGCAGTGATTAGGCCCTGAAGGGGATTTTCACCTGAGTGGGGTTTACCAAGAAAGTGGTGTCTGACAAGTGTACTACCTTCATGTCAGCCTACATGAAGTTCATGTGGGAAGAGTGTGGAGTAACATACAAGTCCTCCATGCCCTGTCTTCTGGAAACCAATGGCTTGTTGAGATATTCAATAAGATTCTAAGAGGCAAGATTATGGGCCTGCCGGAGTCCATGAGGTGGAAGTGGGACATCCTCTTACCATGTCTGCTTTTGGTAGCATAGAAGGGAGTTGGGTTCAGTCCATTTGAGCTCCTCTATGGTCACCCTGTTAGGTGACCTCTCAGTCTGGTTAAGGAGGGGTGGGAGTCAGCTCACAAGAAGCTCCCCCTCAACTTCCCACCCCCACCAGGATGCAGTTGGCTACATGCTAGCTTCATGAACCAGTTGCAAAAGTTCTGGAAGAAGGCTTTTGAGAACTTAGAAGCCGGCCAGAAGATCATGAAACTCTGGTACGAGCAGAAGGCCACTCATTCAGCTGGCAAGAAAGTGTAGGTAATGGAACCAGTAGAGCCCAGGTCCCCCCAAGACAATTGGACAGGGCCATATGAGGTAAAGGAGACGAAGTGGGACATCAAGACCCTCTTAAGGGTGCTCCACATCCATCGCCTCATGTCACACTAGGAGAGGTCTGATGTCACCATGCTAATAGTAACAAATGATGGGGTGGAGGAGGAGAGTGAGCCTCTTCTGACATCCTGTCCTCCAAAGACAAAGATGGCTCACTAGAAGGTGTCAACCTCTTTCCTACCCTGACTCCAGAACAGCAGAGGAACTGTCGCTGGTTACTGAGACGGGTTGCCTCTCATTTCACCCTCACTACTGGGCTTACAAGCCTATATACCCATGATATAGAGAATGGAGACACTCTGCCTGTCACAGAAAAAGCTTACAGCCTGTCAGATAATGTGAGGACCAGCATGAAGGAGGAAGTCTCCAAAATGCTGGAAATGGGAGTGATTGAGCACAGCAGTAGTCCTGGTCCAGCTCAGTGATGCTGGTCCCCAAAGCTTTTCCACTGGATGCCACCCCAGAATGTAGGTTCTCTGTGGACTAAAGAGGTCTCAGCTTAGTCACCAAGACTGATGTTCACCCCATCCCCCAAGCAGAGGAGCTCATTTACAGACTGGGGGCTGCCAAGTTCGTGTGCACATTTGACCTCACAGAGAAAAACCAAAGGTGGTGATGGACGATGCTTTGACAATACAAACACTCACCCCCAGTCAACTGATCTGGGTTTAATCCATCGATTTGACCTCACTTCAGCTTACTAGCAGATTGCCCTGACTGAGGGAACAAAATGGAGATCCGCGTTCTATACCCCAGACGTTTACTTCTGGTTTAAGGCGATGCCCTTTTGAGTCAAGAATGCCCCTGCCACTGGCAAACTAGGTGCTAGCCGGGATGGAAGACTTCACTGTTGCTCACCTGCATGACATAGGTGTCTATAGTAGCAGCTGGATGGGGGGTGACCTGCTTCACTTACAGAAGTCTTCAAGCCCTGGAAAACTCAAACCTGACTATCAAGGCCCACAAGTGCCATATGTGGCAGGGAACTGTGGTTTATTTGGGACACCTCATGGGTGGGGTAAGGTGTAGCCTCTTCAGGCCAAAATAGAGCCAATCCAGGCATGGGAGCCCCCTTCAAACTCAAACAGAAGTGAGGGCCCTTCTGGGCCTCACTGGAAATTATAGGAGATTTGTTAAGGAATAAAGCAGCATTGCTGGCTCCTTAACCGCTTCACCAGGGCGGCCATTCCGCCGCAGTGCGGGAGAATTTGACGCATGAGCAGATCGGATGGCCCCCGGCCGTCTGACACACACGCGCACGTGATGTCGGACAGCCGGTGGCCGTCTGACACATGGAAGCGGTTAACTGAGCTGACTTCTAGGAAGCAGACGTAGAAGGTTATCTGGACAGAGGCCTGCCAGAAAGACTTTTAAGTCTTTGACCCCTTCAAATAGGCTATACGTACAGCCCCTGCACTCATGGCCCCTGACTTCTCCCAGGAGTTCATTGTACAAACTGATGCATCAGCACTTGGGTAGGGGCTCTGTTATATCAGTTAAATGAGGAGGGGATTGACCAACTTGTAGTCTTCATCAGTAGGATGTTACTTCTCTAGGAATAAAGGTGGAGTGCTATTTAAAGAGAAGCCATTGATGTTGTCCGGGCACTGATGAGGGGTGATAATCCCAAACTGTTGAGGTGGTCAATCTCTCTACAGGAAATGCACTTTACAGTGGAACAATGTCCTGGGTCAGACCACTCCAATGCTGTTGGTCCGTTCAGGTTCTCCCACCTAGTGATGAGAACACCAAGGAGGTTGGGTACTTCTCCCCACTTTCAGCTGGAGGAGACATATGTTAGACCTCAGCCTTAAATTTGTCTCCTCCCAAGCGTTTTGCCTCAACCCCTCTTTTATTTTTTTCGAATTCAATTTTCTTGGCCTTAGGACTCTGTGCACTTTTCATTGCTAAACAGTGCTAAAGTGCTTGTGCTGACTTCCTAAAACATGGTAACATTGGCTTAGAGTGGTATCTCATGTACCAAGGGCCTGTAAACTCCATGTTTAATACCTATGTCGCCCCTAAGGTAGGCCCTAAACAATTCACAGGACAGTGTGCATTGTGCTGCTTAAAATTTTCCCTTGTCATTATCCGTCGAAATCCCCCTCCTTACCTGGCCCTACCGCTCTTACGTGCACGGGCCGCGACTGCTTACATTTGTTTTTCACTAGTGTGAGGCCTACCTTTCCCATAGGATAACATGGGGTTGAGTTCTTACATTTAGCAGAAGCTAACTTTTGATTGTGTGCAGGTAGGAAAGTCATGTACAGACATTTCTCCCACTTCAAAGACGGCACAATGTTTAAAACTGGAACCCTAAGCCTACGCTTCAAATCACTTTGTTACCTGTGGAAGACTCAAGAGAAGGACTGCTTTGCTGCCCTGCTGCAAGAAGGACTACCCAGCTGCTCTGTTGTGCTTCTACAAGAGGGCTGGGCATGTACCTTGAACCCAGGACCACTAGAGTGACTCCAAAAGCTTGTTGGTTGCCCTCTGAACAAAGCCTCAGGGACAGAAAAGGCTCCAACCATCTTGAATGTGCACCTGGACTCTGCCTGCTGTGAGTCCAATCCCCCAAGTAGTGGTGCCTCCCTAGTCCTGGACCCTTGGAAGTGTCGATAAAGGTGCTTTGCCAGCACAGCTGTGGTCCACATCAGAACTGATGCCGCCGGACTCAACCTTACACAGCTCCTCGTGGTAACCAACGCAGCATGACGCAACTCGGCACGAACCTCGCATTCCACCCCTCACAGCAACTTATCAGCACTGGGGCAGCAAAACACAACATGGCTCACACCGCTCATCACAGATCTCACAGCTCCTCATCGGAATCAACGGAGCATGATGCAGGACCCCGCATAGTTCCTCAGAACTACTGCTGAGCAGCGCAATGCTCCGAATCAAGGACGTAAGGTACACTTCTCAGCAGGTGTAATCTGGCCCCTGTATCTCGCCCACGCTTCATCGTGGTCGGCCTAAACTTGTGACTTTGCCCCAGTCCGGTGTGCTGGATAATTACAGATAGAGCTTTGAGTTTTAAGCACTATTTTTACCTAACCCTTTAAAATTGCATATCTCTGGATCTACTACTTGGATTTTTGGGGTGGGATTTTCCTTGTGTTGTGTTTTCACTTTGGTACTGTTTGTCTGCTGCATAAATACTTTACACATTGCCTCTAAGTTAAGCCTGATTGCTTTTGTGTCAAGCTACCAGAGGGTTAAGCACAGTTTAATTTAGTGTTTGTTTGTGGTTCACCCTTACAAGAATTGCGGCTGTTACTTGAGGAGGGCTCACATCCCCTCTGCCTTTCTACATCATTCCCCCAAATATCTGCATGTAACCATCACCCCCTTTAAAATGTGTAGCACTCCTTTTAAAACTTCTGCAGCACTGCACCATATCAATATGCTTCTGCATCACCCCATGCTTCTATTTATTTTTATTTAGCTCTTTTCAATTTAACATACTACAGTTCAGCATTTTTTATGCTGCTGTGCCAATCTCTTAAATATCATATTGGGCTCTATAAAGTCATCTTACCTCAATACAGTATGCATTCATACAACTCATGACCTATCGGTTTGTGTATAAATAAATACACAAAAACATTACCTAGACCTAGCAAAATCAAGAGGACCCAAAATACACAAACCAACAAAAACACAGTCATCCTTTCCTGTAATCAACAAACAAGGAGGACTTTAGACAAAAACAAATGCATGCATTCATGCAGATAAATGCATCTATATTTATAAACTAACATAAAGACAAATTCACATACAAACTAACACACATTAATGTATTGGTTTTCTCATAAATAATACACAACCATTCATTCAATATTAAAAAGAACACAGGTGCAATACAACCAAACACATGTACAACCACATACAAGTTGCTATAGACAGATACACCTAAAATAGTATATTCGATGTTATAGTACCAACAAAAAATATATAAAAAATATGCATTTAAATATTTTTACAGGAGCAACATCAAACTACAGTGCACCATCAACAGCAAAAATGACAAGCAAGTGGTGAAAATTATCAGAGGCATGTAAAAACATATGAGGTCAGCACATTATGTAAAGCAGTTTATTGAGCTCTTGTGGAGGAAATAAGAGTATATGAAACATTAAAATATTCTGCCTATGGACCCAATGGTACACCTGTTAAAAACAAGCAAAAGCATAGGTGTTACAGGATACAATAGCAAGTTAGTTATGTTCAACAAGTCAACCAGAGTAATAGTTGTAAATTAAGCTATAAAGATCCTACTAAAAAACAGAAGGTTTTTGTCAACTTTTTAAGCCCTGGAGGAATCAAAACATCTCAATCAACACTTGAAACACATAAGCGGATAATTAAAAAATGTTAAAACATCATTGAGGCGCCCAAGTCTACAAACATATTTAAAATGTGAGTAAATGACAACTATATCAGTAACTGAGTCACATAAAAACACACGAGCAACAAGTAAAAAACAGAAACAATTGAAACCTCAAGCACTGGGGCAATTACCATGATTTAAGTTACAAATGCTATGCTTTAACTAACTGCAGTAGATGGAGACTTCACTGTTCTATTACGTCAACATGGTAGCACTCAAAAAGAAATTATGATGCAATACAAGGAACAACTGTATATTATAAATGGGTACAGTTGGAGAAAAAAGTATTGCAAATGCACTAATAGCCTTCAATTACTATTACATACCAGTGGATGGGCAGCATCTTGTAAGCGTTACGACATAAATGGTTCTAACAGCTTTTATGCATCTATGAAATTCATCTGCAATGTCATGGTAGTAACTGATCCAAAAGGACTTGCTGCATATAACATTGGAGGAACAATGGTGCATCATTTGCTATTGCTGCCAGTTGAACAAAACACTAGACTAGAAACAAACTAGTGAAGCCATGCATAAAAAGTCACCTTTTCAGGAAAAAGAAAATTCTTTATTTCTTTTTTGAGATCAGCATGATATTAAATTTAATGTTAGCACTCATACATTTCAGCAAGCGAGACAGCACAAGCAAGCTTTGAGTTTGGAGGATGGCACATGATTGTTTTGGGAGACTTGTTATAGTTGTCATGCTATGTTATGTTAGGAAATCTTGATACAGCACAAGTTCACCAATGGTTCCTCAACATTTGATTTGCAAGTCATTTTGTGAACAAATAGAAGCTAGAACTGACAATAAAACAGTACAGAAGAAGATTAAGCAAATTTAGTCTTGTTTATAAATCCATGTTCAAGTCCTTTCTGAAGAGTTTGAATTCCGTTTCAGCTCGTAGCTGTTCAGGAACAGGGTTCCACAATGGAGGACTTCTCTACCTAACTGGTAATTGGAAACTGTTTCAACAAAGGTGGTCTTATAGGCAACTTTGGAAATTAACTAGTCTGTCATGTCTTGCACTGGTCACAATTTGTGTAGATCATTTTTGGGAAGTCCCTAGACATTTTTCGTTGTCTAGCCTTGACCCAATAAGTGCTGCGATTCCCGTTTATGAGCATTCTTAGAACGATATGGTATTAACTTCTTCATCATTCGCAGCTCTGAAGGATACATTTTCTGATACATTTGGAACCACAATAGCAATCTGGGGTTTCATTGAGAGGTAGATGTCCATTAGCAAACTCAAACGTTTTTCAGAGTCCTTAGGTATGGGAGGGCACCCATTTTGAGGGGCCAATACTGATGGCACGGCAGGTAGAGTATGTTGTTCATGATTACATCCTCTGTTTTTTCAACATCTAACATCAAATGATTATTTACCATTCACCCCCAGATGAAAAGCATCATGTTTTAGAAATCCTGTTGTAGGGAACTTTTGCCATCCAAACGTAGCAGGATCTGTGAACTATCTGCATAGGTGTATAGCCTGCTGCTTCGTACTGCTAGAACCTTTACTAATGCCTGACATAGCTATTAAAAAGGTGAGGGAATAAAGAGGAGCCTTTAGAGAATACATATTTTACTGGCACTCTTATAGTCAGAAAAGAAGACAGTTGCACAGCTTGAACACAGCCATCTAACCATTATTTCAACCAATTTAAAGCCATCTCAACATGATCCATTAGAACTTCATGAACGACAATTTTGAGGGTGTCTGCCAACTCCAAAAGCACAAGTGCTGACACTAATCCCTTGTCACATTTTTATTACTTAGATCATCCATTACTGTCAGTAGCACAGTTTCTATATTGTGTGCAGGGTGAAAACCAGCTTGCTGGAGACCCGAAGATGACTGAATGTACCATGTGCTCCTCGAGCTTCTATGATTTTTGCATGATAAGGTAACAGAGAGATGGGATAATCTTTTTTAGGAATTAAAGGGTCCCTGCCCTGCTTGTTTAATTATGGAATTATAATAGCATTTTTGAAGGATTTCGGGACTAGTGTCTTTGAGGTTTTTCAAAACAGTCAACAAGGGTTCCATGATTGTAAATGTTTATAATTGCAGGGTTCACACTAGTCAAAAAGGGAATTTGACTTAACTTGTGTAATTTGTCTGTTTAGCATTTTCATATCATTATCTTCTCTATCAGCTGAAATGTAGATATTTATTATTTATTTCATTACATAGTATTTCAACTTTAATAGAGCCTGATCATGAGTTTGGCGGACAGGCTTCCTCCATCACAAATGTGATGGATATTCTTTCTGCCAAATCTGTAATACTTTCTCTGACGAAGAAAGTTCATTTACAAATTTTGAATCCTCTTTCTGGATATTAGAATCTTCTCCAATCTTCCTAGTATAGTAAGCAGTTGTTACCCTCAATATTTTGCTTTGTTTGAGCTTGTCCTTATTTACTTCATGATAGTGGCTGCTCAAGGCGTCGTCAATCTATTTTAGCTGTGAAATACAAAGATCCTCACTAAGTCTAGCCCTCTTCAATGCTTTCATGATCCACCTGTCGTAATTTGACAATGACTGGGTTAGCGTTAAGCTTTTGCTACACGTATTTTCCTTATCTTGGCCTTAGTGTTAAACGCCATTTTGTATTTTACGGCGGCCATTTTAGAGAATGAGTTGCCTCGTGGTCAGCGTGCCCTTTAGTCCTTTGTCCGTACCACTGACCACTCGAGTTTGCCCAGCAACAGGCTATTTTTAGTAACGGTCAAGCCTGCACATGCGCAGTTCCGACTGACCAGTCATCTCTTAGGAATGTTCCGCCAAACTGACCAGTGGTATTGTAACTCCTCCCATGAGTTGGCTGTGTTCCAAAAATGACCATATATGTACCTAACACTCTGTAACCATGTACCTCCCATCTTTTAATGTCTGTAAAACTGTATAAAAGAAGGACTTACACCGATGTTCGGTGTGATACTTCTTGCATTGCCGAAGGGTGCTGTAGGAATGTACCACCACCCCATGGGGTCTTAATAAATTTGTCTTTTACATTTTCTAGTTTCCGTGCCAACAGTTCTTATGGTGTAGAGGGTATTCTGCGGAGTATGTAGGCCTGGAGAACCCAATACCACAAATTGGCGACCACGAAGGGACTCATCGGCGACTCGGATGCCCGAAGGAGAGGTCGTGACGAAGGATTGGAAACTCGCCATGGACGCGTACGCTGCCACTGAGTGACCCGAGTCTTGGCACCCACGGTGTTTTCTTCCCTTCCTTCTGATCTGACCTTCCAGGTGGCGCCAGTCCCCGACTGAGATCCTGCTCGTCTGCGTTGCTGTACAGTGCTTGTTTGGCTGATTTGATCAAAGACCTTGGCAGTTGGAACCTGGACATTTGAGATTTGGGTAAGAATTGTGATTGGTAAGGTAGTCTGCGGACGCTTACTGTGGTTCTATGAATATGACTATGATTTGAGTTAGCTAACATTTGAGTTTGTGAATTTGATTTTATATGTGTAGTGCACTTCACATAGGCAGGCATGTAGAGATGTTTCTCTAACTTCGTTTGTACTTTGAGCGGCACATTTGTGTGAAGTATAGTAAGTGCCATTTTTACAGTATCACGTTTTCGTGGTACTTTTTGAACATGCCTGTTTTAAGCATACTCCGAGGGATGTGCTGTCTTGGAAATGGTACCACGTATAGATTAAATGAATCTCAGCCGGCTCCCCCAGAGGGGACCCCTAATCGTGAAATGTATATAAAGTTTGGCCTTCCCCCTATACTGTACAGTAAATTATGGAATAAATACACCAAGTCTGATCCCGAGTTGCAATGGCCACTACATGGGTCGTTTGATTAACGAAAGGTTCAGTTTGTAGAGCAATGTTTTTTCAACGCAGGTCTAGACAGAATATGTTTGATTGTGTGCGAATGTGGGAGAAAGCAGTGCATGAACGTATGAAGCGTGAGATTGCCTTGGCGGAAAAGGAGCAGCGCAAGGCTGCTCGAGATAAAGCTTTACAGCAGGAGGAGAAGGAGTTACAGGAGAAGAAAGAGAGGGAGGCACGGGAACGTAATTTGCAAACGTCCAGTCAATTTCCTATTCGACGTCCGCTTTATCCTGTCCTTACTAATGAAGTTGATGATTTTTCGTTATTAGATCGGTCTCCGCCCCCGTACGTTTTGCCTACGGCTCCGGATAAGGACTTCGGTGTTGAAGAACGAGATAGTGCGAGTACGAGGTTAACTGCTAATAGAGCCGCGGAATTATGTGGTTTAGCCAGGAAACTGAATTTGAATAGAATAACTATGTCAGAGGTTAAAGCTGAAAGGGATAAGTGGTCGGAACGAGAACAGATGTGTTTTTTAAATACTTTTGCAGATGAAGTTATTGAACGATTTCGTAAGAATTCAGAGGATTTAGAACCCAAGGATATATCAGTCCATCATGAGAATATGCGTAAAGGTTTATTTGTTCTTGCAGATGCAGATGCCTTTTTCTTACGATTGGTCCAGCTATGGGATGAGGCGTCCAGATTGCGGGAAGTACGAAAGGCATCAGAGAAGTCCATGCCGGAGTCGACTGAGCAGTCCAAACAGTGTTCTATCCTTGGAGCAGATAAGGGTTCTAAAGTGCATGTTATGCCTATGCGTGAAGCTGCACCTTTGTATGTTCCTCCTAAAGGGCAAGGTACCAGTGATGATAAAACGTCTGGGGATGCAAAAGGGTATTTTATATATAATTGGGTGTATACGCCTTGGAATAGAGCGGATGTTATGGCGTTGAAAAATGCTTTGCCTGATCCCCGTAAAAATCCGGCAGCTTTCTATGAAGGAGTGGAGGGGGCTATTTCTTCCTGTGTTATGACGCTTGTTGATATAGATCTTTTCTTTGGGTTAATACTCCCCCCTGATATGTGGAGAGCGATTCGTAAGTTTGATGATCAAACAATGTTCGGAGCAACTTGGAAAGATATAAGCCAAGCTGATTTAGACAGGGAGCCTGCATGCAAACCTTGTCAATTGATTTTAGACCTTCCGACAGCTATTTTGAATAAATTGAAAACGCTTGTTCCCCCTAAAAAGATTGATTGGACTATGTTAGCCTCGTGTAAACAGAAACAAGACGAGTCGGTATCTGACTTCTTCACACGTTTTGAAGAAGCGTTTCATGATTACAGTGGGCAATTGTTAACAGATGATACGGGTAGGCATCTGTTTGTCGATAAGTATGTGTCTAATCTCCTACCGGAGATTGCAAAGCGGTTGAAAACAAGTGAAAGTTCCTGGACCACGGCGACCCCCGCGTTTTTGTTAACTATGGCTCAGTATTACGAGCGGCAGGAATTAGAGGCTAAAGAAAGTGTTGATAAGAAAGCGAAGGAGTTGAAGACAAAGGTGATGTTGGCACAGGTTCGTGGTGCACAATCTAGAGGGAATGATAGAGGTAGGCGAGGAGGGGGTAATGCGTCGTATGGTCGTACCGATATTGCTGAGGATCAATGTGCATATTGTAAAGAATTTGGACATTGGGTTGACGACTGTCCGGTGCTCCGTGAGCAACGTAGTCAGCGTGGTCGAGGAGGTGGAAGGTCACGGAATCGTTATTCGGGAGCGAGGGGTGGCGGAGGTGATCGTGGTAGGTTTGAAGCGAGGGGTCGTGGTCAGGATGAACGAAATGCTTTTGATCGGCGAAATCAGTATCAGATATTGGAGAGTGAGAACGTGGAGAGTCAGGATTATGTGCATGCATAGGACTGCGTAGGATGGGGTGTGGAATCGGTTGAAGTGCCAGTAGATCAAAAAGGTCCATATGTATCAGCGGGCATTTTGGGTTCTCCTGATCAGTTTTTAGTTGACACAGGAGCTACTCGTAGTACTTTGTCTAAAAACTTGGTTCCAAGGGCTTCCCTGTCTGGCGAAACGATAACATGTATAGGGTTCGATGGCACACCCTCTCCAAGCCCATTATCACAACCTCTTGCATTTTGTATTGACAAATTTTTTAGTTTTTGTCCATTTTTGTTGTCGCCCCACACTCCAGACAATATTATGGGCATTGATTTGCTCAAATATTTTCGAGCAACGATACGCTGCGCTCCTGAAGGAGTGCGGGTTATTTTTAATGACAATTACCCAGATTCAGGCAGACTCTGTACCATGCAAGAAATTGAAGCATTAGCCTGTCTCCCACACACGTTATGCGCGACCTCAGATACGGATGTGGGACAGATGCTCATCCCGCCTATTCGAATTACTGTTAAGGAGGGAGTATCTTTGCCACGTGCAACGCAGTACAAGATATCCAGGGAAGGTGAAATTGCCCTGACGCACATCGTTCAGGATTTGATTATTGCAGGAGTAGTGGAGGAAGTTCCTTACAATGTCTGTAACAGCCCTATTCTCCCGATCCTTAAGAAAGACACTGACGACAAAGTCTATCGATTTATTATTGACTTGAGAGAAATAAACAAAATTGTCATTCCCCAGTACCCGGTGGTGTCTGACATCACCACCTTACTTACTTTGGTCCCCCCCACAGCTACGACTTTCTCTGTTATTGATCTTAAAAACGCGTTCTTCTCCATTCCCATCCATCCTGATAGCAGATACCTATTTGGTTTCACGTTAAATAATAAATCGTATAGATTTTGTCGTGTTCCCCAAGGTTACACGGAAAGCCCTAGCATTTATAGTTAGGCTTTGAAAAGACAGCTTGATTCCTTTGAATTGCGACCTGGAGTGGCCCTTATTCAATACGTTGATGACCTCTCATTGGCGGCAGACACCTATGCACAATGTGAGGAGAGTACTCTTGCTTTGGTCTCCTTTCTTGCTCAGAACAATCACAAAGTTTCTAGGAAGAAATTGCAATATTGTAGACCAAAGGTGACCTTCCTCGGTCATCTTTTGTCTAAGGAGGGACGTGCATTAACATCTGATCGAATTCAAGCGATTTTAGATACACTAGTCCCCCGCACTCAGAGAGATGTACGTGCCTTTATAGGTTTAACGTCCTTTTGTAGACAGTGGATAATGGGGTTTCGCACATTATAAAACCTTTGTTAGCGTTACTGTCCAAAACTACACCAATGCCCCTTGAATGGACAGATGAATGTCAAAATGCTTTTGAACAATTGAGACAGGCCCTTTGCTCTGCACCCGTGTTAGGTACACCAGATTACACTAAGATTTTCACGATGTATGTGCACGAGAAAGATGGGTGCGCATTATCAGTGTTAGTGCAGACACACGGGGACAAGCAGAGGCCATGTGCGTACTTTTCAGCCATTCTTGATCCTGTAGCACGAGGGTTACCTGGGTGTTTCCGAGCAGTTGCAGCGACAGCAGTAGCTATACGACAGAGAGAGGGAATAGTTTTGTCACACAAACTGTTGGTGTTAGTTCCCCATGCAGTGGACGCTCTGCTAAACCAAACGAAAACCCAGTATCTTACAAGCGCACGTTTAACAGGATATGAGCTCACACTTCTGGCGCCACATATCACACTGAAAAGATGCGCTACCCTGAACCCTGCCACTTCATTGCCGTATCCGGTTGCTGAGGGCCAGGAGGAAGAACACCATGATTGTGTTTTCCTGACCGAAGAACAAACAAAGGGTCGTGTCGACTTACAGGATACGCCACTTCCAGATGTGGATGGGGAACTGTGGGTTGATGGATCGTGTTTGAGGCTGCCAGATGGCACAACTTCTGCAGCATATGCGATCACGACACTTAAGACAGTGGTAGAAACAGCACGAATACCACAGAAATCGGCCCAAGCAGCGGAGCTAATAGCTTTGACAAGAGCCTGCGAATTGAGTGCTGGTTTATGAGTGAACATCTACACAGACAGCCGGTACGCCTTCGGAGTAGCGCATGACTTTGGCCTACTCTGGAGAGAACGTGGGTTTTTGACTTCGCATGGAGTACACATTATGCACGGAGAGCTAGTGCGTGATCTCCTAAACGCGTTACTTTGTCCAAAGAAAGTGGCGATAATTAAATGCAGTGCACATAAAAAGGTCACTGACAAAGTGGGACAAGGTAATGCTTTTGCAGACAGTATAGCAAGACAAACGGCTATGTCACGAAATGACTCCCCCATGTATGTAGTGAAATCGCAGGCCGAGCGATGGCATGATGCTAGAGCGGAGATATTAGATATTCAGAAATCAGCGACTGAAGCAGAACTTGCAGCTTGGGCAGCAGAGGGAGTACTAGATGACGAGGGTTGTTGGAGAAGCAAGGATATGGAACGATGGAAATTGTCTGCAGCTTACTTGCAAGCGATGGTCCAGATGACACATGGGTTGGCACATGTTGGAGCTCTTGCAATCACTCGATTGTTAACGCGGGTTTGGGAGCATCCTGAGATTGCCAACAATGCCAAGAGAGTAGTGCAGACCTGTTTGATATGTTTATAGCACAATCCTGCAAAAGGGACGCATACTCCGAAAGGAGGGTTCGTTCCACCCACTGCACCGTTCGAGGTACTACAAATGGATTACATCCAGCTTGAGCGTTGCAATAACCTTAAGTATGTCTTAGTGGTGGTGTGTGCCTTTAGCAAATGGGTTGAGGCCTTCCCCACGAAGGATAATACAGCTTTGACAACAGCTAAGGTTTTGCTCAAAGAGTACTCCCCTCGATATGGCGTTTGCAAATTTTTGTGGAGCGACAATGGTCCCCATTTTGTCGGGAAAATTGTGGAGTATGTGTTGAAGGGATTGGGAATCCAGCAGAAGTTTCATGCTGTGTTCCATCCTCAGTCAGCAGGCCTTGTTGAACGGTACAATGCTACTTTGAAACTAAAGTTGGCTAAGATTGTGGCATCCACGTCTTTGAAGTGGCCGGATGCCTTGCCGTTAGCATTACTCTCTATCAGATCAGTACCCCATTCTCGAACTGGCCTCACACCTTATGAAGTGGTGCTTGGAAGGCCGATGAACATATTGGGAGTTCCTAAGCCTCGATTGTTACATGATGTGCCTTGTATAATGATGAACGATTATTTGGCACGATTAACAAATGATTTACTTTCTATTCATCAACAGGTTCGAGAAGCGCTCCCTGACAACTCCATTGGAGAGGCTCACAATCTTCGTTCTGGTGACTACATTATGGTCCGCTCGTTTGAGAGGACGAACAGCTTGGAACCGAGGTGGCGTGGCCCCGAGCAGGTATTGCTCGCAACTCGAACGGCTGTGCGAGTGACCAACAGGAAGCGGTGGGTGCACTCTACTCACAGCCGCCGTGTCTCTCCGGACCTGGTGAATCCTACTGTGCTATCTGACTACAGAGATATCTTGGACGAGGAGAAGAGCCCAGCTGTAACGTCTGCTGAATCGGAGGGAGCCTTCCCGGACCACACTGTTTCTGGACGACAAAGATACAATCTGCGACCACGGTAAGAAGAATTTTTTTGGGTGCGAGACTGGTTGAGTTACCGCTCCAGGTTTGTGAAACGGAAGCCGGGAATCTCAAGGGGGGGGATCAGTTCTGCCAAGAGTAGCGACACCCGTCTTGACCCCGGAGAAGAAAACAACGGCTACCTCGAAGCTCAGCACTCATATTTTATTTTTTAGTTTTACATTTGAGACATTGTAAACTTTTTGAACTATGGCGTCTTCTGCAGCACGAGACAAAAGAATCCTTGGTGCTGTATTATTTGTGTTGACAATTGTGGTAATAGCTGTGATAGCCTGGGTAGTAGAACTTGTGGTACCTGTGCGAGAACATTTGCTGCGGACTACCCCGGCTCCATCTGAACATTTTCATTTCACCTTACCATACCATGAAGAACGACACCGACAGACTTACTTGAACAATAGCTTCATTCAAATCTTGCATCATACCCATAATATGACGAACACTTCTAACTGTTGGGTATGTGGGATGTTGCCTGGGCATCAGAAGAAAGGAGGCACACCGCTTATCCCACTTCCGTTTTCGCACAATGGGTCTTGTCATGCCTGGTACACTCTTCTGTTCACTTTGCGCTGGCCAACAAAAGGGGGGCTGCTTTTCCATTTAAATAAAATATGTTTTAATGATCGAGATGGCTATCCACAAGCTGAAGGTACTAAGTTCGAATGGGAAGAGTACCGCCCGGACAACGTATCTACACCTCGAGTTTACAGCAATCAGCGAAATGTTAATATGTCTAACTCTCATGTTATTAATGTCATTGATACAAAGGCCGATCTTTGTATACGTAATAAAGGTACCATCCCAGTTGGCAGAAGTGAATGTAACACCACACTTACATTTGACACCCCGAATAGCATCTCATTTGTGGCCTCCCGAAATACGTACTTCATAAGTGGCAATAAAGGTTATCACCGTCTCCCGTTAGGATGGCTAGGAACATGCTATATCTCTTTTGTATTGCCCCCTGTATTCATTGCCCCGCCAATGTATCATAATGACTATGTTTTGTACCATGACTTTGTATTGAACAGAGTCAAAAGAGCAGTAGTCCTTGAAGAC